>NC_092413.1:140935676-141540497 GCF_040894005.1 Engystomops pustulosus | reverse complement strand
CAGTGTTCCCCACTAATGAAATGCCCCCAGCAGTGCTCACCCTCATATAATGCTCCCAGTAGAGCGCTCCCCATCCAATAAAATGTCCACAGTGGTGGCCCCCTAAAAATAAAAAAAGACAACAATTACCTCTGGCGACCCTCTTCCCCTCCCCCCTGGTTCTGGGTAGAGGCAGATCTCTGCCATCAGCCGGCACGCCCCTTCTATGATGTAATCAGCTGGCGACATGATCATGTCACAGCAGGTGCCCGTTGGCAGATGGCAGTCATGTGCTTCTGCCCAGAACCGGAGGGGAGGTGAAGTCAGAGCTTTGGGGTGAAGAAGAGCGCTGGAGGTATGTACCAACATTTTTTTAAAAAGTTTAAGTATTTGGCTGCAGCACAGGACCCAGTCTTGGCATGCAGCCCGTTGGTTGGAGACTGCCAACTTAAAGGACATCAACCATCAGTTTAGTGATGTGTCCAAGTAAGAAGTTTGTGAGGAACATTGTTCCTCAGGACTTATTTATTATAACTCTATATCCCACGATCAAGGAAATACAGAGTTATAAAAGTTATACAAATTTGCCTGGGGCGATCAGGCTATGTCACTCGAGCACCTCAGGGAGCCTTGTATTTTAATGTATGCACAGCCCCGTAGTGGTAGCGGCCCCACCCGTTGCCCGTCTATACTATTGCTCTTTTTGGCTATTTAAAGGTTAGATGCCAAATAAGCCATTCCTTTCACTGCAACAAAGATCTGGCTTCAAAACCAATTAAATCAAATACAAAAAAATGAAATATAATTTCTGATCATCATTGCATTCCCTATCCACCTTAGTGGGAAAACACTCTCCTTTCATTCAAACATTTTATGTAAAAAGCATATTTGTCAAAAAATTGTTGAATATCAAAACCCCTAAGAAACAGGTGAACAATAAACAGAATTATTAGCTAATAACTTAGTTTGCACAGATATTTAATAAATATATCTTAATGACCTATCAATCTAGTATTTTAGAGTTTACTGCAATGAAAATATTTCTCATTAAGCTCCATGGACTACTTTTTTTCTTATTGGGTGCACTATATCACTAATGTTTGATTATCCGGCTCTTTTGAGATATTCCATTACTAAATAACAAAAACATTATATTGAATTATGGTTCATATTGTACTGTATTTTCTTAAAATTTAATCAGCCTCTTTTCAGGGCCCAAACTTTGTTTTAAAGGATAATCTAATTTTATTGTTGTTGTGCCTCTGATGAATTAAGTATTTTTTTAACCCCTTAATGACAAGGCCTGAAGGAATATCAGTGAACTGGCATTTTTAGCAAATCACATTGTGATTTAAAATATCTGTGGCATTTCTTGTGACACATAGGGGTAGTTAAGGGTTAAAAATGTTACAGATTTTATTTTCTTTTTAAGTGTGTATAAAAAAATAAACTTACATACTCCCCTCCGGATACTCCGTGTGGCGCCTCTTTGTTTCTCTCTTCACTTATAACGGAGCAGGCAGAGATACTTCCATGCACTTTAAAGGCTAGCACACACTTTGAAGCGATTGTGTAACCACTGCTGATGTCATAGTGTACATGAAGTGTACATGATGGCAAAGTGCATGGAAGCATCTTGCCTGCTCTGTTACGAGTAAAGTGAAGATGGAAGGGGAGCTTTAGGTAGCATCAGAAGGTGAGTATGTAATTTTATTGTCTTACACACCAAGGGGCTACAGGGCATTTGATTAATAGGGGGCTGTCTGGCATTTCATTAATAGGGGGCTGCAGGACATTTCATTAGGGGACTGCAGGGCATTTCATTACTAGGGGGGCTTCAGGGCATTTCATTACTAGGGGGCTTCTTCAGAGCATTTCATTACTAGGGGGCCTTTGCAGGGCATTTCATTATAAGGGGGTGCATGGAGCATATCTTTACTGTGGAGGGCTGCATGCGGCATGTAATGGGTGCTTTTTTTACACAAAGGACATCTACCATCAAATTAGCTGATGGTAGATGATTACAACTCACCCCCCTTCGTGTCCAAATGTGCACTGATCTTCTTTTATTATAATTTGCAATTACCACATTTAAGAGAAAAATAATGTTATAAAATATGCAAATGAGCAAAACTTGTTCTGCTGAGCAACGCTGTGCTCTGTCATGTAATTTATTCATGCCCCCGGCCCTACTTTATCTGGCTACATAGAGTACACAGAGCCGGTGACAACACTGGCTCTCACTGTAAAAAAAAGCCCATCACTAATGCATCGCTGGCAATATTGTTCTCATGCATGCGCAATTTTTGCAAAGAGACCTGGTGGCATCAACAGCTCTCTGTACACTTTGTAGGCGGACCAAGTAGGGCTGCGGCATGTAAAAATTATATAGCCGCAGAGCACATTGGTGCAGAGCATGTTTTTTTTGGCATTTGCATATTTCATTAAATTTATTAAGTTACATTTCTTCTAAATGCAAGTCATAATAAAATAAGATCAGTGAACCTGGGGACAGGATGAGGAGGTGAGTTGTAATTATCTACCATCAGCAAATCTGTAGATGTCCTATAATATGTCTCCAATTAGGTTGTAAAATACCCCTCGGGCCGTCTCCCCTATTCATTGCATAGTGCTACTTCAGCGCTATGCAGTGAGGAAAGAAGAAGACAGAAGAGGTTACAAACTGCTTCTACCTTCAGTGAGAGAGACAGGAAAACTGCAGCTATGCCATCAGATGTTGCTGTAGACGGCTAATTCAGTGGGCTGTCGGCATCACATTAATCTGTTCACCAGTGAAAAGATTTCACCCTTAAAATTTTAGGTGAAGGGGTAAAAATAAAAAGTTACTGCTCCCTGTATCCCTGGACTAACATAAACTTATTTACATATAAGCTTCCAGGGTCATTTTTTATATGGGTAAACCCTATTTATTTTTGAGGGATACAGCAACAATCAAATAAAGTATATAATTTATCAATTTATACTTTGAGACTATTCTAAGAAATAATTCCACTCTATGGAGCTATAATTGAGACATTTGGCAATATCTACTGCCATAGCCCATAATTTCCAATTCTGGATACCATTGATGTAACACAATTGTCTGTTTTTATGTTGTTAATTTCTGCTATCTACATAATTGGCTAATTAGACATTTGCATAGAATACTAATGCACATAAAGTGATCGCTGACAGCACCAAGCAAAAGTTTGAAAACTCAAGAAGAAACATGCACTCACCAGCCATAACATTAAAAATAGGCGAAGTTAAAGGCATTGATGATTTCCTGACAATAGCAGCTGCTAGGGGACAGGATGTAATAGGAAACAAATGGAAAGTAATTTCTGGATGATTTGCATCAATCAATGGGATCAATGTTGATGTCAACAATTGGGCATTCAAAATGCCAAAGACATGTAGGTTGTTTTCTGAAGTAAGTACCAACGTGAATGATGAACACACAAAAAAACATATCTATATTGTTGAATACATTTTCAACAATAGGGCATAGCAACCCCAAAATAGTATCACTGGAAACTGCATCTTATCCTGCAAAAAATTGCCATCACATGGCCCCACTAACAGAAAAAAAAATCATCCTTTAAAATGGTTCCAATGAGGAAACTAAAATCCACTTAGTTCTATAGGACGAAACTGGCAGCTACATGGCAATCCATACCTTCAGGGCCTTGCTGTGCTCCCCTACAACAAGTGATGAGGGGAACAGAAGTCAGGGTGGATGGTGCATACGCATGGTAGAAAAAGGATTATATCAACAGCATGGTAATTTGCAGGTTTTTTATTTGTTGGAAATGTCTCAAAGGCACAATGTGTTTCGAAGTTGCCAAGTACCCCTTTAGTAAGTGAACGAGACTATAAAAGTAATAAAACACAAAAACATATCCACAGATCATATTACAAAGAACAATGCAAATAGGGAATGACTAACTCTAACTAGGAGATTCTCTTGATACTTTAGATGACATAATTATTTAATAAATTCTCATAAAAAATGGTAGTCAAAACAGTAGACAAAATAATATCCAAGCAGGTAGGGAAGGAGGGGATTAAACTGAATTCTAAAAAGTATAATTCGAATATTATATATATATCTATATCGTATTACATAGATATATTACATAGATATATAGATATATAACATAGATATAATTTAACATGAATGGTGAAAACCATGGTAAAAACAAATAATGGTGAAAACACACACAATTTCATTAGCATGAATGTATAAAGTACATAGCTAGATTTCATACCTCTATAACCAAAACTATTTTATGGTATAATTGGGATAATATAAAACCGAACAGGACTCATAAAATGACCTCATAAGCATCAACATTGATAAAACATAGCAAGTTCAACAAGACTTCATTAAAAACATTTAAAATTAGGTATGCAAGTGTCATCAACATTAATAAATGTCATGGACCCTGCTGGGAACCGTGGGTGGGATGCCCTAAGCTGGAGGATACTAGCTGGTGATGTCTTAAATTTGCTGGTGCGGTAGGAGCAGATTGTGCCCGAAATAGGAGCTGGTGCATGCGCAGTACATAGTTTCCCACCCGCGACATTTCTGCTAACAGTGCGGCAATGGATCGTAGGCTTATGCTTCTGGTTATGTAGTTTGGCTGAAGCGAAACTAAACCTATATTGTACACAGATATTTGATAGGGAAATGCTGTGTGCAAAGTTCCTGCAAGAGATTCTAACACATGATAGATGCTAAAATTATAAATTGTATGGTGTAAGGGATAAAAGGACGGATGAAAAGAGAAGTTTACTAATTCATTCAGTGGGGAATGAAAACAATGAGTAATCATGTGGATTAGTAAAATTTTCCTAATCACATTATGTAACATGATAACAATAAAGGGGAGAGGTGGAAGGGGAAAAAAGGGGAGAGGGGGAGAGAAAACATGGGAGGACACATGGTTGAGTACTCCATGGTTGGGTATCTAAAAATAATTATAGAGTACGGGGGATGTGGTGGGGAACGTATAAGTTGTATGACCAATAAATGCATGGGGTGGTTAATTACTAAAATATGATTTTATTGATGTGATTTTATTAGATAAATTGTGGAAATGCTGTGTTTAGCATAGCCATGTGTATTGCTCCAGTGTCTGTTCATTCGGGTATTAAACTGTTGGGTGGTATGACCGACATATTGGCCACAAGTGCACTCCAGGACATAGATTACATATGTAAATGAACAGTTCACAAAAGAGTTAATTTGGAAGACTTTGCCCATAGTGTTGCTTTTGAAATATTTTGTTTGTTATAGATGTTGAGGCAGCATTTGCAATTGGTGTGGCTGCATTTGTAGCTTCCTGTTAACTTTGGCAAGAAAGCATCCTTAGTTGGTTTGGATTGCTTAATGGAACGTAATTTGCTAAGGGCCAGAATGTTTTTTAGTGTTTGAGCTCTCTTGAAGATAATGTTTTTTTTGGGGATATAGCCTGATAGGTAGGGGTTGTTACAGAGGATTGACCAATATTTACATAGAATAGTTCTTACAAGATTATGGCTACTATTATATGTACTTTTGGAGTGTTGTTTCATGTCGTTTAATGGAAGGGAGAAGTCAGTCTTTTTGTGACAACAAGTAACAACCACATGTGCAGTGTCACTGTACCTGAGAGAAATCGCATAACACATTTTAAGATGGGTTTTCTCTTTTTATCTTTTGAAAATGAATTTTGAAAGTGAATTTTTAATAATGACAAAATAAGACTTTTTAATTTCAACTCCATTTTGTTTGAGTTACTATGCACACTCAAAGGGTTAAAAAAAATCTTCCTAAAAGCAGTTTCTAGTAGTTTGAGGGGTGTACTTTTGAAAATAAGGTTGTTAAAGAGGAACCAATGCTCAAAACCCTAATGTGGGAAATGTTTAGAGAACTATTCTTATTAATTTGAGTTTAATAAAGATGTAATACTTCGGAGTGAAAGATTGCAATTATATCTTAATAAAATGTGCTGCTTTATTCATCTAAGCACTTCAGAAGATTCCTTTAATTTTTGATCTAAGCTTCAAGTACCAAATAGAGCAGGCATCTGGAAGAAAATCATTTTAATAGTGCAACATTAATAAAATAAACAGCATACTATAAAAGTCATATTTGTGGATAAAACTGGTTGATATTTATGCCTCTATGGAAAAAAATGTTAAAACCTATAAAAGATGAACAGGGTTTATGTATAGCTTAGGTAAGAGAGATTTAATTACTATTCAGTTTAGATGTTTGTTGTGGCCCTTGAATAAGTTTTGCTATGAACAGCAGCACAGAAGATAAATGTGAGCACAAAGGGCCACTAACAACTAAAGTAGATGCCATCTGATACTGATTCAGGAATATATTAGTGTTCATTATATTTCTTTGTCATTAAACTATTTATTTCAAAATGTATAATCACTTTTATATTTATAGTCACCCTTATAGTACTTTGCAGTTTGGACTTGCTTAGCTCTACTCATGAGAAAGTTCACTATGTACTTTATCTGAGAGTTACATAATGTTTTACCTGATTCCTGCATCCATCAAATTGTACAGCTGTTGTATTTGTAAAAACCCTCATAAAGTCTTAAACATTTTAAATATTTTACATGGTGGGGTGAGATATTTCCTTCCAAAATTTAGAAGAATTCACGAATGTCTTCGTTTATTAAAATATGTTTTTGTCACCTTAAACAATGTACCCTCAAGACTCCGGGGGAGTTCCATGACCCACATATCATAGTATATAAGGCTGGAAAAAGACCATAAAGTCTAACCTTTAAGAATTAAATAAATGTTTTATCCCCATAACCGTGATATTTTTTCTCTCCAGAAAGTCATCCAGGCCCCTCTTGAACATGTACATAGAGTCCGCCATAACAAACTCCTGCGGTAGATAGTTCCATAGTCTCACTGCTCTTACAGTAAAGAACCTTTGTCTATACTGATGGTAGAATCACCTCTTCCTGGTCACAGGCCCAGGTAAAAAAGATCTTTGGAGAGATCCTTGTACTGTCCATCCAGGTATTTGTACATTGTAATGAGGTCCCTCATCAGTTGTATTTTTTCTAAACTGAATAATCCCAAATTTTGTAATCTGAAATTGTATTCTGGTCCCCCCATTCCCCTACTAATATTGGTTGCTCTCCCCTGGTGCCCAAAACTGTACACAATATTCCATGTGTACTCTGACCAGGGATTTGTATAAGGGCAAAACTATGGGGCAGATTTTCTTACCCGGTCCATTCACGATCCAGCGGCGCGTTCTCTGCGCTGGATTCGGGTCCGGCCGGGATTTAATAAGGTAGTTCCTCCGCCATCCACCAGGTGGTGCTGCTGTGCTGAAAAGCATCTGAACGCTTTGGAGTTCACCGGCTCGGGCTGAGTGAAGGTAAGCGCGTCCTGAGCGACACATTTTCCATTCTTAAATGCGGCGGTTTTTCCGAATACGTCGGGTTTTCGTTCGGCCACGCCCCCCGATTTCCGCAGCGCGCATGCCGGCGCCGATGCACCACAATCCGATCGCGTGCGCCAAAATCCCGGGGCAATTCAGGTACAATCGGCGCAAATTGGAAATATTCGGGTAACACGTCGGGAAAACGCGAATCGGGCCCTTAGTAAATGACCCCCTATGTCTTTATCATGAGAATCTATTCCTCTTTTGATACATCCCATGATTTAATTTGCTTTAGCAGCAGCCGCCTGTTTCTGGTCACTAAAATTAAGTTTACCATCCACCAATACCCCCAAGTCCTTTTCAGCTCCAGTTTTACCAAGTAATTGACTGTTTAGAAAATAATTATACTTTTTGTTTCCATGGCCCAAGTGCATAACTTAACATTTATCTACATTAAACCTCATCAATTATTTCTCTTCCCACTCCTCAAGCTTCCGCAAATCCCTCTGTAATGCTAAACTATCGGCCTCAGTATTTATTACTTTACACAGCTTAGTATCATCTGCAAATATTGAAACTTGACTGTGTAAATCCACTACAAGGTCATTAATAAAAATATTAAAAAGAAATGGCCCCAGATTAGTCTGACAGGACCAATATTTCATAAACCCATGGCTTATAAGGTTATGTAAAAGTGAGATACTCCAGGATAACATCTCTAGCAAACTCCTCAAATATTTTCCCCACCACAGAAGTTAGACGCACAGGTGTGTAGTTTCCAGGATCACTTTTTGATCCTTTTTTGTACATTGGTACCACATTTGCAATGCGCCAGTCTTGTGGAACATAGTTCATGTAGAACCCAGAAGGTGTATGCTATCTGGCCCCGGTCATTTATCTATCTTAGTGGATACCTCTTCCTTGGTTAAACTGTTAACCGTCCAAAGAGAATTTACATCAGCCCTCATCGTGTCTTCCACCAGTGGATTTTCCTGAGTAAAGTCAGTTGAGAAGGCCACATTCAGTAGATTGCCTTTTCCTCATTTCCTTCCACCATGATCCCATGTTATTCCTAAGAGGGCCCTCTCTCTCTTTTTCTCTCTATAATCCTGCAATGCTTCATCACTACCTTCACGTTTTAGCACGTTAAATGCCTTATCTTTCTCGCTTACCGCTTTTCTTACAAGACTAGTTAACCACATTGGCTTTTTCGTGTCCCTCTTATGCTTTCTCCCATATTTTATGTGTTTCTCACAGGTCTTTTTCAGGATATTTGTGAAAAAGTCTCATTTGGGGGGGGGGCTTTTTTCTTTGAGAACATCGTCCCAGTTTATAACTATAAGGTCTTCCCTTAGTTGCTGAAAATTTGCCCTCCTGAAGTTTAGAGAGTTGGTTGTTAGAGATGAGCGAGCACTAAAATGCTCGGGTACTCGTTATTCGAGACGAACTTTTCCCGATGCTCGAGTGCTCGTCTCGAATAACGAACCCCATTGAAGTCAATGGGAGACTCGAGCATTTTTCAAGGGGACCAAGGCTCTGCACAGGGAAGCTTGGCCAAACACCTGGGAACCTCAGAAAAGGATGGAAACACCACGGAAATGGACAGGAAACAGCAGGGGCAGCATGCATGGATGCCGCTGAGGCTGCTTAATCGCACCATTATGCCAAAATTATGGGCAACAGCATGGCCATGACAGAGTGACAGAATGAAGCTAGATAGCATCTAAAACATGCAATAATTGACCCTGACACTATAGGGGACGGCATGCAGAGGCAGCGGCAGCAGGCTAGAGAGTGGCATGGCGACATACCCTAAATGGACTCAGGCTTCAAACCAATGGGTGGCAGAGAGGAACCAAAGGAGGTGAGCAAGAAGCGCTCAAATAATATCGGTACATGATAAAAGTTTGCCAGTATATTTTGTGGATTACACAGCAGGGTGGCGACAAAGTTAACATGGAAGCCATGAAAACAACCCAAAATTCTGCCTGACACAGCTCGTTTGATAAGGGGACCATGTATGGAGGCAGTGAACTAGTAGTAGATTAAAGGTGCTGCAGTTAAAACTATGTTAGTTGGATCTTGGCATGGAGTTGGCGCTCCGCTGCCAGGCGAGCTTTCGCCAATCCAAGCCCCTGTCTCTAGGCTACTCCCCAAACAGCACTTCTAAGAACCTTTTGTATAAGATCAAGTGTAGTAGCGTTCTTATAAGTTTAGGATATGCCGGGTGAGGGGAATGTAAACAGATGCGCAAGAAGCGCTGAAATAATATCGGTAAATGATAAAAGTTTGCAAGTATATTTTGTGGATTACACAGCAGGGTGGCGACAAAGTTAACAAGTTTGATGTGGAATGCCCTGTAATAGCTCTTGGGCGGTGTGCCTTTTATCGCCTAGGCTCAGCAGTTTGAGCACCGCCTGCTGTCGCTTAGCGACGGCACTGCTGCTGTGCCTAGAGCTACCGACTGATGGCGCCATGCCCACGGATGGTAATTCGGAGGAGGAGGAGGTGGAGGAGGGTTGGGAGGAGGTATAGTAGGCCTTTGAGACCTGGACCGAGGTAGGCCCCGCAATTCTCTGCGTCGGCAGTATATGACCAGCCCCAGGGTCAGACTCGGTCCCAGCCTGCACCAAGTTAAGTGTAGTAGCGTTCTTATAAGTTTGGGATATGGCGGGTGAGGGGAATGTAAACAGATGCGCAAGAAGCGGCTGATGCGCATGGAGCTGGCGCTCCGCTGCCAGGCGAGCTTTCGCCAATCCAAGCCCCTGTCTCTAGGCTACTCCCCAAACAGCACTTCTAAGAACCTTTTGTATAAGATCAAGTGTAGTAGCGTTCTTATAAGTTTAGGATATGCCGGGTGAGGGGAATGTAAACAGATGCGCAAGAAGCGCTGAAATAATATTGGTAAATGATAAAAGTTTGCCAGTATATTTTGTGGATAACACAGCAGGGTGGCGACAAAGTTAACAACTTTGATGTGGAATCCATGAAAACAACCCAAATTTCTGCCTGACACACCTCGTTTGATAAAGGGACGATGTATGGAGGCAGCTATATGGACGACTTTTGGAGGTAGCAATGGAGACAACGTGTGGAGGCTGCTATGGAGACAATTTAATTTGGATAGTGCCTGTATGTGGCAGTCCCAAAAATTTTTCAAACCAGAGGAGCAGGTAGGTGGCCCTCCAGTAAAATGGAATAGATTGAGTGCCTGTATGTGGCAGTCCAAAAAAATTTTCAAACCAGAGGAGCAGGTAGGTGGCCCTCCAGAAAAATTGAATAGATTGAGTGCCTGTATGTGGCACTCCCAAAAATTGTTTAAAACAGAGGACCGGGTAGGTGGCCCTCCAGAAAAATTGAATAGATTGAGTGCCTGTATGTGGCACTCCCAAAAATTGTTTAAAACAGAGGACCGGGTCGGTGGCCCTCCAGAAAAATTAAATGCATAAAGTACTATAGCTAGAGCCAGTGGGCCCTGTCAAAAAATTGCCAGTTTCCTCTGCTTTACTGTACAAAGAGGAGGAGAAGGAGGAAAATGAGGAGGAGGAGGAGTGGATCAATTATTCAGGTTGAGCTTCCTTCACCTGGTGGAGATTGGAAATTATGAGAAATCCAGGCTTTATTCATCTTAATAAGCGTCAGCCTGTCAGCGCTGTCAGTCGACAGGCGTGTACGGTTATCGGTGATGATGCCACCAGCTGCACTGAAAACCCGCTCGGACAAGACGCTAGCGGCAGGGCAGGCAAGAACCTCCAAGGCGTACAGCGCCAGTTCGTGCCACATGTCCAGCTTTGAAACCCAGTAGTTGTAGGGAGCTGTGTGATCATTTAGGACGATGGTATGGTCAGCTACGTACTCCCTCACCATCTTTCTGTAAAGATCAGCCCTACTCTGCCGAGACTGGGGACAGGTGACAGTGTCTTGCTGGGGTGACATAAAGCTGGCAAAAGCCTTGTAAAGCGTACCCTTGCCAGTGCTGGACAAGCTGCCTGCTCGCCTACTCTCCCTCGCTACTTGTCCCGCAGAACTACGCACTCTGCCGCTAGCGCTGTCAGAAGGGAAATACTGTTTCAGCTTGTGAACCAGGGCCTGCTGGTATTCATGCATTCTCACACTCCTTTCCTCTGCAGGGATGAGAGTGGAAAGATTTTGCTTGTACCGTGGGTCCAGGAGAGTAAACACCCAGTAATCGGTGCTGGAATAAATTCTTTGAACGCGAGGGTCACGGGATAGGCAGCCTAGCATGAAATCTGCCATATGCGCCAGAGTACCAACGCGTAAGAATTCACTCCCCTCACTGGCCTGACTGTCCATTTCCTCCTCCTCCAACTCCTCCAACTCCTCTTCTTCTGCCCATACACGCTGAACAGTGAAGGACTCAACAATGGTCCCCTCTTGTGTCTCGCCAACATTCTCCTCCTCTTCCTCCTCATCCTCCTCCACCTCCACCTCCTCCGATATGCGCTGAGAAACAGACCTAAGGGTGCTTTGGCTATCAACAAGGGAATCTTCTTCCCCCGTCTCTTGTGACGAGCGCAAAGCTTCCGACTTCATGCTGATCAGAGAGTTTTTCAACAGGCCAAGCAGCGGGATGGTGAGGCTGATGATGGCGGCATCGCCACTGACCATCTGTGTTGACTCCTCAAAGTTACTCAGCACCTGACAGATATCAGACATCCACGTCCACTCCTCATTGTAGACTTGAGGAAGCTGACTGACCTGACTACCAGTTCTGGTGGAAGTTGACATCTGGCAGTCTACAATGGCTCGGCGCTGCTGGTAAACTCTGGATAACATGGTCAGTGTTGAATTCCACCTCGTGGGCACGTCGCACAACAGTCGGTGAGTGGGCAGTTGGAGGCGGCGCTGCGCTGCCCTGAGAGTGGCAGCATCTGTGCTGGACTTCCTGAAATGCGCACAGATGCGGCGCACCTTCGTGAGCAAATCTGACAGATTGGGGTATGTCTTGAGGAAACGCTGAACTATCAGATTTAACACATGGGCCAGGCATGGCACATGTGTCAGTCTGCCGAGTTGCAGAGCCGCCACCAGGTTACGGCCGTTGTCACACACAACCATGCCTGGCTTCAGGTTCAGCGGTGCCAGCCACAGATCAGTCTGCGCCGTGATGCCCTGTAATAGCTCTTGGGCGGTGTGCCTTTTATCGCCTAGGCTCAGCAGTTTGAGCACCGCCTGCTGTCGCTTAGCAACGGCACTGCTGCTGTGCCTAGAGCTACCGACTGATGGCGCCGTGCCCACAGATGGTAGTTCGGAGGAGGAGGTGGAGGAGGGGTGGGAGGAGGAGGAGGCATAGTAGGCCTGAAACACCTGGACCGAGGTAGGCCCCGCAATCCTCGGCGTCGGCAGTATATGACCAGCCCCAGGGTCAGACTCGGTCCCAGCCTCCACCAAGTTAACCCAATGTGCCGTCAGCGATATATAGTGGCCCTGCCCGGCAGCACTCGTCCACGTGTCCGTGGTCAGGTGGACCTTGTCAGAAACGGCGTTGGTCAGGGCACGGGTGATGTTGTCTGACACGTGCTGGTGCAGGGCTGGGACGGCACATCGGGAAAAGTAGTGGCGGCTGGGGACCGAATACCGAGGGGCGGCCGCCGCCATGAGGTTGCGAAAGGCCTCGGTCTCTACTAGCCTATAGGGCAGCATCTCCAGGCTAAGCAATCTGGAGATGTGCACATTAAGGGCTTGGGCGTGCGGGTGGGTTGCACTATATTTGCGTTTCCGCTCCAGCGTCTGGGGTATGGAGAGCTGAACGCTGGTGGATGCTGTGGAGGATCGTGGAGGCGACGATGGGGTTTTTGTGGCAGGGTCCTGGGCAGGGGGCTGACTATCAGCTGACACAGGGGAAGGAGCAGTGGTGTGCACGGCCGGAGGTGAACGGGCTTGTTGCCACTGAGTGGGGTGTTTAGCATTCATATGCCTGCGCATACTGGTGGTAGTTAAGCTAGTAGTGGTGGAACCCCTGCTGAGCCTGGTTTGGCAAATGTTGCACACCATAGTCCGTCGGTCATCCGGTGTTTCCTTAAAGAACCTCCAGACTTCTGAAGATCTAGCCCTCGCCGCAAGAGCCCTCGCCACGGGAGCTTCACTAGTTGACACATTTGGCGCTGATGCACTAGCTCTGGCCCTGCCTCTCCGTCTGGCCCCACCACTGCCTCTTCCAACCTGTTCTGGTCGAGGACTCTCCTCCGTCTCAGAAGCACTGTGTTCACCCGGCCTCTTAACCCAGCTTGGGTCTGTCACCTCATCATCCTCCGATCCCTCAGTCTGCTCCCCCCTCGGACTTCCTGCCCTGACAACAACTTCCCCACTGTCTGACAACCGTGTCTCCTCATCGTCGGACACCTCTTTACACACTTCCACTACGTCAAGAAGGTCATCATCACCCACAGACTGTGACTGGTGGAAAACCTGGGCATCGGAAAATTGCTCAGCAGCAACCGGACAAGTGGTTTGTGACTGTGGGAAGGGTCCAGAAAACAGTTCCTCAGAGTATGCCGGTTCAAATGCCAAATTTTCCTGGGAGGGGGCAGACTGGGGGGGAGGAGGCTGAGGTGCAGGAGCTGGAGGAGTGGCGATTTCGGTGACATGGGTGGACTGCGTGGAAGACTGACTGGTGGACAAATTGCTCGAAGCATTGTCAGCAATCCACGACATCACCTGTTCGCACTGTTCTGGCCTCAACAGTGCTCTACCACGAGTCCCAGTAACTTCAGACATGAACCTAGGGAGTGTAGCTCTGCGGCGTTCCCCTGCTCCCTCATAAGCAGGTGGTGTCTCACCCCGGCCAGGGCCACGGCCTCTGACCCCTGCAGTAGTTGGACGCCCACGTCCCCGCCCTCGTCCTCTACCCCTAGCCCTCGGGTTAAACATTTTTAAAATGAGAGTTATAGCTTTAATTTTTTTTTAACTTTTTTTTGTGTTTTTTTTTTTGTGTTTTTGAGTTTTTAAAACCAAACAATGCTATCCTATTGCTATGGCTATTTTCTAGCCAAGTATGAAAGCACACTACTATGCCAGATGAGATGACACTGAGTTATTAAACAAAATAAACGTAAAATAAAAAAGGACTAATGGCAGACTGTGCCTAATTGAAATCCAACCCCTACTAAATTTTCCCACTTCGGTCTTTGCAATGGATATGTGCGTCACTAAGCGCAAAACACAGCGGTCGCAAGTCTCACTACAAATTGCTCACAATTGGCTAGTAGATGCACTGCAGCAAGTACAGCCACCAGCAGATCAACCAGAAATCAAATATATAACGCTACTGTAGGCGTAAGCCGTTTGGATTCTCCTATGGCTATTTTCTAGCCAAGTATGAAAGCACACTACTATGCCAGATGAGATGACGCTGAGTTATTAAACAAAATAAACGTAAAATAAAAAAGGACAAATGGCAGACTGTGCCTAATTGAAATCCAACCCCTACAAAATTTTCCCACTTCGGTCTTTGCAATGGATATGTGCGTCACTAAGCGCAAAACACAGCGGTCGCAAGTCTCACTACAAATTGCTCACAATCGGCTAGTAGATGCACTGCAGCAAGTACAGCCACCAGCAGATCAACCAGAAATCAAATATATAACGCTACTGTAGGCGTAAGCCGTTTGGATTCTCCTATGGCTATTTTCTAGCCAAGTATGAAAGCACACTACTATGCCAGATGAGATGACACTGAGTTATTAAACAAAATAAACGTAAAATAAAAAAGGACAAATGGCAGACTGTGCCTAATTGAAATCCAACCCCTACTAAATTTTCCCACTTCGGTCTTTGCAATGGATATGTGCGTCACTAAGCGCAAAACACAGCGGTCGCAAGTCTCACTACAAATTGCTCACAATAGGCTAGTAGATGCACTGCAGCAAGTACAGCCACCAGCAGATCAACCAGAAATCAAATATATAACGCTACTGTAGGCGTAAGCCGTTTGGATTCTCCTATGGCTATTTTCTAGCCAAGTATGAAAGCACACTACTATGCCAGATGAGATGACGCTGAGTTATTAAACAAAATAAACGTAAAATAAAAAAGGACAAATGGCAGACTGTGCCTAATTGAAATCCAACCCCTACTAAATTTTCCCACTTCGGTCTTTGCAATGGATATGTGCGTCACTAAGCGCAAAACACAGCGGTCGCAAGTCTCACTACAAATTGCTGACAATTGGCTAGTAGATGCACTGCAGCAAGTACAGCCACCAGCAGATCAACCAGAAATCAAATATATAACGCTACTGTAGGCGTAAGCCGTTTGGATTCTCCTATGGCTATTTTCTAGCCAAGTATGAAAGCACACTACTATGCCAGATGAGATGACGCTGAGTTATTAAACAAAATAAACGTAAAATAAAAAAGGACAAATGGCAGACTGTGCCTAATTGAAATCCAACCCCTACTAAATTTTCCCACTTTGGTGTTTGAGGTGGATATGTGTGCCACTAAGAGCTAAACACAACGGTAGCAAGTCCCCCTGCTAATTCCTCACAAAATGGTACTAGATGCAAATAAAAAAAAAAAAAGTAGAACGTTATTGTAGCCCTAAGAAGGGCTGTTGGGTTCTTGGAGAATCACTCCTGCCTAACAGTAAGCTAATAGAACACCCTAACGCTTTCCCTGACCAGCAGCAGCTCTCTCCCTAGCGGCATCCAGACACAGAATGATCCGAGCAGCGCGGGCAGCGGCTAGTCTATCCCAGGGTCACCTGATCTGGCCAGCCAACCACTGCTATCGACGTGTAAGGGTACCACGTCATGCTGGGTGGAGTGCAGAGTCTCTGTTGGCTCTGTTTCTGGCCGCCAAAAAGCAAAACGGCGGGAGCTGCCATTTTCTCGAGCGGGCGAAGTATTCGTCTGAGCAACGAGCAGTTTCGAGTACGCTAATGCTCGAACGAGCATCAAGCTCGGACGAGCATGTTCGCTCATCTCTATTGGTTGTCCATCCACTAATGCCCTTAGTAAAGCGTAATACAAAATCAATGATATTATGATCACTATCCAACCCCCCTCCTGTTCCCCCCAACCTGTAATTTTGATACCCTGTCAGGTCTCCAGGAAAAGGTCCACCAGTGCCTCCCCCCTCTTGTTGGCTCCAGGACTAGTTGCGACAACTAGTTGCGGTGGGTTTACCCTAAGTGTAGCCTCTTTTGGCAGAAAATCATCACGTTGATATTAGACCTCGCGCAGGCGCCGCTTGGCAATTTCCCCTCCACTCTGCTGCTCTCAGTTCTTCCACTCCCCTTACAAAAAGCTAAACATTCTCTAAGTGCCTTTATACTTATTGCTGCCCGCACATTCAAACCTAAACTGTAGAAGTCCCCGTGCACCCCTTCTTTTACAGCCTGGTTCCAGTAATTGATTTATCTACAAAGGATGGAGGAGCTGCTCCTGTCTTCAGCTAAGTAACCTGAAAGATTTCATGATACCTAGGAATCCTGGATCACTTTACAACACACGTTGGGCTTCAATACTTATTCTAGAGGTCAAATGGATGCATCAGTGATGTATTTTCATCGACCATACCTTCTCCCCCTTATTGACCAGACATTGGGGGTCATTTACTAAGGGCCCAATTCGCTTTTCCCGACGTGTTACCCGAATATTTCCAATTTGCGCCGATTTCCCCTGAATTGCCCCGGGATTTTGGCGCACGCGATCGGATTGTGGCGCATCGGCGCTGGCATACACGCGACGGAAATCGGGGGGCGTGGCCGAACGAAAACCCGACTGATTCGGAAAAACCGCCGCATTTAAGACAAAAAATGTGTCGCGAAAATTACACTTACCTTCACCAGGAATAGGCCGGTGAATTTCAGGGCATTCCAGCGCGCCTCGGGGGAACTTCAGCGCAGCAGCGCCACCTGGTGGACGGCAGAGGAACTACCTTAGTGAATCCCGGCCGGACCCGAATCCACCGCAGAGAACGCGCCGCTGGATCGCGAACGGACCGGGTAAGTAAATCTGCCCCATTATGTTTTGGTACAATTTCCCCTCCACTCTGCTGCTCTCAGTTCTTCCACTCCCCTTACACAAAGCTAAACATTCCCTAAGTGGAACAATACTCTGTGTATTTTGTTTTACTTGTGCTAATGAAAAAATGTGTTTGTATCTAGCAATCCATCTATTTATCTCTATCTAGTCAAGAGGCAAAATTCAGGCAGCACTCCAAGGTTCCAAAAATTCTAAAGAGATGAACTTTAATGAAACTGTGTGCATTTTGACTATTTGAAGGCCCCAGACAGGACCTATCTATCTATCTATCTATCTATCTACAGTATATATATATATATATATATATATATATATATATATATATATATATATATACATACATTTATCCATATTTTTAGATTCTAATATACATGCTATTCTATTACTAGCATGTTCAAATCAAATAAAAAATACATTTATAACAGAATGAAAAGTTTCTAAGTAGTTACATGATGTGAGGTGTAGTACTTGACAGACATGAAATACTTCTTCTGCCTTGGCCTATACATCAGGGTTTGCAAAAAATCTGCATTAAAATTCACAAATAAATCAGTCATGAATGGTATCCCAGATGAAAGAAGATGATTTGGAAGAATGATTTAATGTGATGCTAACATCTATGCTAAGCAGCTGTCATAGAGCTTATGGCAAAGCTCAAGCAAATTACAAGTTTATGATTGTTAAAGAACAGACGCTTCTAATTAAATTTACAACTTTCTAACAAAGTTTAGCTACAGGAGTATGACACTTTGAAAAACTTGCTAAGAACATAAATAAAAGCAAATGGCATTGATATCATGAAAAATCTGAAATTAGAGCAGGGTAAGTAAAACAGCAGCAGCGGAACAATCCATTTTAACTAAAGGGGTTGAAGTTAGCGTAGAGGTTGAGAGGTGAGACATGACTAAGATGTGTCTGTAGCACAATGGGACTAAATTTTAGGGCAGGTGCTGCTAGTTAGCACAGGATCTGATAGACTTATAAATCATATTTATCTATCCCTATTGGCAACACAGGTCTGGGTGCTTCCAGGTATAACATGAACATTGCCCTAAATTAGTCTCCTAGTGAGTCAAAAATTCATATACTCTAGCAGTACAGATACATATGCAGAAGTGTACTCAAACCTTTTGTGAACTAGTTGAAACACTATGCTCTTAGAAGCAACATATGTTATTTTAACCATTTATATAAAAAGTTATATTTTATCTCCCACTTACTATGCCAGTGACTCCAATTGAATTTCATGGTTCATGGTGGCTTACTATTAAAGCTCCTCAGTGATTTCATTAGCTATACAGGGGCAGTGTCAGGCTCAGTGGTAGTGGATCCTCTGAACCACTGCGGACAATGACACAAGACACAAACTGGGACCGGAGTCTTAGTGGCACCCGTTTTTTTTACCATAGCCCGCCGCAAAGCAGGTTGGACTTTCTGCGGCGTGGTACCACCAGGTCGTTCCACATGCTTCACTTGTCTACAGTGGCAGCCAAGGTCGTGGTACAGAAATGGCAGGCAATCTTGTAGTCAGGGACAGATAGGAGGTCAGGACGGGCAGCACAGGATCAAAGTCAGAGACATAGCAACAGGTCAGGGCAGGCAGCAAAGGAGCAAAGTCAGAAACGGAACCAGGGTCACAACGGGAATTCACAGAAATAGCGCAAGGCATCAAACACACCTTTCTCTAGGGCTCGAGGCACAAAGATCCGGCATGGCTTGCAGGAAGAGGCAGACTTACAAGGAACCTGTCTCAGGGGACCATTGTGCTCCTGTACAGCTCCACCTCCTGCTCATTCTCAGAGATCACAGCCTGGTGATATGACATCAATGGGGGAGGGACAGAGCTGTACAGGAGCACAAAGATGGAGGCAGCCTGCAGCTCAGACAAGTCACATGTTGTTTTTTGAAATGCATCCAAACCAAAGCCCAGGCCCTGTGTCTACCCCAGGATTTTGTCAGGATGCAAGTGTAAGTTATAACACACAATTGTAATGTATTGTAATGCAAATACTTAGAAAAGGCAGAGAGGCATTTTTGCACTGCCGGTGTCATGATCTTTTACAATCTGTCTGTAGTGAAAATGAGGTCCCTTGCGACAGGTTCCCTTTAAGTAGTTTCCCAGGAAATGGCCAGCGCCAATTAATGGCACGCTGGTCCTTTAAAATGATTGAAGCTGGCAGGCGAAACCTAGGAGTCGGGAATGCATGCGCACGGCCGAAGAGGTCGGAACAGGAGCCGGGAATGGTGAGAAGCATGGGTCGCTAACACCCGTGACAGGCCGGAGATACATACTACAAAATAACCTGTGTGCAGGGCTATTGCACATGATCATTTACAATGCTGTGTACTGTATAGTACTAGAAGCCAATTTTAAAAATATGTCTGACAGTAAATGACAAAAAAAAATTGTAAAACACATGCAATATAAACATGTGCTACAAATATGTTTTTTGAATGAATGTAGTGTTTTTAACAGTATTTTACATTTATTTCCTGGATGCTGGATTTTTCATTTTCAGTTTGGATTTTGATAGGGATTTTTATGCAGGGCCCCAACAGTCCTCTTGACTTTTGTAAGGTGAGTCCTAATTAACCCTTTCATAAACTTTAACACAAAACTAAGAAAAGTCAAT
Organism: Engystomops pustulosus; assembly: GCF_040894005.1. Taxonomy (NCBI): domain Eukaryota; kingdom Metazoa; phylum Chordata; class Amphibia; order Anura; family Leptodactylidae; genus Engystomops; species Engystomops pustulosus. The sequence goes on along the minus strand of NC_092413.1, from coordinate 141,520,464 downwards.
CTCTTAGTGTATGTAAAGATCTTTTCCCGTTTAATATCTCAAAATGCATAATATCACAGACAGAAGAGTCATCAAAGGGGCGTGAATAGTATACTAAAAAATTATTGGTTATCAGCACATTCTGGGAAAAAAAAAAATAATTGTGCTCAGTTCTCAGAGACCTTGTACACAGATATTGTTTATACTAATGCTGAGAAGATAAGTGTCATAATATTATGCAGCATCAAGGACAGACTGGCTTCTCATTAAATATCAAAGGGTATTAGCTGACAGGCCAGCAAACAGGTTACATAAAATGAAGTTTGAATCATGACATTAACTTGACAATGGTCAGGGAACATAGCCGCTGTATCTAAGATGGCGGACAGTAGTCAAGATGGCGACCTCCTTAACAGATTTCATCAGTAAAGTCTTTACAGATTGGAAACTCTGCATTTTGGCCTACAGTCTCAAAAAGTCAGGATAGAAAACTTTAAATGTTCTGCATTGATAGTGTATGTTTCCATTCATCTTTTCTGCCATTAGGCACATTCCATATGCTGTATTTTCCATAAAGAAAGTAAAAGAAAAGAATATGTGTGCTTCCAATATGCCAATATGGTCACCACCAGCAGCGTTTTCTCAGTGGAGAATTCGAGTCTTCCGGCGATTCACTAAGGTAGTGCGCCCGATGTCAACTAGGTGTCGCTGCTGCGCTGAATTCCGTCGGAGTTCACTGAAGTTCACCGTCCTTCCCTTGGTGCAGGTAAGCGCATGTCAAGCGGCAATTTAAAAAAAAAAATACAGCGTTTTTTCCGAATCCATCGTGTTTTCGCCACAATCCTATCGCGTGCGCCAAAATCCCGGGGCAATTCAGGGAAAATTGGCGAAAATCGGAAATATTCGGGTAATGCAATGGAGAAACGTAATTTGGGCCCTTAGTAAATGACCCCCACAGTCTTCATTAATCTGGTGCCCCTTGCACTGCTCGGGAAGTGTGCACCATTTTTTTTGGTGCACTTTGTTCATTCTGCAGAATTGTGGCGCATGTCAGTAAACATGTGGCGCAATCTCCGACTGGTGCAAATTTTTTTGTCTTGTCGGACACCATGGAAAACTGGCGCAGACACTTTATAAATAGACATGCAAGCAGTTTGCATGTTATTTTCAGTGTAAAGTCAGACAGAATACTGGCTCAAACACTTTAATAAGGGTGGGCCATTATGTATACAAAGCAGTGAAAAATTTATTCTCATCTGATTATTACATTAATTGCATTCCCTTCAAATGGAATTGAAACTCAGCTACTCTACATGTCATTATAAAATATAGATTTAATTCTTGAACCAGTATAAATTCTGCTAAATGTTGAGAATTGATGTTATTAAGAAACAAGGAAAGCATTATCCTGTTTCATGTACAGTAGTTTGTAATTAAATAAAAGTCAAAACCTCATCAAATTTATTGAATGGAATTGATTGACAATGTCTTGCTGTCTTCATTAGATGCTGAATTGTTAATTGAATTTCTTTGGAAGGCTATTTTATTGAACTTTTTTCTTAGATGCCTTGTATAACTTTTCTTATTGGTTGGTGTGTGAAGAATTGTTCTGATTACAGTAGACATTTTGGCATGCCCTAAAGGAAAACTGTCACCTTTCATTTGGAAATGATAATCTATTACTTACAGTAGTCTAAATTTGTCTTTACCCTGTTTTGTTTACTGTATTCCCATAAAGGACTATTCAACGTACCTGTAAATATATGATGGTACAAGGATCCTAGTGTTTTCTTTTTTTTTTTCTTGACTGCTAGCACCTGCTTTTTAACTTAGTGTTCTTGTGCTTCACTTCTTCTCTTCACCACTAAAGGCTGCTATATTTGTTCTTGAAATTGTCCATACTAAAGATGACGAAGAAGACCTTGCATCAACCCTAACATTGCTTTGTTCCAGTCTCCTGCTCCAAGACTGTTCCTACCTACATATACTATACCTGCTGTGCCCTACACTACTGCCTACACTGCTGTCATTTAACAACAGCAATTAAAAAAGTGAACAAACATCTGACCATAACAAGCAGAAACTGAACATATGAAATTGTTAGTACCACTGCAGATGCCCTAAAGCCCCCAATGTAGATCTGATCAAAAATATATCTGGTGGCTAGTAAGGAGATAATGTATATAATTATGATAAAAAAAGAACTACAATATGTATCAGAAAACAATAAAAACATATATAGAAAAAGAATAAAATGTAAAGCCCACCAGAACAGCATAGTTGCTCAAAAATCGAAGGATAATAAAATAGCCCTAAAAAGACAAATGCAAAGATGGAGTACATGTGTGCCAACAACATATGGACTACCAATATTAGTATTATAGACCTACATGCAGAGGGCAGGTGGACACCACACCTCACGTGTACACACGCGTTCCGAACCTGGAACCAAAGAAGATGGATGAATTTTAGCATTCTTCCAGGAAGTACAGGAGAATGTAGTATCTTGTATTAAATCTTGTATTACCATCAAAATCTAGCATGATAAACCAGGGACACCCTCTCAAAGATCCATGTGGCAGATTCCTAGGCTAACCCCTAAGGCCCCTTCTACACTCGCGAGTGTGATGCGATGAACTCGCATCACACTCGCAAAGTGCGCTGCTTGGATCACATGGCCTGAATGCTGCAAACCGGAACTGAACTCGGCATGTCAGTTCAGTTCCGGTTTGCAGTATTCGGACCGTGCGATCCGGACAGCACGCGTTGCCAGTGGGATGTGGGTTCATCGCATCACACTCGTGAGTGTAGAAGGAGCCTATGCGACTTGGTACTTTTTAGTTTTTATGTTTCCATTTCTAACTCCCCGCCTTCAAAAATCTATAACTTATTTTTTTGCATGCAAAGAGCTGTGTGAGGGTTTGTTTTCTGCATAACAAATTGCACTTTATTATTGTGTACTGGGAAGCAGGAAAAATATTTAAAATGCTGTGAAATTGGTGAAAACGGATTTACGCCATTGTTTTGTGGGCTAAGTTTTTTCGGAACTCCAAACAACATGTCTTCTATATTTTTTGGGTTGGTACAATCATGGGGGAAACAATTTTATACAAGTTTTACTATGTTTTAATAGATTTTGAAAATGAAAATCTTCTGTAGGAAAACAATGTCTTTGTTTTTCCATCTTCTGACACCAATAACTTTTTCATCCCTGAGTATACAGGTGTCATTGACTTTGAGAGATGAGCTACAGTTTCCATGTCTTTAAAAGTGTGCCACTGGCACACTCTTACAGATTTGTAGCAATAACAGGTCCCAGAGTTTTACAAAGACTGTCATAGCATCTGATCATCCCTCCCTGATGATGTCACCAGGAGCGTGACATCATCAGGGAGAGAGTTAACATTGCGGCTTTGCCTGTGGCAGTCAAGAGGTTAACTTGCACGATCGGTGCCAGCACCAATGGGTGTTTGCAGCTTGTGAGCCCTATCTATATTGCATTAACAGACTTTTGACCTACTAATATATCACACGTTGGTAAGGATTTAAAGTGTGCTAGGAGCACTTCCCCCTCCCACTGAGTGCTGAAGGGAAAAATGCACTTAAGGCTCATTATTATAATTTTAATTTTGGAAGTTGATTTTAGAAAGAACAGAGGCCATATATACAAATGGAGTGCCGTTTCTCAAAATAATGACACCCTTGTTTAAAGGCTGTGTATAGTATTACAACCCAGCTGTATCGAATGGATATCAGATAAATACTAGAAAAAAAAGCAAGAAAAAAGTGCTCCCTTCTTCTCTAATCGAGTTTTACAGACGCCTCCGAAGCTAAAATTAATTGCATATACCATCATAGGCTGAAACATTTTAGTCTTAAACAAAACTGCCACCTGGAATTTTCTCAGTTTATTTTCTTCTCTGTGATTTAAAAGGTAGTTTCGGCATGCAATATACATAATATAATTACCGTTGTTAAAATGAGAACAAATCCAATTAATAAACCTTGGGTACCTAACATATGGTGACACAATATCCACCTGTATTGCTACAATATGGTGGCATCTGTACAATTAAAGGCATAAACAAGATTAAGAAAATGATTTTTTCACTTGTAAGAAAAAAGCAAGGGTATTATGAAAAAACCACCATAATGTAATTTACATACAATGATAATTATCTATTACCAACTGTATGCAGAAGTCCTTAACCAAGTAAATGGGAGTAAAAGAAATTCATCAGAGGTATATTTATTCTTAGTGGTGTCTGTATGCAGCCATAACATGCCCTTAACTTCTATAATGGTTTGAATTCAGTCACCTGAGGCCACATCTATGTGGAAACATACTCTAAAAGATAAAAAAAATACTGTATTTTGGAATTTGCAAAACCATTTAGCTGTTTTTGAGACACAAAAGATTAAAGGAGGGTAGGTGGAGCATCCAGTATGTAGTGGGCATAGGAGCACAAGTTAAAAATTAAAAAACACAAGGTGAATATGGAAGAAAAAATCATCTTTGTTTCTGGCTAATTATAATGTGTCATAGCTATACAAATAACAGGATTCAAGATGATGTTATAGTTTACACAGCACACAGTAAAATAAAGCTAATATTATCCCATTTTATTTATACTTTCCATTTTTTTCCATTACATGAACAAAACTAATTTAAATCAGAATGGGTATGTATCTGTTGAGTCTGTTGAGATTCTGTAAGGGTTTTTCAGCTAGTGCGTCATGCAGGATTTTTTGTGATGAAAGTATATAAAGTCGGAAAAAGTCGCAGGTCCATCAAGTCTAACCTGTGGTTTTAACAAATGTTTTCTTACCTTCAATAAGGCTTAGATAAAACTAAGACTAAGTTTCATTTTGTTTTCAAACAAAAGATTAGTGCTAGAACAATATAATGCAAGCCTCATACAAAAGAAAAGAAATTGCAGTAACAACAATAGCAGACATGTAAAGCCGAAGGTTTCCCATTAGAAATTGAAATTGCAACCATTAAAGTGTTCCCATTTTGGCAAATTAATGTTATTGTTTGTATTATAAAAAGTTACACAATTCTCCAATATACTTTCTGTATTAATTCCTGGCAGTTTCTATATCTCTGCTTGCTGAATGTTAACATACATGGGACAGAAATCTGACCATGGTCACACAGGTGCATGGCTCTTATAACACACAGCTCTGGTTACTCTCTTGATTATGATAATAACGACCTTAGCACCTGTGTGACCATGGTCAGATTTCTGTCCACTGGTAGCAAAAATAAAAGCTTTCTATAGAGAGACAGCAAGCAGAGATCTAGAAATCCATTAGGAATTGATACAGAAAGTATATTGGAAAATTGTATAACTTTTTATAGTACAAACAATAACATTAATTTGTTGAAGTGGGAACAACCCATTAAATCTCATGTGTTTAATGCAGGTATTCTAAAGGGAAAGAGAAGAGTACAAGCAACAATAGGTCCATTAATATAAAGTTAAATGCCTGCCATTGGCAGACATAATATAACAGAATAATGTCAATAATTATTTCAAATAAAAGAATTAGTAAGTGGAGAATAAGAGAGGTAAAGTAAAATTAAATGAAAAAGGTATATATAAACAATGAAAGGAGAAAGGGCATTGGCTGATGTGTAGGTTGTCAATGGTTGTTATCATTCTGCAAGCAATCAAGGCAATGCAGGATCTGGACAGGATCTAAACCCGGTTTGGCCCGAAAATAGCCTAACACAACCAAAGCTATGCAGATATCCGTGCAAAAGCCAAATAAGCATACTACTGGATAGGTTCGGACTTAAAGTAATATGCTGAGTGATTGTTCACTGAGTACATGTCCGTCTTGACTTTAGGAAGTTAATAAAAGCGTGTACAAGTTCTTTGGGCATCAAGAACGCTTCCACATACAGGACCATTGGATACATTTTATCTTTTTTTTTTTTCTTTGTAAATTGTAGTTTCATATTAAAGACCCAGCACGAATGAGTACCACCGCACTCTGCATCAAAATACCATCCCATCTGCTTTGCACAAACCATTTTTTTTGCTCCCCCTGAAAAACAAAGACCACCAGACACCTCCAGCTTTGCAATTACTATGTAACCGGGAAGGAGAGTGATGGAGTGCAGCATTAGATAAAATGGCTTCCAGAATGGCCTGATCATATATTCTGGTTTGTTAGACATTTTTCTTTTGTTACCACTTAATAAAAAGCTTTAATAGAGGAAAAATTTACAAAACCCATTAAATGAAAAGGTGCGTCCAGTCCTTTGACAATAACTCTACATAAGTTATTATCAAGTTATTGGCTTTCAATGTATAACTGAAAAACCTCAATTCTATTACGACACCTTGTGGGTATCAGGAGAGCCTGTGCTTCCTGACCTTTGCTATATTTTAAAATTAATGAAAAATTTTTTTTCTGAAAAATGTATTTTTTTGTATTAGCTACTTGCAGTTGCTGAGGCCAATCATTTTGTGTTCACTATTTCCATTCATCTGGAACACTCATGACAGAAATGTGACATTTACTTTACACTTGATTTGCTATCAAACCCAGAAGCCTAAATCATTTTTGTAGCACTTCACATACACTAAATTCTATTTCTGCTCAGATTCTTTTCATTCATTCCTTTATACCTAACAACAAAAACTTTGCAGACAATTGAATTTACAGTCTCTAATGCATATTCCAGTATTTGACATGAACTATTCTTTAACACAATGAACCAACAGAAAATTGAATATTGGTGGAGTGCTGATAACTAATACGCTGAACATCCTCGAATGACTAAAAGTTCTTACATTAAAATATATAAATTCGATGGATAATGAAGTTAAAGGGGTTGTCCACTTTTCAGGACATTCCAGCAAAGAATTGATAATGTTTATGTAACAAAAAAGTTATACAATTTTCCAATATACTTTCTGTATCAATTCTTCAAGGTTTTTTTTTTAAGATCTCTGCTTGCTGTCATTCTATTAGATGCTTCATTATTTACTTCCTGTAGGAAAAAAACACTAGTCCATAATCACGTGATGTAACACAAATGCACAGCTCATTATATCATACAGATCCGTTTTTACTTTATGTTTTATTGAGCTGTGCACCTGTGTGACATCACATGACCATGGGCTGATGTTTATCTACAGGAAGTAAAAAATGAAGCTCCCTGATGCATGACAGCAAGCAGAGATCTAAAAACCCTTGAAGAATTGATACAGAAAGTATATTGGAAAATATTTGCTGGAATGTTCTTAAATGTTCTTAAAGGGACAACCCCTTTAAAGTACCACTTTGTGGCACCCCCACTTTCTTAACCATCTAGTTAAGATATTAGTGTATAGAAGTGCTGGATCACCTATAACGTGATGGCGAACCTTTTAGAGACCAAGTGCCCAAACTGCAACGCAAAGTGCCAATTAGGCCCTAATATAGAAACAAAAAAGAATCATACATTAAAAACATTTATTCTAAAAGAAAAACACAATAACAAAGCTTAAAAGGTTGTATTTGGCACATTTTGAACAATTAAAAGGAACATGGCATTGTGCCCTCTTTGGCTGCAGTGGTAAACACAGCAGGACAATCATGGCACATCACTACTAGTACGTAATGCACCCGAATCATGACTGAGGACAGTAATTAGCTCCGTCATTGACCAACTTTGATAGGACTGGACAGGACTGCTCCTATGTGCATGCATACAACTACAATAATACTGCTCCTATGCAGAACAATATAATTACTATAATAATGCCCCTTTAGAACAAGAATATAACTACTATAATACTGCCCCCTATGTACAGCAATATTACTAATATAATACTTCCCCCTATGTACAAAAATATAACTACTATAATACCGCCGTATGTACACAAATATAGCTCCAATTATACTGCTCCCTATGTGCAAGAATATAACTACTATAATACTACCCCCTATGTACAGCAATATTACTAATATAATACTTCCCCCTATGTACAAAAATATAACTACTATAATACCGCCGTATGTACACAAATATAGCTCCAATTATACTGCTCCCTATGTGCAAGAATATAACTACTATAATACTAACCCCTATGTACAATAATATAAGTTCTATAATGAATGAAAACAGATGTCCATCGGCAGCAGGCGAAAAAAGTGAGTGGCTGGTAAAAAAAAGGCTTTAGTGAAAAAACAATGGTTAAAACAACGATACCATGGTAGCAGGTTATGCGTTTCAGACCCTAGAGAGCGTGTCCTTAGTCATACCTAAGAAGTAAAGCAATGAACTGGTATTTAAAGGAAGAGGAAGTAAATAGAGATGAGCGAACATGCTCGTCCGAGCTTGATGCTCGGTCGAGCATTAGGGTACTCGAAACTGCTCGTTGCTCGGACGAATACTTCGCCCGCTCGAGAAAATGGCAGCTCCCGCCGTTTTGCTTTTTGGCGGCCAGAAACAGAGCCAATCACAAGCCAGGAGACTCTGCACTCCACCCAGCATGACGTGGTACCCTTACACGTCGATAGCAGTGGTTGGCTGGCCAGATCAGGTGACCCTGGGATAGACTAGCCGCTGCCCGCGCTGCTCGGATCATTCTGTGTCTGGATGCCGCTAGGGAGAGAGCTGCTGCTGGTCAGGGAAAGCGTTAGGATGTTCTATTAGCTTACTGTTAGGCAGGAGTGATTCTCCAAGAACCCAACAGCCCTTCTTAGGGCTACAATAACGTTATACTTTTTTTTTTTTATTTGCAGCTAGTACCATATTGTGAGGAATTTGCAGGGGGACTTGCTACCGTTGTGTTTAGCTCTTAGTGACACACATATCCACCTCAAACACCAAAGTGGGAAAATTTATTAGGGGTTTGATTTTAATTAGGCACAGTCTGCCATTTACTTTTTATTTTACGTTTATTTTTTTAATAACTCAGTGTCATCTCATCTTGCATAGTAGTGTGCTTTCATACTTGGCTAGAAAATAGCCATAGGAGAATCCAAACGGCTTACTTACGCCTACAGTAGCGTTATATATATTTGATTTCTGGTTGATCTGCTGGTGGCTGAACTTGCTGCAGTGCATCTACTAGCAAATTGTGAGCAATTTGTAGTGAGACTTGCGACCGCTGTGTTTTGCGCTTAGTGACGCACATATCCATTGCAAAGACCGAAGTGGGAAAATTTATTAGGGGTTGGATTTCAATTAGGCACAGTCTGCCATTTCCTTTTTTATTTTACGTTTATTTTGTTTAATAACTCAGCGTCATCTCATCTGGCATAGTAGTGTGCTTTCACACTTGGCTAGAAAATAGCCATAGGAGAATCCAAACGGCTTACTTACGCCTACAGTAGCGTTATATATATTTGATTTCTGGTTGATCTGCTGGTGGCTGTACTTGCTGCAGTGCATCTACTAGCAAATTGTGAGCAATTTGTAGTGAGACTTGCGACCGCTGTGTTTTGCGCTTAGTGACGCACATATCCATTGCAAAGACCGAAGTGGGAAAATTTATTAGGGGTTGGATTTCAATTAGGCACAGTCTGCCATTTCCTTTTTTATTTTACGTTTATTTTGTTTAATAACTCAGCGTCATCTCATCTGGCATAGTAGTGTGCTTTCATACTTGGCTAGAAAATAGCCATAGCAATAGGATAGCATCGTTTGGTTTTAAAAACTAAAAAACACAAAAAAAACAAAAAAACACAAAAAAAAGTTAAAAAAAAATTAAAGTTATAACTCTCATTTTCAAAATGTTTAACCCGAGGGCTAGGGGTAGAGGACGAGGGCGGGGACGTGGGCGTCCAACTACTGCAGGGGTCAGAGGCCGTGGTCCTGGGCGGGGTGAGACACCACCTGCTTATGAGGGAGCAGGGGAACGCCGCAGAGCTACACTCCCTAGGTTCATGTCTGAAGTTACTGGGACTCGTGGTAGAGCACTGTTGAGGCCAGAACAGTGCGAACAGGTGATGTCGTGGATTGCCGACAATGCTTCGAACAATTTGTCCACCAGTCAGTCTTCCACGCAGTCCACCCATGTCACCGAAATCGGTACTCCTCCAGCTCCTGCACCTCAGCCTCCTCCCCCCCAGTCTGCCCCCTCCCAGGAAAATTTGCCATTTGAACCGGCATACTCTGAGGAACTGTTTTCTGGACCCTTCCCACACTCACAAACCACTTGTCCGGTTGCTGCTGAGCAATTTTCCGATGCCCAGGTTTTCCACCAGTCGCAGTCTGTGGGTGATGATGACCTTCTTGACGTAGTGGAAGAAGTGTCTAAAGAGGTGTCCGATGATGAGGAGACACGGTTGTCAGACAGTGGAGAAGTTGTTGTCAGGGCAGGAAGTCCGAGGGGGGAGCAGACTGAGGGATCGGAGGATGATGAGGTGACAGACCCAAGCTGGGTTGATAGGCCGGGTGAACACAGTGCTTCTGAGACAGAGGAGAGTCCTCGACCAGAACAGGTTGGAAGAGGCAGTGGTGGGGCCAGACGGAGAGGCAGGGCCAGAGCTGGTGCATCAGCGCCAAATGTGTCAACTAGTGAAGCTCCCGTGGCGAGGGATCTTGCGGTGAGGGCTAGATTTTCAGATGTCTGGAGGTTCTTTAAGGAAACACCGGATGACCGACGGACTGTGGTGTGCAACATTTGCCAAACCAGGCTCAGCAGGGGTTCCACCACTACTAGCTTAACTACCACCAGTATGCGCAGGCATATGAATGCTAAACACCCCACTCAGTGGCAACAAGCCCGTTCACCTCCGGCCGTGCACACCACTGCTCCTTCCCCTGTGTCAGCTGATAGTCAGCCCCCTGCCCAGGACCCTGCCACAAAAACCCCATCGTCGCCTCCACGATCCTCCACAGCATCCACCAGCGTTCAGCTCTCCATACCCCAGACGCTGGAGCGGAAACGCAAATATAGTGCAACCCACCCGCACGCCCAAGCCCTTAATGTCCACATCTCCAGATTGCTTAGCCTGGAGATGCTGCCCTATAGGCTAGTAGAGACCGAGGCCTTTCGCAACCTCATGGCGGCGGCCGCCCCTCGGTATTCGGTCCCCAGCCGCCACTACTTTTCCCGATGTGCCGTCCCAGCCCTGCACCAGCACGTGTCAGACAACATCATCCGTGCCCTGACCAACGCCGTTTCTGACAAGGTCCACCTGACCACGGACACGTGGATGAGTGCTGCCGGGCAGGGCCACTATATATCGCTGACGGCACATTGGGTTAACTTGGTGGAGGCTGGGACCGAGTCTGACCCTGCGGCTGGTCATATACTGCCGACGCCGAGGATTGCGGGGCCTACCTCGGTCCAGGTGTTTCAGGCCTACTATGCCTCCTCCTCCTCCCACCCCTCCTCCACCTCCTCCTCCTCCGAATTACCATCCGTGGGCATGGCGCCATCAGTCGGTAGCTCTAGGCACAAAAGCAGTGCCGTCGCTAAGCGACAGCAGGCGGTGCTCAAACTGCTGAGCCTAGGCGATAAAAGGCACACCGCCCAAAAGCTATTACAGGGCATAACGGCGCAGACTGATCTGTGGCTGGCACCGCTGAACCTGAAGCCAGGCATGGTTGTGTGTGACAACGGCCGTAACCTGGTGGCGGCTCTGCAACTCGGCAGACTGACACATGTGCCATGCCTGGCCCATGTGTTAAATCTGATAGTTCAGCGTTTCCTCAAGACATACCCCAATCTGTCTGATTTGCTCACGAAGGTGCGCCGCATCTGTGCGCATTTCAGGAAGTCCAGCACAGATGCTGCCACTCTCAGGGCAGCGCAGCGCCGCCTCCAACTGCCCGCTCACCGACTGTTGTGCGACGTGCCCACGAGGTGGAATTCAACACTGACCATGTTATCCAGAGTTTACCAGCAGCGCCGAGCGATTGTAGACTGCCAGATGTCAACTTCCACCAGAACTGGTAGTCAGGTCAGTCAGCTTCCTCAAGTCTACAATGAGGAGTGGACGTGGATGTCTGATATCTGTCAGGTGCTGAGTAACTTTGAGGAGTCAACACAGATGGTCAGTGGCGATGAAGCCATCATCAGCCTCACCATCCCGCTGCTTGGCCTGTTGAAAAACTCTCTGATCAGCATGAAGTCGGAAGCTTTGCGCTCGTCACAAGAGACGGGGGAAGAAGATTCCCTTGTTGATAGCTAAAGCACCCTTAGGTCTGTTTCTCAGCGCATATCGGAGGAGGTGGAGGTGGAGGAGGATGAGGAGGAAGAGGAGGAGAATGTTTGCGAGACACAAGAGGGGACCATTGTTGAGTCCTTCACTGTTCAGCGTGTATGGGCAGAAGAAGAGGAGTTGGAGGAGTTGGAGGAGGAGGAAATGGACAGTCAGGCCAGTGAGGGGAGTGAATTCTTACGCGTTGGTACTCTGGCGCATATGGCAGATTTCATGCTAGGCTGCCTATCCCGTGACCCTCGCGTTCAAAGAATTTATTCCAGCACCGATTACTGGGTGTTCACTCTCCTGGACCCACGGTACAAGCAAAATCTTTCCACTCTCATCCCTGAAGAGGAAAGGAGTGTGAGAATGCATGAATACCAGCAGGCCCTGGTTCACAAGCTGAAACAGTATTTCCCTTCTGACAGCGCTAGCGGCAGAGTGCGTAGTTCTGCGGGACAAGTAGCGAGGGAGAGTAGGCGAGCAGGCAGCTTGTCCAGCACTGGCAAGGGTACGCTTTACAAGGCTTTTGCCAGCTTTATGTCACTCCAGCAAGACACTGTCACCTGTCCCCAGTCTCGGCAGAGTAGGGCTGATCTTTACAGAAAGATGGTGAGGGAGTACATAGCTGACCATACCATCGTCCTAAATGATCACACAGCTCCCTACAACTACTGGGTTTCAAAGCTGGACATGTGGCACGAACTGGCGCTGTACGCCTTGGAGGTTCTTGCCTGCCCTGCCGCTAGCGTCTTGTCCGAGCGGGTTTTCAGTGCAGCTGGTGGCATCATCACCGATAAGCGTACACGCCTGTCGACTGACAGCGCTGACAGGCTGATGCTTATTAAGATGAATAAAGCATGGAGTTCTCATAATTTCCAATCTCCACCAGGTGAAGGAAGCTCAACCTGAATAATTTATCCACTCCTCCTCCTCCTCATTTTCCTCCTTCTCCTCCTCTTTGTACAGTAAAGCAGAGGAAACTGGCTATTTTTTGACAGGGCCCACTGGCTCTAGCTATAGTACTTTATGCATTTAATTTTTCTGGAGGGCCACCTACCCAGTCCTCTGTTTTAAAAAATTTTTGGGAGTGCCACATAAAGGCACTCAATCTATTCAATTTTTCTGGAGGGCCACCTACCCGCTCCTCTGTTTTAAACAATTTTTGGGAGTGCCACATACAGGCACTCAATCTATTCAATTTTTCTGGAGGGCCACCTACCCGCTCCTCTGGTTTGAAAACTTTTTTGGACTGCCACATACAGGCACTCAATCTATTCCATTTTACTGGAGGGCCACCTACCTGCTCCTCTGGTTTGAAAACTTTTTTGGACTGCCACATACAGGCACTCAATCTATTCAATTTTTCTGGAGGGCCACCTACCCGCTCCTCTGGTTTGAAAACTTTTTTGGACTGCCACATACAGGCACTCAATCTATTTCATTTTTCTGGAGGGCCACCTACCTGCTCCTCTGGTTTGAAAACTTTTTTGGACTGCCACATACAGGCACTATCCAAATTAAATTGTCTCCATAGCAGCCTCCACACGTTGTCTCCATTGCTACCTCCAAACGAGGTGTGTCAGGCAGAAATTTGGGTTGTTTTCATGGATTCCACATCAAAGTTGTTAACTTTGTCGCCACCCTGCTGTATTATCCACAAAATATACTGGCAAACTTTTATCATTTACCAATATTATTTCAGCGCTTCTTGTGCATCTGTTTACATTCCCCTCACCCGGCATATCCTAAACTTATAAGAACGCTACTACACTTGATCTTATACAAAAGGTTCTTAGAAGTGCTGTTTGGGGAGTAGCCTAGAGACAGGGGCTTGGATTGGCGAAAGCTCACCTGGCAGCGGAGCGCCAGCTCCATGCGCATCATGCGCTTCTTGTGCATCTGTTTACATTCCCCTCACCCGCCATATCCCAAACTTATAAGAACGCTACTACACTTGATCTTATACAAAAGGTTCTTAGAAGTGCTGGTTGGGGAGTAGCCTAGAGACAGGGGCTTGGATTGGCGAAAGCTCGCCTGGCAGCGGAGCGCCAGCTCCATGCCAAGATCCAACTAACATAGTTTTAACTGCAGCACCTTTAATCTACTACTAGTTCACTGCCTCCATACATGGTCCCCTTATCAAACGAGCTGTGTCAGGCAGAATTTTGGGTTGTTTTCATGGCTTCCATGTTAACTTTGTCGCCACCCTGCTGTGTAATCCACAAAATATACTGGCAAACTTTTATCATGTACCGATATTATTTGAGCGCTTCTTGCTCACCTCCTTTGGTTCTTCTCTGCCACCCATTGGTTTGAAGCCTGAGTCCATTTAGAGTATGTCGCCATGCCACTCTCTAGCCTGCCGCTGCTGCTGCTGCCTCTGCATGCCGTCCCCTATAGTGTCAGGGTCAATTATTGGATGTTTTACATGCTATCTAGCTTCATTCTGTCACTCTGTCATGGCCATGCTGTTGCCCATAGTTTTGGCATAATGGTGCGATTAAGCAGCCTCAGAGGCATCCATGCATACTGCCCCTGCTGTTTCCTGTCCATTTCCGTGGTGTTTCCATCCTTTTCTGAGGTTCCCAGGTGTTTGGCCAAGCTTCCCTGTGCAGAGCCTTGGTCCTCTTGAAAAATGCTCGAGTCTCCCATTGACTTCAATGGGGCTCGTTATTCAAGACGAGCACTCGAGCATCGGGAAAAGTTCGTCTCGAATAACGAGTACCCGAGCATTTTAGTGCTCGCTCATCTCTAGAAGTAAACCATTGAGGGTTACGCCTCTTCAATACTCAGTAACAGGTGATGACAGGTGATGAGTCAGCCATCTTTCATCTAGCCACTGATGTCTCTTGATTGTGAGTCATAGGGAAAGCAAAAGAATTTTCAATGGATCTAGGGAAAAGGGTAGTTGAACTGTATAAAGCTGGAAAGAATACAAAAAGATAGCCAAGGAATGGATAATGGCAGTAGTGTTCGAACTGCGATTACCAAACGGAAATTCAGAGGTTCTGTAAAAAAAAAACATTTTTTTTTTAAATTTGTTTACTGATCTGGTGATCAGATTTCAAGTACCTTTGAGAGACCTAAATAAAATCAAAACCCCATAAATTACCCCATTATAAAAACTAAACCCCTCAACGTACGTAAAACAACTTTTATGAAGTTTGTTAACCCTTTACAGGGGTTAAATAAAATTGGATGCAATTTTGAAATGAAAATCTTTTTGGCTAAATGTATGTGTTTTTCATAAAATGTACACATTCTTAGTGGATAAAATCCTAAAATGATCCACAAAGTTTGATACTCAATCTCCCCTGAGTATAACAATACCCCATATGTGGTGGTAACCTGCTTTATGGGCACACGCCAGGGCACTGATTGGAAGCTGAACCATTCAGAGCAGATTTTCTTTGTCACTTATTATCGGCTATTCAATCTTTTTTTTTTTTGGAAATTGGGACATGTAAGGGCTTATTTTCTGAGAAATTAGATGCACTTTACAAATACTTCATTTTAGTGGGTCATTAGCTTATTGATGAGATTTTACTTGAAAAAAAATAATATAATGAAAATCTCATTTGATTTTGTATTGCTTTCTTTTCGTAGACATAACTTTAATATATTTTGGTTGACAGAGTTGGTTTAGGGATTATTTATTATCCGCACATAACTTTTTTTGATCACATTGGAACATTTTTGTGAAGCGATTTTATGAAAAATTACATTTTTGTCGAGTTCTTGTGGGTTTTGTTTTTACGACATTCACTGAACGGTTCCAATAATGTTTGAGTTATTGTACAGATTGTTACGGATGCGGAGATATCAAGTATGTAGGGTTTTTTGTGTTTTTTTCTTACTTATTAGATGTGTATAGGGAATGTTTGTATTTAGGGCACTTTTACTTTATTTAATTAATCATTTTATTACAAAAACTTTTTGACAGGTTGGCTTGAACAAGTGATGCTTTGATCGCTTGTTCAAGCTCTCCTTCATATAACACAGTGTAATACAGATGTATGCTCAGCGTGTATGCTCAAGCGTGCCGCGGCATGTAAGGGGTTGGAGCCTGCAATCAGAGGAATTTCCGATCACGGATATTACAGGTGGGTGTCGACTATAATGTACAGCTGACACCCGCAGCTTCTGGTGTTGGCTCCGTTTAGGAGCTGGTGCCAGAAGCTTGATATAATAGTACTGAAAAATGCAAGAAGACCCTCCCGCCATGCAGGACAATTATGTTAAATGTCGGAAGGGGTTAATAATTAGAGATGAGCGAGTATACTCGTCCGAGCTTGATGCTCGTTCGAGTATTAAGGTACTCGAAACGGCTCGTTGCTCGGACGAGTATTTCCCCTGCTCGAGATCGAGCATTTAATTAAAAAAACACAGTGAAGAACAATGAAGAATAGAATAAAAACAGTGAACACAGTGAACACAGGATCATTTAAGTGAAAAACACAGTGAAAAACGCAGTGAAGAATAGATTACAGATGTTCGGCACATCTGCTTACTTGTCGGAAGATATGCGCGGAATGGTGCGAACAAAATAGTATGTGAAGAACAATATATATGTGTGAAGAACACATTGAAGAACACGGTGAGCAGGACAGAGACAACGGGGAGCAGCACAGAGACACCGGGGAGCAGCACAGAGACACCGGGGAGCAGCACGGAGACATCGGGCAGCGGCACGGAGACATCGGGGAGCGGCACGGAGACATCGGGGCACGGAGACATCGGGGCACGGAGACATCAGGGAGCGGCACGGAGACATCGGGGCACGGAGACATCGGGGAGTGGCACGGAGACATCGGGCAGCGGCACGGAGTGGCACGGAGACATCGGGGCACGGAGACATCGGGGAGCGGCACGGAGACATCAGGGCACGGAGACATCGGGGAGCGGCACGGAGACATCGGGCAGCGGCACGGAGCGGCACGGAGACATCGGGGCACGGAGACGTCGGGGCACGGAGACATCGGGGAGCGGCACGGAGACATCGGGGAGCGGCACGGAGACATCGGGGAGTGGCACGGAGACATCAGGGAGCGGCACGGAGACATCGGGGCACGGAGACATCGGGCAGCGGCACGGAGACATCAGGGAGCGGCACGGAGACATCGGGGCACGGAGACATCGGGCAGCGGCACGAAGACATCAGGCAGCAGCACGGAGACATCGGGGAGCAGCACGGAGACATCGGGGAGACTTCAGTGGAAGAAGAGCAGCGGATCCCGGGACAGCGTATCTCCCGAACATCTGCAATCTATTCTTCACTGTTATGTTAAATGTCGGAAGGGGTTAATAATTAGAGATGAGCGAGTATACTCGTCCGAGCTTGATGCTCGTTCGAGTATTAAGGTACTCGAAACGGCTCGTTGCTCGGACGAGTATTTCCCCTGCTCGAGATCGAGCATTTAATTAAAAAAACACAGTGAAGAACAATGAAGAATAGAATAAAAACAGTGAACACAGTGAACACAGGATCATTTAAGTGAAAAACACAGTGAAAAACACAGTGAAGAATAGATTACAGATGTTCGGCACATCTGCTTACTTGTCGGAAGATATGCGCGGAACGGTGCGAACAAAATAGTATGTGAAGAACAATATATATGTGTGAAGAACACATTGAAGAACACGGTGAGCAGGACAGAGACAACGGGGAGCAGCACAGAGACACCGGGGAGCAGCACAGAGACACCGGGGAGCAGCACGGAGACATCGGGCAGCGGCACGGAGACATCGGGGAGCGGCACGGAGACATCGGGGCACGGAGACATCGGGGAGCGGCACGGAGACATCAGGGAGCGGCACGGAGACATCGGGGCACGGAGACATCGGGGAGTGGCACGGAGACATCGGGCAGCGGCACGGAGCGGCACGGAGACATCGGGGCACGGAGACATCGGGGAGCGGCACGGAGACATCGGGGAGCGGCACGGAGACATCAGGGCACGGAGACATCGGGGAGCGGCACGGAGACATCGGGCAGCGGTACGGAGCGGCACGGAGACATCGGGGCACAGAGACATCGGGGCACGGAGACATCGGGGAGTGGCACGGAGACATCGGGGAGCGGCACGGAGACATCGGGGAGCGGCACGGAGACATCAGGGAGCGGCACGGAGACATCGGGGCACGGAGACATCGGGCAGCGGCACGGAGACATCAGGGAGCGGCACGGAGACATCGGGGCATGGAGACATCGGGCAGCGGCACGGAGACATCAGGCAGCAGCACGGAGACATCGGGGAGCAGCACGGAGACATCGGGGAGCAGCACGGAGACATCGGGGAGACTTCAGTGGAAGAAGAGCAGCGGATCCCGGGACAGCGTATCTCCCGAACATCTGCAATCTATTCTTCACTGTGTTTTTCACTTAAATGATCCTGTGTTCACTGTTTTTATTCTATTCTTCACTGTTCTTCACATCTACTAACTTGTCGGGAGATAATATACGCGCGAAACAGTGAAGAATAGATTGCAGATGTTTGCATACATCTGCTAACTTAAATCTAGCATTTTTTAATCCATTATATTATATTACCTGGCTACCCTGGCAACAGCGTTTGGTGATTGGCAGGGAGGAGCTCTGTGCGAAAAACAGAGAAGGCATAATAAATCTCCCCCATATTTTGTGCAATTAAATCTGTGATTCAAAAATTGTTGCATTTTTCAGTAGTACAGGGAACTAGAAAAAAAACATTAAAAATGTAAAAGATACTGAGAATATTTTTCTTTTATTCTTTATGTAATAAAGACTACTTAGAGAAATACCACAATATGCGTGATACTGGCAAATAGGCTAGGAATGAGGATTTTAATACAGATGTCATAATTATTGTGAAATACCCCATCATGTCCTACAGTTAATTTATGTATTACTGAATGACATACAATCTTGATAATCATTTAAGAATAGTTTGAAAATGTGGATTTCTGTGCTAGAAAACAATTGATGCATATTATCTAATTTTACACCCAGCTGTATTCTCCTCCCACATCTGAGAGCAGCTGTCAGGTGTCGCTGGAAGAATTATTCAGTGCACAATATAAAACACTTTTTTACATTCATGCAGTTATAAATATATGTATGGGCAAAAAATAAAACTCTCTATTATTTCTAAATATGCTCATTAAGCGTTATTAGAGGAAATTTTCTCATTAGTATTGTAGACCAACTGACCTCCACCTTCAATGTCAGGACTGAAAACAGTGTGATGAGCTACCCGATTTTTATATTTATTTATTTACAATGCAAACATTATGAAAGGAGTGATATAATCATTCTCTTATAATTATGAAAATATTTTATACAGTATGTACTGAAATTAAGTTACATTTTATAATGAAAACTGTATAAATATAACTAGAACCTTAGTGATTTTATCTTATTAAAAATGATTCCAATATATCAGGTGCAGCACCTTATGTTCTAAAAACACATAAATAATAATATCAATCAAAAATTATAAAAATATACAAAATGTATACGGTGACTTCCAGGTAGCATAATATATAAATACCATGGCTATGCAAATTATATTTATCTCCGATTTTCTTAAATGGTCAATGCAAATGACAGTCAGTAGAATAAAATTCATCACCCGTTAGAGTATAAATTAAATTTTATTGAACAAACCTCCCAATCACGGCATAATCTTCAAAATTGTAAAAAAAACTCAAACTGCACTGTTCCACCTTATTATGTACAGCAGAGTTTCAAAACTTTTTATAGGTTGTAAAGAACTGAAAATGGTCATTTTTTGAATTTGCAGCATTAGGAGATCACATTCACTGAAATCAAAAGCTATTTCAATACAAAACGGGCCAAATTACAAGTTAACATAGGAAACTTTCTTTGATATCACCCTCACAATTCTTACATCCATTGAACTTGTGAGTTTTTGGACAGTTTCTGCTTGAATTTCTTTGCATGATGTGAAAATAGCCCCCCAGAGCTGCTGTTGAACTGCCTCCCTTATATTACTCCAAAGGTTCTCAATAGAGTTGAGGTCAGGCGCAGATGGAGGACACACTAATAGATTCTCTTCTTTTATGCCCATAGCAGCAAATGGCACATAGGTATCTTTGCAGAATGAGATGCATTGTCATGCATGAAGATAATTTTGCTCTGAAAGATACATTTCTTCTTTTTATACCATGGAAGAAAGTGATAAGTCAGAAACTCTATATGCTGTGCCCAAGTCATTTTTATACCTTCAGGAACCCTAAAGGGGCCTACCAGCTCTCTTCCCATGATTCCAGGCCAAAACATGACCTTGCTGATGTTGCAGCCTTGTTGGGACATGGTGGCCATCCACCAACCATCCACTACTCCATCCATCTTCACCATCCAGGGTTGCATGACACTCATCAGTAAACAAGACTGTCTGTCTACATGTATGTCTGGACCCACTGCAACCATTCTACTGGTTGAGGTGTGCACAATTTGAGGTTTGCAGGATTCCAGAGGCACCAGCAGCTTTAAATATCTATTTGCTGGTTTGTAATGGCAATTTAGAAGCTGGTCTCGTAATCCGATAAACTTTCCAGGCAGAAACCTTCCTCATTCTACCTTTATCTGCACTAACACATATGTGCTCTGAATCAGCCACAATTCTCTTAACAGTACGATAATAATGCTTACGTTTTTGTGCAAAATCTAGTGTTTTCATACCTTGTTTAAGGCATTGCATTATTTGATGATTTTTCAGCAGCAGAGAGATCCTTTTTCTTTCCTATGTTACTTGAAACTTGTGGCCTGCTTAATAATGTGGAACACCCTTCTTAAGTAGATTTCCTTTAATTGGGCTCACCTAGCAAACTAACAGGTATCTAATGTTGATTTCAGTGATCCAGGAAGCCCGGAGACACAATACCATCCTTGAGTTTCATTGAAAAACAAAAAAATTAATATATAAAATCATGCAAAAATTCAGGTAGTATAAAGTTTGTATCAGAAAAAAATCCCTCTAACTTATATTCACATTATTATCTACAGTTTAACAGCCAAAGGTTAGAGCTGATTAAAAGTTCCTCTAATCACAACTCATAGATCACAAATGTCAGCCAATTCTTCAGGAAGATAAAAAATATAGAGCAGAATAGGAGATGAGCATGAAAAGTGCTTCCCACCACAATCCCAACACATCATCAAGGGTTGCTGCAAAATTTATTGTATACTTGGAAGATAGTTATCACTACACATTGCTATCCTATCCAGCTTTTTTATCAGTTTAACCCTTCTGTAAAGAGCACCTGTTGGATCCTGAATCACATACAAATATTGCGGCAAATTTATCAATCTATTTTAGACAGTGTACAGTAATCTCCACCTAGAAAAACAATTGACTAGAAAAAAAAACAATAAACCTTCATGGATTGTAATATGATATATTTGCATGAAATTATAATGGAATTTATCTCTTTTTGTTAAACTTTCACCTTAAATACGTTTTGTTTCTGGTAGTTAGTAATAATGAGGACAAGTTTGTTTTTCTGTTCTAGTTTTTGATCTGATTATGATGGAACTATTAATAGCTGGAAATAGATATAAAAACATATTTGCTTTGTGTTTAGAGCCTTGTTAATGACTTGTTCAACATTATAAGAATGAGAAAATAAGCATAATTACTGTATGTACAGGTCACCAAGTTAAATCCGCTCATCGTCTTTAACAAATCAGATAATAGCATCTGAATAGATAATACAGTATCAATGCACCAATTACTTCTTGAATGAATACAAAAGTTTTAGAAATGCAAATCTTTGGCTCACCTTAAATCATAATTAGCCATGAAATGGAACTCCACCATAACCCCTCTTAGCTGTAGGCACACAGTGATGCCATAGTACAGAGATGCTGCAGTGATGTTATGCAAATGGTTAAAATATGCATTTCTAGCAAAGCTAAATATTATTCAAAGCTTTGATAAGCATGAAGGAGCAAACTTTTTATTCTGGTGCTAAAGGACCACTGAAGTCTTGTATTGTCTCAAACCAATAGATGGAAATAAGGAGCTAAGTAGCAAAAGGTTCCATATATAACATTTGGTGGTACAGCCCCAAATTATTCTCTTATTGAAAGGAGGTTGAATCTAGACTAATGGAAGTGGGAGTAACACAGTCTAAATTCACAGTGGTAGGCATTTTCCAATAGAAACTGTGAATTATAAATTCATAAAACATGGTGTGCTTTTACCTGCGGCAAAAACACTCACTCCTCCTCACTGGGTACAACCACCTCTCCACACTATTAGGAATTCATGGAATAAAGTACAACAAATATGCTGCAAGGAGGAGTTAACCAGCTGGGTACACCATAAACATTCCTCAAAATCTGGAACCCAAGGCCTGTTTGAGTTATCATGAAATGTAAAGATGTGGTCTGACTGGGTTGCTCCATGTATCATGTGGAGACCATATGCTCGGTCCTACAGCCCAATTACCACATGGTTGCATAGTTACCCTAGTTGTACCAAAGTAGAGTATCATTTCCCATTCAATCTCCATTGCTTTATGTGACATGGATATATAACAGATTGGATTGCTATACCACTTTAGTAGGTCTATGTTTCATGTTATTTTAAACATTAAAAATATTTTTATCAAGATCGGTGTAATTAGTGCCTTCAGGACCAAACACAATTTCCATTTTTTTGCACATGTTCTTGAACTGCTTACTCATGTTTGATGTATCTGTATATCACACATCACCTGCGGGTGAGTGGAGAGGGCTGAGCCCTCTCCATACAAGGAGGGTGTTTGTTGGTTATTGAAGGTAACAGGATGTTGATCACCTCTGGCGTGGGAGCCACCATCTTGCCAGAGATACGGGGAGCAATGTCATGAGGGAGCAACGCTCTGTCACCATTGGGGAGCAATGATCTTTGTGTAGTTTAATAGCATCGATTTTAATGAGTCAGTGGCACATTGCAATAGATGATATGTAAAATCCCCATATACTGCCATATACTGTAGCATGGCAGTACATGGTAAGATCAATCAGGCAACCTAGGGTTAAAGTACCCTAAGGGTCTGGTATATTTCAGAATAGAAATAATGGAAAAGTTAATGCTGCAAGGAAGGGCACACACCAGAAGTTACCATGAAGCTCCAATATATGGTGTTTGTCAACAAGCCACTTTGCAGAGAGTTGAAATGCAAAGCTATGGAAGTAATCTGAACCTTTTATCCAGATGCATAAAAGTATCTCCAAATAATGCTTGAGCCAAAGTTTTCACCCCGCACTTTCCAAAATACAATTAATAACCACCATATACAGGAGCCATTGTCTGCTGCTGCTGCTGTGGCAGTTGGAAGCTGAGGCGTGATTGGTTGCTGTTCTGCCACAGGTCATTAATATGAGCTCTGACCTTTGATTGGTTACTATCGGCAATGAGTATAAGATGCTTATGTGTGAGGTAAGATGGACAGGAATACAGAGGTAGGGGGAGATTTGTCAGAAATGTCTAAGGTAAAACTGTTTCAGTCACCCATGAAAACCAATCAGAAATGTAACAGCTGTAGGAAAATGAAACTTGAGCTCTGATTGGTTACCATGGGAAACTAGAGCAATTTTGCTCTCAGACACTTCTGATATATTTTCCCATAGACAAAATGACATTTGTAGAAAGAGACAGTCACTGGAATAAGAGTGTCAGAGACAAAAAAAGAGACTGCCATAGACAGTCACTCAAAGAGACTGCCAGAGACAAACATTCACTCAAAGAGACTGCCAGAAGCAGACAGTCACTCAAAGAGACTGCCAGAAGCAGATAGCCACTCAAAGAGACTTCCAGAGACAGACTGTCACTCAAAGAAACTTCCAGACACAGAGACGGTCAGTGATAGAGGCAGTCAGAGACAGTCTGAGACAGTCTATAGACACATGTAAAATATTTTTTGTTAACCATTCTATTTTGTTATAGCTAAAAGCAGTGTGTGTGTATGTATGTCCGCTTAAGCAATCTGCTCCATCGCATTTACAATCACCACATTTTGCACAGACATAGACAAAGAAAACTAGATAAAGACAGAGACAATTTGAGACAGAGACGTCTGACACAGTCAGAAACACTCAGAGACAGAGACAGTCCAAGATAGACAGAGACCGTTGGAGACAGAGACAGATAGACACAGCCAGATAGACTCAGGCAGATAGAGACACTCAGAGACAAAAATGTTCAGAGACAGTCAGAGAGCAAGATACAAATAGAATACTTTTTGTTAACCTATTCTATCTTGTTATAGTTAAGAGCAGTTATTTACTATCGTGGGCAATGCCGGGAGCTACAGCTAGTAAAAAATACTTTTTAAATGAACTTTTTTAAATATATAAATATTATCGAAATTTTCTCACCGAAATTTCGTTTTCCTGTAGTCCGTAGGCAGCACTGACTGGGTTAAGTCTCTCCTATTGGACAGAAGATAACAATGAATTAGCAATAGAGATTGGCAGACAGACTCCCTATAAAAAAAGGAATAAGTACTTTTTATTGGGGGGAGGGGATCTACATGCTGCCTACGGACTACAGGAAACCGAAATTTCGGTGAGCAAATTTCGATATTCCTGGTCGTCCTATGGCAGCACTGAATGGGACTTGAAAAGCAGTAGAAACATAAGGGGTGGGTTACTTCGAGGCAGCTGAACAAATTACACTCTTGCCGAAGGCCGAGCCTACCCCGGAGCCTATAGTGCCTGATGAAGGTTGAAGGACCCAACCATACTGCCGCCTTGCATATCTGATCCAACGATTCAGGTTAAGAGGAGACGGAAGGCCTTCTAGATCATAATACATAGAAATTATGTCCTTGATCCATCTGGCTACAGTAGACTTACTAGCCCGTTTTTCCTTGTTAGGGCCTCTGAACTGTAAAAGCAGTGTTTCAGACTCCCTAAAGACTTCTGCCCTCTAGAGATAAACGAGAGCTGATCTCTTCACATCCAGGGCTTGAAGCTTTCCTTGCTCTTCTTCTGGGGCATCTGTACCCAGGACAGGAAGGAAGATCTCTTGATTTAAAGCTGATTAAGAAGGCATTTTCGGCAAAAAAAAACAGCATTGTAAGAAGAATTATGAAGTCTTCCATGACTCTCAGATACGGTTCCTTACAGGAGAAGGCTTGGATTTCACTAATCCTCCTTGCAGAACAAATGGCCACCAGGAAAACAGTCTTCCCGGAGAGAAAATGCAGAGGGATATCTGAGACCTTCTTAGATTCCCCCTTTCAGCTTCCAGGCCACCAGATGGAGAGGTGCTGGGTTGGGGTGAAGGAACCTGTTTGGGAATAGCAAGTCCTTCCGGGGAGGGAGAGCCAGAATTCCCCTCTTGACAATGACAGGAGAAGAGGGAACCAGGTCCTTCTCGGCCAAAACGGAATCACGGCTATGACTGTTGTTTTCTCTCTCCTGATCTTCTGTAACACTCTCGGAATGAGAGGGAACTGTGGGAATATGTAAATAAAAATTGGTCTGTCCAGTTGAATGAGAGTGCATCCACCACTACTGGGTTCTCCTGCTTGTACAGGGAGCAAAACTGGCGAAGCTGAGAGTTGGATCTTGACCCCAACAGGTCCATCTGAGGAAGACCTATTTTCAGGACAATTTGGTGAACACTTGTTTGTTCAGAGACCACTCCGAAGGTTTGACTGGATTGTGGCTCAGCCAATCCACCTCCACATTCAATACTCCCCTGATATGAACCGCTGAGATGTTGTGAAGCATCTGTTCGGCCCAGGTCATCAGAAGGGAACACTCTCTGGCAAGAGACCGGCTCCTCGTGTCCCCTTGTTTGTTGATATGGAAAACAACTGCCAGGTTGTCTGATCGGACCAAAACTTCTTGACCGAGTAAGAGACAGGAGAAGTGAAGAAGTGCCAGACGTACAGCACTCATTTCTTTGAGGTTCGAAGGCAATTTAGACTCGGACTGAGTCCACCTCTTTTGAACCCACTGGTCTTTCAATAGGGCGCCCCAGCCCCAATTGGATGCGTCTGATGTAAGGACCACTGGCTGTAGGAATTGGATGGATCTGACTAATAGTGGGTTTCGGGAACACCAGATTAAGTCTGGTGTTCCCGAAACCCACTATTAGTCAGATCCATCCAATTCCTACAGCCAGTGGTCCTTACATCAGACGCATCCAATTGGGGCTGGGGCGCCCTATTGAAAGACCAGTGGGTTCAAAAGAGGTGGACTCAGTCCGAGTCTAAATTGCCTTCGAACCTCAAAGAAATGAGTGCTGTACGTCTGGCACTTCTTCACTTCTCCTGTCTCTTACTCGGTCAAGAAGTTGGACTGAGTTGCATGGACTGAGATTTTCATTGGCTTGTCCAAAGACTGCAGACTCCTTGACCATTGGGAGAGAATGGACGCTTGGAGACCCCTCATATGGGTTTTTGCCCAAGGGACTGCTTCTATAGCCGAGGTTATTCGTCCTAGGACTGCCATGGCTTTCCTGATTGTTGTCCTGGGGTGCAGAATCAGATACTTGATTGCTATCTTTAGAGTGATAATTCTGGCTGATGACAAAGAGAGCGTCATGTTGGAAGACTTTACTATGAACCCTAGAAATTTCTGAGAGGTTGCAGGAACCAGAGATGACTTCTTTTTGTTGATCACAAACCCATGAACTTCCAGGGTCTTCAGGACCACTGATAGATTGTGGTACATTAAGTGCTCCGTTTGAGCTATTAGAAGCCAGTCGTCCAGATAGGGTATCAACTGGATGCCTTGTAACCTGAGGGCTGCCGATAACACCACCGCGACCTTCGTAAATACTCTGGGTGCTGAACTCAGACCGAAGGGTAGACACGTGAACTGGTAATGCAGTACTGTTTTGTCCTGTAGTATAGCGACCTGGAGAAACTTCCTGTTACTCTGAAGTACTGGAATATGCAGATACGAATCTTTCAGATCCACCGTCGTCATGAAGCAGTTCCTGGAGATTAGAGGTAGGGTTGTTTTGATTGATTCCATCCTGAATCTCTTCTTCAGAATAAACTGGTTGAGGTAAGTGATATCTATGACCAGTCTCCAAGAACCTCCTTGCTTTGGGACAGGAAATACTATGGAATAAATGCCTGAACCTCTCTGGGGATAGGGGACAGACTCCAAGGCACCCTTTTCTATGAATTCCTGAAGAAAATGAGGAACAATTTGATTGATAGGTTGGTTGATGAAGAACCTGTCTGGAGGAAATCTGGTTAGCTCCAGAGAATAACCTCTTCTTACAAGAGAATTGATCCATGAATCTGAAGAAGTTTTGACCCATATGTGGGAAAACTGGGAAAGCCTTGCTCCGACTTTGACAGGCCTGGCGTTATAATTCAGACTTCTTGGAGGGTTCTGAATGAGGTTTTTTATTCTGGACAAACCGATTCCTGAAACCTCTTTTGTAATCTTTTATAAACTGTCTTCTGACTTGTGGAGATCTTTGTGTAGAACGAAAGGCCTTAAAAGCTGTTCTTTTCTTAGGTTTGGGAAAAGAAGTTCCTTTGTCATCATTAATGACCTTCAAGATCTCTTCCAGCTGTGGACCAAAGACTTGACGGCTGAAATGGTAGATTACAAAAATGGGTTTTGGCAGGGACATCTCCTGGCCAAGCCGCGCCTCCACCCTGCGCACGCGCAGACTGCCCAGCACGACGCCATGGCAATGCAACAAGCGCCATGACACCCGGAAAGCCCAACTCCACCCCTTACAGATGTGGTAAGGCGGGGGAAACACAGGGATACTTGCCTGAGGTGATAACAGCTGATATCAGCATACAGCAAACCAGACATTCTGTGCTGTGCAGTGACCCTGTGCAGTGACACTCGGGTAATGCAGCAAGCTGCCACCAGGCAGCGGTCCCAAGGGAATGGAGCACCCAAACTGTGGGACAGGGAGCCAACGCTCAACCAAACTTCTTGTTATCCGCTTCCACAGAAGAAAAAAGCACGTGTGTTCATTGGCTCAGGGTTATTTTATAGGGAGTCAGCCTGCCAATTTCTATTGCTAATTAATTGTTATTTTCTGTCCAATAGGAGGATGTGAGACTTAACCCATTCAGTGCTGCCGTAGGACGACAAGGAAATATATGTATATCCTTTCACAAGGAGTAGAGAACTAACCAGACATGGGCACCTGCTGGACTTTGGTCCAAGAAGGGTTGCCCCAGAGTCAGCATATTGCCATGCATACAGCCACCTTACATGGGAGGCAATTGTTTAGGCACCTTCAGCTTTGGTTTCATTGGAGCGATGCGCTTGGTGATTTTGCGCAGTAGCGTCTCTAGTACGCCGACATACATGTATTTCCCAACATTCTATGCTTTTACTGTGTTATGTGACCACGAGCATGCGCAGTAGCGTCTCTAGTAAGCCATCATACGTATACTCCGTCTTAGCTGATTTGATGGTGAGCAGCTGACCCTTATAACTTTTGCACTTTTTATATGGCCATGTATGTATATATATATTTACATTGCAGTATATTATTGTGTTTTTCTGTAAGATGTTGTATTATGAATTGATGAGTTCACAAATTTATACAAAGTGAACTTATGTCACTTCCTTTGTGTTCTATATAAATTTCACTCATTCTGTGTACACCTTTGCTTGAGGAAGGGTCCAGGCCATAGGAGCCGAAACGTAGCTTGGTACATGTTGGAATAAACTAGTACTTTTTCTCACAAGCTTTTGGAGTGCTGCCATTCTATCTTAATTATCTTTGGGACTTTTTGTCCTTGTCCCTGGATGTGCACCCATACTTTGATTCTTGAGTTCTGCGACATATATATATATATATATATATATATATATATATATATATATATAATATACATATTAGATGTGATGCTAAAATATTTCCAGAGCCATTAGATGTCACTCTTGAACTGTGCTGCTTTTTCTGAGATAATTTTTTTTCTAAATAGTGACAATAATAACAAAATAAACTCCTTTATGTGACTTATCTTTTGAGTAGCCTGTGTGTTGTTCTGCTGAGATTCTAATATGTTTAAATTATGTATTTTTATTCCAGACTTTTACATCATTTGGGAATTACCTACCAAACCTCAGTAAACAGGAGCAGTAGGTGACACGCCAGATATCATTAAAGCCTGCACAACAATCAGCTTTTGTCAGTAATGACAACTACAAATGATTTCTTTCTCCTTTTAAAGCTCATTATTTTTCAAAGCGCACTCATAAGTAGCAGTCAAGTGCATTCCGGTTTTACAAAAATAAAGAAATATATCTATAAATCCATCTTTCTGCTCGCTATGTCTTCTAGCTGTACTTTATTTCTATCTACTTTAAAATACTATTCTATTTATCTTATTGTAACTCTTAGTACTATTTGGCAAACAATAGAAATAAAGAGGATGGTCCCTTTGTTTTAAATTCACCAAATATAGAAAACATTCTTCATCATACAATCTGTGATAATTTATTTAAAACACCATTGTGGATATAATCTTGTTTATTCGTTCCATATAAAATGGTACAAAATAGACATCTTGCATACAAGAATTTTTCAAGAAAATGATCCATTGACCAAGATTTTAAAGATAGTCTTGTACTCATTTTACTATTAACAAGGCAATCTATTACTAAAAGAAAAAATGGTTTTTCAATTCAGCTCACCTCTGTATAAATCGCATGGTACTTAGATGCACAGACAACTGGGTTGGGGCACCAGTAAGCAGTAAAGGCAGCAGGTGAAGAAAAAAGTTATGACTAAGAACCTGTTGGTTTGAAACGCGTCAGATTTCCCCCTTACTATGGACATCCAATGATGTTTTTTATATTATTAATATTTTTTTTAATAAAAAGCGGATTTTTAAATCATTATCTGCATGCCGTTGGAAACTGGACAAACTTTTTTCATCCCCCTGCTGCCTTTACTATCTATTACTAAAACATCTGATGCTGTGATCAGATGAAACCTGTAATCCATCCATGTGGACAGATTCCTGATGGGGTGCAGTGTTTTTATAAATCTCGGGCCTCCTACTTGACAATTTAAATTTTCTAAATATCTACTAGCTGAGGCAAACCTACTGCACACAGTGACAATATCTGAGTTCTCCATACTGTCATCAGTAGGCCTAAACATTGCTGAGGTTGTGCAGAGAAAATAATGTACAGTTTGTGAGAGGCGGACCTCCACAAAGCATGTCCAGGTGCCTGCAAGTACTATCTCCCATGACCACATTGAACATCATGAGGGTTATCATTTGGCTGCTTTACTGACTTTACCTTGACCATCACTGCCACACCAGCAGAGCTTCAAGTCCCTTCAATCCACTGCACCATCTAGTCTGCCATTGTCCGACTCCAGTTGCATACAGTATCAGGTGACTGTACTGCAAGTGGGGGAGGATTGTGGAGTTATGCCCTGCTGAGGCTGTTCCAAGAAGCAGAAGAAGAGATAGTTCTGTACTGTACAAGTGACAGTATCCATATAGACAAGAGCCTGAAACTCAGCCAGTGTTTTTTGTGCATAGGTATTGATTTGAATAGGTTAGTCTGTGCCATAAACCAACATTGTGTTGTTTCTTTGTAGTTGTCATGACACTGTATCATCCACAAATACCCCATAATACCATGTTATCCACAGATCTCCCATAACAGTGTGTCTTCCAGAGATCCCCCATAACAGTTTGTTGTCCACAGATCCCCTATAACAGTTTGTTATCCACAAATCCTCTATAACAATGGGGCAGATTTACTTAGCCGGTCCATTCGAGATCCAGCGCCGCGTTCTGTGCGGTGAATTCGGGTCTTCTGGCGATTCAAGGCAGTTCCTCCGACGTCCACCAGGTGTAGCTGCTACGCTGAAGTTCGTGATCCTATTCCTGGTAAAGGTAAGTGCGTGTCCAGCGACACTTTTTTTTAAAAAATGCGGCGGTTTCTCCGATTCCGTCGGGTTTTCATTCCGCCACGGCCCCCGATTTCCGTCGCGTGCATGCCGGCGCCGATGCGCCACAATCTGATCGTGTGCGCCAAAAACCCGGGGCAATTCAGGGAAAATCGGCGGAAATATTTGGGTAACACGTCGGGAAAACGCGAATCGGGCCCTTAGTAAATGACCCCCAATGTGTCTTCCACAACTCCCCATAATACCATGTCATCCACAGATCCCCCATGACAGTGTGTCTTCCAAAGATCCCCCATAACAGTGTGTTGTCCACAAATCCCCATAACACCATGTCTTCCACAGTTCCCACATAATAGTGTGTCATCCACAGATCCTCCATAACACTGTGTCATCCACAGATACCCCATAAGTGTGTCATCCACAGATCTTCTTAACAGTGTGTCTTCCACAGATCCACCACAACAGTGTGTCAGCCACAGATCCTCCACAATAGTGCATCATCTACAGTTTCCTCATAACACTGTCTTATCCACGGATCTGGCATAACAGTTGGTCATCTATAGATTTCCCATCCTTCATAAGAGGTATGAAAAATAATCATATGCATAATCAGCCATAAAAAATATACTTTGGGTGCTGTGGCAGGTCACAATTGTTGCTATCTAGAGTCATTAAATGTATGTAATTAATATTTCTAACGATATGTGAATTGGACACGGTAATTTTGTATGATAACGTAAACAAACAATTTATTATAAAAATAGAATAAAATTTGATGCTTAGCAAGTTGATGCATAGTAAAAAAGGCAATGAAGGGAAGGGAAGGGGGTAGATCAAAGAGTTAGTAAAGGGGTCAGGAAAGTATGCAGCTGGTATTGCTTTATGAGCTATCAAATGAGGTTTGTGAATGGCTCAGTGGAAGGAAGAAAATTCAGGTGAGTTCTTGAAAACCATAAACTCCAAATAAGTATGTGTTTCTCACCAGTGTTATGGATGTCAGCCATGAGTTCTTCCGTTTGTTGGAGTGAAAGGATTTCGGTGAATAACTCTCACATCTAGGGGGCGCATGTGGCATTCCAGAGTTTTAGCTACTATTAAGGGAAATCCCACCAAGGATTGCTTAGTTTTTGTGATTGCTATTGGAAGCATTGATAGCAGTAGCATGGTAGCTTTGCTGTCAAGTTTGTGTCCAATTTATACATAAGGTCCAGGACACGATTCCAAAAGGGTTGCAGAAAGGGGCATCTCCACCAAGTGTTTAACATTGTGCCCGGGGCCAATCTACATCTCCACAACTTGTCATGGCAGGTTGGGTATATCTTATGCAGCCTGGCAGCAACGCAGTTTTAATAAATGAGACTCAGAGAGGTCCTTGAGCATTTGGCCAAAGGTGACCACATTCTCAGCAGCTTAGAAGAAAACTACAAGAACATATGGTGATGCCTACCCTATACAAAAAAATCCAAACATTAAGGCCTTAATAAATTCCTTAATACAGTTTTGCCTTTTATAAATAGAGTAGAAATTGCTAGTTGACCATCTGTGTATGAGACAGGAAAAAGAAAACTAGGGCTTTTGCCATGGAGGGAAAAAAAATATATCAATCTTAGATTAATTAGGGTACCACAACTATTTAGGGTTTTTTTAAAGTGTTTTACTGTAAACTAGATAAACTTCATGTAATGTATTGGACTTGATGCACCTATGCCTTTGTTAACTTCCTCAACTGTTATATAAAGAAATGTTTGTAAGCTCTGTGTTACAGCTACCAAAATCATTTTTCGTACCTCAAACTTGTTTAGTATCCAGATTTCTTATGTGACTTTTGATTCACACAGTTGATGGAATAAAATAACAGAAATCTTTTTTTAGCTAAACCAAAAAGAGATCAAGCATGCCATGTCAAAGGCAACAGAAGGGTCAGGCCAGATGGCAGTGTTCAGATTTAGAAAGTTTTAATATGCAAGTGAAAAAGACATGCAGGTTGTACAAGACAGGTCTTTATACTGTAAACATGAGCACAGAGGTCAACCTCTAAAGCTTGCTGGATCAAGCCTGAAAATGCGTTGTTTCAGACATGTGTATTTAAATGGTGACTATAAGAACATATAATATAGAAAAGTATTTATTAGTAAAGTATTTTTTTTTTAAATTTGCAAATATACATATGAAGGGACTAGTGGAATAATACTGTAACATAACGGTTGTTACATTATATCAATATAGCCATCAATTAGAAGGGACCATTGATTGTTATATCTTTTTTTACTTGAGAATTGTACTGGTACTCTTTTTGCTATTAATTATTTTCATGTGAGATGGGATAATCACTGACTTTCTAGGACTCTAAGAGTCACCAGTTTCCATGTTTTCCCTTTATTTTACATAAGTGACCTAATTATTGAGGTTTTGCTGTACTCTTTCATCGTCTACACACTGCATTAAACCAGGTAACACTCCTGTTCAAGCAATCTTAAGATATGTTGTGCTTAATATTGGTAGCCTAGACCTCCATTCTATCTCAACAGGTCTCCCTGTCTCTCATGTATTTAGGGTCAAGAAGTAAGAGTTCTCCTTACGAAGACTGACAATTAAGGCCGCAGTGTAGGCGTGTGGAGTCTTATAGCCATGGATGCTCCACTAGTGGATTTGCTGTGTATGCCCACCGTACTATAGTTCGACGGGCATACATCAGGTGCATGTAGCCTAAGGCAGGGAACCACAATCCAGTGTTACACAGATAATATAGAGTCTGCTAAAAAAAAAATACGATACTAGTATGGATATGACCTCCTCACTAAGTTTTTACAAAACCCAATTTTTGAGTATTCATAGAAAACCCCTTTATCAACATGTTCAGCTAAACTACTGCTAGATTCAATATCATCTAATAATAAGCATTATTTCTAAACTTTATTGCTAACATTTTTTTCCTAATTAAATGAGCTTCCACTTTTGGAAAGTATACACTCACCTATGAACCCTTTGAAGTGTTGCCAAAAAACACAAAATTGGGGAAATGAATAAGCAAGTGTACAATTATTCAGAAAATGTAGTTAGATTACATTTTGCAGGTATTTAATATATTCATTCCCTTGACATGGAAAATTTTCATTTTTATCATAATCACAGTTTTTCAGTTTCTTTCAGATTTTCTTTTCTCCATCTTATTGTTTTTTGGCAACAATGAAACTCTGGAGGATATTGTTGAAATCCTATGAATTTCAAAACTCTAAAAACGTATTCATGTTCTCACTGTACAAAAAAAATCACAGATGTTTTAATAGTAAAATTATTTGACTTTTTTGCATTATCTATCTATGAATCTATCCAACTATTTACAGTACCTGTCTGTCCAATGTGGAAATATATAGCACTGAGAAATCAGGGGAATGAATGTCAACGAATGGAACAAAGCCCTCAAATAATACAACAAACGAATAGACAGCACATCAATACAATATAATCAAAAAGTTACCAAGGGCATGCAAAGTTTCACTGGTCTAAATCACTTTATCACTATATGTACATAAGCATTTTTTTCTATGGCCACAAAAGGGCTTTGATATCACAAGTTTTTCAACTGTGTCAGAGCTTACTGACAAATTATGTCACATGTTGTTCCCATCCCTACATGGGGTCATTTTAGGTCAAAGGGCCATCCGGACCTGGTGTTCCAGCTGTAAGTGTTGCTGATAAAGGGTTTGGTTATGTATGTTGTGGACATATCAGAGGCACATATTTAACTACCGTCTCTCTCCTATCAATGGCATGTAAAGTGTCCCTTTAGTATTCTATGCCTAGTGAGGGGGTGTTCCATGCCGCAAATCAGTTGATTCCAAGCAATGTTAAACTGGCAATCCTTTAGAAACAGACACATGTACAAATAGGGAAGCAACCGGTGACAGTTAAGCGATCAGCAATGTTCAGAGACACCATCGCGGCCTGGAAGGCTATACGAAAAGGTCTCCGCTTGCCATGGCTCATATCAGACAGAGTAGGTTATTTGTGGAATGGAGGGACAAAGGAATACATACTGTGAGTGACCTTCTACAACAGCAAGAACATAGGTGGTTGACTAGGGAGGAACTGATAGGAAAATATGATCTAAGGGGACCCCAATTTTTTCAATATGCACAGATCAAACATTTTTGTATGGATGTGGTTAGGAATATGGAACTAGAGGCGAGCCAAAACCAGTTTGACAATATGTTGTTGTTGCCCATTCTTACGGGAGGGATCTCGATTCTATACAAGGCACTGAGACGGAAGTTAGAAAAGGAAGATCTGACGTTTACAGGTTGGGTGACACAATTGGGTTGTGAGGAGACGGCGGAAAAGATCCTTAAGGGCTGGCAAGTCCTAAGTAATGCAGTAGTAAATCAGGTATGGAGAGACACGCACTTTAGAATAATGCACAGAGCAATATACGCCTTTAATTTCCCACCATCCCCGAACAATCCCCAAAGATTGACGGCTTGCCCAAAATGCCAGACCACAGGTACAGACCTATTTCATGGCCTATGGCTATGTGAGAAATCACAGGCGTACTGGGAGCAATTGAGAGAGATAAGTGAAGACCTATGGCACCGGGCAATACCCCTAGACCCAATGACTTATCTGTTTCACTATGACGCACAACAGGAGGATGAAACCATACAGAACTTCTGTTGGCTGCCAAAACTGTTTCATGTACTGTGCTTGGTAGCAAAGAGATCACTACTACAACAATGGCTGGAGCCAGGGGTTCCGACAACAAATAAGGTGATTCAGCAGATGAAAAAACTCTTTTATACTGAAAAACTGGAAGCAGAACGCCATAAGTCCAAGTTGGCGGGCAAACTTTTTAAGAAATGGAGGTTGTTTGTGGTAAAATACTTCACTATCCAGGAAAGAATAGAACTAATGAAGCCCTTTACTCTTACTCAATGGTATCTGACAGAGCAACTCAGGGGCACCCTACATAGGTGGGGATTACCCTGAAAGAGATTAAAATATGGAGTTCACTTTATGCTGTATATGTAAAAATGCACTTTGACACGCACCCATTGTTGGATATATAAAATGTATACGAATATGTAAGCTAAATGGCCTGCGAGCCAATCATTTGTTTGTATGTTAAATGGCCTGTGAGCCAGTCATTTGTTTGTATGTTTACTCAAAACGTAAAATAAAAAAAAAAAAATATTAAAAAAAAAAGAAACAGACACATCATAAAAGACCTAGAGCAGCAGGATTGCTTGCTTGTGTTACCAGTATGTCTCCTCCATTGCGTCCACAGAGGAAGCGATTCTCTAGCACAGTGGTGGCGAACCTATGGCACTGGTGCCAGAGGCGGCACTCGGAGCCCTCTCTGTAGGCACCTAGGCCATCACTGCAGCATGAAGTTCACCAGACAGGACTCAAAGAATTTTCCTGCAGAATGTTCCTACAATGATAGACGAATTTGCCCTCCTCCTTTCAACTGCATTGGTGCAGTTATCAGGCTGAACAAATGAAAGTTGTCAAAGAACAAGGAGAAATGAATTACTGTTTAAATTTCTGTGCTGGCACTTTGCAATAAATAAGTGGCTTTTGGTTGAAGTTTGGGCCCTCAGGATCTAAAAGCAGTGGCGTAACTACCGCCGTAGCAGCCGTAGCGGTTGCTACGGGGCCCGTGAGGTTCAGGGGCCCGGGGATGCACGGTCCCACTCCCTGCAGACTAGTGCTTTGCCACGGCAGGGCCCCTCCCACTGTATCCCGGCCACCGCCCACATCTTTCCTGGTCTGCCCAACTCTTTCCTGGATCTCCTGCCTGTCATCTCCCTGGCACGCCCGCTCATCTTAATAACCCGCCAGCTACCTCTCTGACCCGCCCGTTAATATCCCTGCAGGGAAGCACTGCTTACACTCCGCCCCCCCCCCCCCGCTCTCGTCCACCCCCCCCCCGCTCGCACTCTCCCCCCCGCTCGCTCCCCCCCCCCTCCCTGCTGTCTGAATGGCACCTGAACACCCACCTGACGCCAATACAGCCCCCAAACTTCTTGAAAGGTCAGTAATAGTATATACAGATGTATTTATCTGTGTGTATATATGTACTTATATGCATAAACTGTGTGTATATATGTATGTACTGCATATATACTGTGTATATATGCATAAACAGTATATATGTTTATATATTCTGTGTGTATTCATGTATATGCTGTGTAGAAATGCATAGAAGCAGGTACTGTATTTATATAAGCTTATATATGTGCACATTTAAATATATATATATATATATATATATATATATGATGTATGTGTGTTTTTGTATATGCTGTGTATGTGGTAAGTATGTATGCTGTATATACTGAATGTGTGTTTATTTGCTGTATGTGTGTATATTATGTATGTATATGCAGCATGTGTGTATATGGTGTTTTTATCCTGCATGTTTGTGTATATATGGTCAGTGTATACTGTACGTGTGTGTATATATATATATATATGTATATTGTATATGTATATAATGTGTATACTGTATGTGGGTATATACTGTTATATTCTTGTACATATGGGACAGTATATACTGAATGGGTTTGTATATGCTCTGTGTATTAGTGTATAAATGTATATGAGTGTATAAATGTGTGTAATTGTATAAATATGTCTGTATAAGGGAACATTCACAAGAACGTATGGGGGACGTATATCTGGCTGCAAATTTGCTGCCGGATATACTTCCCCCATAAGCTTCTATACGCATGGGCTCGGTACGGTGAGCACAACGAGTACTCACTGTTTCGAGTAAAAGAGATAGAGCCTGCTCAATCTTTGGCTGTAAGAACGGCCATGCGGCTCTATTCTCTATGGAGAGGGGAGGGGTGAGCCGCGACCACCTCTTCTCCTCTCCAGTGCGCCAGACGTGTGCCTCACTAGTGTGGGCTGACACATCTCACTTGGGAGCTGACACATCTTCTTAACATAATAGATATGTACCTTTGGTAAAATATTTTAATAGATCAAGAAAGAATTCTAAAATTTAAAAAATAAAGAAAAAACATATAATAATTGTCAGGCTTCTGGGGTAGTGGACCACCGCGGACAATGACGTGAGCCGACACCTGGGATAAGAGTCTAAGTGGCACCCCGTTTTGCACCATAGCCAACCACAAAGCGGGTACCACCAGGTCTTTCTACCGGGGCGACTTACTCCGCAATGGCAGCCAAGGTGAGGTAAAAAGACGTTGAGCAAAATCGTAGTCAGGGCAGGCAGGAGGTCAGGACGGCCAGTATGGGATCAGAGCCGGGGACATAGCAAGAGGTCAAGGCAGGCATCTGAGGAATGTAGTCAGGAACAGAATCGGGGTCACAACGGGAAATCAAAATAACAAAAAGGGGGTCAGGAACATAGCTTTCTCTAGGGCACAAGGCACGAAGACCCGGTAGGGAGACACAAGAAGGGTCTGGAATTTAAATAGAACGGGTGGCGACCCAGCCCCTCCCACCTCCTGAGGCGCGCATGTTCCAGCTTCATGAAATTTAAATGGCCAATGCTGGATCATGGTGAGGTAAGTGAGCCGGCAGGAGACCAGAGTAGCAGAGAGGGGCACGGGTGTGCCTGTGACCCGGGGGGGGGGGGTGTCAGGAGCACCCTTGACAATAATTAACATTTTCTGATTCTAAAATCACAATGGTAATAAGTCAGTGACAACAGAATAAGTCATACCTTCTGCTTAGTATTCAAAGTGGTAGAAATTGTGGTCTATGTAT
Source organism: Engystomops pustulosus (assembly GCF_040894005.1). Taxonomy (NCBI): domain Eukaryota; kingdom Metazoa; phylum Chordata; class Amphibia; order Anura; family Leptodactylidae; genus Engystomops; species Engystomops pustulosus. Next base: position 141,481,711 of record NC_092413.1, on the reverse strand, counting down.
TATAGTTGACACTACCATGGAAGTCAGGAGCAATACAGCCATTATGAGGACATTTATCTAGCTAATTACTGCATCTTCAGATTAGCTTTAGTAGATTAGCACTAAACTGCAATCAATGAACATATTTTGCATACAGTACTTTCCCATTAAAACAACAAGATTGGAGAGTTTGAGATTTTTCAGTGACAAGAAAACATTTTAGAAAGGGAATTAATTTGATACTTGTGCTGCCATTTCTTCTCCATCATTTATCATTCTTGGGTAATTTTGTTGACATTTCATTTTGACTATTGGTATTTTATTTGGAATGAAAGTCTTCTTTCACGTAGTTGACTTCTTCATCTCTGCTCCATGTTCTTTAGATAATTATGTTTTAATGATTTGCATCCCTCATTTTAAGATTTTCAATTATATTAGAGCACTCTCTTGATGTTGATGTTGCATTTTGGCTCCTGCTAATGGGGATGTTTTAGATGAGTCAAGCAAGTTCTTTGCCATTTATATCAAAATATTTACTTGTATCATGACAGCCATTGATGACTTATATAAAAAAATAAATATGGGTAAAAAACACTAACAACCTGAGGCTGCTGATGCTAAACTATTATTAATCAGCAAATAAACTAGAGCTTAACCCCTTTAAGGGTACATTCACACAGCGGTATGCCCGCCGTGCGGGCATACCGCCGTGTGCTGGAGAGGAGGAGGAGGCAGCCCCTCCTCCCTCCATAGAGAATAGCGGCGCACGGACGCACACACGCCAAAAGATAGAGCATGCTCTATCTCTTTGCGGTGTGCGGGCCGGATCGGTGCCACACATGTGTGGCACCGCATCTGCGCCGCGCCGCTATTGCCGTCTATGGGGACGTACATGCGGCCGCATGTACGTCCCCGCAGACGGCCATGTGAATGTGCCCTAATACTGGAGCACTATACATGTTTATACAGAATGACCTATACAAATGCTGACCAAGATTTATGTAATATTCAATCATAATATCATGATCTCTATTGGATTGGATTCAAGGTGGAGGAGCTTCCCAACATTCTTCCAATTATCAACTGCCGACAAGAAAAGGGTCAGGCTGAAAGATTTCCACATGTCCTGTTTTTTTCTCACATATGGCTGCTTGCAGATGTATATTCTCTGTCCCCATGCCAATTTGATCATATTGCTATTGGGAATCAGGAAGAAAAGCTGTCAGCCAACAGCTATTGGGCAGCATGGTGGCTCAGTGGTTAGCACTACAGCCTTGCAGCACTGTAGTCCTGGGTTCAAGTTGACATCTGCAAAGAGTTTGTATGTTTTCTCTGTGTTTGAGTCCTCTGGGTCCTCCGGCTTCCTCCCATACTCCAAAACATACTGGCAGGTTGATTAGATTGAGTGGGGACAGGAACCGATTTTGCAAGCTCTGTGCAACATCTGTAGGCACTATATAAATAAAGAATTATTATTATTATTATTATGATTACTGTTCTTGAAGCATATAAGCAGCATTATGTATTAAGGCTCAGCACATATTTTGATCTTTATGTTATTCTTATTTAAAGCCCCTGGGACACAGAAAAAGCCACCCTTCCATACCCACTACTTACCCACTTGGATGAGTCACAATGCTTTGTTGTGTGCCAGGAATTTCCACTTTTTTATTGCTTGTATGCTATAAAACTGATACATGCCCCCCTAAAAATGTACAGTATGCCTTCGTAGGTTATGTGCAATGCATTAAAGGCATGCCTCCCCTGGATATTCGATTTAATGGAAGATATATATTTACTCAAATGAACATTTCTGTGCACCATGGGTGTGACTGGGAGATCTTGGAAAATTTCACAGCCCAGGGCCTCCTACTCCTTGCCTGACAATCTTCATTTGAATATAAATACAAATGATATAAATGATTTTTCAGCATTTATGACATGGTTTTCTTCAAGAAAGGCATACCTATGATTCCGGAAACTTCATGTACAAGGCCATATGTCTCGTTTATGTGTTATCAAGCAAATAAACTAAAAGATCTGACCACAAGCGATTCTCGATTAAGTAGAATATAAGCAAAAAGTTTTTTTTCCATAAATCTATTTAAAAAGTGAAACAAATATATAATATAACTAGAGATGAGCGAGTATACTCGTCCGAGCTTGATGCTCGTTCGAGTATTAAGGTACTCGAGACGGCTCGTTGCTCGGACGAGTATTTCCCCTGCTCGAGATCGAGCATTTAATTTAAAAAACACAGTGAAGAACAATGAAGAATAGAATAAAAACAGTGAACACAGTGAACACAGGATCATTTAAGTGAAAAACACAGTGAAAAACACAATGAAGAATAGATTACAGATGTTCGGCACATCAGCTTACTTGTCGGAAGATACGCGCGAAACGGTGCAACCAAAATAGTATGTGAAGAACACATTGAAGAACACGGTGAGCAGCACAGAGACACCAGGGAGCAGCACAGAGACACCAGGGAGCAGCACAGAGACACCGGGGAGCAGCACAAAGACACCGGGGAGCAGCACATGGAGACACCGGGGAGCAGCACATGGAGACACCGGGGAGCAGCACATGGAGACACCGGGGAGCAGCACATGGAGACACCGGGAAGCAGCACATGGAGACACCGGGGAGCAGCACATGGAGACATCGGGGAGCAGCACATGGAGACATCGGGGCAGCGCATGGACACATCGGGCAGCACGGAGACACATCGGAGCAGCACATGGAGACACCGGGGAGCAGCACATGGAGACACTGGGGAGCAGCACATGGAGACACCGGGGAGCAGCACTTGGAGACACCGGGGAGCAGCACATGGAGACACCGGGGAGCAGCACATGGAGACACCGGGGAGCAGCACATGGAGACATCGGGGCAGTGCATGGAGACATTGGGGCAGCGCATGGACACATCGGGCAGCACGGAGACACATCGGGGCAGCACGGAGACACATCGGGGCAGCATATGGAGACATCAGGGCAGCACATGGAGACATCGGGGCAGCACGGAGACTTCAGTGGAAGAAGAGGAGCGTATCTCCCGACAAGTAAGCAAATATGCAGAACATCTGCAATCTATTCTTCACTGTGTTCTTCACTGCGTTTTTCACTTAAATGATCCTGTGTTCACTGTTTTTATTCTATTCTTCACTGTTCTTCACATCTGCTAACTTGTCGGGAGATAATATACGTGCGGAACAGTGAAGAATAGATTGCAGATGTTTGCATACATCTGCTAACTTATCAGAAGACATTCTTTTTCAATTAAATAACACATTTTATTCCCAAACCATGGTCCCCTTGAAAAATGCTCGAGTCTCCCATTGACTTCAATGGGGCTCGTTATTCGAGACGAGCACTCGAGCATCAGGAAAAGTTCGTCTCGAATAACGAGCACCCGAGCATTTTAGTGCTCGCTCATCTCTAAATATAACTAATATATTATATAAAGTGTTTATTTATGTTGATGATTATGACCAACTGTAAAATTCTCTTTGAATACAGAAATGTTGGCCAAATAAAAAGTATGTAAAGTGAATACAATAAATACTTGGTGGCAGCTCCTTTGGCATGAATGATTGCATCAATGCGGCATGGCATGGAGGTGATCAGCTGATGGCATTTCAACAATGTTATGGAAGCCCAGGTGACTTCAATAGCAGCATTCAGCTCATCTGCATTGTTGGATCTGATGTCTCTCGTTTCCCTTTTGACAACACCCCTTAGAGTAGAGTTAAGAGTAGTAATTAAATCAGGTATTGATACTTTTAGCAGGTGGACAGATGCCAAGTACTGGTGGACAATGACAACTCCATTTCCCAAATAGCTTATTGGAGGAGGAAAGCATAAGGTGACATTCCTTGAAAAAAAAAAATTGGTGCATTCCAAAAAATAAACTGCTGGTTACATAAATGGCAGTTTACAGAAGGGAAGGAGCCCCTTGGAGGTTTTGTAGGGCAGATTTTCATGGAATAGTTTTCAGGTGCCATGACTTGTTTGCAGAACTACAATTTTAATTATATAATCACTATGACTGGAGCATCCAAAGAGTTAACTGTTAGCTCTGTTCTCCTACCTGGCTCCATGCCCGCTAATGACATAGTATAAGTAGCTGGTAGGGAGATGAGTAGGAGAAGATTTGCTCCAGGATTAGAGATGAGCGAACATGCTCGTCCGAGCTTGATGCTCGTTCGAGCATTAGCGTACTCGAAACTGCTCGTTGCTCGGACGAATACTTCGCCCGCTCGAGAAAATGGCAGCTCCCGCCGTTTTGCTTTTTGGCGGCCAGAAACAGAGCCAATCACAAGCCAGGAGACTCTGCACTCCACCCAGCATGACGTGGTACCCTTACACGTCGATAGCAGTGGTTGGCTGGCCAGATCAGGTGACCCTGGGATAGACTAGCCGCTGCCCGCGCTGCTCGGATCATTCTGTGTCTGGATGCCGCTAGGGAGAGAGCTGCTGCTGGTCAGGGAAAGCGTTAGGCTGTTCTATTAGAATAGTGTTAGGCAGGAGTGATTCTCCAAGAACCCAACAGCCCTTCTTAGGGCTACAATAACGTTCTACTTTTTTTTTTTTTTATTTGCATCTAGTACCATTTTGTGAGGAATTAGCAGGGGGACTTGCTACCGTTGTGTTTAGCTCTTAGTGGCACATATATCCACCTCAAACACCAAAGTGGGAAAATTTAGTAGGGGTTGGATTTCAATTAGGCACAGTCTGCCATTTTTCCTTTTTTATTTTACGTTTATTTTGTTTAATAACTCAGTGTCATCTCATCTGGCATAGTAGTGTGCTTTCATACTTGGCTAGAAAATAGCCATAGGAGAATCCAAACGGCTTACTTACGCCTACAGTAGCGTTATATATTTGATTTCTGGTTGATCTGCTGGTGGCTGTACTTGCTGCAGTGCATCTACTAGCCAATTGTGAGCAATTTGTAGTGAGACTTGCGACCGCTGTGTTTTGCGCTTAGTGACGCACATATCCATTGCAAAGACCGAAGTGGGAAAATTTAGTAGGGGTTGGTTTTCAATTAGGCACAGTCTGCCATTTGTCCTTTTTTATTTTACGTTTATTTTGTTTAATAACTCAGCGTCATCTCATCTGGCATAGTAGTGTGCTTTCATACTTGGCTAGAAAATAGCCATAGGAGAATCCAAACGGCTTACTTACGCCTACAGTAGCGTTATATATTTGATTTCTGGTTGATCTGCTGGTGGCTGTACTTGCTGCAGTGCATCTACTAGCCAATTGTGAGCAATTTGTAGTGAGACTTGCGACCGCTGTGTTTTGCGCTTAGTGACGCACATATCCATTGCAAAGACCGAAGTGGGAAAATTTAGTAGGGGTTGGATTTCAATTAGGCACAGTCTGCCATTTGTCCTTTTTTATTTTACGTTTATTTTGTTTAATAACTCAGCGTCATCTCATCTGGCATAGTAGTGTGCTTTCATACTTGGCTAGAAAATAGCCATAGGAGAATCCAAACGGCTTACTTACGCCTACAGTAGCGTTATATATTTGATTTCTGGTTGATCTGCTGGTGGCTGTACTTGCTGCAGTGCATCTACTAGCCAATTGTGAGCAATTTGTAGTGAGACTTGCGACCGCTGTGTTTTGCGCTTAGTGACGCACATATCCATTGCAAAGACCGAAGTGGGAAAATTTAGTAGGGGTTGGATTTCAATTAGGCACAGTCTGCCATTTGTCCTTTTTTATTTTACGTTTATTTTGTTTAATAACTCAGTGTCATCTCATCTGGCATAGTAGTGTGCTTTCATACTTGGCTAGAAAATAGCCATAGCAATAGGATAGCATCGTTTGGTTTTAAAAACTCAAAAACACAAAAAAAAAAAAAAACACAAAAAAAAGTTAAAAAAAAATTAAAGCTATAACTATAAATGTTTAACCCGAGGGCTAGGGGTAGAGGACGAGGGCGGGGACGTGGGCGTCCAACTACTGCAGGGGTCAGAGGCCGTGGTCCTGGCCGGGGTGAGACACCACCTGCTTATGAGGGAGCAGGGGAACGCCGCAGAGCTACACTCCCTAGGTTCATGTCTGAAGTTACTGGGACTCGTGGTAGAGCACTGTTGAGGCCAGAACAGTGCGAACAGGTGATGTCGTGGATTGCTGACAATGCTTCGAGCAATTTGTCCACCAGTCAGTCTTCCACGCAGTCCACCCATGTCACCGAAATCGCCACTCCTCCAGCTCCTGCACCTCAGCCTCCTCCCCCCCAGTCTGCCCCCTCCCAGGAAAATTTGGCATTTGAACCGGCATACTCTGAGGAACTGTTTTCTGGACCCTTCCCACAGTCACAAACCACTTGTCCGGTTGCTGCTGAGCAATTTTCCGATGCCCAGGTTTTCCACCAGTCACAGTCTGTGGGTGATGATGACCTTCTTGACGTAGTGGAAGTGTGTAAAGAGGTGTCCGACGATGAGGAGACACGGTTGTCAGACAGTGGGGAAGTTGTTGTCAGGGCAGGAAGTCCGAGGGGGGAGCAGACTGAGGGATCGGAGGATGATGAGGTGACAGACCCAAGCTGGGTTGAGAGGCCGGGTGAACACAGTGCTTCTGAGACGGAGGAGAGTCCTCGACCAGAACAGGTTGGAAGAGGCAGTGGTGGGGCCAGACGGAGAGGCAGGGCCAGAGCTGGTGCATCAGCGCCAAATGTGTCAACTAGTGAAGCTCCCGTGGCGAGGGCTCTTGCGGCGAGGGCTAGATCTTCAGAAGTCTGGAGGTTCTTTAAGGAAACACCGGATGACCGACGGACTGTGGTGTGCAACATTTGCCAAACCAGGCTCAGCAGGGGTTCCACCACTACTAGCTTAACTACCACCAGTATGCGCAGGCATATGAATGCTAAACACCCCACTCAGTGGCAACAAGCCCGTTCACCTCCGGCCGTGCACACCACTGCTCCTTCCCCTGTGTCAGCTGATAGTCAGCCCCCTGCCCAGGACCCTGCCACAAAAACCCCATCGTCGCCTCCACGATCCTCCACAGCATCCACCAGCGTTCAGCTCTCCATACCCCAGACGCTGGAGCGGAAACGCAAATATAGTGCAACCCACCCGCACGCCCAAGCCCTTAATGTGCACATCTCCAGATTGCTTAGCCTGGAGATGCTGCCCTATAGGCTAGTAGAGACCGAGGCCTTTCGCAACCTCATGGCGGCGGCCGCCCCTCGGTATTCGGTCCCCAGCCGATGTGCCGTCCCAGCCCTGCACCAGCACGTGTCAGACAACATCATCCGTGCCCTGACCAACGCCGTTTCTGACAAGGTCCACCTGACCACGGACACGTGGACGAGTGCTGCCGGGCAGGGCCACTATATATCGCTGACGGCACATTGGGTTAACTTGGTGGAGGCTGGGAGCGAGTCTGACCCTGCGGCTGGTCATATACTGCCGACGCCGAGGATTGCGGGGCCTACCTCGGTCCAGGTGTTTCAGGCCTACTATGCCTCCTCCTCCTCCCACCCCTCCTCCACCTCCTCCTCCGAACTACCATCCGTGGGCACGGCGCCATCAGTCGGTAGCTCTAGGCACAGCAGCAGTGCCGTCGCTAAGCGACAGCAGGCGGTGCTCAAACTGCTGAGCCTAGGCGATAAAAGGCACACCGCCCAAGAGCTATTACAGGGCATCACGGCGCAGACTGATCTGTGGCTGGCACCGCTGAACCTGAAGCCAGGCATGGTTGTGTGTGACAACGGCCGTAACCTGGTGGCGGCTCTGCAACTCGGCAGACTGACACATGTGCCATGCCTGGCCCATGTGTTAAATCTGATAGTTCAGCGTTTCCTCAAGACATACCCCAATCTGTCTGATTTGCTCACGAAGGTGCGCCGCATCTGTGCGCATTTCAGGAAGTCCAGCACAGATGCTGCCACTCTCAGGGCAGCGCAGCGCCGCCTCCAACTGCCCGCTCACCGACTGTTGTGCGACGTGCCCACGAGGTGGAATTCAACACTGACCATGTTATCCAGAGTTTACCAGCAGCGCCGAGCGATTGTAGACTGCCAGATGTCAACTTCCACCAGAACTGGTAGTCAGGTCAGTCAGCTTCCTCAAGTCTACAATGAGGAGTGGACGTGGATGTCTGATATCTGTCAGGTGCTGAGTAACTTTGAGGAGTCAACACAGATGGTCAGTGGCGATGCCGCCATCATCAGCCTCACCATCCCGCTGCTTGGCCTGTTGAAAAACTCTCTGATCAGCATGAAGTCGGAAGCTTTGCGCTCGTCACAAGAGACGGGGGAAGAAGATTCCCTTGTTGATAGCCAAAGCACCCTCAGGTCTGTTTCTCAGCGCATATCGGAGGAGGTGGAGGTGGAGGAGGATGAGGAGGAAGAGGAGGAGAATGTTGGCGAGACACAAGAGGGGACCATTGTTGAGTCCTTCACTGTTCAGCGTGTATGGGCAGAAGAAGAGGAGTTGGAGGAGTTGGAGGAGGAGGAAATGGACAGTCAGGCCAGTGAGGGGAGTGAATTCTTACGCGTTGGTACTCTGGCGCATATGGCAGATTTCATGCTAGGCTGCCTATCCCGTGACCCTCGCGTTCAAAGAATTTATTCCGATTACTGGGTGTTCACTCTCCTGGACCCACGGTACAAGCAAAATCTTTCCACTCTCATCCCTGCAGAGGAAAGGAGTGTGAGAATGCATGAATACCAGCAGGCCCTGGTGCACAAGCTGAAACAGTATTTCCCTTCTGACAGCGCTAGCGGCAGAGTGCGTAGTTCTGCGGGACAAGTAGCGAGGGAGAGTAGGCGAGCAGGCAGCTTGTCCAGCACTGGCAAGGGTACGCTTTACAAGGCTTTTGCCAGCTTTATGTCACCCCAGCAAGACACTGTCACCTGTCCCCAGTCTCGGCAGAGTAGGGCTGATCTTTACAGAAAGATGGTGAGGGAGTACGTAGCTGACCATACCATCGTCCTAAATGATCACACAGCTCCCTACAACTACTGGGTTTCAAAGCTGGACATGTGGCACGAACTGGCGCTGTACGCCTTGGAGGTTCTTGCCTGCCCTGCCGCTAGCGTCTTGTCCGAGCGGGTTTTCAGTGCAGCTGGTGGCATCATCACCGATAAGCGTACACGCCTGTCGACTGACAGCGCTGACAGGCTGACGCTTATTAAGATGAATAAAGCCTGGATTTCTCATAATTTCCAATCTCCACCAGGTGAAGGAAGCTCAACCTGAATAATTGATCCACTCCTCCTCCTCCTCATTTTCCTCCTTCTCCTCCTCTTTGTACAGTAAAGCAGAGGAAACTGGCTATTTTTTGACAGGGCCCACTGGCTCTAGCTATAGTACTTTATGCATTTAATTTTTCTGGAGGGCCACCTACCCGGTCCTCTGTTTTAAACAATTTTTGGGAGTGCCACATACAGGCACTCAATCTATTCAATTTTTCTGGAGGGCCACCTACCCGGTCCTCTGTTTTAAACAATTTTTGGGAGTGCCACATACAGGCACTCAATCTATTCAATTTTTCTGGAGGGCCACCTACCTGCTCCTCTGGTTTGAAAATTTTTTTGGACTGCCACATACAGGCACTCAATCTATTCCATTTTACTGGAGGGCCACCTACCTGCTCCTCTGGTTTGAAAAATTTTTGGGACTGCCACATACAGGCACTATCCAAATTAAATTGTCTCCATAGCAGCCTCCACACGTTGTCTCCATTGCTACCTCCAAAAGTCGTCCATATAGCTGCCTTCATACATCGTCCCTTTATCAAACGAGGTGTGTCAGGCAGAAATTTGGGTTGTTTTCATGGATTCCACATCAAAGTTGTTAACTTTGTCGCCACCCTGCTGTGTTATCCACAAAATATACTGGCAAACTTTTATCATTTACCAATATTATTTCAGCGCTTCTTGCGCATCTGTTTACATTCCCCTCACCCGGCATATCCTAAACTTATAAGAACGCTACTACACTTGATCTTATACAAAAGGTTCTTAGAAGTGCTGTTTGGGGAGTAGCCTAGAGACAGGGGCTTGGATTGGCGAAAGCTCGCCTGGCAGCGGAGCGCCAGCTCCATGCGCATCAGCCGCTTCTTGCGCATCTGTTTACATTCCCCTCACCCGCCATATCCCAAACTTATAAGAACGCTACTACACTTAACTTGGTGCAGGCTGGGACAGAGTCTGACCCTGGGGCTGGTCATTTACTGCCGACGCAGAGAATTGCGAGGCCTACCTCGGTCCAGGTCTCAAAGGCCTACTATACCTCCTCCCAACCCTCCTCCACCTCCTCCTCCTCCGAATTACCATCCGTGGGCATGGCGCCATCAGTTGGTAGCTCTAGGCACAGCAGCAGTGCCGTCGCTAAGCGACAGCAGGCGGTGCTCAAACTGCTGAGCCTAGGCGATAAAAGGCACACCGCCCAAGAGCTATTACAGGGCATTCCACATCAAACTTGTTAACTTTGTCGCCACCCTGCTGTGTAATCCACAAAATATACTTGCAAACTTTTATCATTTACCGATATTATTTCAGCGCTTCTTGCGCATCTGTTTACATTCCCCTCACCCGGCATATCCCAAACTTATAAGAACGCTACTACACTTGATCTTATAAAAAAGGTTCTTAGAAGTGCTGTTTGGGGAGTAGCCTAGAGACAGGGGCTTGGATTGGCGAAAGCTCGCCTGGCAGCGGAGCGCCAGCTCCATGCCAAGATCCAACTAACATAGTTTTAACTGCAGCACCTTTAATCTACTACTAGTTCACTGCCTCCATACATGGTCCCCTTATCAAACGAGCTGTGTCAGGCAGAATTTTGGGTTGTTTTCATGGCTTCCATGTTAACTTTGTCGCCACCCTGCTGTGTAATCCACAAAATATACTGGCAAACTTTTATCATGTACCGATATTATTTGAGCGCTTCTTGCTCACCTCCTTTGGTTCCTCTCTGCCACCCATTGGTTTGAAGCCTGAGTCCATTTAGGGTATGTCGCCATGCCACTCTCTAGCCTGCTGCCGCTGCCTCTGCATGCCGTCCCCTATAGTGTCAGGGTCAATTATTGCATGTTTTAGATGCTATCTAGCTTCATTCTGTCACTCTGTCATGGCCATGCTGTTGCCCATAATTTTGGCATAATGGTGCGATTATGCAGCCTCAGAGGCATCCATGCATGCTGCCCCTGCTGTTTCCTGTCCATTTCCGTGGTGTTTCCATCCTTTTCTGAGGTTCCCAGGTGTTTGGCCAAGCTTCCCTGTGCAGAGCCTTGGTCCCCTTGAAAAATGCTCGAGTCTCCCATTGACTTCAATGGGGTTCGTTATTTGAGACGAGCACTCGAGCATCGGGAAAAGTTCGTCTCGAATAACGAGTACCCGAGCATTTTAGTGCTCGCTCATCTCTATCCAGGATCACAATCTGCATATGCCTTTATGCGCCATAGTCAAAACTAGTCCACCTAGTCTAGCATAAAATACTATACTACATGTTAAATAGACTGCATATTTTAGTGAATATAAATTCTAAGGACTGTAGATTTTACATTATTTGACTATATAAACATCAGTTATAAGCCAGGCCTTTAGAAACAGTCCCTGTTGCAAACTGTGCTGTGTATTTTTATAATCCACCTTAATACATGTAGTTTCAACATTCATAACTTCATTCCCATAGTAGTTTTTAAGCTATAATTTTCATGATAAATCAAGAAAAATATTTTTATACAACATTTTGTAAATGTAACTTACACATTTCCATAATATATGTTCATAAGGAATGTACCCATGCATCTCCATTACAAAATCCTGTTCATTGGACTATCCCTGCCATAATTTACAAAAATGTGTTTGTTCTACAGTCTCCATTAGCATAATTTATCTTTCTAAGCAACTTGAGCCAAATGTGTTATAGAACTGCTATTGTCAATGCCCTCTGAAACATGTACAGTTTCAACATGGGATATCATGTGGGCTTAGGTTATACTTGGAAGTGAGAATTGTAATAAAGATCATGTGTATAAAACTTTAAAATAAAAATTGTTAATGTAAAACACGTTAACCATCTTGGCGCATCATAAGTCTGGCTTCATCCATCTGGTGTTTGGGACTTTTCTTGGCTTTTCTGCTGGTCAGGTGTATTTGAGCTAAATTTGGGCGAATTGTTCAAAGGTTCGCCGAATTCAATTCAACCCGAATCGAATCATGTTGAATCACATTAAAAAAACAGGTATTTCCTGGATGCAGAGATCCTGTAGCTTGTTGTAGAATGTTGTGCCATGCTCAAATATGTATAGGGAGCATGGTTTGGTCTTCAAACAATGCTGTATTTTAGTATGACATGCACATGACAGTTGCCGCTATTAGAATCGCTTCACTCTTCAATCCCATGGGCACTTATCGGGGCCAACTTGACCAGATAAGTGAAGTGGGAATACAGCCTGACAAGGTAACATTTAGGCCACAGTGTGGCACAATGACAGAGTGTGGAGGTGATGGCAGCAGCATGAGGTCATAGATTGGCAAAATTACAAATTTTGGTAGCAACATGGTAGGCCACAGAGTGACACAAGGAGGTGTCGGCAGCAGCACCAGCTGGAGGTTAGAAAGTGGCACTATCACAGTATGTGTAGGTGGGAGGCATCAGTAGCAGCAGCATGAACCCAGAGAGTGGCCCAATGACAAATTCTGGCAGCAAAATGGTAGGCCACAGAGTGTGGAGGTGCCAGCAGCAGGAGGTCAGAAAGTGGCATAATGACAGAGTGTGGAGGTGGGTGACAGTTCCAGTCCCTGGTAAAGATGGTGGGAGGCAGATGGAGCAACTGGCAGCAGATGTGTGGCATCAGGTGGGTGGCAGCATCAGAATAGTGGCTGAGGCAGGTAGTTAGAATACAGACTCATTTCTCAATGTTTGGGGGAGGTGTCATGGCTGATCTAATCTGATGCATAAGGCTTTGGTGTGTTGAAATCCTGGCCGATCCACACCCTGATTCATCTTGACAAAGGTCAGTCTCTCCACATTACTGGTGGACAAGCGGGTTCTCCTTGGTGTAACAATGGCCCCCCGCCACACTGAACACCCACACTGATGCCACACTACTGGCCGGGCAGAACAGCTTCTCTACTGCAAACTCCGCAAGTTGCAGCCACACATCAAGTTTGGCTGTCCAGTAGTCCAGGGGATCCTCTACCTGGGTTGGTAGAGTGCTGTCCAAGTAGGCCACCACCTACTGGTGGAGGGTCTTCTTCATGTCCTGCTGCTGATGCTGGTGGCGGCTACCCTCCTCAATTGGCGGGTTAAGGAAGCTGCTCATTAAGGACGCCAAAAACTGACACCCTGGACTCCATCAATGATGTTGATTTGACACAGATTTTTTTATATCAACTTTAGCAACAAAAAAGAATTGAAATTTGGGGAATACAGAACCCCAAAAACTGACACCCTGGACTTTGAGCAAAAATCACCCCAACAACTATGTTGATTTGACGCAGATTTATTGATATCTACGTTAGCTACAAAAAAGAATTGACATTTGGGCAATACAGAACCCCAAAAACTGACCCCCTGGACTTTGAGCAAAAATCACCCCAACAACTATTTTGATTTGATGCAGATTTATTGATATCTACGTTAGCTACAAAAAAGAATTGACATTTGGGCAATACAGAACCCCAAAAACTGACACCCTGGACTTTGAGCAAAAATCACCCCAACAACTATGTTGATTTGACGCATATTTATTGATATCTACGTTAGCTACAAAAAAGAATTGACATTTGGGCAATACAGGACCCCAAAAACTGACACCCTGGACTTTGAGAAATAATCACTCCAGTAACTGTGTTGATTTGACATGGCTTTCTTGATATCAACTTTAGCAACAAAAAAAGAATTTAAATTTGGGGTATATAGATACCCCAAAACTGACGCCCTGGACTTGGAACAAAAATCACTACATCTGTTACTGAGTACAAGCAGCTAGAACCTAGAGACAGCACATGCAGTGTGAAATGATGGGATTGCAAATAGCCGTTTTATAGGACTGTGACATCACAAAAGCCTGCGGGTCACTGATTGGCTTACATGTCTGCACATGTGATCGAGGGTGTTCCTTGCTTCTTCCCAGAGTTCTCTGCCCCATGTTACATGTTGTGCTCGTGGCCATTTTGCTAATAATGGGGGAAAGAATTTGTTCCCACAAATCATGCTTAACTTCGGATTCGTGCAGAACCAAAGTTTTACTGAAATTCTAAACGAATTCCACTTTGTTATAATAGATTCAACAGCCTCTAATCTTAGCGGTTTTTCCTTATTGATACATGAGGTGTTTGGTCTTTAGTGATTTTGTGACTTGTAAAACAAAAGTTGCAAACGTCTTCAAAATCTCCAACCAGTTCTAAGCAGATTTCTACGGCTGCTCAGAAGCAGCTGTAGATTTGTGCTAATATTTGCAACTTTTTTACAACTTTCACATCAGGATTCAGGTTATCACTCAAGGAACATTGCAGAAAACTAGAGAGACTTTCATAGGTTCAAAAGTAAAAGTCCCAAATGATCACAAGCACTATAAAAGGTCTCAAAAATTAAAGAAAAAGGCAAACGTTTGATACATGTGCTCCCTTGTTCTTTGTCCTCTTATTGAAATGGTAAATTATAGGGACCCAGTTCTATTGTATGACAGACACATGATGGACCCATTGACTATAATGGAGTCCATCTGATTTCCATGCTGCTTTGTCCAGGATGCTGCTTTGTCCAGGATGGAGGCTCCGAACAGAATATTTTAATGGAATTGTATGTGTTATTTTGGGACTATATAAAACTGAAGATATTGCACATGGTGTTATTAATTCCAAAGACTCAAGGGATGGCATTTGTATAAAGCACAGTTTAAACAGTATCAACATAAATTACTTTTTCTACATGTTCTAACAGCAAAGTAGCAGTCAGAAAGCTAAAGCCATAAAACTTTCCTTTCAGCTAACTTTTATTGGACCCCAGTACAGTTTTATCCCTCATTTACATGTGTCATTGTAAAAATGGAGTATGATAAATTTATCTGTCTTGCTCAGTAAAAAAAGTGGTAGAGGCAAGTGATTTTTAGCTACTCTGACCCTGACACAATGATAAATTGCTTATTGTCTTCATTAAAATCCTTTACTCTGGTTACCCAGATACCACACATATGACATTTGTAAAGTCAACCAGACAGTTGTTGAGAGGCAGAAATGTGATCTAATGTAATCAGTCTTCATTCAGCGGCATCTTTTTGTGCAGCTGTGAGCATTCATTTAAATGATGATTCATCTGTAATGATATTATTTGTGAAAGAAATTGTTTGCCAAAAACTGTTCATGCTGTCATCTAACACATGCTACTTCTTACAAGTGAAGTGTGTATTCCTAATTATAGCAGATACTGTGTTGAGCATTGGATCCTGGTGTGAAACATGACAATCCGCAGTCTGTTAGAGGAGTGAATAAGAGATGACCTTCTAATGTGACAATAACTTCAATTTGGACGTCCGCGTATTTTCAGCATGGCAAATGGAGGCCTATTATGTATATGCTGCCCACTATATAAACATTGGCGCTGCGGCTGATAATAAGATTTACATTCCAACTGAAATCAAAGTGTCAGAAGTCAGTCATTGCATGGTGTGCTGACAGATGTATTATTATAATTATGGAGGTATTGTGCACAGATTTGATTTTCCACTCAACTAGATAAACACAGCATGCTTACACTAGAGATACCATTAGGAACCTCTCTGTTGCAAATAAATATGCGTCATACTGACTGTCTGAAAATATTTGTTCACTTCTCTTTCATGTTCATGTTCTTTTATAACAATATGCTTAACTTTCATGGAAGAAAAGTAATGTCTTCAGCTTCATTCCATCTGTGCTTTTACTTTAGCGGCAGTCTTCAATGGATCTGGATCCCTTTAGTATGTACCACTTCAGCTGTTGTGCAAGTCTATGCACCATATGTCATATGAATAACTGATGCTTATTACCCCAGCTGGGTAACTACTACTATACCTCAACCATGTTACCAACCTTTCACAATAGAATTGAAGTTTTTAACATATTTATTGAATGAGGTAACTAGAAAAGGGGAACAATCTTTGATATTTTATATTGTTTTTTTTACAGCTTTTTAGTTTGTTTTACTTTTTCTAACGTAACTACATAATCAAAAACAATAGAATATTTTAGCACGACAATAAGTAAAGAATATCCTAGCTCCTATCCTCTTATTGTGTGTCAAGGATTTTTTAATGTTAAATGTAAAATATTGCCTACCTTGCAAAATTTTATATGTTGGCAATAATTCATCATAACATTAAAAGTGTTTACACTTTTAGATCAGTTTTGACTTTGTAAAAGACATCTTAATTCTAATCATGTTAATCTTATGTACTATTTGTGGCATTGTTTTTTTCTCAGAAACAAAGTTGCTGTTTTTTCGATTTTATGATCTAACTAGACTAAATTTTAACCCTTAGGCGCACCAGGACGTTATAGTACGTCCCCGAGGCTACATACTGAGCGCACGGGGACGTTCTATAACGTCCTGCTTCTGGCACCGGCTCGCGAACGGAGCCGGCACCAGAAGCAGCGGCTGTCAGCTGTCTAGTACAGCTGACAGCCTGCGCTAACACCCGCGATCGGAGCCGGCTCCGATCGCGGGTGTTAACCCCTTACACGCCGCGGTCAAGCATGACCGCGGCGTGTAAGGGTGTCTGCGCCGTGAATCGGATCCCCCGTGCCGCTTACCGGGGGATCCGATCCACTTCTGGGCAGCTCCGAGGACTGGCATGTGCCTCGGAGCTGCCCGGTTGCCATGGCAGCCAGACCCCTTCCGGGTCTGACTGTAAACTGTCTGAGCATGCGCAAGCTTGCTCAGACAGTTTACACTGCTCTACAATAAAATAGTATTGTAGAGCAGTGTATTGGACTTAAACCAGTGATCAGAGCATCACTGGTTCAAGTTCAAGTATGTATAAGTAAAAAAAAGTCAAAAACACTAAAGTTATCACATTACAATAAATAAAAAATAAATACATTAAAATATAAGCCCCTAAAATGTCACTTTCCTATAAAAACACTTAATAAAGTATAAAAAACACAAAAACACAAAAAAACCCCGCATATTTGGTATTGCCGCGTCCGTAACAATCTGTATAATAAAACAGAATCGTTACTGGACCCGCACGGTAAACGCCGTAGAAAAAAAAACGCAAAAACGTTCCAAAAAAAGATAATTTTTAATTAATACCCTATAAAAAATGCTCTAAAAAGTGATTTAAAAAATGTTATGCACTCCAAAATAAGCCCACTAAAAAGAACAACTCTTCTCGCAAAAAATAAGCCCCTAACTAGATTTGTCAGCCGAAAAATAAAAAAGTTATGCATATGAAAAGATGGTGATGCTAAAATGAACAAGATTTTCTCCAAATTGGTTTTTATTCAGTACAATTGAATAAAATACACAAAACCCCCACATATTTGGTATCCCTGCGTCCGTAACAATCTGAATAATAAAACAGAATCGTTATTAGATTCGCAAAGTGAACCCCGTTAAAAAAACCCAAAAAAAGCTAAAAAAAAAAGACAATTTTCAATTAATACCCTATAAAAAATGCTCTAAAAATTAATTTAAAAAATGTTATGCAATCTAAAATAAGACCACTAAAAAGAACCATCCTTCTCGCAAAAAATAAGCCCTTAAACAGATTTGTGAGGCGAAAAATAAAAAAGTTATGCATATGAAAGTCGGTGATGCTAAAATTAACAACATTTTTGCCAAATTACTTTTTATTCAGTAAAAATGGGAAAAATAAAAAATCTATATAAATGAGGTCTTTTCGTAATCGTGGCGACCCATAGAATAAAAATAATATACTATTTTTATGGTATGGTAAACGGCCAAAAAAAAAACAAACAAAAATCTTCCTAAAAAGTGATGATTTTTATTTCCTCCACCAACAAAGAGTTAATAAAATCTCACCAATTAGCCTATAGATTCCCCGAAATTACGTACCAGAAAAGTGCATCTCATGTGGCAAAAGAAATAAGCCCCTATAGGTCCACATTAAAAAAAGAAAAAAATTATAGCCTGTACAATGTGACATAGCAAATCTGATCTGGATGGCGCCTCCTTCCCTTCTATGCCCAGGCGTGCGCCCATACAGCAGGTTACCACCACATATGGGGTATCCGTGTACTCGGGAGAAATTGGGTAACAAACTTTGTGGAGCCTTTTTTAATTTAATCCATTGTAAATGTTTAATTTTCCACCCAAAATGAGTGTATTGTGAAAAAATATTACAATTTGCAGACTGCACCTCCATTTTGTTTTAACCCCTATAAAACACCTAAAGGGTTAACAAACTTCTTAAAAGTGGTTTTTCATACATTGAGTGGTGTAGTTTCCACAATGGGGTAGTTTATGAGTCTCGCTATTATTTAGGCCTCTCGGTGTCAATTAGAAGTTGAGCAGGTCCATCTAAATACAGGTTTTGGTGATTTTACAAAAAATGTGAAAAATGATACCTAAATTCTGAGCCTCATAACATTCTAGTAAAATATGTGGAATCTTAAAAAACCATGCCAACATAAAGCAGACATTTGGGAAATGTAAGTTATGAATTTATTTGGGTGCTATGACTATCTGCATCAAAAGTAGAGAATTTAGAACGTTGAAAATAAAGAATTTTTCCAAATTTTTGCCAAATTTTGTTTTTTTTCATAACTAAACGCAAAAGATTTCATCCAAATTTTTTAACTAATTTGAAGTACAATGTGTCACGAGAAAACAATCTCAAAATCCCCTGGATATCTCATAGCGTTCCAAAGCTATAACCACTTATAGTGACACAGGTCAGATTTGAAAAATGGGACCGCGTCCTTAAGGCCAAAAGAGGCTGCGTCCCGTAGGGGTTAATGTTAACATGTTAAAATTCTAAATATTCCTCCAAAATGTTAAACATTTGGATACCTTCAGATGAAATGAAGCCAAATTTACATCAAATTGTAAAAGAAAAAGAGCAACACTCACCAATAGATATCTGTGCAGTTTTTTCAGCGGGTCAATGCATGCCAGAAGCATGCCATCTGGGGTATGGCAACAAGCCATTCCTTGCTGTTTCATGCTCCTTTGGGCCTGTGAGATTAGCAAGAATTGTTGGGAGACGCTAAATATAAGCAAAGGAATTTGCGTGTTAATATTATTATTTGTCCCTTAACTTTTTGTCAATTGATTCTGTATTGCAGTGCTGCTTGGTTCTAACCTGCATTTGTTGACTGCTCTTCTCTGTTTGCATTGTTCAGCAATATTAAAACACATAGAAATAAATATCCTGACATTATAAATTCAGAATATGTTTAACCCTCATTCCCAGATGGCAATATAAAGACAAAAATATTCTGGTTTATTAGTTTCAGATAGAAAGAAGTAAAAATGGACTATAATAAAATCACAATAAAAATATTAGCAGAAACGTTTGCACCTGTACCAGTCCATATTCTTAGCTTTCTTTGTTGGGGTTATATGGGGATTTTTGGCATGTGCAATCTGAGATTTTGGCACCCATTTATGAAATTTGAGTTGTTTCTGCCAAATATATATATATTTATCTACTGGAGATCCGTATTACTAAACCTACTACACTATATTTGCTTGTTCCACCTTTTTTCTTTAGTTTATTAGTTTGCCATATAATTTCTAATATTATTTACTCAATGTTCAAATAAATACCTGCCCTACATAAATTTTTAAAGGATTCTGCATCATAAATATGCCGTCTTTAAAAAAATGCAATCCTAAACAATTATTTTTCATTTTATGCCAGTGAGCATTTCAGCATATCAAGGTCATGACCACAAATTAATGCCCTGCAAATTAAAACC
Organism: Engystomops pustulosus; assembly: GCF_040894005.1. Classification (NCBI taxonomy): domain Eukaryota; kingdom Metazoa; phylum Chordata; class Amphibia; order Anura; family Leptodactylidae; genus Engystomops; species Engystomops pustulosus. Next base: position 141,461,827 of record NC_092413.1, on the reverse strand, counting down.
ATATTGATATAATGTAAGTTAATACAATTTTTTTTAAAAAAAATAAAAGATTTTAGAAACCAAATTCAAAAGTCAATTGTTAAAAAATGTCCTTTGTGTTCAAAGTGCCTACTGTAGTGAAGTGAAACATGTAATATTAATTAAATATATTCAAAGCGTGTAGATGAAAGTGAAGTCAGATGAATGCACAGATTTCTTAACACTTACATCTTACCAAACCACACTTATGTGACCAGGATCTCTTTCAGGTTTCAAGGTGAATAAATCATAATCAATATTATTGGATGAAACATCTGTCAGAAGCATTGATGTTGAAATCTAACAGAAACTGTGTTCAATATTTTATAAAACAGCTGTAAATCACTGCCAGTAATACTTGAATAGACAAGCGATACAAAATCATGACCCAAGAATAATTAATATTCTGGAACAATTAAAATATGCCTGTATGACCCCCTCAATTTTCAAAGTGTGTAAAATATTTTTTGATTGACTTTTTGTTTTACGTATTCTTGAAATGATGGCATGATTGAATAATATTTAAAATGAGATCCTTTTCATCCATCTGTTATACAGCATCTACAATATTTATGTCAACATAAGTAAATGTATATACACACAAACACACATATACTATATACATATATATATGTGTGTGTGTTTAAAGTATTTGTAGTGGACCATATAAGTCAGTGGTGGCGAACCTATGGCACGGGTGCCAGAGGCGGCACTCTGAGCCCTTTCTGTGGGCACCCAGGCCATCATCCCAGAATGAAGTTCACCAGACAAGACTCAAAGAATCTTCCTGCAGAACCTTCCTACAATGATAGACGAATTTGCCCTCCTTTCAACTGCGTTGGTGGAAAGTGCCACAATTTCTGTGCTGGCACTTTGCAAGACATAAGTGGCTCTTGGTTGAAGTTTGGGCACTCGGGCTCTAAAAGGTTGGCCATCACTGATATAAGTGATTGGTATCTGTAAATGGCATTTCTGTATATCTAATAAATAAAGCTGAGCGTATGTGTATAAGTGTATGTTTGTCCACTAAAAGGATGTATGCTTAAAGGGGTATTCTCATCTGGGCACTCACATTCAGTTTCACTAATCTTCCATATATAAACATTTCTTTAATTGGATGTTATTAAAAAAAATGTTCCTGTGTGAAGATAATTTCTCATAAATGTAGTCATTCTGTCCCTTAGAAACGAGAAATCTTCCTCGGATACGACCACGTCACACTCTGGCAGCGGTGGCCAGACTTTGGCTATAGAGTCCTGCCTGACCTCCTGGATTCAGTGTTCATTACCACAGGACGGCTGTGAGACCTGCAGTAACTCCCGGACATTTCATATACAAAACCTTTTTGTTTATTTGTGCAATCTCTCAGGCAGAGGTGGCCGTATCCGAGGAAGATTTCTAGTTTCTAAGGGACAAAATGACTACATTTATGAGAAATTATCTTCACACAGGAAAATTTTTTTTAATAACATCTAATTGAAGAAATGTTTATATATGGCAGATTTATCAAACTGAATGTGAATGCCCAGATGAGAATACCCCTTTAATGTCTACAATCACCAAATTTTGCACCTCCGCTCTCTATGACTAAGGGAATATCATAGACTAGGTTTTGAGCCAAAATTTTCACCCCATATACTGGAGCCATTGTCTGCTGCTGTGGCAGTTAGAAGCCAAACTGTGATTGGTTGCTATTCTGTTATAGGTCATAAATATGAGCTCTGAGTTTTGATTGGTGAGTATAAGATAGCTTATGTGTGAGCTAATATGGATAGGGATACAGAGATGTATGGGGGAGATTTATCAGAAATGTCTGAGGTAAAACTGTTCTAGTTACCCATGGAAATGAGAGATCAGCTGTAATTTTATAAACAGCTGTGCAAAAATGAAACTTGAGCTCTGATTGGTTGCCATGAGCAACTAGAGCAGTTCTGATTTCTGATAAATCTCCCCATAGACAAAGTGACAGTCAGAGAAAGTCACTGAAAGAGTCACAGAAAAATATGGGGCAGATTTACTTACCCGGTCCGTTCGCGATCCAGCGGCGCGTTCTCTGCGGTGGATTCGGGTCCGGCCGGGATTCAGCGCGGATGCGTCACAATCCGATTGCGTGCGCCAAAATCCCGTGGCAATACAGGGAAAATCGGCGCAAATCGGAAATATTCAGGTAACACGTTGCGAAAACGCGAATCGGGCCCTTACTAAATGACCCCCTATGTGTTTTAATTCTGCCTGATCTGGAATCTAGTTGCTTACCCTCTTATTTGCTTTCTGCCCACTTCTTGCTCCCTATTATAGTACCTCATTGCCATCTAGTTGTTTCTTTTCTCTGGACCATGATTTTGTATTGGATGTATTCTCTCAGTTTGACTTGACTTGCTCACCTTGTCTTTGGCTTTGCTTTCTATCTATCTCACACATTATTACCCCTTCCTTATTGCATATGCAATCGAATTGTAATCTGATGCTCTGAGAATAGACAGGGGACAAAGACAGAGATATTGGTCCCTGAAAATTTTTGTGCCTTATTGATGCACTTACCCTAGGGGACAACTAGTTGACATTCCCTTCCTGCACCAAAGTGTAAAACACAGAGACAAAGACAAGACCATACAAACAAAGAAGAATGGTCGCCAAAGCTGGGTCACAACTAACAGGGCAAAAACAATACAACATTTCAAGGCAGAAGGCAAAATACCAGAAGACAGAGAAAGCTCAGTATGGACAAGGAAAAGCTAATATGAGAATCATAGTCCCAAACTTGGCTTGCTCCCCTTATCTTTGGCTTTTCTTTTAATATATCCCACATATTACTGGCTATTGCACCTACCTTATATTACGTATGCAATAGAATTTGAATCTGAGGCTCTGAGAATGTACAGATGACACAGTGAGAGAGAAAACTGGAGTATTTTGCACCTGAAATGGTGTGCACCACATTTACTAAAGATTTTAGACCAGTCTTATACCAGTCTGCACCTGATTCAACATCCATAAGTCTGGCACGACAGAGAACTCTCTAGCTCTACTCTGCACTGGTCTAAAGACAAACACATTAATAAATCTCACCCATTGACACAATCAGTACACCCAGAGCCACACTCTATGGATAGAGAATGATGCCGGAACAGATGTTAAAATAATAAAAGAGTATCTGAAAGTTTTAACAAATAACAATACATTAAATGTAAAGATTAATTTATTATAATTAGAGATGAGCGAGCACTAAAATGCTCGGGTACTCGTTATTCGAGACGAACTTTTCCCGATGCTCGAGTGCTCGTCTCGAATAACGAACCCCATTGAAGTCAATGGGAGACTTGAGCATTTTTCAAGGGGACCAAGGCTCTGCACAGGGAAGCTTGGCCAAACACCTGGGAACCTCAGAAAAGGATGGAAACACCACGGAAATGGACAGGAAACAGCAGGGGCAGCATGCATGGATGCCTCTGAGGCTGCATAATCGCACCATTATGCCAAAATTATGGGCAACAGCATGGCCATGACAGAGTGACAGAATGAAGCTAGATAGCATCTAAAACATCCAATAATTGACCCTGACACTATAGGGGACGGCATGCAGAGGCAGCAGCGGCAGGCTAGAGAGTGTCATGGCGACATACCCTAAATGGACTCAGGCTTCAAACCAATGGGTGGCAGAGAGGAACCAAAGGAGGTGAGCAAGAAGCGCTCAAATAATATCGGTACATGATAAAAGTTTGCCAGTATATTTTGTGGATTACACAGCAGGGTGGCGACAAAGTTAACATGGAAGCCATTAAAACAACCCAAAATTCTGCCTGACACAGCTCGTTTGATAAGGGGACCATGTATGGAGGCAGTGAACTAGTAGTAGATTAAAGGTGCTGCAGTTAAAACTATGTTAGTTGGATCTTGGCATGGAGCTGGCGCTCCGCTGCCAGGCGAGCTTTCGCCAATCCAAGCCCCTGTCTCTAGGCTACTCCCCAAACAGCACTTCTAAGAACCTTTTGTATAAGATCAAGTGTAGTAGCGTTCTTATAAGTTTAGGATATGGCGGGTGAGGGGAATGTAAACAGATGCGCAAGAAGCGCTGAAATAATATCGGTAAATGATAAAAGTTTGCCAGTATTTTTTGTGGATTACACAGCAGGGTGGCGACAAAGTTAACAAGTTTGTTGTGGAAGCCATGAAAACAACCCAAAATTCTGCCTGACACAGCTCGTTTGATAAGGGGACCATGTATGCTTACAGTTCATGCCAGTAGCTGCACTGGCTGCCAGTCTCCTTTCGAATAGTTTAAAATAATAACCCTCATCCATAAAGCTCTGTAAAATGCTGCACCCCCCTACCTCTCCTCTCTTATCTCAGTCTATCGCCCAACCCGTGCTCTTAGATCCGCCAGTGATCTTAGATTAACCTCTACCCTAGTGCGGACCTCCCACTCGCGTCTCCAAGACTTCTCTAGAACTGCACCAATTCTATGGAATGCTCTGCCCTGGACTATCAGACTAATACCTAACCTATAAAGTTTCAAACGTGCTCTTAAAACCCATTTCTTTAGGCAAGCCTATAACACTCATTAACTGCATGAAGTTTTAACTCTTCTACTAACCCGTCCTGTGTCGTCCTCCCATCTGTTATCCAGCAACCAACAGGCACCAGACTTCTCTACAGTCCCATTCACCCTGGACCTGGTATATAAGATGACGGCTGAGTGGTTCAAGCGACAGCAATTCCATTTATTATATTTTGTTCTATTCCCTAAGAAGAATGGCTTGACCATTAAATATTCTTTTACCTCGTGTTACCCCATCATCTTCATAAACCGTAAGCTCTGGCGAGCAGGGACCTCACTCCTGTTGTTCCATACAAATGTTGTGCTCTGTTACATTACATTTGTATTTGTTTCCTATGATTTGTAAAGCGCTACGGAATATGATGGCGCTATATAAATAAAGATTATTATTATTATTATGGAGGCAGTGAACTAGTAGTAGATTAAAGGTGCTGCAGTTAAAACTATGTTAGTTGGATCTTGGGATGGAGCTGGCGCTCCGCAGCCAGGCGAGCTTTCGCCAATCCAAGCCCCTGTCTCTAGGCTACTCCCCAAACAGCACTTCTAAGAACCTTTTGTATAAGATCAAGTGTAGTAGCGTTCTTATAAGTTTGGGATATGGCGGGTGAGGGGAATGTAAACAGATGCGCAAGAAGCGCTGAAATAATATTGGTAAATGATAAAAGTTTATTAGTATATTTTGTGGATAACACAGCTGGGTGGCGACAAAGTTAACAACTTTGATGTGGAATCCATGAAAACAACCCAAATTTCTGCCTGACACACCTCGTTTGATAAAGGGACGATGTATGGAGGCAGCTATATGGACGACTTTTGGAGGTAGCAATGGAGACAACGTGTGGAGGCTGCTATGGAGACAATTTAATTTGGATAGTGCCTGTATGTGGCAGTCCCAAAAATTTTTCAAAGCAGAGGAGCAGGTAGGTGGCCCTCCAGAAAAATAGAATTGATTGAGTGCCTGTATGTGGCAGTCCCAAAAAGTTTTCAAACCAGAGGAGCAGGTAGGTGGCCCTCCAGAAAAATAGAATAGATTGAGTGCCTGTATGTGGCAGTCCCAAAAAGTTTTCAAACCAGAGGAGCAGGTAGGTGGCCCTCCAGAAAAATTGAATCGATTGAGTGCCTGTATGTGGCAGTCCCAAAAAGTTTTCAAACCAGAGGAGCAGGTAGGTGGCCCTCCAGAAAAATGGAATCGATTGAGTGCCTGTATGTGGCAGTCCCAAAAAGTTTTCAAACCAGAGGAGCAGGTAGGTGGCCCTCCAGAAAAATAGAATAGATTGAGTGCCTGTATGTGGCAGTCCCAAAAAGTTTTCAAACCAGAGGAGCAGGTAGGTGGCCCTCCAGAAAAATTGAATCGATTGAGTGCCTGTATGTGGCAGTCCCAAAAAGTTTTCAAACCAGAGGAGCAGGTAGGTGGCCCTCCAGAAAAATGGAATCGAATGAGTGCCTGTATGTGGCAGTCGCAAAAAGTTTTCAAACCAGAGGAGCAGGTAGGTGGCCCTCCAGAAAAATGGAATCGATTGAGTGCCTGTATGTGGCAGTCGCAAAAAGTTTTCAAACCAGAGGAGCAGGTAGGTGGCCCTCCAGAAAAATGGAATCGATTGAGTGCCTGTATGTGGCAGTCGCAAAAAGTTTTCAAACCAGAGGAGCAGGTAGGTGGCCCTCCAGAAAAATGGAATCGATTGAGTGCCTGTATGTGGCAGTCGCAAAAAGTTTTCAAACCAGAGGAGCAGGTAGGTGGCCCTCCAGAAAAATGGAATCGATTGAGTGCCTGTATGTGGCAGTCCCAAAAAGTTTTCAAACCAGAGGAGCAGGTAGGTGGCCCTCCAGAAAAATTGAATAGATTGAGTGCCTGTATGTGGCAGTCCCAAAAAGTTTTCAAACCAGAGGAGCAGGTAGGTGGCCCTCCAGAAAAATAGAATAGATTGAGTGCCTGTATGTGGCAGTCCCAAAAATTGTTTAAAACAGAGGACCGGGTCGGTGGCCCTCCAGAAAAATTAAATGCATAAAGTACTATAGCTAGAGCCAGTGGGCCCTGTCAAAAAATAGCCAGTTTCCTCTGCTTTACTGTACAAAGAGGAGGAGAAGGAGGAAAATGAGGAGGAGGAGGAGTGGATCAATTATTCAGGTTGAGCTTCCTTCACCTGGTGGAGATTGGAAATTATGAGAAATCCAGGCTTTATTCATCTTAATAAGCGTCAGCCTGTCAGCGCTGTCAGTCGACAGGCGTGTACGCTTATCGGTGATGATGCCACCAGCTGCACTGAAAACCCGCTCGGACAAGACGCTAGCGGCAGGGCAGGCAAGAACCTCCAAGGCGTACAGCGCCAGTTCGTGCCACATGTCCAGCTTTGAAACCCAGTAGTTGTAGGGAGCTGTGTGATCATTTAGGACGATGGTATGGTCAGCTACGTACTCCCTCACCATCTTTCTGTAAAGATCAGCCCTACTCTGCCGAGACTGGGGACAGGTGACAGTGTCTTGCTGGGGTGACATAAAGCTGGCAAAAGCCTTGTAAAGCGTACCCTTGCCAGTGCTGGACAAGCTGCCTGCTCGCCTACTCTCCCTCGCTACTTGTCCCGCAGAACTACGCACTCTGCCGCTAGCGCTGTCAGAAGGGAAATACTGTTTCAGCTTGTGAACCAGGGCCTGCTGGTATTCATGCATTCTCACACTCCTTTCCTCTGCAGGGATGAGAGTGGAAAGATTTTGCTTGTACCGTGGGTCCAGGAGAGTGAACACCCAGTAATCGGTGCTGGAATAAATTCTTTGAACGCGAGGGTCACGGGATAGGCAGCCTAGCATGAAATCTGCCATATGCGCCAGAGTACCAACGCGTAAGAATTCACTCCCCTCACTGGCCTGACTGTCCATTTCCTCCTCCTCCAACTCCTCCAACTCCTCTTCTTCTGCCCATACACGCTGAACAGTGAAGGACTCAACAATGGTCCCCTCTTGTGTCTCGCCAACATTCTCCTCCTCTTCCTCCTCATCCTCCTCCAACTCCACCTCCTCCGATATGCGCTGAGAAACAGACCTAAGGGTGCTTTGGCTATCAACAAGGGAATCTTCTTCCCCCGTCTCTTGTGACGAGCGCAAAGCTTCCGACTTCATGCTGATCAGAGAGTTTTTCAACAGGCCAAGCAGCGGGATGGTGAGGCTGATGATGGCGGCATCGCCACTGACCATCTGTGTTGACTCCTCAAAGTTACTCAGCACCTGACAGATATCAGACATCCACGTCCACTCCTCATTGTAGACTTGAGGAAGCTGACTGACCTGACTACCAGTTCTGGTGGAAGTTGACATCTGGCAGTCTACAATGGCTCGGCGCTGCTGGTAAACTCTGGATAACATGGTCAGTGTTGAATTCCACCTCGTTGGCACGTCGCACAACAGTCGGTGAGCGGGCAGTTGGAGGCGGCGCTGCGCTGCCCTGAGAGTGGCAGCATCTGTGCTGGACTTCCTGAAATGCGCACAGATGCGGCGCACCTTCGTGAGCAAATCTGACAGATTGGGGTATGTCTTGAGGAAACGCTGAACTATCAGATTTAACACATGGGCCAGGCATGGCACATGTGTCAGTCTGCCGAGTTGCAGAGCCGCCACCAGGTTACGGCCGTTGTCACACACAACCATGCCTGGCTTCAGGTTCAGCGGTGCCAGCCACAGATCAGTCTGCGCCGTGATGCCCTGTAATAGCTCTTGGGCGGTGTGCCTTTTATCGCCTAGGCTCAGCAGTTTGAGCACCGCCTGCTCTCGCTTAGCAACGGCACTGCTGCTGTGCCTAGAGCTACCGACTGATGGCGCCGTGCCCACGGATGGTAGTTCGGAGGAGGAGGTGGAGGAGGGGTGGGAGGAGGAGGAGGCATAGTAGGCCTGAAACACCTGGACCGAGGTAGGCCCCACAATCCCCGGCGTCGGCAGTATATGACCAGCCCCAGGGTCAGACTCGGTCCCAGCCTCCACCAAGTTAACCCAATGTGCCGTCAGCGATATATAGTGGCCCTGCCCGGCAGCACTCGTCCACGTGTCCGTGGTCAGGTGGACCTTGTCAGAAACGGCGTTGGTCAGGGCACGGGTGATGTTGTCTGACACGTGCTGGTGCAGGGCTGGGACGGCACATCGGGAAAAGTAGTGGCGGCTGGGGACCGAATACCGAGGGGCGGCCGCCGCCATGAGGTTGCGAAAGGCCTCGGTCTCTACTAGCCTATAGGGCAGCATCTCCAGGCTAAGCAATCTGGAGATGTGCACATTAAGGGCTTGGGCGTGCGGGTGGGTTGCACTATATTTGCGTTTCCGCTCCAGCGTCTGGGGTATGGAGAGCTGAACGCTGGTGGATGCTGTGGAGGATCGTGGAGGCGACGATGGGGTTTTTGTGGCAGGGTCCTGGGCAGGGGGCTGACTATCAGCTGACACAGGGGAAGGAGCAGTGGTGTGCACGGCCGGAGGTGAACGGGCTTGTTGCCACTGAGTGGGGTGTTTAGCATTCATATGCCTGCGCATACTGGTGGTAGTTAAGCTAGTAGTGGTGGAACCCCTGCTGAGCCTGGTTTGGCAAATGTTGCACACCACAGTCCGTCGGTCATCCGGTGTTTCCTTAAAGAACCTCCAGACTTCTGAAGATCTAGCCCTCGCCGCAAGAGCCCTCGCCACGGGAGCTTCACTAGTTGACACATTTGGCGCTGATGCACCAGCTCTGGCCCTGCCTCTCCGTCTGGCCCCACCACTGCCTCTTCCAACCTGTTCTGGTCGAGGACTCTCCTCCGTCTCAGAAGCACTGTGTTCACCCGGCCTCTCAACCCAGCTTGGGTCTGTCACCTCATCATCCTCCGATCCCTCAGTCTGCTCCCCCCTCGGACTTCCTGCCCTGACAACAACTTCCCCACTGTCTGACAACCGTGTCTCCTCATCGTCGGACACCTCTTTACACACTTCCACTACGTCAAGAAGGTCATCATCACCCACAGACTGTGACTGGTGGAAAACCTGGGCATCGGAAAATTGCTCAGCAGCAACCGGACAAGTGGTTTGTGACTGTGGGAAGGGTCCAGAAAACAGTTCCTCAGAGTATGCCGGTTCAAATGCCAAATTTTCCTGGGAGGGGGCAGACTGGGGGGGAGGAGGCTGAGGTGCAGGAGCTGGAGGAGTGGCGATTTCGGTGACATGGGTGGACTGCGTGGAAGACTGACTGGTGGACAAATTGCTCGAAGCATTGTCAGCAATCCACGACATCACCTGTTCGCACTGTTCTGGCCTCAACAGTGCTCTACCACGAGTCCCAGTAACTTCAGACATGAACCTAGGGAGTGTAGCTCTGCGGCGTTCCCCTGCTCCCTCATAAGCAGGTGGTGTCTCACCCCGGCAAGGACCACGGCCTCTGACCCCTGCAGTAGTTGGACGCCCACGTCCCCGCCCTCGTCCTCTACCCCTAGCCCTCGGGTTAAACATTTTTAAAATGAGAGTTATAGCTTTAATTTTTTTTTAACTTTTTTTTGTGTTTTTTTTTTTTTTTTGTGTTTTTGAGTTTTTAAAACCAAACAATGCTATCCTATTGCTATGGCTATTTTCTAGCCAAGTATGAAAGCACACTACTATGCCAGATGAGATGACACTGAGTTATTAAACAAAATAAACGTAAAATAAAAAAGGACAAATGGCAGACTGTGCCTAATTGAAATCCAACCCCTACTAAATTTTCCCACTTCGGTCTTTGCAATGGATATGTGCGTCACTAAGCGCAAAACACAGCGGTCGCAAGTCTCACTACAAATTGCTCACAATTGGCTAGTAGATGCACTGCAGCAAGTACAGCCACCAGCAGATCAACCAGAAATCAAATATATAACGCTACTGTAGGCGTAAGCCGTTTGGATTCTCCTATGGCTATTTTCTAGCCAAGTATGAAAGCACACTACTATGCCAGATGAGATGACGCTGAGTTATTAAACAAAATAAACGTAAAATAAAAAAGGACAAATGGCAGACTGTGCCTAATTGAAATCCAACCCCTACTAAATTTTCCCACTTCGGTCTTTGCAATGGATATGTGCGTCACTAAGCGCAAAACACAGCGGTCGCAAGTCTCACTACAAATTGCTCACAATTGGCTAGTAGATGCACTGCAGCAAGTACAGCCACCAGCAGATCAACCAGAAATCAAATATATAACGCTACTGTAGGCGTAAGCCGTTTGGATTCTCCTATGGCTATTTTCTAGCCAAGTATGAAAGCACACTACTATGCCAGATGAGATGACGCTGAGTTATTAAACAAAATAAACGTAAAATAAAAAAGGACAAATGGCAGACTGTGCCTAATTGAAATCCAACCCCTACTAAATTTTCCCACTTCGGTCTTTGCAATGGATATGTGCGTCACTAAGCGCAAAACACAGCGGTCGCAAGTCTCACTACAAATTGCTCACAATTGGCTAGTAGATGCACTGCAGCAAGTACAGCCACCAGCAGATCAACCAGAAATCAAATATATAACGCTACTGTAGGCGTAAGCCGTTTGGATTCTCCTATGGCTATTTTCTAGCCAAGTATGAAAGCACACTACTATGCCAGATGAGATGACACTGAGTTATTAAACAAAATAAACGTAAAATAAAAAAGGAAAAATGGCAGACTGTGCCTAATTGAAATCCAACCCCTACTAAATTTTCCCACTTTGGTGTTTGAGGTGGATATGTGTGCCACTAAGAGCTAAACACAACGGTAGCAAGTCCCCCTGCTAATTCCTCACAAAATGGTACTAGATGCAAATAAAAAAAAAAAAAGTAGAACGTTATTGTAGCCCTAAGAAGGGCTGTTGGGTTCTTGGAGAATCACTCCTGCCTAACAGTAAGCTAATAGAACACCCTAACGCTTTCCCTGACCAGCAGCAGCTCTCTCCCTAGCGGCATCCAGACACAGAATGATCCGAGCAGCGCGGGCAGCGGCTAGTCTATCCCAGGGTCACCTGATCTGGCCAGCCAACCACTGCTATCGACGTGTAAGGGTACCACGTCATGCTGGGTGGAGTGCAGAGTCTCCTGGCTTGTGATTGGCTCTGTTTCTGGCCGCCAAAAAGCAAAACGGCGGGAGCTGCCATTTTCTCGAGCGGGCGAAGTATTCGTCCGAGCAACGAGCAGTTTCGAGTACGCTAATGCTCGAACGAGCATCAAGCTCGGACGAGCATGTTCGCTCATCTCTAATTATAATGTATCAAGACTGGTGATGAGTGAACCAGAACTACAAAGTTTGGGTCCGTACTTAATTTGACTGGTTAGGAACCCATAGACCTGCAGAACGGTAAGGTCAAGTGCTGCTGTTCGGGATCTGGGTCTGTGTTCAGGGAAAAGTACCAAACTGCTTGATTAAATTCTGTGCAGCCAATCAAGCAGCTTGCAGCCCCTTAGCAACCACAGGCATGTCCTCTGTAGGAATGTCTTTGACCAGTCTGGACACTTGACTATTCAGTATAAGAGCAGGGTCAAATGTTCAGACGCCACTACACACAGGAGACAGAGCTAGAGAGATGTTTCTGCTCTTCTTATGGTCAGTCAGACAGGTCAGGAGGAGGCTGCTGTTATTATGTACAGGTGGAAATCTGAAATAATTGCCCTTATTAGGGCACTCTGGAGAACTGTATTAGGCTGCTATAGTATAGGGATGTTTTCACTACTTGTAAAGTATTATACAGAAATTCCTGGAATGGCCAGGAAGAAATATTACTGTATCACCTGGTAAGATACTGTAGTATGGCATTATATGATAGGATCGATCAATCAGTACTCTAGGGAGTCTGAAAACAGTAAAAATAAAAAAAAGTTTAAAAAAAATGATAATAAAAAAAAATAAAAATTCAAATCACCCCCTTTCCCTAAAACTGATGAAAAATAAATAAACAGTAAAAATCATAAACACATTAGGGATTGCTGCGACCAAAAATGCCCGATATATCAAAATATATATATAAATATGGGGCTCTCTACGCTCCTGGCTCCCTGACCACCACCATCACCCTGTGCATTTGTTCCTATGAGGTTGATTTAGCTGGGTATTGTATCAATAGGGCAGGTTTTTCACACCTATATACATACTTTTCTACTACAGGTTATTGTGTACTTGCCTGCCCTACTTTGCAAGTTTCTGGCATTTCAGTATATCGTATTGGTGGGCCGTTTGAATCAGGGGGTTTGGGTCGCTCCTTGACCCGTGAGAGCTGGGTACATATATTTACTGTACTTTTTTAGTGTTTTGTATTGTATTCTTGTCTTGTCTTGTTTTGATTATTATTAAATAAAAACTATATTTGTGCATTGGTCCAGTATATGCATCCATCTTTTCTGGTGTTTATCACATATATCAAAATATAATAACGGTTTTTCACTGCGTTTAACCCCGTAACAGAAAATAATGCCCAAAGTCGAAAATGGTACTTTTTTGCCATTTTGAAAAATATAAAAAAATTCAATAAAAAAGGATCAAAAGGTCATACAGTCTTTAAAATGATAGTAATGAAAACGTCATCAAAAGTACCAAAAATTACCCCACCCATAAAGATCCATACACCAAAGTATAAAAAAGTTATTAGCACCAGAAGATGTCAAAATAATTTTATTTTTTTTTGTACAAGAGGTTTTAATTTTTGTAAATGTATGAAAACATTATAAAACCTATACAAATTTTATATCCCTACCACCATAGAGTGAGGAACACTACCGCCATACAGTGAGGAACACTACCGTCAAACAGTGAGGAACACTACCTCCATACAGTGAGGGACACTACCACCAAACAGTGAGGAATACTACCGCCACACAGTGTGGAACACTACCTCCATACAGTGAGGGACACTACCACCACACAGTCAGAGACACTACCTCCATACAGTGAAGAATACAGCCACACAGTGAGGAACACTACCTCCATACAGTGAAGAATACAGTCATATAGTGAGGGACATTACTGCCATATAGTGAGGAACACTACCGCCATACAGTGAGGGATACTACCCCCATACAGTTAGGGGCACTACCCCCACACAGTGAGCAATACTACCCCCATACAGTGAGGAACACTACCTCCATACAGTCAAGAATACAGCCATAAAGTGAGGAACACTTCCCCCATACAGTGAGGAACACTACTCCTATACAGTGAGGAACAGTAGCGCCATGTTCCTTTCTTCTACCCAGAGTTTTCTGCCCCATGTAACAAGTTGTGCTAGTAACCATTTTGATAATAAAGGGGAAAAGAAAAATTAAAAATTTGTTCCCACGAATCTCTGTAAACTTTGGATTTGTTTTTTTTTTTTTTTTTTGAAAAAATTTTTATTTGCACATAAAATCACAGAATAACATGATTCCACATATTACATATGCAAAATGTATAAATACACAACCTACAGTATATACCCCACCCACCCTCTCTTTTCCCTGACCCTTCTTCTTCAGTTTTTATTGTAAATCCTTGTATTCATGTCCATGTCAACAATAACAGAGCCATTACAATTGCATAACTAGGCTTTTATGCTCGATATAACTATTTCTTAGTTGTCTCTTATAGCACATAATATTTTGTATCGTTACTCGAGTCAAAAACGGATGAAAAAAAGGGGAACAAGGCATTATTCCTTTTACCAATCCGCTTTCCATGGATTAATCCCCGTTATCTTCAATTTATCCCCATTTCCCCCCGATTCCCCCCACCCCCCTCCCCCTTACCGACAGGGAGTGAGAAAGAAAAGAAAAAAAAAAAAAAACCCAGAAGCAGTTCTAGATAGATATACCTACAGGATTCCAATTCCCCCATACACTTTCCCATTTTTTCCTTCCTTTCAGTCCTTGCCTTATAAACCATACTTTTTCGTATTTCTTAGTTTTTTCCACCAACTTGAGCCATCCTTCTGTTGAAATGGCCCCTGCATTCCCCCAATTTCTTGCAATGAACACTTTTCCGAGGTGCGTAGCTCTCTGCACCAATATCTGAGCCCCTTGATCTACTCCACATCCCTCCGTGTCCCCCAGAATCGCCACCCGTATTGTTGGGATAATTTTTGTTTTTAATATTTTCGAAATATAAGAAAAAACCTTAAGCCAAAATTCTCCCATTATTGGGCAAAACCAGATGACATGGGCAAAGTCAGCTTCTCGTTCACCACATCTCAGGCAACTGTCGTCCGCCCTCACCTTCATTTTATATAACTGTGCCGGTGAAAAATAAATCATGTGTAAAATGCTATGCTGAATTAATCTATGATTCCAGCCTAGCGAGCAGTGTCTAATATTTCTATAAATTCTATTCCAAACAATAGGACCATTGTCCTCCTTTGCTACAAGTTTTTCCCATTTGACTTGTGAGTTGTGTCTATTATCCAGTGTCGTGAACCTCACCAAATGCTTATAAATCTTCGAAATCGTTTTCTTTGTGCTTTTACCATTCTTAATAAACTCTACACACTCATGTGATACTACCCTCAGCCCATACCCTATCCTTTTCCTGTATTCTGCTAAAGCGTGTACTATTTGACCATATCTCAGAAAGTCTCCTCTATTAAGATTACATTCCTCTGCAAGTTGGTCAAAGGACTTGAACCTTCCTTCTACAAACAATTGTGCAATATACCTAATACCCTTTTGTTCCCAAAACCTTAGGTCGGGTACATTTGATAGTTCCGCTATCGAGTAGTTGCCCCTTAGAGGTGTCATGTCCAAAAAGCCATGTATTCCCAATAATCCTTTAAAGCCTGCCCATCCTTTGTACAGCAGCTTAGAGATTTCCCACTGTTCGAACTCCTTAGTATTAAGGATACCGCTCTCTAGTATCTGAAAGATCAAACCCATTAAACCTTTTGTGGTTCGGATCAACCTTTGATATACTGGGTTTACCCTCCAGCCTAATAATCTAGACATCTGAGCGGATATATAATAGCCAAAAAAGAAAGGTACCCCCAGTCCACCCTCCTCTACTGGGCGATATAGGTAGCCCAACTTCATGCGTACTTTCTTACGTCCCCATATGAGGTCGTTCAACATTGCTTCTATGACTTTGAAATATGATTCCTCTATCCATACTGGGCTGGCCGAGATTACGAATAAAATTTGGGGAAGCAGAATCATTTTGATTAACCCTATTCTGTCGGCTCTAGAAAGGGGAAGTCTGTTCCAGCAGTGGATTTTATCCCTAATAGCCCCTATAAGGGGGACTAGGTTTAATTCCACAAACCTATCTAACTTGCTTGAAACGTGGATGCCGAGGTACCTAAAACTGCCTTCACATATCGAGATCTTCTTGCCCTGCATTTCTTCCCTTACTCCCGTATCCAGAGGCAATAAAAGAGACTTTTCCCAGTTAATTTGTAATCCGGACCATTTCCCGAATTCATCAATCGTCTTGACCACCCTTGGAACTGTATTAGGAGTATCTTGAAGGTACAAGATCAGGTCATCAGCGTATAGGCAAAGCTTGTCCTGATGCCCCCCACTCCCTCCGCCCACTATCTGTCCATCTTGCCTCAGCAGGATTGCCAGAGGTTCGATGTATATAGCATAAAGTAGAGGGGACAGGGGGCACCCCTGTCTTGTTCCTCTGGTCAGAGGAAACGGGTCTGATTGCGCTCCGTTCACCACTACTCTTGCCCTCGGAGCTGCATATAAACTTTGGATCCGTCTGATAAAATTGGGGCCAAAACCAAAGCATTCTAATACGGACCAAAGGAAGCACCACTCTACCCTGTCAAACGCCTTCACGGCATCTAAAGACAGGATAGAGCGGAGTCCTCCCTCCCCCATCTCCATTGCCAGGGAAAAAATAAAATCTATATGTGAAAGGAAATATCCAGAATTACATTTCTTTATGTCTTTGAGGTACGAGTCAAAAAGATATTTAAGTTCAGTCTTTCTTAAAAGTAGTCAGTTTTATATTGAAGAAGGAGGTCTTTCTCCTGATAGATTGCTTTGTATATAGTTTTATAGACAACAATCTGTAACTTATGCCTTGTTTTATGTATTCCATTCATAGTTACTTCTATTTACTGTTTCATAAATATCCATTAATGTATGCAGCCAAAGCCACATTGTGAGCCTGGATATATAGGAAGACATTTGAAATATCTGCTCAAACTAATAAGTCATGTGGGAAATTAAACAAAACATCTGATTCCAAATCTTATATCTACCTATAACTGACACTAGAAGAAAACAGCAAACAAATAAAAATAATCTTGTTAACATAATTCTCTTTGCTTGCAGATGGCATGGTTTTATGGCATGATTTACACTAAAGCCAGCGTCATAGTAATGACTGTATTCATTAAGGCTGACACTATAAGACTAATGAATAGAGCAAGCCTGATTATACAATTTTAGTTTTAGGGATAATTTTACCATGTCAGTGAATTTACTAAAATGGTGTATAGTTGCAAATAAATTGTAAGATCCTGCCTTTAAATCTCACCTTAACTGAGTATCTATTCTTTTTTTAATTTAGGTTAAAAAAGTTGTGTAATCATGGATTGAATTACTTCTCTAGCTACTTATAAAAGTTTCTCTCGGTTTTTGTGATAACTGTATTTAATTTTAGCATGAGGGTTGCTGAATTTCTAAGAAACCTATAGAAATTTGTTCTTTAAAGCAAACCTGTGAGCTGGAATGTCATTTTTAGGGGGTTCCAATAGCCTATGCTAGGCTGATTAAAATAAAGCCTAAATTCACATAATCTGGCTCCTTGCTAGTAGCATGTGCTGAGTCCCCTGGGGAGGGGCAGCTGCAGCCTGTGTGTACCTGTGTCATCAGTCTCCTCTCCTCCACACTTATGCAGCTCCCTCTCTCTTCCCCACTTCATGTCAAGTGCACTGAAAAAGCAAGGGAGCAAGCAGGATGGCGTGGAGGATAAGAAGAATGCATGATAAAATTCAGGCACACATAGGCTGAAGCTGATCCTCCCACAGGGTCCATTAGGGTCACTCACCACAAGCTGCTGGCAGGGACCCAGGTTATATGAATTAAACTTATATAAAGAACCAAAATGATTCAGAATGCTGACAAAGGCATTTTAAAATCAGCAATATTGGAACCTGTCACCAGCTAAAAAGGAAATTCCTGTTGACAGGTTCACTTTAACCAAGAGTTGGAGTATGGAGTTGGAGTATGGAGTTGGAGTATGTGCTTGTTTATGTATCTTATATCAATTATTTCGGCATAAGAATTCTAATGTTAGAAAATGGAATAAAACTACCCCAAGTGTATACAACTTACTAAAATGGTGATTCCAAGATTACAGAGTATAAAATTTCCAAATTCGGTCAAATTTCTGGAATAGCCAACTTTCACAAGAATTGGAACTACATGCCATCTTCTGGCAAACAGTTAAGCTTTAAAGGTTTACTTTAAAGCAGCTTTGTTTCCTTTCATAATCTGTTTACAGCGCAGAGAGGTGGAGTCAATTTACAGTCCAAAATCTTAATCCGTTTTCATTCATTTTCACATTCTTTTTTTGTTTTTAACTATTTTAGATTTAAACTTTCACATTAAAAAACATTTCAAATATTTTTCAGGGGTTATGAGCGTCATTTGATCATGAAAGAATGAAAACTAGCAGAATTTTGTACCATATATACATATAAACAAAGTAGGGACAGTTATGGCCAATAAAGCAGCTGTTCACCCATGTATTCACTCATACCAACATTATGATATACACTGAAATACTGGATAACTGAGCGCTAAGCAAGTAGGTGTTGTTCCATCCAAGGGTTGGATGAGACCCATTGGATCAGATGCAGAGCTCTCAAAGAATAATCCTCTTGCTTTACTTGTGACCACCACAGATGAAGCTTTTGGGGGTAATGGACATTTATCAAATTAGTTCTTTTCGAGTTTAGAATACAAGCTTAGTTTGTTGTCCTTCAGCAGTGGTGAAAGGTATTGTGTACTTTCCTTTCATCACAATCAGTGGCACAAGAGAGAGGGCTGCCTCATGTGTTCTCCTTTATTTGTCTCCAAAACACTCATACAGACAATCTACCAAGACCATTTTCAAAGGGCTGATGGTGAAGAGGTTATCACATCATACCCCAGCCTATGTGGGTGATTCTCCTTCCGAAAACTTAATTAAGTCCCATAGAAGGTAGCTTGTCTATATAGTCACTGTTACAGAGGCCTTTTATATATTATTCTTTGGATTGTGGCTTTTTGTTACCGTTTAAAAACATATACAAAAAAATTATTAAAAAAAAGATGGCACTACATTTGGGTACTTTCTTTCCTTTGGGATCTCCCTCCCTACTCACGATGCAAGATTAATGGTCAAGAGAGAAATATTCTAGAGATTTTAGTTTCTCCTACACAGATTAACACTTCCATGTGTAGTGCAGTATGGTGGCATGAAATAAGTGGAGGAGTTGGGTGGGTGGACACATATTGATTCTAGTTATGGAGCCTAATGTAGAGCAATTTACTGCAATAAAATGCTTTTTGGAGGCCAATTTGTTTTTTTTTATGTTCCTTACTGTGTAGAGTCAACCAAATATAACACAAATGACCAGATAAACAAGAAACGGATAATAAATCTCTCACAGTAGCCTGTGTGCATTTTACTTTCAAATGGAAAAAATGAAATCGGTTAAGCCAGTTATTGAAATGACTCTGGGTGATCCTGTGTTCTGTCTGTGAGTGGAACAATCTCTTCCAAGTAAAGGTTTTAATGTCAGGAATTTAATCATAGAAATCAAGTAAAATTGCCGACAAATCACTGTATTGCTAATGAGAACTCAAGGGAACAATGTTGAATAGCAATAATGTATACTTCAGTTGTGATTTTTATTCCTTTCTAGGTTTACTGAATGCTTTATAAGAAATTGATTTTTAAGGAAAATAGGAGCAATTGGGAAGCGGTCAACATTTTTGAATGTTATTTTAAAAAACTGAATAACGTGATGTCAATGTATGAATTTGGTGGGACATGCAGTCTGTAAAGAGATTAACTGTGCAGAAAAAGTATGTATAATCTAAAGGGTACATATGAAGCTTTGTTATATCAATGTTAAGAATGATATTTCAGAGCAGAGATAATTGATATTGGTGTCAGTGATAGCAAAATCTGATACTTTGGGCCAGATGTAGCACTATTTCTGCACTCAAGTCTCGTTGTTGCACCTTAATGAGGCGCATTGTTGCGCCAGAATTATCACAAGCTACACACATCTGTGATGAGATGAGTTTCAGACTCTCAGTTCAGGCACAAAATAGATGCAATCTATAGTGATACCAGTGATACATCTGGTGCAGTGTTATTTCATGTGCAGGGCCCTTGAACTATAAAATGACACTTACTTTTACTTCCAAATGGTCACTGTATCTCTATTGGTAGTTTGTAAAAATGTTTCTCTGTTGCTCACATGGTAAGGGACGTGTCTTGCTGTTGTCGATTGATGTGGCATCTGTGATTACTTGTGTCCCGGTGGCAGTCCACAAGTGTAGATGTACAGTAGTACCATTTTCATAGACTCTCCTGCTGCAATGTTGGTGCTACTTAGTTTTCACCTCTATTCAGATTGGCTGATTCAGTGCAAATATGTGAATACATTTAGAAAATCCATATGTGTTTCGGGTACTTCCTCCTTCTTTAGTGGCATAACTATGTCTTCCCCTTAGTCTGTCTTTAATTCTCTTTTTAGGTTGGCTGAAAAAGCTGTATCATATGAGTAAAATGAACACTTGCATGGTTCAATGGCTGGTTTTACTGGTACTCAATAGTCAGAAGTTACAGGGTCGCGTCTAGGGGCAACTGAAATTGTGTACACCAGGACTGATAGAGACAGGTTGGCATTATATCTGAGAAATTCCTTATTTTTGTTGATAACAGTGAATTAGAGAATGTGTTATTTTGTTATCCTGAGTACATTTAAGAAACTTGTCTTCATGGGAATACCCCTTTAAGCCTTGTATTTCAATTTTCTATTGTACAAGGCAGGAAAATGTTTCTCTTCCCCCATTAGCTCAGTTAAAACAGCAAATTACAGATAGATCCTGCAGAGGAGAAAATTGATAGACAATAAAGATTAAAGCCCATAATGAGGATCACCCCTTTTGTACAAACTTAGGGTAACTGACTTCTGAAGCATTTGCTGAAAAGGGAGATAAGCTTTGTTGATAAAGTCTTTTAAAACTACACGTGTATTTCCCTGATAATTCATTGACGGTGTTTCTATGCCAAACTATGTCAAAATATACAGAGGAATATATCAATGCAGTTTATGTTGACATACAATTGTCACTCTGCTATACTTAACACTAATATATTGAATGCTTTCACTCGTTGTAATGCATGCTCAATAAAAAAAAAGTTGTAGCAATATTTTGAAGGCTACTTTTTATGTCTTCAAGTGATGGAATAAGATCACTCTTTTGACGATGAACAACTGGGGATGATGAAAATCTCTATGGCTAGGGGAAAATTGATCTTGTCACACAGTCAAAAGCAATTATTAAATGAAATGACATAGAAAATTGGTGATAGAATTGCTGCCAAAAAAAGGATATTCTCTGTAATGTCATCAAAATATGAATAATATGTTTTCCTCAAGTTGTGGGGTGTGATGTACTGAGTTAGTTTTCCTCTGATCTTTATATACTGACATAAAAACCAATCAAAGCAATACAATTGATACTATACTCAAAAAGAGAAGATTTTTAAGTAGACTCCTCTTTTTCCAGTTTTTACATTTTATCAGTATTATAAAATACTGTGGGGCTGAAGATGCAGAGAATTTCTTCCTGATTTTGTATCTCTGAAAAGGAAGAGAGACTCCAAGAGACTGCAGGATGAAAGAGTAGATGGGTTGACACTTTGTATGGAGCACTTTAAGATTTTCTACTCTCCCTTTCAGACTTTGCACTTTGTCTAAGTATTAATTCAAAAAAATATATGGACCTACTGTCACGGCAGGGATTTAGAAACAATAGCTAACACGAAAAAAGCTACCTAGGGCAGCGCAAAGATACCCATATCCGGCCAGATAATGAACTTTTAAAATGTCACTTTTAATGTTGTATATATAAAACGTGGCAGTAAACGCGCTACTAACTGCTACACTTGGGACAAACAAGCTTAAAAACACAGATGCCTAGGCTAACATGTTATGTAGTAGGGACCTGGAACCAAGTGATATGCTGAAAGTGTATAACCAGGACCCAACTAATGAGGGAGTAAGGACTGCACTAGGTATTCCCTGCCTGTGCCCAGAGGCGGTGAATGTTCTCCCCAGTCTAGGATGCAACCATGTAACTACCTGATCACAGGTTAGTATAAGTTTTTAGGGGCACTAGCAGGATCCCAGAGCAGCTCCACTACACCACACCACCTAAAGTTTAAGCTAGAATAGCCAAGAGATAGCCTAGGCACTCCGCTGGTTAAAATTATCAAAGATTAACCCCCCAACATGTTTTGCCGGAGAACCGGCTTCATCAGGGGTCGGGCTAATAGTGAATGTCGGCTCGGTCACACCAAGTATATAAAGGAAGAAGCCCCTCCTAAATGTAGATCAGTGGCTAATCCACTGTGTGGGATGATGACCAACCTCCAGAACACTGATTGGTCCGGAGAGGCCAATAGAAACTGAATGGACCCGATCAGCTGTTTGTTTCCTGTCAGGAGGGCATACGTCACATGATCGTCTCTATCTGCGCATGTCAAAAGACTTAGTGTGCGTGCAACAGTATCAGGATCTGCGCATGCCCAGCCCCTTCGTGTGAATCCGGACGCAAGATACTGATCTAGTGACTATCACAAGACGTTCCCAGTTCAGCCATCGACCATATAAGTATTAGATGTGCGCAGTTGTCAACCCGACCGAGGGAGCCGCGTACCTATAAGCAGGAGCAAGTAAGTATGAATGTCTGGGATATATTGAGAAAAATGTGATAGTCACAATTGTTGGTAAGTATGTCGATGGTGCCCCCGCTTTCTATATTGGCATCATATAGTCCTATTATCATCACTGTGGATGTCATGACTACTCTTATTGGACCAAAGGTAGGTATTCAAATAAATTTATCAAGAAAGAATTCTTGTATGCATCATTATCACACCACAGTTTACGAGTAGTTTATCAGGTCTTATGATTATGGTAAGAACTGGGATCTTTTGTATACCTTGATAAAATACTGTATACAGTAGGGGCTACATGTGGTTAAAGCCCTATCACTAGACAGTAATGTACCCTCATTTATGGGGAAATTCTTGAACTGAAGGGGAGACCAAGGATCGGGTCTTTTCTTCCATATTGGGTTGGCCACATTCATGACGTCCAAAATTAATGGACTTTATAAAGACAGAGGGGAAATGTCTCTCACAGTATGTGCATAAAAGAACCTCTTTTTTGAATTTGTGGACCAACTGAATCACAACAATATTGGGATGCGATTTACATCTGAGATCAACACCAACCAGATTAATTTTCTGGATCTCTATAGATTCATTGAGATGTCTGAAGACTGATATC
Source organism: Engystomops pustulosus (assembly GCF_040894005.1). Taxonomy (NCBI): domain Eukaryota; kingdom Metazoa; phylum Chordata; class Amphibia; order Anura; family Leptodactylidae; genus Engystomops; species Engystomops pustulosus. The sequence goes on along the minus strand of NC_092413.1, from coordinate 141,438,762 downwards.
TATCGCAAGCCCACTTCTACTAATAACTTTCTACAGTGGCAAAGCTGGCACCCACAGCCCCTTAAATTAGGCATCAAGGTAGGGCAATACTTAAGGGCGCGTAGAAACTGCTCCGATGATATATCTTTTAAGAAAGAATGTGACAACTTGTATCAGAGGTTCAGGAGCCGTGGGTATCCTAAGAAATGCCTATACAAAGCATATGCAAGGGCTAAGAATACTGATAGGGAACTACTCTTCCGCAATAAAGACCAACAACCATCAAAACAGATCATTAGGTGTATTGGGACATTTGATGCTTATGCCGACACCATGAAGAGAATCTTATCACGTTATTGGCCAATCCTGACTGCTGACCCTGATTTTAAAGAAAGGCTGACAGATAGACCCACGATCACGTACCGCAGGGGTCCAAATTTATGGAACTTTCTAGTACACAGCCATTTTAAAGCAGAATCAACATCCACCGCTAGATCAAGAGACCGCATCCCAGGCTCCTTTCCATGTGGAACATGTTCTTTCTGTTCTTTTATGCCTAAAACTAAAATATTTGTTAACCCTGTGGATAACAAAACATTCACAATTAGACGCTTTATGAACTGCAAAAGTACAGCTGTTGTTTATGTGGCACAATGTGCCTGCCCATGACTATACGTAGGTAAGACAGTTCAGCAACTCCGTAGGAGGATATCCAGCCATATCAGCTCCATAACGACAGGCAAGGACACCCCCATTTCTCGACTGTGAGATTATATCATAGCGGAGATGTGAACACCCTCCGTTTTTGGGCCATCGACCAGGTACAAATTGGACCCCGTCAGGGGAATGCCGATCGTAGACTGTTACAACTGGAAGCGAGGTGGATACACCGACTAAAATCTTTGAGTCCAGTTGGTCTTAATAAAGGATTTACCTTCACTGCATACCTTGAATCGTAATGTACACACATCCTTATTTTGTTAGTACTCTCAATCCTTGAAGTAGTGAATGGGCCGTTTGGCCCCCACAATACTTTTATGCACATACTGTGAGAGACATTTCCCCTCTGTCTTTATAAAGTCCATTAATTTTGGACGTCATGAATGTGGCCAACCCAATATGGAAGAAAAGACCCGATCCTTGGTCTCCCCTTCAGTTCAAGAATTTCCCCATAAATGAGGGTACATTACTGTATAGTGATAGGGCTTTAACCACATGTAGCCCCTACTGTATACAGTATTTTATCAAGGTATACAAAAGATCCCAGTTCTTACCATAATCATAAGACCTGATAAACTACTCATAAACTGTGGTGTGATAATGATGCATACAAGAATTCTTTCTTGATAAATTTATTTGAATACCTACCTTTGGTCCAATAAGAGTAGTCATGACATCCACAGTGATGATAATAGGACTATATGATGCCAATATAGAAAGCGGGGGCACCATCGACATACTTACCATCAATTGTGACTATCACATTTTTCTCAATATATCCCAGACATTCATACTTACTTGCTCCTGCTTATAGGTACGCGGCTCCCTCGGTCGGGGTGACAACTGCGCACATCTAATACTTATATGGTCGATGGCTGAACTGGGAATGTCTTGTGATAGTCACTAGATCAGTATCTTGCGTCCGGATTCACACGAAGGGGCTGGGCATGCGCAGATCCTGATACTGTCGCGCGCACTAATTCTTTTGACATGTGCAGATAGAGACGATCACGTGATGTATGCCCTCCTGACAGGAGACGAATAGCTGATCAGGTCCATTCAGTTTCTATTGGCCTCTCCGGACCAATCAGTGTTCTGGAGGTTGGTCATCATCCCACACAGTGGATTGGCCACTGATCTACATTTGGATGGGGCTTCTTCCTTTATACACTCACCGGCCACTTTATTAGGTACACCTGTCCAACTGCTCGTTAACACTTAATTTCTAATCAGCCAATCACATGGCCGCAACTCAGTGCATTTAGGCATGTAGACATGGTCAAGACAATCTCCTGCAGTTCAAACCGAGCATCAGTATGGGGAAGAAAGGTGATTTGAGTGCCTTTGAACCTGGCATGGTTGTTGGTGCCAGAAGGGCTGGTCTGAGTATTTCAGAAACTGCTGATCTACTGGGATTTTCACGCACAACCATCTCTAGGGTTTAATGAGAATGGTCAGAAAAAGAAAAAACATCCAGTGAGCGGCAGTTCTGTCGGCGGAAATGCCTTGTTGATGCCAGAGGTCAGAGGAGAATAGGCAGACTGGTTCAAGCTGATAGAAAGGCAACAGTGACTCAAATCATCTCCCGTTACAACCAAGGTAGGCAGAAGAGCATCTTTGAATGCACAGTACGTCGAACTTTGAGGCAGATGGGCTACAGCAGCAGAAGACCACACCGGGTGCCACTCCTTTCAGCTAAGAACAGGAAACTGAGGCTACAATTTGCACAAGCTCATCGAAATTGGACGGTAGAAGATTGGAAAAACGTTAACATCAAGTTTTTAGTTGTAGCTCACCCCACGTTGTCCTGGAAGTCTCGGCGTCCTCGGATTCCGCACGGACCAGGTGCTTGGGTAATCTCACTTGTAAAACAGGAAATGAATCCAGCGCTTGACCCAGGTAAATAGTAAAACTTCTTCTTTTATTGAAATAATGCTTGTGGCAATACAGCTTAAAATGCACGAACCGCCTGTATCTTGAGTCATCAGCGAGCTATGACAGATGGTGGTAACCTGGCTTCGCCTACGCGTTTCTAGTGTCCGCAGACACTCTTATTCATGGCTAGTGTCACGGACGCCAAGGAGGCAATAAATGCAAGTGGACCAGAAACCTCTCTCTGAGACAACAGAGAGAGAAAGAAAATCTGGCATGGATTCCTTGTAAAGAAAGAGAAAATCCGGCATGGATTCCTTAGCATGCGTGGTGCTAAATATTGTCCGATTTGTATGGTTCTAAAAATGAAAGCACCTATAATTAAGTGTGATGCCATATATAAACTATTCTTTGGCGGGTGCGTGCAGGAAACAGACAATTAAAAACAAGTGCAGGTTACTATGTTTTCTAAACGGCACCGCTTCGGTGCTATTCGTTTTTAAACAGGGAGACATTACCTCTATAACTTGTGTTCTACTTATTATCAACTCCATTTGGGTAAGTTTATTCTATGGTCCAGCACAATGTGGTGATGGTTATTAATCAGTTCTAATCTATTATATTGGCTTTAACTATCATTTGAACGACCCAAGATGAGAATATCTTCATGTGGGGTTACATGCTATGATTATGGGAGGGCAAGGAGGGTGTTTATATAATATTAGGGTCTAAGGTATTATACTGTAAACATTATGTAAACATTCTTGTAAACATTTGTGTAAATATACCTGTAAACATCCTTGTAAACATTCTTATAAACATTCTTGTAAACATTTATGGTGCACGAAGAAACTTAAAGGAGGGGAGTAAAACGCAATTTTAAGGGGAGTTGTTATTTATTCTATTATGTTGTCCCCATTCTGTTCCTAATAGTGGAACATCAATTCGTTTCTGTAATTTAAACCCTGAGGGTATCTGGTTTGTAAATGGAACATCCAAAACGCCTCTCTGTCAAATAGGCGCCTTTGTATGTCGCCTCCTCTTTTTCCTAATGTTATCTTTTCTATTCCATATACCCTACAATTTTGTGTTTGTCCACCATGGAATTGATTAAAGTGTTTTGATGCCCCTGATATTATTTGTTTTTGTTGCGTAGTATTTCCCATATCTCTTAGGTGTTCTCACTTTTAGTTTCCTTGTTGTGGCTCCAACATATTTCTTATTGCATTGTGTACATTCGATGATGTAAATTAGACCCTCACTGTTGCAATTCATGTATGACATTATGTTGTGCCGTTGTGTATTGTCTTGATTATAGAATGTTTTTGTGGGTAGCGCGTAATTGCATGTCTTACGTGGATTGGTGCCACATTTAAAAAAGCCCTTATGATGTAGCCAATTCTTCTTGTTATCGCTTTTGGGGAAACTGGGGGCTATGAGGTTACCTATGGACGTGGCCTTACGAGATACTATGTTACATCCACTTTTCAAAATTTCAGCCACCTTGCTATCTTGGAACAAAATTGGGAGACAGTTATTAACAATTTTTTTGATTTGATCAAATTGTGGACTAAATCTTAGTACCAACGTGGGCTTGTTGTCCCTCTTGGGGTTAGCTTTTTTAAATTTGGTATTATGTAGCAATACATTTCTATCTTTGTTCCTTGTGATTAGTTCTGCCCTTTTCAATTGCCATGTGGTATAGCCTCTTTTGTGTAACCTATTTTTGATGTCATTGATTTCCCTATTGTATTCGTCTTGTGAATACAGTTCCTTTTTGCACGGGTGAATTCTCCTACTGGTATCGCTTTTTTTGTATGATTTGGATGTGAACTGTTGGCGTGTAGGATGGTGTTTCCTGAGATCGGTTTGCGGTACATCTTAGTTTGTATTTGATTGTTAGTGACATATATATTTAGGTCGGAACACCATATATGAATTATGATAAGAGTGGGTGAACTGTATGTTGAATTGATTATTATTCATGTAACCCACGAATTCTGGTATGGCAGACACATCGCCCGACCATATAAACAGCAGGTCGTCGATGTATCTGCCATACCAGAAAACCGACTCAAGAAATGGATTGCTGTCGTCATACAAATGACATTCCTCCCAGTATGCCATAACTAAGTTCGCCAAGGAGGGAGAATATTTGGCTCCCATCGGGACTCCTGTGAGTTGAAGGTAAAATGTGTTGTCAAAGAGAAAAAAATTGTGCGTCATAAGATACCATAGTGCTTCTCTCATGAAATTTTGCAAATTTTGACTGAAAGCACTGTGTTTCTTTATATGATGGTCAATGGCCTCTACAGCTATATGGTGTGGAATAGATGTATATAATGCTGTGACATCACAGCTAAGCCACGTGTACGTGTTATCCCATGTGATGTTTTGTAGGGCTTTAATGACGTCTCCCGTGTCTTTGAGATACCCAGGGGTTCTAACTGCCAGTGGTTGAAGGAGGGAATCTATCCATTCACTTAATCTCTCGTTTAGCGAACCTATGCCTGATACTATTGGGTGCATTGGTGGTGGATTGTCACCTTTGTGCACCTTGGGCAAGACATATAAGTGTGGTACGGTAGGATTTCCTATGTTAAGATGATCATATTGTTTTTTGCTAAGGACTCCCAAGCCCAAACCCTCCTTGAGTAAATTAGTGAGTGTCTGTTGGAACTTATTTGTGGGATTAGAAGGCAGGGATCTATATGTTTTGGTATCTTTTAACATTTGTTGTATCCACATGTTGTATTGTTGTGTTTCCATTACTACTATGGATCCCCCCTTATCAGCCCTTTTTATCATTAGATTTTGATTATTTTTCAATTCCTTTAATGCTTTATTATGTTTGTAAGAGATGTTTCTAGGCTTGAGGTTCCTACTTTGGTCTGCTAGCTGCTTCAACTCCCTTTCCATGACTTCCTGAAAGGTAGTCATAGAATCGGTTCTGGATTTTATGGGATAAAACCCTGGGTTTTTTATCCTTAGGTTGGATGTTTCCATGTCTACATTTAAAGTTTGTTCTGTGTCCTGTTCCAACATATTAATTAATGTCCTTTGTTCCATAAAGTTGAATCCCTGGAAAATGTTTTTCTCTGTTTCTTCGTTTGGTGCTTGTATTTCATGTTCTTCTTGTGTCATGAAGTGTCTTCTCAGTGTGAGACCCCGTATAAATTTGTTTATATCCAACAGAGTCGAAAATAAATCAAACGTTTTTTCTGGCACGAAATTAAGTCCTAATTTTAAAACCTCTATTTGTTCTGATGTCAATGGTTGGTCGGATAGATTAAGGACATCTATATCATCATTTGCCAACTTGGTTGGAATTACTTCTGCTTGCTCCTGAGGGTCCGATCTGGTTTGATCGTTTTTGTGCTTGTGTCTACGTCCTCCTCTCCTCCTTCATTTTTTGCCCGATTTGTTGAGGTTTTTTCTTTCTGATAGTAAGATAAATGTTGTGTCAATCAGACAACAATATGGAAACCATTGCATCTAACAAGCAAGGCACTAAAAAACAATTATCTTACTATCAGAAAGAAAAAACCTCAACAAATCGGGCAAAAAACGAAGGAGGAGAGGAGGACGTAGACACAAGCACAAAAACGATCAAACCAGATCGGACCCTCAGGAGCAAGCAGAAGTAATTCCAACCAAGTTGGCAAATGATGATATAGATGTCCTTAATCTATCCGACCAACCATTGACATCAGAACAAATAGAGGTTTTAAAATTAGGACTTAATTTCGTGCCAGAAAAAACGTTTGATTTATTTTCGACTCTGTTGGATATAAACAAATTTATACGGGGTCTCACACTGAGAAGACACTTCATGACACAAGAAGAACATGAAATACAAGCACCAAACGAAGAAACAGAGAAAAACATTTTTCAGGGATTCAACTTTATGGAACAAAGGACATTAATTAATATGTTGGAACTGGACACAGAACAAACTTTAAATGTAGACATGGAAACATCCAACCTAAGGATAAAAAACCCAGGGTTTTATCCCATAAAATCCAGAACCGATTCTATGACTACCTTTCAGGAAGTCATGGAAAGGGAGTTGAAGCAGCTAGCAGACCAAAGTAGGAACCTCAAGCCTAGAAACATCTCTTACAAACATAATAAAGCATTAAAGGAATTGAAAAATAATCAAAATCTAACGATAAAAAGGGCTGATAAGGGGGGATCCATAGTAGTAATGGAAACACAACAATACAACATGTGGATACAACAAATGTTAAAAGATACCAAAACATATAGATCCCTGCCTTCTAATCCCACAAATAAGTTCCAACAGACACTCACTAATTTACTCAAGGAGGGTTTGGGCTTGGGAGTCCTTAGCAAAAAACAATATGATCATCTTAACATAGGAAATCCTACCGTACCACACTTATATGCCTTGCCCAAGGTGCACAAAGGTGACAATCCACCACCAATGCGCCCAATAGTATCAGGCATAGGTTCGCTAAACGAGAGATTAAGTGAATGGATAGATTCCCTCTTTCAACCACTGGCAGTTAGAACCCCTGGGTATCTCAAAGACACGGGAGACGTCATTAAAGCCCTACAAAACATCACATGGGATAACACGTACACGTGGCTTAGCTGTGATGTCACAGCATTATATACATCTATTCCACACCATATAGCTGTAGAGGCCATTGACCATCATATAAAGAAACACAGTGCTTTCAGTCAAAATTTGCAAAATTTCATGAGAGAAGCACTATGGTATCTTATGACGCACAATTTTTTTCTCTTTGACAACACATTTTACCTTCAACTCACAGGAGTCCCGATGGGAGCCAAATATTCTCCCTCCTTGGCGAACTTAGTTATGGCATACTGGGAGGAATGTCATTTGTATGACGACAGCAATCCATTTCTTGAGTCGGTTTTCTGGTATGGCAGATACATCGACGACCTGCTGTTTATATGGTCGGGCGATGTGTCTGCCATACCAGAATTCGTGGGTTACATGAATAATAATCAATTCAACATACAGTTCACCCACTCTTATCATAATTCATATATGGTGTTCCGACCTAAATATATATGTCACTAACAATCAAATACAAACTAAGATGTACCGCAAACCGATCTCAGGAAACACCATCCTACACGCCAACAGTTCACATCCAAATCATACAAAAAAAGCGATACCAGTAGGAGAATTCACCCGTGCAAAAAGGAACTGTAGTTCACAAGACGAATACAATAGGGAAATCAATGACATCAAAAATAGGTTACACAAAAGAGGCTATACCACATGGCAATTGAAAAGGGCAGAACTAATCACAAGGAACAAAGATAGAAATGTATTGCTACATAATACCAAATTTAAAAAAGCTAACCCCAAGAGGGACAACAAGCCCACGTTGGTACTAAGATTTAGTCCACAATTTGATCAAATCAAAAAAATTGTTAAAAACTGTCTCCCAATTTTGTTCCAAGATAGCAAGGTGGCTGAAATTTTGAAAAGTGGATGTAACATAGTATCTCGTAAGGCCACGTCCATAGGTAACCTCATAGCCCCCAGTTTCCCCAAAAGCGATAACAAGAAGAATTGGCTACATCATAAGGGCTTTTTTAAATGTGGCACCAATCCATGTAAGACATGCAATTACGTGCTACCCACAAAAACATTCTATAATCAAGACAATACACAACAGCACAACATAATGTCATACATGAATTGCAACAGTGAGGGTCTAATTTACATCATCGAATGTACACAATGCAATAAGAAATATGTTGGAGCCACAACAAGGAAACTAAAAGTGAGATTCCTGGAACACCTAAGAGATATGGGAAATACTACGCAACAAAAACAAATAATATCAGGGGCATCAAAACACTTTAACCCCTTCACGCTCCGTGGCGGATATATCCGCCACGGAGCGCAGTGACTTAGCGCTCAGTGGCGGATATATCCGCCACGGCGCTTATGCCGGCTCGGCTCTGGATCAGAGCCGAACCGGCATGGGGAAACACGGGGTGCCGGCTGTAACTAATAGCCGGCACCCCAGTGTAACACCCGCGATCGGAGTCGGCTCCGATCGCGGGTGTGTAACCCGTTAAATGCCGCGGTCAGCACGACCGCGGCATCTAACATGTCTCTGGGGTGTCTTTCCCCCACGATCGGCCCCCCCGAACCGTTTTCGGGGGGCGCCGATCGTTGCTATAGTAACTCTGGGGTCCGATCTGGACCCCAGAGTTACCTGCAGGCACTGCCAGTAAGATGGCGTCTGTGACGTCATCTTACTGGCATAGTGCCAGCCTATGCAAGTGCATAGGCTGACACTGATAATACTCTGCAATACATGATTATTGCAGAGTATTATCATGAACAAGCAATCAGATGATTGCTTGGTCATTTCCCATGGTGGAAAAAGTGAAAAAGTAAAAAAAAAAATGTTATTCAATAAAAAATAAAGTAATAAATCAATAAAAATGCCCATAAGCCCCATAACATATAAAGAGACATATAACCCCAAAAAAGTCTAAATCATAACAAAAACCCCACATATATAGTATCACCGCGTCCGTAACAACCCGTAGAATACAAGTAAATCATTATTGAACCCCCACGATAAACGCCGTAAAAAAAAACTGCTATAAACCTTCCAAAAATTATGATTTTTAGCTATTCAATCCCACAAAAAATGCTATAAAATGTGATCAAAAACCATGTGTACTCCGACATGATACTGGTGCAAAGTACAGCATGTCCCGCAAAAAATAAGCCATCAACCAGCTCCGTAGCCAAAAAAGTAACAATGTTATGCCACTTGGAAGACGGCAATACATAAATGATAGATTTTTCCCCACATTAGGGTTTTGTTTGACAAATTTAGTAAAACGTAAGAAAATATATTCATGTCTGGTATCCCCGTAATCGTATCGACCCATAGAATGAAGATAATATGATTATTAGTCTATACGGTGAACACCAAAAAAAAAAGAAGTAAAAAATCCAGTACAGAATTGATGCTTTTCTACTCCTGCCCTCAAAAAAAGTTCCTAAATTTTCAACAATAGGTGATACTAACCCCAAAATGGTAACAATGGAAAAAGCATCTCATCGCGCAAAAAAAATGGCATCACATGGCCCAAATAACGAAAAAGCGAAAATTTTATAGCCTTCAAAAGGGGCCAATGAGGAAACTAAAATCCTGGCAGCTGCAGGGTGCTCCTTCCCTTCTGCGCCTCGCTGTGCCCCCATAACACAAGTAATGGCCACATGTGGGGGGTCTTTGTACTCAGGAGAAATTGTAGAACAAATTGTATGGTGGGTTTTCTCTTTTTATATTTTGGAAATGTGTAAATTTTAGTGCTAAATGAACGTATAAGGGAACAAATTTCACCTCCATTTTGATTCAATTACTATGAAGATCTCAAGGGGTTAACAATCTTCGTAAAAGCTGTTTCTGATAGCTTGAGGGGTGCAGATTTGAAAATGGGTTGGTTATATAGTGGGTTTTGATGCTAAATATGTAAAATTTCATTCAAAACAGTATTTATCCCCAAAATAGTCAATTCTGAAAATCCGGAAAAGCGATATTCTTTTTGTAAGCCGCGTGACATCAAATTAAATTATCCAAACATTTCAGAAATTATGAAAATGTAAAGTAGACAAATGGGAAATGTTATTCAGCAACTTATTTAGGTGGTAAATCTATCTGCCTGAAAACGCAATGATTTTGTATTTCGAAAATGGCAAATTTTTCCAAAAATTTATCATATTTGCTTTTTTTTTGTAAGTAAACGCAAAACTTATCAGCCAAAATTTACCACTAAAATGAAGTACAACATGTGGGGAAAAAACAATCTCAGAATCGTTTTGATAAGTAACAGTGTTCAAAAGTTATAACCATATAAAGCGACGCAGGTCAGAATCCAAAAAATCGGGCTGAGCCTTAAGCTACAAAATGGCTGCGTCCTTAAGGGGTTAATCAATTCCATGGTGGACAAACACAAAATTGTAGGGTATATGGAATAGAAAAGATAACATTAGGAAAAAGAGGAGGCGACATACAAAGGCGCCTATTTGACAGAGAGGCGTTTTGGATGTTCCATTTACAAACCAGATACCCTCAGGGTTTAAATTACAGAAACGAATTGATGTTCCACTATTAGGAACAGAATGGGGACAACATAATAGAATAAATAACAACTCCCCTTAAAATTGCGTTTTACTCCCCTCCTTTAAGTTTCTTCGTGCACCATAAATGTTTACAAGAATGTTTATAAGAATGTTTACAAGGATGTTTACGTGTATGTTTACAAGGATGTTTACATGTATGTTTACAGTGATGTTTACAGTGATGTTTACAGTGATGTTTACACGGATGTGTACATGAATGTTTACAAGAATGTTTACAAAATGTTTACAGTACAATACCTTAGACCCTAATATTATATAAACGCCCTCCTTGCCCTCCCATAATCATAGCATGTAACCCCACATGAAGATATTCTCATCTTGGGTCGTTCAAATGATAGTTAAAGCCAATATAATAGATTAGAACTGATTAATAACCATCACCACATTGTGCTGGACCATAGAATAAACTTACCCAAACGGAGTTGATAATAAGTAGAACACAAGTTATAGAGGTAATGTCTCCCTGTTTAAAAACGAATAGCACCGAAGCGGTGCCGTTTAGAAAACATAGTAACCTGCACTTGTTTTTAATTGTCTGTTTCCTGCACGCACCCGCCAAAGAATAGTTTATATATGGCATCACACTTATTTATAGGTGCTTTCATTTTTAGAACCATACAAATCGGACAATATTTAGCACCACGCATGCCAAGGAATCCATGCCGGATTTTCTCTTTCTTTACAAGGAATCCATGCCAGATTTTCTTTCTCTCTCTGTTGTCTCAGAGAGAGGTTTCTGGTCCACTTGCATTTATTGCCTCCTTGGCGTCCCTGACACTAGCCATGAATAAGAGTGTCTGCGGACACTAGAAACGCGTAGGCGAAGCCAGGTTACCACCATCTGTCATAGCTCGCTGATGACTCAAGATACAGGCGGTTCGTGCATTTTAAGCTGTATTGCCACAAGCATTATTTCAATAAAAGAAGAAGTTTTACTATTTACCTGGGTCAAGCGCTGGATTCATTTCCTGTTTTACAAATTGGAAAAACGTTGCCTGGTCTGATGAGTCTCGATTTCTGCTGCGACATTCGGTTGGTAGGGTCAGAATTTGGCGTCAACAACATGAAAGCATGGATCCATCCTGCCTTGTTTCAACGGTTCAGGCTGGTGGTGGTGTCATGGTGTGGGGAATATTTTCTTTGCACTCTTTGGGCCCCTTGGTACCAATTGAGCATCGTTGCAATGCCACAGCCTACCTGAGTATTGTTGCTGACCATGTCCATCCCTTTATGACCACAATGTACCCAACATCTGATGGCTACTTTCAGCAGGATAATGCGCCATGTCATAAAGCTGGAATCATCTCAGACTGGTTTCTTGAACATGACAATGAGGTCACTGTACTCAAATGGCCTCCACAGTCACCAGATCTCAATCCAATAGAGCATCTTTGGGATGTGGTGGAATGGGAGATTCGCATCATGGATGTGCAGCCGACAAATCTGCGGCAACTGTGTGATGCCATCATGTCAATATGGACCAAAATCTCTGAGGAATGCTTCCAGTACCTTGTTGAATCTATGCCACGAAAAATTGATGCAGTTCTGAAGGCAAAAGGGGGTCCAACCCGTTACTAGCATGGTGTACCTAATAAAGTGGCCGGTGAGTGTATTGGCTACTGTGTGGGAGCACTTTGACCATCTTGACTACAGTATTCGGCCACTGTTAATATATTGCTACTGTGGGGACACTGTGGGGACACTTTTTTCATACTTCAGTGTAATGAGCTGTATAAGATGTACTTTATTGCAGAATGAGATGACAACTTCATTGATACCATTTGTATGCCATTTTGATCATGTTTTATTAAAATTTTTGTGTGTTGCAAAGTGGCAAAAAAGTGGGGATTCAGACATTTTGTTATTTTCTGCTATATGGTTTATAAATGGGCATTAAGGGAAGTTTATTTATTTATTACAAATACTTTATTACTATCTATAGACCCACTAAGGCAGTGGTGGCGAACCTATGGCACGGGTGCCAGAGGTGGCACTCAGAGCCCTTTCTGTGGGCACCCAAGCCCTCACCCCAACACAAAGTTTGCCAAATACGACTCAAGGCTTTCTTTTGTATTGGTGAACTCAGGACACCGATACGTTTAAAACATGTGATATAGCAGGAATCAATAAGTTACTGCTTTAATTGTCATGTCGGCACTTTGCGGGATATAAGTGGGTTTTGGTTGTAGCTTGGGCACTCTGTCACTGCACTAAAGTATCTGAACCCAAGGGGGTCTGATCGATTCCAACATATACTGCAATACTAAAGTTATGCAGTTTATGGGGACAAGTATATGACAAGCCTGGGAGTCTCACATAGACTCCCGGATATCACAGCAATAGATAATTACACCCTGATGACCTCTCACCCTTATATATCATAGACATATTTTCTCAGAGTCATTCTATTTGATGTTTATCTATCTTAATAAAACAAAGGAAAAAATTAGAAAAAGATCAAATAGAAAAAAATCACTAAATACAGATGTGTCTGAAGTAGTAGATACACAATGAAATATTGTCTGTGGTTTGATTTCTTTCAATATTGTCCAGTAAGGACATTGATTGTGTACACATAGGATAGGACTTAACCCCTTAATGACCAACGTATCATGTTTCACAGCGGCTATTAAGGATACTTTTTCTGATGCGCCAGCTTTCTACTTCAGCATGTCAGAAGACGTCGGCAAGTCAGCACCCACCCCCTGCCAGTGAGCTTACCGGGGGATCCATTCCTTCCTGCAACAACCACGGGTTCCGGCATGTGCCCTGAGGCTGCTGGATTCCTTTCACACCAGGTTATGCCTCCTGGAAGGACCTGGCTTTAACTAACTGAGCTTGCTTGTTAATTACATCATACACAGCAATGCAAGTGTATTGCAGTGTAAGGGTTTGAATAAGCGATCAGATGAACACTTGTTCAAGCCTAAGTCTGGAAAGACTAAGTGATAGTTCTCAGGAATTTAAAAAGGCATCCAGCCATAACTTAATAAGGTTATACTACTGAAAGACATATATCACTCCTATTGCTTCCCTTTTCTTTTTTTGTACAACTTTTAGGTGCAGAGTCAAGCAGCCTCAAGCATGTAATGCAGTGGCCGGATTTATCTTTGTAGTCCAGAAGTTTGTTCAACTTCTGCAACTTTTGGGCTTGGAATTTTCCCATTCTTGCGCCTAATAAGTCGCAAAACAGAGCATGCAAGACCCAGACTTACTTTTGGTAAACTACTATTTGGAACTAAAAGTCGCACACCACAAAAAGTCTCAAAAGTGAGACTAAACAGGCAAATAATCACATGTATCACAAAGGGAAAAACTTCAGATAGATTGCAATGATTAAGTAGGCCAACTTCAGGAAACCTGAAAAAGTCGCAGCTGAAAAACTATGATACATGTGCCCCACTGACTTGTATGTGCTGGGGGACATCCAGCAGAGGGAAATATGAGTCCAGTCTTGGCAAATTCTCCCCAATATTGTGATTTTTGGAGCACTTCTTTTTAGTTATTATTATCTCTCCTAACTCTTTATCGTTGTTTTTACTGTTATTTCTCTGAAATATTTTTTTAATAAAATAACAAGGTGTTTCTGTATCTCGTCAGACCATCAGCTGTGTGTAATGATACAGCTCTTCAAATAGAAATAACAGAGGGGTAGCATCATTCTCAGAATACTCAGGGAAATGTTCTCCATTGGTACATGAAGAATACAAGTTTTTATTTAAAAAGTTTTGTCAAGAGATACGCATTCATCCTAAAATAAATGTATTTGACAAATAAAGCAGACTTGTAGCTCAAGTTTCTGACAATTTGTACACCTCAACAAAAACCTTTGTCACTGAGTAGAAATTACAGCAAAATGCATTATTTCAAAGTGAAGTATCATGATATAATTTGTCCCCCAGAAAAAGACTCATGTAAGTGTTCTTGTTCACTTAAGTGACCCATATGTGTCAGCTTTAGCACGTTTAACTACAGATAATATCTAAATGTTTCACAAAACAATTTTCTACCCGAGATTCACATTGCATATGCATTAAGCCTTTTACAGAAGTGTCTATCACTGTGAATGGAAATATGCACTTGTTAATGATTGTTATAGAATCGTACAAAAACTTAGGATGAAGGAATTGACAGCACTTTTGCAAATGAAAATGAAAAGACCTATTCAAATACACATAATACAAATGTATCCAGTCAACGTATTCATAGCATAGAACTAGAAGTTATTACTTATTATTCCTATTACTTTAGAAAACTACAATATCCAACAAACAAGTCATGGAAAACATATATAGAGGCAGTCCCCTACTTAAGGACACCCGACCTACAGACAACCCATAGTTACAGACAGACCCCTCTGACCTCTGGTGAAGCTTTCTGAATGCTTTACTATAGTCCCAGATTGCAATAATCAGCTGTAAGGTGTCTGTAATGAAGATTATTGATAATCCTTGGTCCCACTACAGCAAAAAATGTTTAAACTCCAATTGTCACTGCGGTCAAAAATGTTATTGTCAGGATCTACAATTATAAAATATACAGTTTCGACTTCCATACAAATTCAACTTAAAAACAAACCTCCGGACCCTATCTTGTACGTAACCCGGGGACTGCCTGTATTAGAAAAAGTTTTAATTAACATTAGCTATTGAAATGCATTGCTTTGGTTTTCTTCAATGTCACTTATTGCTTGACCTCAAAATTTCTGCCTTTATTTTTAATTTTTTTTAAATTATTTTATTAAATAAACTGCTTTTAGATAGTTGTTATAACTTGCAAAGGGCAAGGGTTTGGTTAAACTTTGGGATTAATAATTACATTTTAAAGGTGGATTTTATTAGCTAATTCAAAAGTAAAAAATAAGATAAATATAAAATGATTAATCACAATTAAAGGGAACCTGTCACCAGGAGACCCATTTTTAGCACTCTCCCAGTCCCCACAGAGCATAGTACATACACTGCCAAAGTGTTTTTGTATTAAAAATTGCTTTTGCAGAAAAAAAGATATGTTATATTGTACCTTTCATTAGCATCTGCTGTGTGACTAGGCAGTTGCCTTTTGGGAGGGGCTGGAAAGGAGCAGTCCCCCCACCCCCACCCTTGGGGAACAGCTACTCCATATATAGCTGTTCCCCAATAATATATGAAAACACCCATCAAATATATGAAAACACCCATCACTTGGCTTAGTGATGCCCCCTGCTCTTCTACAGCCAATCCCGAGTGTGGGGAGTTATTTATATATTTGAAAAGGTCACATGTTTCCCAAGGGTGGGGGTGAACTGCTCCATTCCAGCCCCTCCCAATTGGCAACTGCCTAGTCGCACAGCAGATGCTAATGAAAGGTTAAGTAGGGAAGGCATTCTCCAATGTGGAATGGAAGAGGGTCTTCTATATAATAAATTCTACCTTTAAATGCATGAACTTCTATGAGGCCGCCATGACATTTGCTCAATAGATCCAGGCACCGTGACTGTAGTATTCTTCTTATATTTGTTATCCACTGCCTCTTTCAGTCTGAAATAAAATTTTAAAATTATGCTAATGAGCCTGAAGGGTCATGAGAGTGTTACAAAAGCCCTCTCTGCTCTAGTTCACAGGCTATCACACTGCAGAAGTATACCTCAGTGTTACCCTTCCCCTGTACTTACTGTAATCTCAGTAGCAGTAAGCACAAAGTAGGAGGGGGAAGTTCAGAACTTAGCCTATGAATCTGAAGTAGGGAGGGACTCTGATGACTCACCCATAGCCTTTCTGTCTCATTAGTAACATTTTTAAAGTTGATTTTAGAAGGAAGAAGGCAATGGATAACAAATATAAGAAGATTACCACAGTCACGGTGCCTGAATCTATGAGTAAGTGCCCCTGTTTATCAGCTTGATTTTGATGGTAGATTTCCTTTAATGCTAGTGTACTTGTGAAATTTTGTATCAATGTGGCAAAAACTAATTGTGGCATTATACACTTTACTGTGAATGCTTTATTATAAATGAATACTACTCCACATTTTATTGTGCCAAAAGAACAGTGGAGGACACTATTGAGTCCCCCTGAAGTTGCTTGCTTATAGGGGCAAACAAAAATGATATGCTGGTTTTAGGTCAAATGTCTAGTTAATCTATACACTAAAATCATAACATAGGTAAAACAGAGCCAAATTGTTATCAAACTGAGTTTAATTTACATATTTTGCAAACATAACAACTACTTAACTTAACCTCTTAAGGACGCAGGGTTTTTTCGCTCATTTGGAAAAAAAATCACGTTCCCTTCACTTTTTGTGGTACGATCACAGTGATACCAAATTTATTTAGGATTTATTGTGTTTTAACACATTTTCAAAAATGAAACGTGTACAAAAAAAATAAATAAAATTGCCATAACTTTTTCATACTTTGGTGTACAGAGTGGGGGAAGTGTAATGCTTTGCGAAATGAGCCGAAGTTTCCATTGGTATCATGTTGAGGTCTGTGTGACATTTTGGTAACTTTTCATTCCAATTTTTATGTGAAGTCAAATGGTGTAAGAGTCGCGTTTCAGACACTTGGACGCTATTTTCCATTATGGGGATCGAGCCGACAATAAACGTTTTTATATTTTGATAGATCAGGCATTTAGGGACATGCCGATACCTATTGGGGCACATTTACTTACCTGGTCCAGCAGCGCGTTCTCTAACGAGGATTCGGGTCTGCCGGGATTCACTAAGTTCCGTGCAGCCGATATCCAGTAGGTGTCGCTGCTGCGCCAAGGTCCGCCGGAGTTCACCTTCTTCTTGGTGCGAGAAGCCGACGCATTTGCGCCAAAATCCCATCGCGTGCACCAAAATCTCGGTGGAATTCACAGCAAAACGGAAAAATTCAGGAAATCCGACAAAAGTGCGGCAGCAGAGCCCTTAGTAAATGAGCCCCATTGTGTCTGTGAATTGTACTGTTTATTAAGTTTTATGTCAGTTCTAGGAAAAAGGGGGGTGATTTGATATTTTAGGTTAACATTTTTTTTATTATTTTTAAAACTTTTTTGAAACTTTTTTTTTAAATGTTTTTTAGACCCCCTAGGGTACATTAACTCTAGATGGTCTGATCATTCCTACCATATCCTGCAATACTACTGTATTGCAGCATATGGCAGTTCTGCACAGTATACATTACATTGAGCCACTGACTGGCTCATTGAATGAAACTGCAAAAAAACATGCAGCCTCGGGTCTGACAAAGACCCGAGGCTGTCATGGCAACCCCAATGACATTTGGTGGAACGACAATCGGATCCAAGAGGGCGGCGGAGGAGTTAATAGCCGCTATCTGTGCAAGCACCGACCGCAGTTATTAGTGGTAGGGGTTTGCTGCAATATGCATCAACCCGTGAGCCCTCTTCATACACACCTTGCACCTCTGAGCCGTAGAGCTACGGCGCAGAGCATTGAGGGGTTAAAATAGGAGAATCAGATACAAAAAAGGATTAACCTTTTCCAGCAAATGGACTTGTTTCTTAAGTGTCACTGCTTTTATGAATACTAATGGTCAGATCTATAACTTGCTTTCATTGAAACTTTTCATATTGTTGCAGTGTTTTTGCGCCAGTTTTGCCCCTAAAATCAAACTAGCCATGCATCAAAAATAACCATGTTTTCCTCATTTATCAATCCAGATGTTTTGCTGCACCTATTAATGACAAATTTTTAGTGCCTTTTTCATTTAGGTGCAATTTTGGCACAAAAACCCTCTTGCCCAAAGGCGGCAGAGACTGAGAAGAAAGCACTGAGCTCTTGTGCAAAGCAGGGAAGCGCCTGTATAGTACAGAACCGGGGTCTGCCAGACACCACATGCAGCCTCTGTTTATAGTTCAGCAGTTTCTATTTACAAATTATCTGAAAAAGTAGCAGCTCAGAGCAGGAAAAAAAAGAAGACTGTTGGTGCTGATTTAAGCAGACATACCAATATACATTAGAGGTGCAGAGAAAGACAATTCTGGGACTTTTGGTGCCAAATTAAGCAGACATACCTGTGGATGAGAGAAATGATTGATGGTGAGACTCGGTGGAGATGAAGACATTGAAGATGATGAGGTAATGCAAAGCCATATTCTATAATGCTACATTCTAATATAATTCTTTTGCACTTAAAAATAGCTTAAGAAAAGACTTAAGAAAAGATGCACCCGGTATGACCATGAGTACATAGAAGTGTCCTGTGTAGCAAGATGAGCACACTAGTGTCTGAGGAGAAATACTGGCCAAAATTACAGAAAGGAAGCAGAAGATCAGCACTGGAGGGTCCCCTCCAGGAGAAGCCACTGCTGAGGAGGGTCAATGGGTGCAGTTGGTCACTCACCTGGGCTCTGATGTGAGTGCCATTTTCATGTTGGGGTAAGGGAGAGAAGCAGAGTGGAGTTTGTCAGAGGATCACATTTAAGTGCCCAAATCTAAGACTGAGCCTATATTGCACCTACAATAAAGAGCAGTTGCAAAAACATGCCGCTACTCACAAGTGATTAAAAAGAGGCTTGAACTCAACTCATTACAGATTTACAGATTGTTGTAGCTTGTGATAATTCAAGTGCAACAAAGCGCAAAAACTAAAGTAGAGCACCTCAACTGTGATACATCTGACCCGAAGTATTCTAACTAATATAGCTATAGTAATATACCGTATATACTCCCTATACGCCGAGTGTATAAATATGTACTGAAAACCGTCCCCTCAGCTTATACACGAGTCCATAGCAAAACCCACTTAATAAACTTATATACTCACCCTCCGATGACGGCGCGGCTCCCCGATGTCAGCGCGACTCCCCCCGATGTCCCCGATGACTGCGCGTCCTGTCTTCCTTCTTCTCCGTGGCTCCTCTTCTTTCTTCTCTCATGGACGCAGCCATATTCAGGAGTAGCACTCAAAAAATGTTTCACCAGATACCATATAGATCAGTGTATATGCACATCTCTCCCTCTGCTGTAATCTTTGTGGTACATTTAAGTCACCTTTCTAAACATGTGCTGAAAACATATACATGACATTAAGAACTTGTGACCAATCAAATGCACTGTTTAGACTAAAGTTAGTTGTATTGGCCATCTGGGACTTTTGAAAAGCCACAAAAAAGGGTATCAAAAAACTACACAGTCCTCATGTAGTTTTGTAAATGGGAAAATAAAAAAAAATTCTGAAGGCCATAAAATAGGTCAATCCTTAAGGGTTTAATTTATTATGATTAAAACATATGTTCTTAAAACATAACTGTGCGGAAACTCTATATACAGATCCTGCAAAACATGATTTATTGTTCTTTAATGAATAGGGAATGAAATAGTCCCATATATATCTTTACAAAAGCATGAAAGACTCCAGAGGTTCATTATATGGGTTGGATGCTAAAGGTAATTTATAAGAAAGGAAACCTCTTGACTTCCTCTGGACATTGATTATCTCAAATAAGAATTCTTAATGGGATTCTTCATCCAGATAGTATAATTAGGTTCTATACATAATGGAATACTGGAAATCAAGGTAAAGAATGAAACATATTAGACATCCTTGAATGCAATCTATATATAAAACTTTAGAATATTGGTCATCTATTGTTCAAAATATTTCTTTTATTGAAATGATTTGCAATGATACAGATGATATAAAGGTCACACCCTCAATTTAATATAGAAAAATTGCCATGGTCTTGTTCATGCAACTTTTCAATTGATATCACCTGTTACTGTCCCCGCGCCGGCGCACTCGCTGCTGCCGGCGACTTTTCATAGGTGAAAAGTCGCCGGCTGCGTTTTTTTCTACGCCAGGCCCCGCCTGGCGTAGGATAAACGCTGCGCAACTGGCAGCCCGATACATCAAGAGGCAGAAGCCTCTTGATGTATCGGGTTGCGAATTTGCAGCGGCGGGGCGATCATACGCTGGCGCACAAGCGCCAGCGTATGATAAATATCCCCCTAAGTGTATTTGTGTCGCCTTTAAGATGGTAAAAGCAAGAACCTCCCTTACAAAAATTGTATAAGCTTCACAGCTATGTTCCTGAGTTCCCAGAAAAAGTAATGTCTACTGTATAATGTTAGAAAATAGTTTTGGAGAATACATTTAGATGTAGTGCTAATGTTTTAAAGCATCTAAGAATCGTCAGAAAACATAGGATCGAATCAATTGTTCTGGCTGTGCCAGTTTTTTGTCTGACTTTGCATTAGAACAAATGTCTTTGGAGCTTGCACATGTATTTAAGAAGAGTTTGTGCCAGTTTTGCACTGTGCAATGCTTCAGGACACACCCCAGTAGCTAGTTTAAGACAACCCAGTCCGAAACATTATCAACACCCACTTGATTCAAAAATCTCTCCAGAAACCCCAACAGAACTTACTGATTTTGAAAAACTTCTTGCACCAACCGATAAACAGAGAGGGAGGTATCTAGCCTTTAGAAGTCATGTACCTCCTCTATCTTTGTGCATTTACAGGAGGGTTATTTTAAGCTTCTAGGGTTCCTCCATACACACAGCCTTGCCGAGAACTCAAGTATATGTTGGAACACACATGCTCACCTGCTGCTCATGCCCTTTGATATCTCGATACTGGGACCAAGTAGAGAAAATCATTAGGAAAATAAAAGCCACCTTCATAACCCTGACACCAGATAGTTTGTTTTGGCCAGACCGAGCCCATTTTTCACCTCCACCAATAACCTGATTCCATACCTGCTAGCTGCAGCTAATCACTCATACCACAGCTGTAGAGGTCTACTGATCCCCCCATGACTGCCCTAAAGTTGATGCGATTTGTAGCTTAAAATAACTTCTTAGCAATATCCATAGAAAACATAACATCTTTCTGAAAACATGGACACCTTGGCTACACCACAAAAATTGTCTGGCTAAATAAATTTAGGTTCTCCATCCTGTATCCCCCCCCCCCTTTCTCCATCATACATCCTTAATTTTAGTCCTGCTACACACTTTTTCCTTTTTTTATTCACCTACCTTGAATGTATATTACCCCTATGTACAAGCAAATACGTATTTCCTACCTTTTCATGTTTTTGTCATACACTAACTTATATTGTTATAACTCACTCTACTGAAGTGGTCATGTCTATGTACGCATATCATTAATATAATAGAAATCAACAAACAGTTGTGGACCATGGGATTTATATTTGTAGTTATTAATGTTTGGTATATTTTATATAGCTGCTTCAATTTATTTTAGTCATTGGACAAACACTTTGAATGTGTCTGAGTTCATTTAGGACAGGAGCACACAGGGTGAAAATACAGCATTTTCACATTTTAAAAAACGTATTCATTTAAATAATAGCATTTTATAATGTACTGTTCTTGAATTCTGTCTCTCTTTTTACAATAGCTTAAGGTAAGGCATTTGATATTCTGGTCACCTTTGTCCTTGTACATTCTTGCTTTAGCTCAGTTATGCTGTCAAGTCCAGTTTATTATCAAGTGACTTGAAAAATTCTGTGTCACGTATGAATGCTTATTAATATATGTAATAGCCTACAAGTCCAGTGACATTGAATTTCAATGTACTCCACACAATAATTTTAAAACATACAGAAACTTTTTTATAGCAACATTTGCACGGATACTGATACTGTTAACATGTTATGCTTTTGCTCCTTAGAGGTTTTCTCTAGAAATATTGATGACCTACCTAAAAATATTGATGACCTATAAAAAGAATATCAAATTGGTGGGGGTCCAACACCCAGCACCGCCAAAAATCAGCTGATTCTCAAAGATGGGAATTGTTGCACCAAGTCACTGAATGGGAGATGACAATGTGATACAGTTTTATGTACTGTTTAAGATAAGATAATCCTTTATTAGTCCCACAGTGGGCAAATTCACAGCATTACAGCAGCAGAGAGGGTACAGAGAGTGAAGTACACTCAAAAAAAATGACAACAATAATATTAGGGATAATTGAACAAAAAGAAAAGGGGGATAAAAAGACAAAGAGAGACAAGCAATGATCGGCAGTTTGATGTTTAGTCTGTGGATGGGACTTGCAGGGACTGGTTAGGTGGTGGGCGCAGGTTACTTCTGTTTGGGCCTTGTTTGTTGAACAGCCTGATAGCAGCGGGGAGGAATGACTTACGATAACGCTCCCTTTCACATTTGGGGTGAAGCAGTCGGTCACTGAAGGTGCTCCCCAATGCCACCACAATCTCATGCAAGGGATGGGAGCTATTCTCCAGAATAGACTTCAACTTACACAGTGTCCTCCTCTCAGCTACCACCTGCACTGTGTCAAGAGGACCCCCCAGGACAGAACTGGCTTTCCTAATCAGTTTGTCCAGTCTGCTCCTCTCCCTAGCTGAGATGCTGAAGGTGCTCCCCAATGCCACCACAATCTCATGCAAGGGATGGGAGCTATTCTCCAGAATAGACTTCAACTTACACAGTGTCCTCCTCTCAGCTACCACCTGCACTGTGTCAAGAGGACCCCCCAGGACAGAACTGGCTTTCCTAATCAGTTTGTCCAGTCTGCTCCTCACCCTAGCTGATATGCTGAAGGTGCTCCCCAATGCCACCACAATCTCATGCAAGGGATGGGAGCTATTCTCCAGAATAGACTTCAACTTACACAGTGTCCTCCTCTCAGCTACCACCTGCACTGTGTCAAGAGGACCCCCCAGGACAGAACTGGCTTTCCTAATCAGTTTGTCCAGTCTGCTCCTCTCCCTAGCTAAGATGCTGCTTCCCCAACAGACTACACCAAAGAAGATGGCTGGTGCCACTACAGAGTTGAAGAAGGTCTTAAGAAGAGCCCCCCGCACTCCAAATGCCCTCAGCCTCCTCAGCAGGTGTAGCCTGCTCTGACCCCTCCTGTGAAGTGCATTTATGTTCTCTGCCCACTCCAGTTTATTGTTGGGGAGGACACCCAAGTACTAATAGGACTTCACAGCCTCAATGTCTGTCCCGTGGATAACCACCGGTTGAGAAGGAAGACTGTGCTTACAAAAGTCCCCCCCCCATCTCCTTGGTCTTCCCAGCATTAATCCTAAGGTGGTTTTGCTGGCACCAGTCCACAAATTTCCAGATCAGTTCTTTGTACTCCCTGTCGTTCTCACCTGTAATGAGGCCTACTATTGCAGAGTCATCAGAGAACTTCTGGAGGTAGAAGCTACATGAATTGTACCTGAAGTCTGCTGTGTACAATGTGAAGAGGAAGGGAGCCAGAACTGTACCTTGAGGTGCACCTGTACTACTCATCACAGTATCCGACACACAGTCCCGGGCTCTCACATATTGAGGTCGGTTTGTGAGGTAGTCTAGGATCCAACTAGAGAGATGGTGGTCCACTCCAGCCAGATCCGGTTTGTCCCTTAGTAGCCATGGCTGTATAGTATTGAAAGCACTGGAGAAATCAAAAAACATTATTCTCACAGTGTTCCCAGGTTTCTCAAAGTGATAAAGAGTTCCATGTAGTAGGTGGATGATGGCATCATCTACACCAATGCCTGGCCGATAAGCAAACTGTAGGGCGTCCATAGATGAGCTCACTACAGGGCGGAGATGTGCGAGAACCAACCTATCAAAGACCTTCATCAAATGGGATGTTAATGCCATGGGTCTGTAGCTGTTGAGGTCCGATGGGTGAAGTGTTTTTGGAACTGGTACCACACAAGATATTTTCCACAGTTGTGGTACCCTTACCAACTCCATGCTCATGTTGAACATATGTGCAATGATACCACAAAGCTGATCACCACAGGTCTTGATTAATCTTGCACTGATACCATCTGGTCCTGTAGCCTTGCCCACTTTGAGTCTTTTCAGCTCTTTTCTCACCTGGGCACTTGTAAGGATCAAATTGTAGCCTGATGACTGACAGCTGGTTTGACTGATGTGGGGATGAGGGCTAACAGCAGGGGATCTAGTGGGAGAGACATTGAGTGTGGAGGAGACAATAGAATGGTTTCCTGATGACAGTTGTTAAGAAAATCTGATTTGTGGGTATGGTAGTTGTTGAACCCAACAATCTTAAATTGAAGACCTATTTGATGGATGAATAGCCTAGAAAACCCCTTAAATGATTTGTTCCTGGAGAATTCATATCCATTGCAAGCACCTTTGCATTATTTTTTTATTCTTGATTTGCAATTTTGAAAAAGTATGCTGTCATGTCTCATACCTGCAGTGCTGGGCTAAGTGCAGGTAAAGGTGAAGATCCTGCAAATTGGTCTAAATACTTCTCACATTCTAGTAGAGTTGCCATTTAATTTAATTCTGAACCTGAAAATATATAAACTGTTTGACCTGGCTACTGTTATTACATTTAATTTGTTTCTAGTTCTGGTATTTATGATTTTGGTACTGCATATACTTCTAGTTGTCACTACATTGACAACTTGACATCTGTTGTTCTCGTTTTCTCTTCTCCTTCACCTACTAAGTGTAGAGAATTTCCTAGCTGGGGAAAATCATTTAAGGCAGTCATCATGTTGGCGATCATCAACAAAAATAAAAAACAGAATAGAAGAGTAATACTCGAGTATAAGCCGACCCGAGTATAAGCCAAGACCCCTAATTTTACCACCAAAACCGGGAAAACCTATTGACTCGAGTATAAGCCGAGGGTGGGAAATGCATTGGTCACAGACCCCACCAGTATATAGCCAGCCAGCCCCCAGCAGTATACATCCTGCCCCCCAGCAGTATACAGCCTGCCCCCCAGCAGTATACAGCCTGCCCAGAATAAAAAAAAAAAAAACTTATTTACTCAACCTCCGGTGGCCCCGATGCGCAGCACTGCTCCCCCGATGTCATCGCGGCTCCTCTTCTGGCTTCCCGGCTCCTCTTCTTGCTTCTGCGCCGTCTTCTGTCTTGTTTAACATTGCGTTGGGCGCCGCAACTATTCTCTCCTGTGCGGCGCCTAGTATGACGCGCCGCTGCTGACGTCATACTAGGCGCCGCATGGGAGAAGAACAATGGCGGTGCCCAGCACAATGGTTAAAGAAGACAGAAGACGGGCGCTGAAGCAAGAAGAGGAGCTGGGAAGCCAGAAGAGGAGCTGCGATGACATCGGGGGAGCAGCGCTGCATATCGGGGCCACCGGAGGGTGAGTAAATAAGTTTTTTTTTTTTTTAGTCCATTTTTTATTATTTTTTTTACAAGTATTGACTTGTGTATAAGCCGAGGGGACGTTTTTCAGTACTCGGCTTATACACGAGTATATACGGTACTTAGATTTGTAGCCATTGTAGACATTAATAGATTTAGTCCTCTGGGCAATGGGTCAGTCTTAATGTTGTGACTATTACCTTTTAATATTAGAACTTTCATGTATGAATATTATGAACAGGGTCCCAAAAATGTTTAGTTACAGGTAGATTTGTCTGTTTGGTTTTTATTGTAAGCCAATTAGAACTTATTGTAAGCCAATTAGAACTCATCTTTGCTTTGAGTTTCAGTTACAAATTCATATTTTTCTGTACATTAAATTAGTAACTGTACAGTAACATTTTTAAAGCAGTCTTCAGGGCTTTACAAAAACTGTATAACAGACTTGGGGGGGGGGGCTTTAAAAACCATAAAATACTTACAGTATACTCTGAAGTTCCTGTTTAAGTTGTCTGAATCATTTATATCATAATAAAGACATATCTATGTGATATATTGTTTGGGGGACATTCATTGTTAGCCCATACACTTCATTCTTTTTTCTGGTTGTATTATTTTCTAAAAAAAACTGCGGGACATTTAGTATGCGACTCATGACGTAAGTTCTGCCCTTCTCTTGCACCAGAAACATTGGGAGGCTTTGGCCTCCTGATGCATCTGGCGACCATCTGGAATACAATTCTCAGGCCTGAACATTCGCAGGCTACAGCACAGCCAGTATTGAAGCCGCAGCGCAGGAATGCCCCAGACCAACCCACTCTACCTCTGGGTGTGCCACATCTTCATATCCCGCCACATCCATGTGAAGGTCGCTTAAAGGGTGAAATGATCGCAATTTCTGATGAACAACCCGTGTTAAAATGTCTCCCATTAAATGTAAGATAGCTGTTGTACAAAATGTAGCAAAAAAGCTCCAAATGTATACAAAGTATACAAGTAAAGAGGCTTCAGATCCACTGATATAAGAAACCTTCCATGAGGTTTCAATAATAAGATTTACCATGTGTAACCAGAGTAGAGCAGTGTAAATTTTAATATTTGTCATTGTAATCTGCATATAAAAGCCATTTCTGTAACTTGGTGTAGATTTAATCATAGTCATTCATTTGCTGAAGATTTTTCACTTTGTTTTAATTAGGTTAACAGAATGAAGAGCAATCTGATTCTTTCATAACTCTTGAGTGACAACTGTTGCTTAATTCATAGATCTGTTTAATTATAGTCTTTTTCTTGTGTGAAATTAATGTATCATAAATCAACGCTATTTGGTATTCAGATGTATTCGACTAGTTTACATTTGTGTTTGTTGCTTTAGATGCCTGATTAAACTGTTTTCCTACATGGCTTCTTTTTATAGCTTGAATTTTATTAAAATGCTTTGTAATCATATGCGGAGCTGTACTAACGCTAAGATGTTTATTTTACACAAATTATGGTCATGTTCATGCTCTGAATGGAACAGAAATCATCTATGTTTTATACAAGATACCAGCAGAATATTTACTAGTGATTATTATATAAATACCATGATTGTATTTGTTTATACTCTCTAAAATCTGTCCTGGATATTTTGGGACTTCATTCAGATGAACACTTGAGAAAACAGTACACTACCATGGCTGCTTTAGTGACATCATGTGCAAGTTACAACTTCCAATGCATTTCAGAAAGAAACAGTAGGGAAATCTGGTAAAGGAGACCTTGTTTGTTATGTGTTTGTGTCCTTTTTTATTTATCATTTTCAAATAATAAAACAAATTGCAGTATAAATAGGCAATAAATAGGCAATGCTTGGATGTATACACTCATGAGTGAAGAACATCAATGAGCTCAAACATAGTAGCAGGATTGGTGTTTTATGATGAAACATCAGAGCCATTTATAGTAGTTAGTCTGTGCGTTGGGTTGAGTAATTAACTGAATGAAGAATTAAAAGCTTCAGTTTCTTCATGAAGCTAGCTGCTACCACTATGTTACTTATTCCATCAAATTACAAATTTAAACTTCCATCCTGGAACTTAAAGGGGTATTCAAGGAATTATAATGTTTGATAAAAAAACATAATACTATAAATAAATGAATACAATAAAACTCAATGGGGCACATTTGAAACTGCACTAAAAGTGGATTTCAGTGTATAATGCTGGGTGCTGAGATTCACTAAGGGTCCGAATCGCGTACTTTCGTCGGGTTTCCCGACGATTTCCAATTTGCCCTGAATTGCCTCGGGATTTTGGGGAAATTGGGGGGCGTGACCGCCGGACAACCCGACGGATTCAGAAAAACTGCAGAATTTAAAAAATAATTTATGTTGCAAGATCAGCACTCACATGCACCAAGGAGAAGAAAGTGAACTCCAGGGGACCTAGGAGTTCACCTGGTGGACACCGGGCACACAGACCTTAGTGAATCCCGGCAGAACCTGAATCCTCATCAGAGAAAGCGCCGCTGTATCGCCACTGGACCGGGTAAGTAAATGAGCCCCATTGTGCTACAGAAATCATGAATCTGTTGCTTCCCCGCACTGGCCTGTCAATGTTTACCATCTTTTTTGTTGTGCACCTTTAACATACAGCATGCAACAATTAGCAAGTTAACTACGCGTTACTACGCTTGGGCCATAACAGTCGGACAGACCAACAGCACGTCCCCTAATTTGTGTTGCATGGAGCCTAGCGCAGCTGTGCCACAAAAGTGTTTTGTGCAACACAATAGCAATGCAGAAACTTCTTAAATACCTGTGCAAGCCATTTTATCCTAGAAGAAGTGCTGCATAAAGCCCTTAGTAAATGTGCCCCAATAATCACTAAATGGGGCTTAAATAGTCTGCTTTTATGATTCCCTAAAGTTTATGGGCTTTCTAAAGTAGGCAGAGTTATTTCCAAGATGGCCAAAACAGGATACTACAACTCCCATGATCCCTCAGTTCTCAGTAACAGCTTTTCCCTCTCATGTTCTGCTCCCAAGTAATGATCTAACAGTTTGTTCTGCTCTGTTATCATATTAATTATTTGTGTGTAACTACCATCACTGTACATTGCCCTACTGAGATGGTGTCTCGTCACAACGCTGGCCATGCTGGTAGTGTCACATACTTTACTGGGGTACCATGTTCCAGCACATGATAAAGCCCCCACTATATCAGGATGAACAGACATGTGCTGATTACCTTTATGTACATCAGTATTCAGTCCACTCCCCTCAAGATACAATCCCATGTTATACAAAAAAACACTCCTGCCTTTAAAGATTCTGTTTGGCATTTGGCATGGCTGCTTTCCTCCACAAACAGCACCACACCTGACTAAAGTTTGTGCTGTATAAAACCATATGTAGCTGAGCTGTAATACAATGTATTTTGGAAGGAAGCAGACATGATTTTCAAATTTGAGACTAAAACTTTAAAATCAAAGTAAAAATAAAATCACCTATCCAACACACAGTGATACATATAAATCCCCCCCAGCCTCCTAACATGCAGTCCTTCTAAATGTATACCTCCTGTTCCTCCAGTATTCTGTAGTGCCATGTAACTTCAATCCACAAGCCCCTAACCTGAAGCCCCATGTAAATGCACCCCTATTGTCCCTTCAGCCCCCAAAATGATATCACTATTGCACATTCCTACTGAATATCTAGTTCTGTCCTGCCTCATGCCCTTTTCCTTTCTCCTCTATGAACTAACCCCTCAGCACAGATATCTGAGGCTTCTCTGCTCCTTGATTATGGCTCCACCCCTTAATCCTGATAGTCCCCACCCCTCAGTGACATCAAACCCAGTGCAAGCAACCGACTACATCTAAACAAAGTGATGATTACATATGCACCTGCAGGCAGGTGCAGGACATGTGATGTCGGCATGTGACCAGCAGTCATTTTCAGCTCTGTGTCTGCTCCACTGGGACAAAATTAATGGACTGATTAAAGGGCCAGTAGCATTTTAATTCTTCATTATAATGAATTTCCACAACATTTATCTGCTAAGGGGAGCATAATTTGAAATGAACAATTAAGTACATATTAATTTATATTTTCATGACCCAATTCAATATTAATTAGCGTATATATAAAAGTCTTTCAGCACTTGTACCTCTGTACTGACTTTTATGATACGTTAAAGCTCAGAACACGTTTCTGCAAGGGAATCCTCTCTGAGGATATGTTGGGCAGAGGGGAGGCACAAAAACTTTGTAATAGATGGTTCCTGTCTTCAGAGAAGATACCACATTATTAGGGATTAACATTATTTCTGCATCTCTGACACTTCTCCCCACATCATTTCTGCCACCTGTGACACAAGGTGTCTTAATCATTTAATGATATTCAAAATTTTCTTTGAGGGGGTTGGATGGGATTTGGACCTACTATCTAAGAGCTTTACTAGATCTCCCAAAGAGTTACACTGTAACACAAGCTTAAAGGGGTATTCTCGTCTGTGCACTCACATTCAGTTTCACTAATCTTCCATATATAAACATTTCTTCAGTTGGATGTTATTAAAAAAAATGTTCCTGTGTGAAGATAATTTCTCATAAATGTAGTCATGTTGTCCCTTAGAAACGAGATAGCTTCCTCGGTTATGACCACGTCACATTTTGGCAGCGGTGGCCAGACATGCGGTATGGAGCCCTGCCTGACCCCCTGGATTCAGCGATCATTACCACAGGACGTCTGTGGGACCGGCAGTAACTCCCGGACATTTCATATACAAAAACTTTTCGTTTATTTGTGCAATCCCTCCAGCAGAGGTGGCAGTATCCAAGGAAGCTATGCCGTTTCTAAGGGATGAAATAACTAAATTTATAAGAAGTTATCTTCACACAGGAACATTTTTTTTAATAACATCTAATTGAAGAAATGTTTACATATGGCAGATTTATCAAACTGAATGTGAATGTCCAGACGAGAATACCCCTTTAATGCACTGGTATATACTGTAGAGATGTATCTTCTCAGAGAACTCTCTGTATATTACTACATAATCATTTCATTAGTGAGGAGAGGTTGCTGGGCATTTCATTAGTGGGGGAAGCTGTTGTGGGATTTCATAAGTAAGAAGAGGCTGTTGGGCATTTCATTAATGGGGGAGGCTGTGACCAATGCATTTCCCATCCGAGGCTTACACTCGACTAAAAATATTTTTCCTATTTTTTGTGTTACTATTAGGCGACTCATTAAGTTATATTTGGGTCAGCTTATACTCGAGTATAAGCCTATGCTTATTCCTTGGATACCTCTATAACCCAATAATGCAATAAAATGTACATGTTTATTGAGAAATGCGGTCCATTGCCACATCACAACATATATATACATCTTAGCCACAGCCCTTATATATCCCTGCAGCACTCCAACTGTGTGTGTAACCCGGGCTCCTGCACTAACAGCTGGGATCATGATAATCCCGATGCTGGCTGCTTAGCCCTATAGACACTGAGGTCATGGTGACCACAGTGTCTATGAAGCAACGGTACTCAACTGGCAGGTCGGCATCCTCTGTACAGGTCGTGGAGGTGCTGATCACTTCCATGGCAGCCCAGAGGTCCTATGAAGGACCGGCAGCGAATAACAGTGCTCCTGTTAGCCTATGCAGAATGCATAGACTGACTATGAAATATGCTGCAATACATTAGTATTGCAGTATATAACACTGAACAAGTATTCAAATGCTCTCTTGTTCATGGGACAGAGTAAAACACTATAAAAAGCCACATCACTTATAAAAATCCAATTTCACATTTAAAAAAACTTTAAAATCAAACTGACTTATGATATTCTTCCTGTGAGGGTTCTCTGTTCAGCCTATTCAATTGTAGGGCACTTTCTTGTTTTCTCATTGAAAAAAACTTTGTTGAAACTAAAAAAGTGGAAATCACCACAAATCACTACATATTGGGGTACATTTACTTACGCGGTCTGTGGAGTTCACAGCAAGTGCATTGTCCAATGATCATGCACCCGATATCCTGCTTGTGTTCCTCAGGTCGGCTGGAGTTCACCTTCTTCTTCCTAGTGCATGAAAGTGCATTGTCATGCTACAGAATTTGAAACTCAAATCCCTCGCTCAGTCCAAATCAGTCAGATCGATCCCGCATGTAAGCCACAATGTGATTGCATTCAACACAAACCCCCATCAAATACCTGTCAAAGCTGCGCAAATCCCGAAAACGGCCAACAGTCCGACAAAAGTGCGGTCCTCGACCCTCAGTAAATAAGCCCCATTGGGTATCACCATGTCTGTAATAACTTGCACAATAAATAAATAAAATAAATAAAACGTAAAAATAAAAATACCTCCACAAATTATGATATTTTCACATACAAAAAAAGACTAAAAGGTGATCAAAAAGTAACATTTACCCTAACATGATACCAACAAAAAGTACAGTTTGTTGCACAAAGAACAAGCCCTAAAACAGCTGTGTATACAAAAAAAAAAATACCATATATACTCGAGCATAAGCCGACCCAAGTATAAGCCGAGATCCCTCATTTTACCACCAAAAACTCGGAAAACCTATTGACTTGTGTATAAGACGAGGGTGTAGTATACAGCTAGCCAGCCCCCATGTAGTATACAGCCAGTCCCCATGTAGTATACAGTCAGTCCCCATGTAGTATACAGCCAGTCCCCATGTTGTATACAGCCCGCCCCCATGTTGTATACAGCCAGCCCCCATGAGGTATACAGCCAGTCTCCATGAAGTATACAGCCGCCCCCATAAAGTATACAGCCTGCCCCCATAAAGTATACAGCCTGCCCCTGCCAAGCGTATAAAAAAATAAAAAACGTAATACTCACCCTCCGGTGTCCGGATCGTTGGCGTGGGTCCCGATGTTCAACGCGAGGCTCCTGATCCTCGGCGCGGTTCCAGGCGGCGGCTCCTCTTCTCTCTTCTTTCTTCTGTAGCTAGCAGATCGCGTCCATGCGATCTGCCGGCGGCACGCACTATGATATGTCATCAGCCGCGACACCGCTGCATCTTATTGTGCGCCCGCCGGCAGATCGCATGGACGCGATCTGCTGGCTACAGAAGAGAGAAGAGGAGACACCGCCCGGTACCACGCCGAGGATCGGGAGCCTCGCGCTGCAGATCGGGACCCGCGCCAACGATCCGGATACCGGAGGGTGAGTATTAAGTTTTTTATTTTTTACTTGACTCGTGTATAAGCCGAGGTGAGGTTTTTCAGCACCTTTTTTGTGCTGGAAAACTTGGCTTATACACGAGTATATACGGTAGTACATGGCAATGCAAAAACAAGCAAAGTTGTTAACAAATGAGTTATATATTCTGCAAAACAAGTTAACCATAAGAAAGCTATATGAATGAGGTATCATTGTAATCATGGTGACCCATGAAACAAAGATAACATATTATATTTATAGTATGGTGTACAGCCAACAAAAAGCTAAAAACCCTATACCAGAATTAATAATTTTCTTATCCCCACCATTGACATAGTTAATTAAATCTCATCAATTAGATATTTGACCCCCTTAAATAACGTACTTGAAAAGTGGATCTCATACTGGAAAAAATAAGCCCCCATATGTCCACATTACAAAAGGTATAGCCTGTAAAATATGACAATGCAAATCTGCTCTGAATGGCACCCCTTTCATTCCATGCCTGGCCCAAACAGCCTAAACAGCAGTTTACCAACATTTAAGGGGGTATTGTCATACTTGGGATGAATTGGATATCAAACTCTCTGGATTTTTTTGTCATTTAAAGTGGTTTTCCCACAAAGGGATGGCTTTGTTGAATGTTATTAAAATGTGAAAAATTGCAGCCACAATTTTAAACCCCATAACATCCTAAAGAAATAGAGGATGCATAAAAAACCACGATAAAGCAGACATCCAGGAAATGTCAGTTATGTCATCTTCTTGAAAAGCAAAAAAAATTGAAGGTGTTCAAGGTGCACCAAAAAAAGTGTTACACTCTGCCAGACCAGTGCAGGGCAGCAGATTCATGATGAACATGCACCAGAAATTCTGAATATGGCGCCTTGTGCACACTACATAGTACAGTTTGCACTATCTCAAAACATACTTGGATATGATAAGGCATTTGAAGATTACAACCATTTATAGTAACATGGCAGATTTTAAAAAATCAGGCTTGGTTCGAAAGCCCTAAAATGTCTTGGTCCTTAAAGAGTTAAAGAGTTATTTTTTTTGTTAATTGTATTTTGAGGGGAGTAGTGTGAACTCTTTTCGAATATACTTCATTAAGAAATTAGCTAAGAAAGTTTGGGAAGAAACAGGCTGCAAAGTGCTCCTTAGTTACAATGTTACTTCTAAATTGCTTTTGCAAATCTGTCTACCAAATTGAAGATAGGTGTCTAACACGTTTTGCTCTCTCCTTGGCTGTAGTATGCTATGAGCAGTATTTTCAAGATGAAAGTGAAGGGGTTAATCCTCACTGCCCAGAGCTGTTTAACCAAACACATGGAGATTAGATGTTAGCTCATGCAGCCTTCATAGACACACATTATATAGGCTAGAAAAAGAATCTCTATGGAAGGGAGTAGCTTGATTTTTTTTACATACTAAGCAGTATTTGTTAATGAAGTATTTTAGAAAAATGTTCACCACTTTCCTCCACATACAATTAAAAAAAAAATATCTTGGAACTGGGTGCAGAATTTTTGCATTGCCTCCTTCTCACCATAACTAACTTTTATCGCTTGAGGGGTTAAACACATAAAACGTTTTTACAACTGCAGTTGCTCCCAATTTAATTACATAAATATACAGGCGGTCCCCTACAACGGACCACTGGATATTGGTAATTTATTGTACTTTAGTCCTAGGCTACAATAATCAGCTGTAACAGTTATCACTGGTGTCTGTAATGAAGCTTTATTGTTAATCCTGGTTCTTATGACAACCCAACATTTTTAAATTCCAATTGTCACAGAGACCAAAAAGTTCTGGCTGGGATTACTATAATAAAATATACAGTTCCGACTTACATACAAATTCAACTGAAGAACAAACCTACAGACCCTATCTTGTATGTAACCCGGGGACTGCCTGTATAATAATTTTACCAAATTGGGTTTTTTGAACATATAAGGTATAAACATGAGCTATATTTCAGAAGAAGGATAGATAACCTGTATAGTTTTTTATTGAGTTTTGCCCACAAGAATTTACTGTATACTGGATCTTCTCGAGATCTAATCCTGCCAGAAAAAATTATATACTTAGAATTATCAATTCATATATTATCATGCCCAAGAGAAATGAAAGTTAAAGTTCAGAAAATGTTAGCAACTTTTTTATTAGAACATAATCTAGTGTGTTCTTTGTTCAAAGTAATATATGACTTGTGCACATTCAAGGAAACCTCTAACATTTCACGTCTTTGCTAATTAGTATTCAGTTTTGCCTAATAAGGTCTAAAGTAATAAATGCCCTGTGGTTAGACACTTGGAGCAATGTAGTTACAGTTTTGTGTAATAACCCTTCCTGCACAGTTCCTGTCTTGGAGAGTAGAAAATTAAACACATTGATCTGGCTTTAATTCTAATGCTCGGTGACTCCACTGAACATTGCAATTAATCAAGAGTGAGAAAATATGTGCTTTAAAAAAGGTCATTCTACATACAAATGATTACTGAGTAAAAGTGCTTAATTCAGGATTTACATATAAAAAAGGAGGTAAAGTGTGATCCTGATAGTGTGTCTGATAGCTGAGGTTGTGGGCAAATAAAACTGGTCATGGGAGGGGGTGAAGCCCAAACCAGCTGTGAGAGAGATGAGAATGTCACCTAACATGCTATAGGTTACATGTGTATAAATGTAAGGGGTTAATCACTATTCCTGAAATTTTTATAAAGTGTAGGGTACGGACTATTAGCTTATTTATACATATAAATCTATTAAAGGTTCTGCAGCGCTTTCTTGACATGTAAAGTGAAGCTTTGTGTCTGTTACCTCATCAGCCAGACATTTCTGTCCATAAAATGGCTGCAGATGGAGGGTCATGTGATCTCCATTAATGGCCATTTTATGGACAGGAATGTCTGTCTAATAAGGTAAATATCAGGAGACTTCACTTCACATATCAAGAAATTGGAGCAGAAATTTTAATAGATGTATATTGGTAAATTACCCCCACATTTACACACATAGTACAAACACACAGGGTAAAGTGGGCAACTCCTATGCGTGCATGAAGAATGTGCCATAGTGATACATGGGACATGTTTACTGCATCTCAGCTATTTGCAGTATGTGTTTTTGTTTTGTATGTGGCTTATGATATATGTCCAAATATCATAAACATAGTTGTCCTTGCATGCAACAGAAATCGGGGAGTGTGGCTGTCTGACAACCCAACAGATTCAGAAAAACCGCGGGATTTAAAAATGTAAATGTGTCGCAAGATCACGCACTCACATGCACCGGGAAGAAGAAGGTGAACTCCGGCTGACCTCAGTGCAGCAGCAACACCTGCAGGGAATTGGACGCACGACCTTAGTGAATTGCACCGGACCCGAATCCTCATCGGACAATGCACCGCAGGATTGCGACAGGACCGGGTAAGTAAATGTGCCCCCATGTGTCCAGTGTGTGGCACATGTATTGTGTCTTAATGATATGTGTGACATGTTTGCTGTGTCTCAATGACATGTGTAGCATGAGTTCAGCAGTCTTAAATAAACACTTTGTGAGTCAATGGGGGACTTGTATATTTATTTCTGTTTCTTTTTTGCAACTTTTTGCTTTTTTTGGGACTTTTCGCTGCGCTGTCTTTTCTCAAATACACTGCTGTTTATTGTTACGTGCAACTTTTCACTTATGCATCTTTTTTTTCTCTCTTTTTTTGCGGCTTTTAAGGCACAACTCTGCACCCGGTCCAGGGCAGGTGCTGAGGAAGGATTTTTTTTCATGGAGCCAGTTTTACCATGTAAATTGGATTTATTTTACATGCTTTAAATGTTACATTTTGCACATAAACCTGCTGTGCATTGAAAGTTTGGGCTGTTTTTTTTAAGTTTCCTTAAAAACTTCTGAGGGTGCGGTCACACGTTGTATTTGAGATGTATTTTTAAAGCAATGCATGTGTCTTACATGTTAGCATGCTTTTTTTCTTCACTGCTGGAAGTGTAAGCAGCTTTGAAAATGTTAAAACAGGTGCTTACACTTTAAACATTGAAGAAAAACTGCAATGCCTTTAAAAATGCCTCACAAACAAAACTTGTGACTGCACCCTTGTGTGTTGTGATCTACCTGATGTGCTTAAATATGCAGGCCACAGCCTCTGTACATACTTTGTACATACCTCGGTCAAGCACAATATGGCACTTGATGATGCCTCTCCACTGGTTCATAAAAACATGTGTGGTTTGTGCTCTTCATAGCATCAGTCAGACAGGCATCGACTTACCAAAAATAAATGAAAGCCATTTCATATCAGCTGCTGTGATTAGGAACAGGTGGACATTTGAACTAAGTGCCCTTTTAGGACACTCTGAAGAACCAAATGTTGCTACTCATAAGCTGCTATAGTGCAAAGCCTGGGTTAGTACAATTTACAGCTCCGCCATCATACAGCAATATACTGAAGAAGCACTTTTAGTAATATTTGCACTTCCAGCCTCATACAAAAATATCTTAAAGGGGCAGTCCTTAGTACTGTTTGCAATTCCAGCAGTATACAACAATATCTTAACTGAGCAGTCTTAGTATTATTTTAAGTTCCAGCATCATACAGCAATGTCTTAAAGGAGCAGTCCTAGACAAATTTGCAATTCCAGCATTTTACAGGGTCAAGTTTAACTATCAGTCTTAGAACTATTTGCATCAGTGTTACCTTACAGTACAGATCTTAACCTTACTTGCATAAGTGTTACCTTACAGTTCTAGTCTTAGTAATAGCATCAGTGTTACATTAAACTACCAGTATTAGACCTATTTTTATCACTGTTACTTTACAGTACTGGTCTTAAGTAACACTGATGTAAATGCTACTAAGAACAGTACTATAGGAAAACCATGATGCAAAAAAGATCTGAGACTGATAGTGTGAAATAACAATGACACAAAGACTTCCAGGACTGGTATTTTATTACCAGTTTTAGAAGGATTTGCATCATTGTAAACTTACTCTACTATTAATTGACCAATTAGCATCACTGTTACCTCACATTACCGGTCTTAGCAGTAATCAGTGTTATCTTACCCTTGCAGTCTTGGACCTATTTGTCTCATTGAAAGTTACACTACCAGTCATTGCATCACTGTTACATTACAGTACCAGTTTTAGACCTATTTGTGTTACCTTACAATACCAGTCTTAAAAGTCTCTGCATCCTTTTTAACTTACACTTCCTGTCATAGACCTACCTGCATCACTGTTGCGTTACAGTACTGGTCTTAGTAGTACTTGCATCAGTGTTACCTTACACTTCCAATCTTTGTACTACAGATGCAGGACTGGAGAACATGAATGGTTTAACCAGACATGATAACTCAGTCTGTAGTGTAAATGAATAGAGGGAACAGACGATTTTCTGTGAACTAAAAGGGTTATCTCACTTAAACTCATGTTAACCAGTGATCCATCTGTATTTGCATCATACAATACTGTAGTAGAAGTA
Organism: Engystomops pustulosus; assembly: GCF_040894005.1. Classification (NCBI taxonomy): domain Eukaryota; kingdom Metazoa; phylum Chordata; class Amphibia; order Anura; family Leptodactylidae; genus Engystomops; species Engystomops pustulosus. The sequence goes on along the minus strand of NC_092413.1, from coordinate 141,400,254 downwards.
TTAATTTCATTCATATCCTCATACAGGATTAAATTGTAGTGCCCTTATTATTACTTATGTAGGTGTTTTAAATTGAGGAAAGCAGAAATAAGTGTGTGTTAGAATATGACAATAATATTTAAATTAATAAACATTAATTAACATTGCAAAATAAAATATCTCTTGCATTATATTGGTAACTCTGATTATATTGTCCTTAACAATAAATGGAGTGTGTCACTTGTACCAAAAAGGGAAAGGACCATAAAAATTATGCCCATAATAATGCCAGTGACATTAGATTAATCTCTACCTTAACTGGAACCTCTCATGCACGTCTCCAGGACTTCTCTCGAGTTGCTCCAATTCTCTGGAATGCCCTTCCCTGGACTCTTAGACTAATACCCTCCAAAGCTTCAAACATGCTCTTAAAACCCATTTCTTTAGGCAAGCCTATCACACTCGCTAACTGCATGAAATGTCAACTCTCCCTTTACTAACCCATCCTATGTCCAATCTCCCATCTGTTATTCAGCAGATATATACCAAGTTCCAGGCTTCTCTGCAGTCACTTTCACCTTGGACCCTGTAAATAAGATGGCGGCTGAGGGCTGGTTCAAGCAGCAAAATTTTTATTAAATTATTTATTAAATTATTTTATATTGCTCCCTTATACAGAATGGCTGGGCCATTATACAACCTCTTGTGTCAACACCCTCATCCTCATAGTCTGTAAGCTCTTGTGAGCAGGGCCCTCACTCCTATTGTTCCACATGACTGTTTGTTCTTTGTAATGTATTATAGCTGTATATGTCCCCTATGATGTGTAAAGTGCTACGGAATTTGAATGCGCTATATAAATAAAGATTATTATTATTAAATATAGATAGATCCTAATCCTACTAGGGTCTAGATCCGAATGGAATAATGTTAAAATAGTAATTTTATTCATGAAATAAATTTTCATGCAACGTCATTGCACAAAGTGTTCAGTTATTTATTCATTCATGGCAGAGATCCTCTGTAAAACATTTTAACACTTTGCAACGATGCAGCCAAAGCGCTGGTTTACAATACTGCTGTAAAACATCAAGCACAATAGTTGCTACTATTTCTAGATGGATGTAGTGTAGATAGATAGTTGCAGAAGTTGAAAGGAAATACTGTTATGTGGTGTTAATTCCAACCATAGAGAGAGAAACTTTCAATCTTAGTCAGTTTTCATAACTCACAAAGTTATTGCTGCAAAAACGACTCCAACTGCTCCAACCACTGATTTCAAGGGCACACATAATGTTATCAGCTATGAAGCATTTGACAATACATATACAGAATATATCTACTACAGCAGTGCTTGTAAGTTTTCTTCAGTACAAGTGCTCTGAATTGTTAGTGAGATGTCAAATCCCTCCTGATACCTGAATGCACTGAATCGCAGCTGTGGTGCAATACCAATTACTCTGTATAAATGTCCAGATATGCTCTAATAAGCCGAATGCTTTATCGAGCACACTGGGAGAGCATGTAGTTTTGCTTTCTACACAAACTAAGTAAAATATCAGATAAAGAGAACCAAAAAACAATTTCAATTTATAAAAACAGGTGAAAAGAACATTTTTCCTAAAAAATACTTGATGTCTATGATCCTACAGCAAAATCTGTATGTTATAATACCTAAACAATGTCCTGGCACTTTATTGGCAGCCAGGGTCCTATAGAATGCCCCCGTGATCCATAGTTGCAATGATTTCCATTGATAAATATTCCATTTTACTCAAGGCCAACTACAGCCCATGGAAACTGACTGTCCCAGTTCGGAGGGGATGAACAGTCTGAGAGTCTCTTTGGGAAGAGTCTGTGGACCCTCTGGACCACCGTGGGAGGTGATGGAGCAAGCTGCAGCACGGGACCGTAGTCTAAGTGGCATCTGGTCATCGCTAGAGCTCGCCGCAAAGCAGAATGGTCTTGCTGCCGCGGATTGCCACCAGGTTGCTCCACGGGTGCGACTAGGCCTGCGGTGGCAGCCAAGGTAGTATGGCAGGAAATGCAGGAAACAGTTCAAACCTGAGATGACAGCAAGAAACACGAAGGAACTCTGGTAACGCTGGCACACAGATGAACACTGGTAATGCTGGCACAGACTGAAGATTCCCGGACAGGAACCCTAGAAGGCACAGCAGGACAGGAACCCTGGAAGGCACAGCAGGTCACAGGAATGGCAGGGACACGGAGGTACTCTGGTAACACAGGAACACGGAGGTACACTGGAAACACAGGGAATGCAGGAGGGCTTGTACTTAACAGGAAATGATGCTGAAGATCTGGCGGGGAGTGAAGGGAGGTGCCGGATTATAAGGGAGAGCCAGATTAACAAACTCCAATCAGGTGGAAGCAGGCCCTTTAAATCTTGAAGAGCCGGCGTGCGTGGCCTAGGAACGGGAGCGTACGGCCTAGACAAGGAGCTTGGAGAGGTGAGTCAAAGCCGTGGAGCGTGACAGCGGCAGCGGGGACCGCGGCACCGAGAAGGACACAAGTGTGCCCGTGATCTGCCCGTGACACTAACCCTTATGGTCACACAAACTGCTCGCTTTGCACAGCATGTGAGTTTTCTTTTCATATAGAAATATGATTCCAGGACACCCAGTTCAGCCAGCAGACAGGCAGCCTTTGCATAATATTTCTGAAATGCAATGTACAATGTGCATAGTCCATGGGTTGAAACAATTTATAGGTCCATTCCCACACATTGGTGTGCAGGTGGCCTAACACTGTATAAAACATACTCAAAGTAACAGAACAGCACAATAACGATTAACAGTACTAACAATAACAGAGGTCACTTAAGACCTAATCATAAAGGTAACTCCACTATGCCAGAGTGGTCAGAGGTGTCACTCACAATTATTGAATAAATACCAAAAACTAGACGAAAAAAGGGAAATCCATACCAAAAATGAACTTGTAAAATAGAGAAACTTTATTGATAACAAATTAATTCTTTAAAATGTACTAAAAAATTTCAGGAGAGACAATGAAGGAACAACCCAGGTAAGGCTACACAGCTGTATATAGAGTAGTGCAAAGGGAGCGCTGCTCCTAATGGCAGTAATGTATACTGCACCACATAACAAAAACTCATGCCCAAACACAGAAGTTAAACAGATAAATACTACAAGTAAACATGCAGTTATTTGAAAAAATATCAGACCCAAACAAGGATGAAAATCTGTGAAAGGGAGATCCCGTGGACCACAGTGCCTGGTGTTCACCCCCCAACACGCGTTTCAAGATTTTTATCCTTGTTTGGGTCCGTTACTGTGTAAAACATAGCCTGAATTTGAGACTGCGTAAGAGTTGAAAGCTGCTGTATTCGCAATGGCTTGGGTATTGTATCAGTGAGAAACTAGTGAGACAGCCACTACTATTGGCTGTCCCTAAATGATATTCTGGTGACTGGATCCCCTGCAGTGCATGGTTCAATTCCAGTTGCGACAGTGTCTTAGCTGGTGGACAGTCCTTCAACATATGCCATTCATCATCCTGCCTATATGGATTGGCATTTCTGGAGCCCCAAGCAATAACTTCAGGGGCTTGGATACATTAAGCTTTATGAAGGCGTCTTTTACTGTAATTATTTTTAGGTGTTATGACCCAATTGTAGAGCCACTGAAATACCAAAACCCGTAAAATCCCTAAAAGGAATTGATTAAGTGGAATGGTTGGCATTTTGCCCAATAGGTACATTTTAGAAGTTAAGGAACATTGAATAGTGCAAACAATTAAAAACACCATTTAATTTGATGCATTGTGAATCAAACATTCATTTAAAATGCTGTAGCTACACTGATGCAGAAACATATATTGTTTAATTCCTGAACTGGTGGTTTTGCTGAAAAAACTATTCTAAAATTATGATAATGAGGCTCTTACCCTAATTATTCACTTCTCCAGCATGCTTAAGTCTGCCTCATCCCACCCTCCATAAGCCTTCCCAAGAGCCTGTGATATCATCCAGCTTTCCCAGTATCCTGCAGATCATTATGCTGCAATCTCATTCGGGAACTTAGAAAACTTGGGTGTAGTGATTGATTTCTTCTGCCTGTCAGGGAAAACACAGTGATTACAGTGTTGTATGCTTATGCTGGGCAAGACAAGGCTTAAGCAGTCACAGATAGGGTAAGAGTAGAGCGCACAGAGAGCCACAGGAGCGCCAGAGCCTCAATATCATAATTTTACAATTGTTTTTTCAGCAAAACCACCTGGTTCAGGGATTGAACAATATATGTTTCTGCATCAGTGTAGCTACAGCATTCTCAATCTATGTATGTTCCATAATGCATAAAAGCAAATAGTAGATTTCCTTTAACAATATAATATACATTTGAGGCAAACGTTTGGTCACTGCATTTGTGATCTTATGAACACTTGTTCAGTATAGCACATTGCAATACTCATGTACTTCTTCATATGCCAGCCTATGTACATTCATTAAAAGGCTCCCGCTGCATTTACTCCCCTATGTGGCCATTTTTACTAAGCTGATTACTAGGAGTAACCACAACATTATATCCAGGGGCGTAACTGCAGCGGTAGCAGCCATAGCAGCTGCTATGGGGCCCACAGTGTCAGGGGGCCACGTCATCCAACCTGACACTAAAGAGTGAAGAATATGCACCATTATATACATATTATGATGCACATTGTGGTATATATATTGTTTATATGTGTGTATCTGTGATGTGTATATGCTGTATGTGTATATGGTGTATAGTGTGTATAAATACAGTACATTGTGTGTGTATGTAAGCTGTATGTCCGTATATGGCACTGTATGTGCATATATTTGATGTGTATATGCTCTATATGTGTGTAACAGTGTATAAATGTGTATTTATAAGTGATGAACTGTATGTTTATGTATATAGGATTGTAATATATGTATATTTTTAAGCCAGCGGGAAGATCCCCTTCAGAAGTCTGCTATGGGGCCCTGCCTCTCCTAGTTACGCCATTGATTATATCTGATTTGTTGGGCGACACCTGGCAATTTGTTTGAATTGAGGGAGAAGCCTGGACTTGAAAGCTGATGCAATAGAAACACAAATATATACTGGCTATCAAACAGATTTTCAGCTTGTACATATTGTACAGCTTGTTTGAAATGCAGTGCTGGGGACCTGGGGGACCTGGGTTCAATTGCCAGGGTCAACATCTGTGAAGAGTTTGTATGTTCTCTCCTTGTTTGAGTGGGTTTCCTCTGGGTCCTCCAGTTTCCTCCCACACTCCAAAACATACTGGTAGGTTGATTAGATTGTGAACCACATTGGGTCAGGGACTGATTTGGCAAACTCTTTGCAGAGCTGCATAGTTTGTGTGTGCTTTATAAATAAAGGAATTATTATTTTTTATTATTAGAGATGAGCGAGCACTGAAATGCTCAAGTGCTCATTACTCGAGTTGAACTATTTTCAATGCTCAAGTGCTCGTTTCGAATAACGAACCCCATTGAAGTCAATGGGAGACTCGAGCATTTTTCAATATGTGTGAAGAACATATTGCAGATGTTTCCATACATCTGCTAACTTATCAGAAGACATGAGTGCAGAACGGTGTTCTTCACAATAGTATGTGAAGAACAATGGGGCAGATTTACTTACCTGGTCCATTTGCAATCCAGCGTCCGGTTCTCCGACGCTGATTCGTATCTTCCGGCGATTCACTAAGGTAGCGCGCCCGATGTCCACCAGGTGTCGCTGCTGCGCTGAAGTCCGCCGAGGTCCGCCGGAGTTCACCAAGCTAGGCTGGGTGCAGGTAAGTGCGTGTCAAGCGACACATTTTTTTTTTTTTTAAATCCGGCGATTTTTACGAATCCGTCGGGTATTCGGACGGCCACGCCCCTTATTTCCGTTGCGTGCATGTGGGCGCCGATGCACCACAATCCGATCGTGTGCGCCAAAAACCCGAGGCAATTCAGGAAAACACGTCGGAAAATCGCGATTCGGCCCCTTAGTAAATGACCCCCAATATGTGTGAAGAACACATTGCAGATGTTTCCATACATCTGCTAACTTAGCATATGTATGGAAACATCTGCAATGTGTTCTTCAAACATATTTTTCTTCACATACTATTGGGAAGAATATTGTTCTGCACTAATGTCTTCTGATAAGTTAGCAGATGTACGGAAACATCTGCAATGTGTTCTTCACTGTGTTCACTGTGTTCTTCACTGTGTTCTTCACTGAAATAATCCTTAAATGATCCTGTGTTCACTGTGTTCTTCACTGTTCTTCACTGTGTTTCCTTAAGTGAAAGCTCGTTTTCAAGCAAGCAAAATACTTGTCCGAGCAACGAGCCGTTTCAAATAAGCTAATACTCGAATGAGCATCAAGCCCGGACGAGTATGCTCGCTCATCTCTAATTATTATGTATTATTAATTGAGCTATTAGAAAGTGCAATGTGCCCTTATACAGTGCTGCAACTGAAAGGGAATTTTAAAGGGAAGGTGTAGAAAACTGTAACAGAAATGAATGTTGGCTGAGATTCATAAAGGTTCATATTGAATAACTGCAAGCAGGGCTCTTGAAGTCTGTGCAAAAGTTTGAGAAGTCATCTAATTTTCTATGGGCATTTCAAAAGTTTTATTTTTTTAAAACAAAATCATCCATTCACGCAGAACAACTTATTTATTTCAAGATGTATGGATATGGAAATGAATCTCTATTGTGTGTGATTTGTAAGCACTGTACAATTTGTAAAGAATATTCCGTTTCTTAAGTAATCTGCTTTTGTTTGCCCCAGGTATTACTGTACAAAGCTTAGAAGCCAAGCAGATTTGCAATTTCATAACCATAGAAAAGTGCACTGCATTTGAAAACTATGAGTGTAATGGAAGATGATAATAGTGGATGAATTATTCAAATGCAAATGAATAGTTTAAAAAATGTCCAATTAGCTGAACACCTAAAATACGTACCAGTTAATAGTCCAGAATATGTTTAATTATCTAATTTAGATTAAGGACAATTACAATGCCAATTAGCAATGGATAATTTAACAGTAGCGGCTACCATATGCAACACATCACATTATCTATATATTGGGTATAAAATGTTAATGCTCAGAATTGAGCCTTTACTTTTCTGCATCATTTCCAATTATTATTATTTAAAAAAAAAAGCTTTTTAAGGTCCCTGAAGCTTGAATCCAACTGAAGGGCTTTTCCATTAATAAGAAAGGGTTATTTAAATGCACAATATTCATGCTGTTATAACTGGGGCACAGCTTGCTGAGATGTATATTTCTAAGAGCAATTTAGATATCTGGCCCGAACATTGTCAATAATATTTGAGAAAAAAAATCTAATTAATAGCTGAAATAGAAGTGTGTAAGCTAAGCTCCAAGTAAATGTGAATCTGTCATATGAAATAAAACACTCCAGACAGAATATTACAATGGATCGGAAATCTATTAGTGGAACTACAAAGCACTGAAATAGTCCATTGATTGCTCATATCCGTTAGATAAAAGGGCTCATACAAATCTTGGGACTATATACTAAGCAATAGCTCTGTTTCCACTTCACCCTGTGAAGTTTATGGGCCCATAAGAGTAAGAGAATGAAATGTGAAATATTCTGGCATGGCATGTTCTCATGTAACATTCACTTTTACAGAGCAGGAGAATGTACTCTGAAAGGGGCTGTCCAGAATGGAATTTTTATGGGCCTCAGATGTTATAAAATAACATCTGTTTACCTTTTTCTGGTGCTCTGACCTAGGGCAGAGCTGCCCGTCTCAGCTGACCTCTGTCTGTATACAGTGGATCGTCAGTGACGTAATGCAACAGTGTGGTCCTACCTAATACAGAGACTGTAAGGGGTACACACTGTCTTCACAGCTGAGCTGCTATATACCAACAGAGCCCTGTGGTGTTAGTCTATGTTCAGGACTCACATTTGTTTAAAACACAAATCTATTTTAACCACTTCATGGCATGTTTTCTTTCTTAACTCTTAACGACCAGGTAAGAAGGGGGAATTAATTTATTTGTTGCAGCGTTTAACAACACTAGTCTAGTCTTGTGCCAGATTCAACATTTTGATAAAGAATCTGTTGCAGTTTTCCACTTTTAGATCTCATTTTAGCTGGTCTAAACTGTGTGTCACAATGTGGCGCATCATCCTTATTATTTTGCCACATGGACTATTTCCCATTTCTTGCAGCCAAAAATGGTCTAAACACCTTGATAAGAGTGTCAGAAGGCATTTTATTTTGGCTTATTTTGGTTTATTTTGGCTATTATTTTGGAATAATAGTTTCATAGTTTCACAGTTTACATCTAATATGAAATGCTCCTTTTTCTCAGTATTTAGCATTTGCACTAAAAATTTCCATTTGTGTGTAGTTTGTACACAGAACATTTTCCCAGAAGCACTGGGAAACATCTGCTGGTGGTTTCTTGGACAGCACCTTAAGCCTAGTTCACATCTCTGTTACGTTTTAAGTTATTTGCAAGAATTTTTGTGAGCCAAGTGACAATAAGTGATGCAAACAGTGTGCATGGCGGCTAAGTTTGAGGTGAAATTGTGAGCATAGTGCATGGCTATATTGGGCAATCACATTCACTGTCTTACCTAGTACCAGAGATACTTGCTTGCCCCCTTTCCTGTAGATCGAAAATAACAAAGAAACTTTGTGGTTGTCCATAATTAGCAAAGTGTGGCTTCATTATTGCAATAGTAGCATCACATCTGTCCAGAAGTAACATTTGATATTGCTGCTCAGTCTAAAATTTAGGTTTTAGGAACAATTTTAGGTTGTTTTTAAAAAAAACACTGTCACATTTTGCAGCATGATCTAGTGATAGGAAATACATTAACTGTACAATCTAAATATGTTCATAGAAGGATTAAAAGCCTTAAAGGGGTTATGCCACGAAACATTTGACTGCAAAAAGCTGTCAAAGAGGTTAAAATATTTCAAAAATCTATTTGTTATGGTTACCTGTAAAGTAAAGATACCTTTCTATTTGTTATTATGATGCTTGTTCAGCCTCTATTCTGCTCCACACAGAAGCAGATGTGGGAGGGGCCTAGCCAGGCACATGCACAGCACTGACAGCGGCAGTTATTCCACACCTCAGCGCTACAGAGCGCTCAGCCTTCAGAGTCTCCTTCCACCTGCTGTGCTCAAATAGTCCCTGCATTTACTGATCCAATAGAAGTCCAATAGAAATGAGTCATACGCCCCATGTTAAAAGTGCACCAAAAAAAGTTGGTGCAGTCTGTCAAAGCAGTGCAGGGGGCACCAGATTCATGAAGAACGTGCACCAGAAATCCTGAATCTGGCGGCCCCTGCACACTACACAGGACACTGCACATAGTACACACTGCACACTACATAGGACACTGTACATAGTACACATGTACTATGTATTCTCACAGCATCATGGTCGGTCAGGCTGACATGCATGGCGGAAGTCTAGGTGGGTGCAGGGGAGGCAAACCCCATGTGTATCCTCACTCCAAAGTGACACTTACCCCTGAGGAAGTCACTTTGAAGTGAGGATACGCATGGAGTTTGCCGTCCCTCCATTTTTCTAAACCTCCGACATATTTAAACTTTACTGTCCGCGTGACCTAGCATGACGCTGTGAGAATACATTGAATTGCAACTAAATCACTAGATAGATAGATATTTATGATATAGATAGATATGAGATAGATAGATATGAGATGGATAGATAGATGACAGGTGATACATAATAGGACTTGGATAGATAAATAGGTGACAGCTTCTCACATGTTACTGATCTTTAGCGTCTTTCCTGCTAGTCAGGGCCAGGGGCCCCTTTGCAGGAGAGCAGGGTAGCATGGAGGGACAGTGAATGGTGGAGAGTACAGGAGGAGGACTGCATTAGGAGAGGTCAGAGCTCAGCCTGTTACTTGTGTTATCTCTGCAGCCTCCTGTGTGACCTGACTAATGGTGGAGGGAGGAGAGGGCTGCTACATTGCTATGATCCATGTTAGGGGAGGACTCCTCTGTGCAGCAGATGCCATGTCTGGCTGCAGTTACCTTGTATCTGCTGCTGGAAGCTCATGTGTGACCTGACTAATGGTGGGGGGAGGAAGGGCTGCTACATTGCTATGATCCATGTTAGGGGAGGACTCCTCTGTGCAGCAGATAGCCATGTCTGGCTGCTGTTACCTTGTATCTGCTTCTGTAGGTTCCTGGGACGCTGGTAAGCAGTGGCCATCACAGCACAATCTCTGCCCCTCCTCCTCTCTCACCTCCTATTGGCTGCAGTGTGTCAGCTGATCTCTCAGTGTGGAGAGGAGCTGTGAGCCCGTGGAGTGATCTGTAGTGCAGAGCAGCTAGCAGACTCCTTGTGTGCAGACTCGGCCAGATCAGCTGTAACTCAGGATGGGACACAGCTACCACTAGAGGTATTGGACCCAATTACAGCCATTTGCTATGGTGACACAACCCCTTTAAGGATCATATTGTACATTGTAGTATAGATAGCACTTTAGATAAAACAGATACTCTACACAAAGGTTTTTTTTTTTGTTGTTCATGTTGTTAAGCATGTAAGAGTAGAAAAGGGTCTTTTTCAAAATATGTTTTTAATTTCTCTTCATCCAATGGACAACAGTTATTTGATATTAAACACTTTGCCACTTGTGATACTAGTGATGTAATATACATGATCGAATGCCGGGGTGGTCTTAAATACATTGGTATAATAAGAAAATTAAAAACTTGCATTAATGAACACTTATGTAATATAAGGAAAGGTAAATTAGATCACTCCCTATCTGTCCACTATGAAAAATTCCATCAAAAAAATCCTAATGGTAGACTTTTTTAGTATAGAACAGGTTTCACCACATTGAAGAGCTGAAGACCTGATTAAGAAAATGAGCCAGCGGGAATCCCACTGGATTTTTCAGCTTAAAATGCCTATTCCGTTGCTCAATGCAAACTTTGAGATTCCTGTGAAAGAAGCATTTATTGTGTGGAAAAATTTGTTTGTGGGAAAAAAAAAACTAGTCTTTTATCTTTCTGTATATGTTTGTATTTTTTATGTGGAAGAGATGTTAATTAACTTTTTGATGTCAGTATAATAGCAGGGATAGAGTGCAAACCAGCAAGCCCCGGAAGAAACCAATTAGGCAAAACTCTGAGTCAGGTAGGAACCGAGTATGCTTTTTAAATTGTTTTAAGGCCGTTTTAACTTGAATAGTAAGTGAGTACAGGCGGTGCCCTACTACAAATGGACCTCTAGATGTTGGTAACATACTGTACTTTAGCCTTAGGCTACAATAAACAGCTATAATAGTTATCAAAGGTGTCTGTAAATAGGTTTAATTGATAATCCTGGTTCTTATGACAACCCAACATTTTTAAAATCCAATTGTCACAATTATCCAATTATCTTGTACATAACCCGGGGACAGCCTGTATATGAAATTAAAATAACTTCTTTGGTTTTAGAAAATTCTATTGCACTTTAGTTTTTTTCCACTTTTGTTCAAAGGTTTCTAATATGACCTAAATGGTGGGTAGAACCTGAAGGTGAATAGCCTGGTTTCTGAGCCTGAACATCTCCTCACCTACACCCAGATGGTGGATGAATGTGGTAATTTAGTAAGAACACTATTCCGACACCATGGAAATTGAAAGTATATCTCTACTCCTAAAGATTTAAATCGGGGACCTACAGGTACTGTTCCTCTTCTTTTGCTCTATGTGCGATTCTCTGCCAGAACTTGTGAGGAACGTAGAAGCAGAGGGTAATATATTCTCTATTTTGGAAAGGTATGGTAATATGCTTGAAAAAAAAACATGATTTGCTGATCCTGGACAACTCCTAACGATTAGACTCAATGGGGCAGATTTATCAAGCAGTCTGAAAGTCAGAATATTTCCAGTTGCCCATGGCAACCAATCACAGCTCAGCTTTCATTTCACCAGTGCTCATGAATATTTTAAAGGGGAGCTGTGATTGGTTGCCATGGGCAATTGGAAATATTCTGACTTTCAGACTGCTTGATAAATCTGCCCCAATATTTTAAAACTGGCCCATGTAGAATTGCACATCTCATCCAAATGTTGTGATAAAAATCAAGCATTATTGCTGTTGATTCAATTAGAGGACTTAGCCTCCCTCCCTGGTAAAATCATTGTTATACCATCAGCTGGTTAAGGCCTTAAGCAGTTTTTGGTAGGCCGGGGCCCCAGTCTATGGCTACCCAAACCATTGACCAAATTTTATACTCAGAAGGACCTTCACCCATAAAATCCTCATACATCTGTTCCTGCTCTCATTACACATGTACTAAAGCCATTTCAGGAACTATGAAGGTCCTCCAAAGGACCTGAACCCTCAGATTGAATGCAGGAAGAAGGGATGCATCCTCCAAGTCAGCCCAGGGAATATGGCAGACTTAATCCGCCCCAAAAGAGTGGTACACCAAATAACTTAATAAGCAATTAGAAAATGTTGTCCGATATAAGAGAAAAAATTGTTTTCTTTGGTGCTTGTACATTTGTACAGCACATTTGTGAAAATACTGCAGCTCATCCAGCTATGAAACTCTGTATCCTTCACATAACAACTTACCAAATTAATGGCTCTTGTACCTGCCACTGTCCACGTAGTGTGTTGTGGTAAAAATTCATAAAAGTAAGGAAGTGACCAAAATATATTTTTGCCGTTTCTGAATTTCACTGTGTGACTGGAATTCTCAATAAGATTCTTTTTCCTGAAAAAGAAGAAATACTGATAGTGGAAAGATTGATTTCCCCTGAAGCCAAGATGATAAATCTGGGGAATTGTAAGAGATGAAGTATGTCCAACATGAATGTGTCTATTCTCTAGGAACAGCCATAGGCAAGATTTTAAATTGTGGGATAATCCCATAAGTTTTATGATGTTTATGCTCTTATTAAAGAATACAATCAAATGATATCGCCCAAGAATACTTGTATGTTATGAAACTGCACCAAGTCAAGCAACTTACCTTTTTTTGTCATTGGAATGTTACAGTATCTGTACAACTGATAAGATCATTATATAACACACAGAAACCCATAATGTTAGGTTTTCTTGTTGCTTTTTTACTTTTCTTTTTGTTTAACATGAGGTGGAGGAGAAAACAGTTTGCTTTAAACCTTACTTGTTTTACAAAATGCCTAAATCTACCACTGAGTAACTATGTTATACGACCATGGAGCCATGCCCAAGTACTATGAGACTTCAGATAAACATAGGGATTGTACTTTGGGAATGCAAGACATTCTGTTTTGTTATAAAACAGAGCTTCATCAATATACACTTATGGAGTGTGAGGATGAAACAGCACAGAACTATGAATAATTTAGTGTTTTTTCCAGCTCAGTCGTCAATAGGAGCTACTTTGTGATTCTCTCCAGCTCTTCTCCACTCATTTGCATATGATTTTGGTGGTACATTTATAAAGTTAAACAGACAAGTTTTCTAGAAAGGACCTATCTGAGGGTTCTTATATTTAAGTGGGGTAAGACCTGGCAACAGTGTGTCTTTTTGCATATATTTAACCAATTCCATTCAAAGAGTGTACAGTAGATTAATCTAAGTTTAAAGAGCTTGTAACAATATTGAAATGCAACAATGTCTCTCAACAACATACTGGTCGTATAGTACATGTATGTTCCTCTGCTCAACAATTCAATTACTGCAGGTATGACATGTTTTTTCTTAAAAGTGGAGAGATTTAAATGCACAAAATTTGTTAAAGTAGCATCACAAAACTTTCTTTGAATGAAAATCATGGACCAATAAAACATTAAAGGGGGTTTCTTGGCATTGCCTACATATCAGCTATTCTCAGCAATTACTGAAAAGTGAATGACGCAAGAAGAATACAGATCCATTCTTTGTGTAATGGTCAAAGCAGATTATTGTAGATTTTGTAAAGTAGCTAAGCTCGGTTTAATCATATAGCACGGACAGTGTATGGAGATGTTTCTCATACTAATCCCTCTTCATTAATGGCCGGTGTCATCCGTATTATACAGTTTTATTGGTATATTTTAGAATGAGCAAACCCCTTAGTGTTCAAATACCCTAAGGGGCTTGAATAGAATGTACAGTTAAAAAAATATTTAAAAAAATATGAATAAAGAAATGCAGAAAATTGTTATCACTACCTTTTCCCTAGAAGGCATATTGCCACATCTGCTGTTTCCTCTATCCATGTCGGTAGGATTAAGAGACACTGAGTTTTTCATCATCCTGCAGTGTGAACTAGGTTCTATGACTGTCTGACCTGATGTCTGCCACACCCCTCACTGATTCTGTCTTGCAAGAATTAACACTGTAGATCTGTAATTTTTTGCTCCTTCCACCTGTGGCAGGGCCTAGGTTCCCTATAAGGCCCCTTCCACACTTGCGTTGCAGATCATGTCAGAGTCTGATCAGGGTTTGGTCAGTGAAAAACTGACATTTTGCATCAGAGTGCAATCAGTTTTCAGTCAGAGTTTTTTCAGTGTCTCAGTTTTTCACCTGCGTTTTCAATGCGTTTTCAATGCAATTTCAAAAGGACTCAGGTCTCTTTATCTTTTCTATGGCAATTGATGCCTGAAAAACGCATTGCACTTGCATTGGACTTGCTGGTCAAACTGCTACCTTGCTGTGTTCACTAGCTTCTCTTGCATTCACTTGTACTGGTTTCTGATCTTTTGCTTGTGTCTTGACTTCTCTATTTGGATTGTGATTTGGTTATCGTTATTCCCCACTGTTGCTAACTGGGATTGTATACCTCACCTTATTGTGTTTGTTTGTCTGTTTTGTTACATGTTCACACTTTACCCAGGGAGGGAATGTCGCCCAGTTCTTGACCTCCATTTAGGGGGGACCCATTAAGTAGGTAGGGACAGATTGGGGCTCTCAGTGCCAGCGCTCACTGTCCTTGTTTGTGTCCTGCCATTACACATATAAAATTAAACAAATAAAATCATAAATATGTTAGGAACTGCAGTATCCGAAAATGTCTCATCTACCCAAATATAAAAACTATCCCAAAATTATTACATCCCATGAATGCCATAACTAAAATAAATGTCCAATTTGGCTCTTTTTCACATTTTGCATCCTAAAAATTTTTTAAATAAAAATTAAACAAAAGGGCCATTGTCTAAATGGTATCAATGAAAACATAATCTAATTTCACAAAAAATAACATCTTTCCCAATCCCATACACCAAACCATGAAGAAGCAAAGTTTTTGAATTATAATGTGTCAATGTTCAGTGAAAGCCATAATAATAAATCCAGTTAGAAAATAGTGTGTGATTGTTGCCAACTCTAACACATTTGGAATTTTTTCCAACTTCCCAGTACATATCATTGAATATTAAATTGTGCCAATCAATAGAAAGTACAATTTATACCACGGATAACAACTCCTTCAAGACCAGGCTTTTTCTAGTTTGTACATTTCTGTTTTTCACTACCCTCTTTACACAAGCTATATATTGTTTTATTCTTTCATTTACAAAGCTGAATGAGGGTTTAAGTAGATCAAACCCAGGCTTAAATGCAGGGTTAGATGAGCTATCATGTAGTTGATTCATTAGATGTCCTCAAGGGTTGGACCCCAAACTACAAGCAAACAATAAGTTGTAAAAGTACTGAAAGAGTGAACTAAATGTCCAAATTGTGCAGCTAGATAACTATTTAGCCTGGATGGGCTTGAAATGTTTTTGGCATGTTTTGCCTTGCACCAAAATGAACATGTGAGACAGGCTGGGAAAGGTTAATCTGCAGCTCTCTGTTATAGCTAAAGTGTAGAATAGTGATAAGATAGCGGGTGGTATAGTTGTATAGTATGGATAAATGTTTCTAATACATTTCCAGTAAGCCAGGAGAGATTAATTATGTATGGATAAGTGGGGATCTGTAAAAATTTTGAATGTATTGTAAATGTAAAGTTAAAATAATTAGTAATTATACTGTTGGAGTACGGTTTTTGTTGGAGTGTTAATTTGCAATATTTTCTCCACTTAAACTCACTCTAAAGGCAAGACAGGAAATAATTTCATGTAAATATTTTAATTTTGCTGATGTTATGAATATGTTCATGCCACAGAAGACATATAGAGAAAACATTAGGGTGGATCTATATTATTTTTTCTAATATCTCAGATTTAAAAAATCTCACATTTTTGAGCAAAGAGAAATTTGCTATATTTTTTGGTAACCATTCAGTAGTTGCATTTCAACTTGTGCACCGATCCAGGCAGAAATCACTTTACTTATTATCTTTTTCCATGTGCTTTGGTGCATGTTAGTCACATTGAGTATCTTTTTCTTTTTTTTAATTGCAAAAAAAATGTGCAAATTCTTGCCTAGTCTTAGCTGGTGAACTTGGCTGAAAGAAACAGAACAACCTACTTTATACCAGGCAAACATCAGGCTATCTGCACATGGAAAATGCATTAAAATTTGCACCCAATACATGGTTTTTATGTGTGATTTTCATGTACATTTCATGTGGATGTGTCTTTTTGCTATTGCGCGTTTTGCATGTTTTTAATGGAAATTTTCCATGTGCAGTTTTTGCCTTTTTTCCCATCCCTTTAGAATTTTCAGTGGTCTGTGGAAAAAAATGTAAAATTGATGCAGATTGTGGATGGAAATACAAGTCTATGGGTCTGCAATAAACAAACTGATGACAGGTAATTTTTTTTCACTGATGAGGCTTGGAAACCAGAGGTTATGTTTTCAAAACAATGTTAAACCTTCAGTTTTTGCGGACGCAGAGACAAAACAGAAGCAACAGAGAGACATAACACAATAGTATTGCAGTGTATGGTAGGATCAATGAGACAACCAACGAATCTGAAAAAGTTAAAGTATCTGAAAAATAGTAAAATAAATAAATAAAAATAAATAAATAAAAATTAAAATCACCTCCCTTTCCCTATAAACGATAAACAGTAAAAATTATAAACATGTTAGGAATTGACACATCCCACAATGTTCGATCCATCAAAATAACAGTTGCTCCCAATATTGCACAAAAGTCCAAATTGCAACTTTTTCACAATTTTACAACATATAAAAAATGTAATGAAAAATTATCAAAAGGCTGTACAGTCCTCAAAAACAATGAAGGACTGGAAGCAAAAATGTCAACTTAACTTAATGCAAAAAATTACACCTCACGCCTTTGCACACTGAAGTATGAAAAATATATTATCGCCAGAAGATGGCAAAATAAAGAATTTTTAAAAATGTTTTAATTTTTTTAAATGTATTAAAAAACAATAAAAATGTAGTATTCCCATGATCGTACTGACATGTCATTTGGGGCACATAGTGAAAGCCGTATTACCCAAGTCCACAAGAAAATGCCACAAATGCATGTTTTCTCAAATTTTGCTGCATTTGGAATTTTTTTCCTGCTTTCCAATACACAACATGGAAAATTAATACAGTCACTAAAGTGCAATTTGTTATGCAGAAATCAAGCCTTCACACAGCTCTTTACATAGAAAAATAAAAAGTTGTTATAGAATTTTGAAGGTGGAAAGTGAAAAATGGAAACGCATAAATGAAAAGAGCCTGGCCGATAAGGGGTTAAAGAAAAATATTTTGTTGCCCTGTTTCTTCCCTTTCTCTCTCTTACGGCACTGTGTATAAATTATTTATCTTTGTTTTTTTACCTTTTGTTGACATGTAAGAAAATTGCAATTTTTTGCGTTTAAAAAAAAAACTGTTTTTCCCTGCTGGAGTAGGGAAAAGATTAGAAGAAATCTGTGGGGCTTTTGTACAAAAAACAAAAGCCAACAGATTCAGATGTCAGAAAAGAATAGGACAGGCACATATATATAATCGAAGGATAAATGACCCACATTGGTTGATTTCTATACAGAGCTGAATTATATATTCACTTGTTAAAGATAGATGGAGGTAATCTTTAGCCTTTTTTGCTTATGGATTTGCTGTATGTAGACGTGAGAAAACTGTTAGTGAAATTGCTCACTGCAGCAAAAGAAAGCAGCAAAAAAAATGTTTTTTCCTCACTTAAGTATATTGCAAAATTTACCATTTTGACCTACCAATTCCTTTCTGCAATAAAAATAGCTTCAAAGATTTTGTTACACTTTTTTTTATATCTAGATAATTTAAATTAATAAACAATAATGCTAAGTGATTTTCTTAACAATGTACAATAAATGTTGACACATCAATTAAAAAAAACATATTTAATTCAAAGTTAAGTTGATTTTTAAGTGGCATTGCACAGAATATTTTACAATATTGTGTAAAGTATATTTTAACTTTTATGAAGATAAAGATTTCATAACAGGCCACTTTATGATAACATATTTCATATAACAATATCCCACTGTAGTGGATGCAGTTGTAATTTCAAGATATTACAAAAACATGTATTTAACAATAAGCTACATTTTTTTTATTTCAATGTATTCATTAATTTTGCAAATTCTTAATAAAAATATATCTCCGTACAAAATATTTTTCAACAGATAACATATCAGCAGCATGAAGTGAAATGTTAATGCCTTGAGAAAATGAAATGGTGATGAAAATGTCTGCATTATTTATGAATTTGTATATATGTATGTTATATATTTATTTATTTATTTTTATCAAAATGCTTGAAAGAAAAATAAAAACATTGCAACAAGTCAGAATAAACATCTAATATTTTAATAAATGTAATATTTTAGTTAAAATTCCTCAAAGTTCGCGTTGTTCTTTAATTGAGCAAAAAATATAATTATCATTTGAAGGGGAATAAAAGCTTAATTTTAACCTTAAAACATGTACTTTAGCCACATGTTTATACATCATAGTAGTTTTTGAGCAATGGTGAATTTCTGAGGCAAATTGATCTGTAGTAAGAAATTTTACATTTTTACAAATTTTACAAGTTTTGTATGGTTGCATAGAATCACAAAAATAAATATTAGGTTTTCCAAATACAACAATGTGGTGTATAGAACAAGTATGACACCATAGTTTGCATTTCTGAGCCAACATAATGTATGATACCTCTACAGCTGCTGTTCAAAAGGGTTGTTTACCTTGTAATTATGTATCACTTCTGGATCCACACAAATCTTAATTATAGATATATATTATACAACGAGTAGGTAGTATTTCAAAATAGAATTCTGTAATTTATTTTAAAATCTTTATGTGTTTGAAAACATTTTATTAAAAAAACTATCACAAAAAATTAACATTTGAGCAAAATACTTCTTGTCAATGTAAAATTAATTTTCAAGACAAGTTTTTAAAATATAGTAGATTATTGGTTTCTGTACCTAAGAATTTTTAACTCTAGCCATTGTAAAGGCTGGTATTCTAAAATTGCTAAATAAAATTTAACAATATCAGATGCAATTTTCTTAAACACTGCACGGTATGTCCAATTAGGGAATCTGAATGTAATTTTAGAATGGGAATATTAACTTTAAGTGCCGGTAGCACATCTCTATATTTAGTCTTTTTATGCTTTCAGGAACCATAAGAAACAAATAAGAACAAATAAACAATAAGAATGGATTATTTAAAGGACATCTACCACCAGGATGAAGGATTGTAAACCAAGCACATAGACAAACAGATGTGTTCCCCTTCTGGGAGGATCTGTTTTTTATAAAAAAAAAAAAAGCATTAAAAATTATATAAATTAGCCCCTCAGGGCCATTTGAATAATGTTAAAAAACTTTTTTTTTTAAACCCGGTCATAAGAAGTTTAAAGAAGAGCAGATTCTACTAGAGGGGCCACACACCAGCATGTCAGTGGTTTACAATCCTTCATCCTGGTGGTAGATTTCCTTTATTATATATTTTCATGTATTCTTGCTGGGTATTATTATAAATGTATTCAGTTATTGCACATTTTCATTTCTCCTCAAATATAAATATAGTGAACATGATACAACTAAAACTCAACTGCATATTATCTTGCAAAGATTACTACTGAAAAATATTGAAAAATATTCTGTGGCTTAAAAATTATTGTGGGTTGCATTTTGTGTTATAAAATATACTAATATTGTATACGTTTAAATTGTTAAAATAAATGGCCAGAAATATTGGAACCAATTTATTATATTTGTGGGAGGTTTGAGGCATACAAGGCATGAAAACCATCCTTCATTTTGACAATATTGGCATTTATGCCATGCTTGCCACTTTTCTAAACAGGTATGGAGTAGGACAGGAATCATGACCCAACAGGTTTTCTATGAAGGTTGTATCTTAAATTCGTGAGAGTCACTATGTGGTGTAGATTATTAATAGGTGGGATTATTTTAATAAATCTGCTATATGTATACAAGCCAGATAGTCTACTAAATTCAACACACAAAAAACTCTTCTGTATGAGATTAATAGGGTTGAGATTTTTTTCTGTTGCGATTAATAACATTTATGCAAAACTAAGGTGTAACCCTAAGCACAATCATATATTGTAACTAATGTTTTCATTATCAATTTCTAACTGTGCCCCCTCTGCATGTGTATTCCTCTAGTTAGGAGCTAAACAAATGGTGAATTACAGAAAAAATGTGAGGAGAAATTCCTCTCTTCCACTGTGTGCTGAAATGTTGACTGCTGCCATGAGATTATAGCAAGGATAGGAAAGTGTGAAGTGCTGAGGCTATAAACCTAGAGCATTGAGGTGCTTCGGTAACACCCCTAGAGCCCTTAGGGCTCATTAGGAGAATTTTATATATTGATTTTAGAAGGAAGTAGGCCATAGATAACAAATATAATATTACTACAGTCACAATGCCTAGTTTATCATGCTTGATTTTGATGGTAGAGTTCTTTTATATCCATGTAAGCCTCAAAGTCAATATACAGGCAGTCCCCGGGTTACGTACAAGATAGGGTCTGGAGGTTTGTTCTTAAGTTTAATTTGTATGTAAGTCGAAACTGTATATTTTATAATTGTAGATTCAGACAAAAAAAAATTTGGCCCCAGTGACAATTGGAGTTTAAACATTTTTTGCTGTAATGGGACCCAGGATTATCAATAAAGCTGCATTACAGACACCTTACAGCTGATTATTGCAATCTGGAACTATAGTAAAGCATTCAGAAAGCTTCACCAGAGGTCAGAGGGGTCTGTCTGTAACTATGGATTGTCTGTAAGTCTGGTGTCCTTAAGTAGGGGATCGCCTGTAGTGTAAGAAACACATGAAGAAATTTTACCTTTTATATACTCATGTATCCTAAACATGCATTTATACTCTTTAAAAGTGTACACTTCAGCAGCTACCAGTGGGGCTGGTTTTGACTATGTACTAACTCTGGAACACTAGGAAATTGAGAAGTTGTCAGATTTGTTGGATTACTATAACTTGCATGGCTTTCAGTCTATAGATTTTATAACATATAAGTTTGAGAAAATAAAAACCTGTCTGTTAAGTTATCCTTAATTGGTACATGTTCCTTTACATGCAGTCTTTAACTAGCCCCTTGCAAGCCATTTAGACATCCCAGGTCCAAACAATCAATTACATAATTGTACTTACCTTGTATCCTATTTGCATATTTTACAGAATAATATGGTACATATTTTTTGGTGTACATGGCATAGAAAAGGCACAATTATGTACATGGCATGGTGCACAAGTCTTAATACATTAGCCTCATGTTTTGCATGAAAAACATTGTAAAAGGGTTTTTTAACATTTTAATTAATGTTAGGTGGTCAATCTTTATGTACACAAACTTCATTTTTAGGGAAAACAAATTATATAAAATGTTTCGAATTTTGAAAATGCACAAATAGCAGGTGACATGACAACAGAAAAAAACCACAACCACATTTTCAGTGCCTTCCACCAGCATTTCAGCTCTCCTACAGTGATGAAGTGCCATGTATGTGGCCCCTACAGCCAACTACTGTATTTAGTGGTTTAATGTTATACACACAGTCATAACCACTGAAACTTGTGTTGACTTTTTGTTGATTTGGATGCTTTGTTTTTATTTAACTTAGTAACAGTTATTTTAAAGAAAATCAACCACCTAAAAAACATAAAAAAAACCTATTAATAACGAACCCCACTCCTCTTCACCTGGATCCCAGCGATGTCTATCGCTAGTCTTGAGTCCAGGATTACCTAGAAAAGAAAATTATAATCAGCAGCATGGAGAAGAGGGACAATATGTCGGGCGGTCCGGGCTGCTAATTATGCCCACCCCGCAACTCCCTCTCCCCTGCTGGGAGACAGAGGTGATGTCAGCATGGGAGAGAGAGGTGCATAATTAGCAGCTTGGAGCACTGGAGATCTTGTCCCGCATTCTGTGCTGCTAACTATAGCTTTTTTTTTTCCAAGTAATCCCGGCTTGTCAAGTTTTTAAGGCAATGTGAAGGAAATTTTAGGCTGATACACTGTGTTGAAGTTTAATTTTGATACCACTTAGATAAAAATATCACTTTGTGCTGTGGGTTGTATGTTAAGTGCCTTAAAGTAATTGACTTTGAATGCAAAAATAAAGGTAATAACTCTTTTAAATATAAAGGCTGACCCATACATGTATTTCCTAACCAACTAAGCCACATAAAGTAATATAAAGGAAATCAAGATTATGGTGTAAAATCTCTGATGCCGTTGGTCGGGTATGAAATACCAGATTTCAGTCAAGTACCTTTCTTTTTGTCCCTATTGGCTTAATAGATTAAGAAGGCCATACCACAATTACTTTATGGGGGTAATTTTGATTAGGATTTCTCTTTTTTTCTTATTTTTGTGACTTTTTTGGCACATTTGACATATTTGTGCACAAATTTGTGACTTTTCCGTGTGCCTAGCAAAGTTAGACGAGGAAGAATTTTTTAGTTTATCTTTATATTTTATTATCTTTAAAATCCAGATGTGATGTATGAAAAGTCACAATTTTGGCACAAATTGTGGTTAAAAAGTCTTAAACAAACCCCTGTCCTAACAAGGCATAGGAAAACCTTTAAAAGAAGTTACAGAGTTTAAGACTTTTGTGGGACTTTATTAAAAGTTGTGAAAACCCCAGAGACTTAGCTGACTGATATATCAACCTTTTAGATAAATCAAACAAGGCCAAAACCTGAAAAAAAACAAGAAAAGACACACGCAAATGTCCTGCCTAAACATAATCAATTGCCTATGACTTTAAAATATTTTCTTACAAAACTTTCAATGAATATTGAATTTATCAAGCTATCTTACAGTCCACAGACATAGATCAACCATTTGTATTATAATTTGTATCAAAGAAACTCTAAAATGCTTTTCACCATAGTAACAGTGGTAAGTGGTAGACTAGACGGACTTAAATCATGGACGATTTATCATTAAGCATTAGACACATTGATAAATCTACATATATTCACTGTCTAGCTTAGACTTTTTTCAATAAATATGCCACAATGTGAACCTTTCACCTCTTTTTTTCGAAATACATGAAAAGGTGCATAGATGGAACATTTTTAAGAGTATCCAAGAGGCACACAAGGGCACACAGTGCCATAGTCTAATTTCCATAACTCACTCCTTACATACTCTGTATCACAATACAAGAACTGAATTCTTTCAAAAACCTGCTCTTCCATGCTGGTTTATTTCACATGTTCACATGTATGATATGCATGATTTATAAGTTGGATTTGATGGACTTGATGGACTAAAAGCATATCATGCCACTGTCGGTGTGTAGACGGGAAGCAACATTTGGACTGGGAGAAAAAAAAAATGCAGTATCATTGATATACAATTTCTTTGATATTTTATTTAAAACTTTGTGCAAAAAGTATTTACTTGGAATATAGTAAATTAATCCCAAAGGGTATAATAGTATGAAATGTATAAAATGCTTTTTAACTTTTTAGTTTATATTTATTATTTATAATTTAATAGGCATCAAATATATATTTTCTAAATCATTGTATTGTAGTATTTTTACTTTTCAATACAGCACATTTACAGTCTATGCTGAAGGCAGTGAGAAACAGCCGGTGACTGCACAGTATGGATCTATGGTTCTTCATCCAGCACAAAGGTAACAGCCTAGGAGGCATGTATATCTGGATGTATGCTAAGCTGTAGCATTAGAAAGTAGAACTGAACTATAATGCGAGTTATTAAAATGGTTTGAGAAAGAACCACCTACAATTAATATGTGGATAAGCACATAACATTGTATAATCAAGCGAGAAAGAGGATTGAGAAAATATATGCTGATGTGGGACACATGGACTAGGACTTATATAGGAAAGTAAAGGAAAAAGGGAAGCAGTTGAGAAAGAGGCAGGAGCCATGTGTTTAGGGTGAGAAGGATGGAAGAAAATTTAATTTATTTTTTTAAAATAGTGGACGGAGGGGCAAGAATGGAACAGAGTAAGAAAAGAATTTTTTTTTTTTCTTTCTCTTTTTGTATTATAAAATTCTATTGAGACATTAATGAAAGTAGAAAGGATGGGGAGGGGAGGAAGAAGTAGAGCAAAAGAAGGGAGAAGAAGACTAATGTAACTATAAATCCCTTTACAAAATGATAATTTAAAAAGGGTATGTATCTATTTTAAATATAGGGTAATAAATGTATATGGACAATATTGTAGAATATTTGAATTTAGAATTTTATTCTGTGTGATTGGGTATATGTAATGCAATACATTTTTTATAATTAATAAAAGAAAAAAATTTTGAAATTGAAGCAAGCCAACAAGTTTGTACTTTCAAATGAATTAGAAACTAAGCATCTCTGTTGGAAAAGTTTAATAAAGGTATATTTCAGAAAAAAAGAGGGAATAATTTTTTGAGCACTGACCCCTATTCCAAGCACTGAATTCTTCAGGATGCCTTCAATGTTTTATCTCACTCCATGAAAGCAGCCTGTTCTAACAGTAAACTTGTCTCCCCCAAGCTGTAAGGGATGCAAAAACTCAGACATCTGAAGCCTTCTAAAAAAAACCATGCACTTAAAAAAGCTTTCATTCTCAGCCAGGAGGAAATTTGAAGTAGCTTTTGGTCTCAGCGTGTTAACAACATTTAGGCTATCTGCACATGACAGTTGTCAAAATCAACTATGAAAAACTGTGTAGAGCTAATTTTTCAAGGCCGTTTTGCATGAGTTATTTTCATCTGTGTGTTATCCAATTTATAATGGAACCATTAAAAATTTTAAGATTTTTACAGTCATTCAATAGTGTACCCTAACAATTATCCTTATTTAGTGGACAGCACTTGTTTTCTATCCAAGTGACGTTCAATATTTTTATTCACTTCTAATGGACACAAGTTCGAACACATGCTCTCATCTTTATTTTTTGTAGATGCCCAAAGACAAAGATGATATACAGAAGATATTTTTGCGGACAAATGGTTTGGCAACAAATTGCAAATGAATGGCACATGGAACCAAAAAATGGACCATGGATACATAGTTTGCAGCCTGAAAAGAGCACAAGTTCATGAGCAGGTAGCCTTATAGTCGCTAAGCTCATTCAGTTAGAATTATTAGAATATATAAGAATACTTAAGATTAAACTACAACATAGTTCTTCTTCTCTGTCGTGTTTGTCTCTACTGTTTGTACTTCATTTTCCCCTGCAAGTGTTTCTTAGAGAAATTGTGACTTGCTGACTTTTCTTTTGATTAAAGATTACCTTGGCATTTGGGCACACACACACATTACTATATTCTATGAATTTCTGTTTATCTGTTGAAACTAAAATCTCATTCATTTTTATGATTTTAGTACAAAATGTGATGTAAAACCCAAGGTTCTGAGAAAAGAAAAACTGCAATGGAGTATCTTTTCTCCAATTCCACACGTGTTCTAGTCAATTTTTGTTATTAGGACTCTTATTAAACATTACAATACACTCAGTACATGAACAGCTATGTTTCATAGCTAAACATACAATTTTTTTTAAACATTCTGATAATTGATTAAAATGAGACCATGATGGTAAGTCAAACAGGATACCAAGAAAGTTTACCAGGAATATGACTTCATCGCATCTCATTTCTGTGAGTCAATATGTCCTTATTTTTATAGTAAACAACTGTGAGGTATATGATTCTCTGATCTTATATGGTTTATACAAAAGCTGTAATTTTCTGAAAATTCTGTGCTATTGACTAATAAAGATATTACATTTTGGAGTGGTAGTTATCTTTGGATATTAACAAAGATATAACAATTCCTTTTACAGTCTTCTTGTTTTATATCATGTATGAATACTGCAATTATAACACAACTTATTTTCATATTTAGGGTAGCTTGGCATAAATCTAATTTTTAGTGAATACTTAGTAGAAATATTGCCTATTGTTCAAAATCTTCCATATTTTTCTGATTATTAAGG
Source organism: Engystomops pustulosus (assembly GCF_040894005.1). Lineage (NCBI taxonomy): Eukaryota > Metazoa > Chordata > Amphibia > Anura > Leptodactylidae > Engystomops > Engystomops pustulosus. Next base: position 141,373,888 of record NC_092413.1, on the reverse strand, counting down.
CCTCAATATGTAGAATACAAGGTAATCAGGCAGAATAAATGCAAATATCTGTACCACCAGTATTATGCACATGATCTGTGATGCACAACAAGTTTACAGCCCAGCTCCTCTCCTTCCCTGTTCGGAGACCCCTTTTTATCTACATGCCTATAAAACAATGAAAATAGAAAGGGTGCTCATGAGACACCCCTTTAATGACGTTTTTAACACAATCTAAATGCTCTTTCACATTTGCGTTTGTGCCCAGCTTCAGTCGTGCATCCATTGCGTCTTACTCGGTTGTGTCTTAATTTTTCTTCCGTTTTGTCTGTGTTCGCAAAAAAATAAAGGTTTAACATTGCTTTGAAAATATTACATCTGGTTTTTCAGTCTCTTCAGTGAAAATAAAACAGATGTTTCATTGTTTTGTTTTTTTCTGGACTTCTTTTGCTTACTGTGATACGCACCAATGAAAAAATAAGACATGTTTCAACAGATGAAAGTACAAGCCGATGTGAAAATACCCATAGAAATCAATGACTTTTCAGTGGAAATCACTGAACCACAGACGTGAAAAACAAAGCCAATGTGAAAGAGCCCTAACACTGAGACTGATTCAACATGAATTTCAGATCATTCTAATTGCAATTTTTGGAACCGTCATATGCAAATGATATAAACAGTACTGTACCTGATTAATTTTTGTTTGAATAAATAACTTTTCACGAATTGTCAAACACCCGCTGTTTAATTGTATAATACAAATTTTTAATGTCAACCCTGTTTTTTATTTATTTATTTTTATAAGAAAATAAGACATAAAATATATATTGTACAAAAATCGACTGCTGCTTCTCGACACAATGTCATTGTTTATGATGATGTAAAATCTGTCTGTAATAAAATGAACAGAAACACAGTTTCTTTTTGTTAAGAAAGGATGACTCATTATGACTTCCAGAACCGTGAGACCTGGTGTTAAGTGAAATGGGTGGTAAATGAGGATGGATATATTTTTTTAACAATATAACATTTTCATTATAAACCCTGTTTTTTGTTGATGACATGGAATTCACTCATTTCAGACATACTAGTGCAAAAAAATTGTGCAGGAATATTTTGCAACACCAGCTGAATGAAAAAATTTGCAAACCGCCCAGTGCACAAAGAGTGTCTGATAAATCTGGTTGCTCAAAATGGTTACAAAGTGTCATTGATTTAATGATAAAGCATTGTTATATTTGCAACCACAACTCAGGTTGTCCTCTCCTTCAGGTTTACTCTGTGTCATCCAGGACATTTACGTTTCTTGGAATAGAAAAAATATAGATGTTCTGTGGTATATTCAACCATCACAGGACATAGATGATCCAAGTGCCCAAAATATTGCAACGGAAGGCATTCTGCCACGTACATGTTTTCATATATGTGGCTTAAAAATAACATAGTGGCATGAATCTTGTCTTCCTGAAATATTCTTTGATGGTAAGCAGCTTGCAGCCAGGCATTGTAATTTTACTGGAAATGAAGGGACATTGTTACTTGATCTTCAGAAGACTCAACTCATTGAAATCAAGAACTAGATGCATGTACCGTTTGCTGATCAATGGTATTTAAGATTGCAGCAGGAAAGCCAGAAGTAATAGATATTGGTTTAGGGCACCAATGGAATTTCTGCTTGTCCATCAGAGGTATGGCTATAAATCAGTCTGTTTGGGCACCAGAGGCTATACCACTGTGCAAACTGTGTTTAGTGTTGTGTCAAATCTAACAGCTTTTGCCTCTGTGGGTTTTAAGTTTGTATCATACATTGGATTTTCAAATGATGCTTGTCCATTACTGTTTTCATGCCCAGCATATCCATTGTACTGTACTTTGGGTCTCGCTCTGTAAAATAAAATAACATATCGAAGCATTTAAAAAAAATTACTGAAATAAACACATAAATGAGTAGAAAAAATCTAAGCATAATAAAAACTAGAAGTTAAGACATAAAGTATTCACAAATCAATTCACTATTACACATATGGCTTTGCTATTTGATTTTTCAATAAAAGATCAATGGATAATATGTGCTTTGTGCTTATGGCAGGTATGACAATGAAGTTCTCCCTACAAATACAGGATAAAACTGTAAAAAGATGTACAGGCGGTCCCCTACTTAAGGACACCCGACTTACAGACAACCCATAGTTACAGACAGACCCCTCTGCCCACTGTGACCTCTGGTGAAGCTCTCTGGATGCTTTAAAATAGTCCCAGACTGCAATAATCAGCTTAAAATTGTCTGCAATGAAGCTTTATTGATAATTCTTGGTCCTATTACAGCAAAAAAATTTGAAACTCCAATTGTCACTGGGGCAAAAAAAAAAATTGTCGGGAACTACAATGATAAAATATACAGTTTCGACTTACATACAAATTCAACTTAAGAACAAACCTACAGTCCCTATCTTGTATGTAACCCGGGGACTGCCTGTAATTGAAAAAGTTTTTCAAGAGAAACTCACTTCTGTTCTGAACAATGGGTTATCTATGGATTTAATAATGTTTTTATTAATAAAATAAACTACCATATATACATGTAAAATGTGCAGCAGAGTGCCCCCATTAATAAGATGTGCAGCAGAGTGCCCTCATTAATAATATATGTAGCAGGTTAATGCCCCCATTAATAAAAGAGCGCAAGGTTAGAATTGAGAGAAAAGAGAGGTCTGTAATTTTATTGCAGGTACACTTCAACTGTAAGAGACATAATCTAAAAAAAAAACAGAAAATCCCAAATGAATTTTAAGAATTTTATTTTATTGCATGAAATAAGTATTTGATCCCCTACCAATGAGCAAGAATTCTGTCTCTCTTAGTGCTGTTAGTTTTTATTTAAGATGCTTCTCCTACTCTGCACCCATTACTTGTATTAATTGTACCTGTTTGAACTTGTTTTCTGTATAAAAACATCGGTCCACACACTCTCTCACACTCCAACCTCTCCACCATGGGCAAGATCAAAGAGCTGTCTAAGGACACCAAAGACAAAATTGTAGACCTACACAATGTTTGGATGGACTCGAACACAATAGCCAAGCAGCTTGGTGAAAAGACAACAACTGTTGAAACAATTATTAGAAAATAGAAAAAACACTAGATAATTAACAATCTACCTCAGTAACACCTCAACTTGTGGGCTAATGATTCTATAAAAGGTCAAGAATTTTTGAAGTTCCCCAGTGACCATCTGAATGACCCAGATGAGGCATGGGAGAAGGTCATGTGGTCAGATTAGACCAAAGTAGAATTTTTATTATCACCTCCACTTGCTGGGTTTTGAAAAATGAGGACAACCCTACGAAACATGATCCCAAACCTGAAGCCACTTTGTGGTGGCTTCTGCAAAGGGGACAGGACGACTCCACTGTATTTTGGGGGGGATGGATGGGGCCATGTATCACAAGATTGTGGACAAAAGATTCCTTCTCTCAGTAAGAGTATTGAAGAGGGGTTTTCTAGTTTAACCCATAAAACTCAGCAAGAGCAACTAAGGACAGGTTCTGTATGAAGAATTTTAAGGTTCTGGTGTGGTCTAGCCAGTCTCCAGACCTAAACCCAATCAAAATATTTTGGAGGGAGCTGAAACTCAATGTTGCTCAGCAACAGACTTGAAACCTGAAAGATCTGGAGAAGATCTGTATGGAGGACTGTGCCGAAATCCCTGCAGTAGTGTGTGCAATCTTGGTCTAGAAATAAAGGAAATAGTAGGCCTCTGTAATTTGTTTCATGCAATAAATTTCTAATTAATTATTTAAAAATAATAAAATGTGATGTTTTTAGATTCTCACAGTTGAATTCTATCTACAGTAAATAATTATAGACCTCTCCATTCTTGCAAAATCAGCTTAGGATCAAATACTTTTTTCACTCACTGTGTATATATTTATATATATTTGTTCTAAACACTTTTTATACTATATTTAATGAAAAAAGCATTGCTGTGACTGGAACAGTATAAACAAGTACAGAAATGTAAGTTTACAAAGTGGTCCTATGTTCGCCTCCTTCTTTCCCAGCTCCCAGACCATTGGACAGAGATAACGTGTTATCTTCGAACAGAAAAAGATGAGGCCACAATAAGAAAATAACATATTATAGAGATATTTTTGAGGTTCAGATGATGTATGTAAATGATTCAATCTAAGGACTAAATAAATAATGAAAATTGAAAATCATATTTATGTGAAACCTTGAACTGCCAAATTTCATCTGTCATTAAGTGTGAGATAACATATGATGTAGGAAAAATCTGTGGTATTTTGTATTAGAGGGATAGTATCACAGATTATTTAGAAGAGAGAGGAAAAAAAGGAACTAGGGCTGTGAACAGCAATAAATTCTAACTGCAAGGGGAATAGTGCAAATGATCCAGAGCATTTTTCCCATAACATGACTTCAGCTCATAATGTTGGGCTGTAGTTAATTTTTACAGACTGGTTGCTAAAAAGTAACTTGTTCAGGGTAACAAATTTAAGTGTTAGGTCAACTGCATGCTTAAAAGGGTTGTCCACATTCAGCAAATAATTGATATGTTTTGTGTAAGGAAAAGTTATATAATTTTCCAATATACTTTCTGTATCAATTCCTCAAAGTTTTCTAGATCTCTTCTTGCTGTCCTGTTATAGAAAGCTTCTACGTTTATGTACAGCGGATATATAAATCTATCCATGTCGATGTGATGGACATGCCACAGCCATCATTATCACACAGCTCTGATAACTCTCTCCGATATAACTTCTTATGCACCTGCATGTCCATCACATAACCATCGACAGATTGTACCCGCTGCACCTAAACATAGAAGCTTTCTATAGAAGGACAACAAGTAGAGATCTAGAAGAATCGTGAGGAATTGATACACAAACCACATTGGGAAATTGTATATCTTTTCCTTACTCAAACAATATCAATTATTTCCTGAAATTGGACAACCCCTTTAAAACTATAATGGATGCTGAGAAAACATTCCTATCACATTTTGAGTGGGTACTATTGATAAAACATTTCAGGACATTATAAATTAAGCAAAGAGAAAAGGCAGGTAAATATTTAGCAGCACCTAACTGATAAAGAGATGTATTTTTCCAAAATCACGTTCCAGAGATGAAGTAAAGCTCTGTATGGCTAAGCATAACAGGATCAATGGGAACACTGTGGTGATGATTTGGGTAGAGGTTAATTTGAATCATTTGCTGTTCACCAATATAATTTACATATTTCTATATTGAATTTAGCATATATCTACATTTGGCAAGTCACAGCACAAGCAATAATAGGAGATATAACAATGAAATATGTGTCCCTTCTGAGTTTTTATTATAGCTTTACATCAAGATTTCTGTGGGATGGGAAATGTTAGAGGCAGCAATTAAGCAGATGTCAAAAGTAAAGCAAAAACTTGAAAGGTTAGAGACTTGGTAATGTTTTCTATAAGAAAAGTCACAAAGATTTAGTTAATCAACATAATTGTACAGTATGTATTTACCTTCTTTATCTTTGAGGTAATATCTTTTAGTTTACAAAAATAAGTTATGGATATATTTACAAGTTTTAATACCCATATAATTCTTCTAATTTCTCCAAAAACAATGTCCATAAAGAAATTAAAAGAAGTAGTGGGCTTTGAAATGTGGAGATAAAAAGTATAATGATGTCATAACTTTCAAAATCAATATCAAAATCATATAAAACAAGAAGATTTGGACAAGAGTAAAAATGAGGTATGGACTTGCATTATTGAAAATATTAGATGGTGTCAGTAAATAAAAACCATTGGTCAATTCAATTTAATGTGGTACACAAATTACAGTAAAGAGATGAATTTGAAAAAAACTGATTGTAAGCCTCCTTGCAATTGTTCTTGTCTTAATGTAATGTCTGTGAATCCCTTATTGACTGTACAGCACCATGGAATTAATGGTGCTCTGTAAATAATAATAATGTGCAATGGGAGATGAAGGATACATTTATATTATTTAGTCATGCCCAAATATAACTGCATATTGGAAGCAAATTATTAAGTTCACAGATTTAAAGATAACAAATATTGGCCCAGATTTATTAAAGCCCTTGCACCAGTTCTACACTGAAAGGGGGCATTCTGGTGCACAGTCAGACCATGTGCCACATTTATCATGCAGTGTCCTACAGAATTGTGTCACAGCCCCCATGTTTAAAGGGAACGTACCACCACAGATCTACAAAGGTAGGGGCGTGAGGATAGCCCTTTTAAGAGCTAATCCTCACATTTCCGCAATATTTTATCAACTTTTAATTCCCTTACATGTAAATTTTGTAAAAAGGCTACTGGGACGTGGAGTAGCCGATGCTGAGGCTACACAGGGCTGCTACTCCACGCCCCAGTAGCCTCTTTGACCCTCCTACCAGATGTCTTTGGCGCGCAGCCCTCGTCCCAGAAACCTGCTGTCTGCGCATGTGCAAAACAGCAGTCCCGCAGCTACGCGGCTCTGGTTTTGGAGCAGTGACCTCGCAGCCATGGGCCTGCTGTTCTGTGCATGCGCAGACTGCAGGTTTCTCGGATGAGGGTGCACAGCTACGAGGAACTGTGCACTGAAGACATCTGGTAGAAGGGTCAAAGAGGCTACTAGGGCGTGGTGTAGCCGTGTAGCCTCACTCCGACTACTCCATTCCCCAGTAGCCTCCTTACAAAATGTACATATTAGGGAATTAAAAGTTAGTTAAATATTGCGGGGACGTGAGGATTAGCCTATAAAAGGGCTATCTTCACGTCCTATAGTTGCACCTACCACCCGATCTACCTTTATATAATTTATAATATATAATATTATAATAATATTATATAATTTAATCCTACAACAGGACAATGACCGAAAGCACACATCCAAATTATGCATGAACTATTTAGGGAAGAAGCAGCAGCTAGTATTCTATCTGTAATAGAGTGGCCAGCCCAGTCACCAGATCTCAACCCATTGAGCTGTTGTGAGAGCAGCTTGACTGTATGATACATAAAGTGCCCATCAATCCCATCAGGAGGGACTTCTGGAAACATGGGGGAAAATTTCTCCAGATTACCTCAGCAAATTAACAGCTAGAATGCCAAAGGGAACAATACTAAATATTTCAAACTCTGTCAATGCCTGGGCTATATTTTCTATTCATTTTTTCATATGAAAAATAAAAGTATGATTTTTTTTGGAAAACACAAAACTGTCTGAGTAACTCCACACTTACTGGTGTGCATGTATTACTTGGCCATTACTTGGGTATTACGGGGGGCTATATATATATATATATATATATATATATATATATATATATATATATATATATGTGTATATATAAATATATATATATAAAAATATATATTTATATATATATATATAGGAAAAATTAGCAATGAAGAAGCACTCCATAAGATAAAGTCAAGTGAATTTTCTCCTTTTTACACGGTGCTGCTCCTTAGCCCTACTTTGGTTTTATATATACACTCACCGGCCACTTTATTAGGTACACCTGTCCAACTGCTCGTTAACACTTAATTTCTAATCAGCCAATCACATGGCGGCAACTTAGTGCATTTAGGCATGTAGACATGGTCAAGACAATCTCCTGCAGTTCAAACCGAGCATCAGTATGGGGAAGAAATGTGATTTGAGTGCCTTTGAACGTGGCATGTTTGTTGGTGCCAGAAGGGCTCCTCTGAGTATTTCAGAAACTGCTGATCTACTGGGATTTTCACGCACAACCATCTCTAGGGTTTACAGAGAATTGTCCGAAAAAGAAAAAACATCCAGTGAGCGGCAGTTCTGTGGGCGGAAATGCCTTGTTGATGCCAGAGGTCAGAGGAGAATGGGCAGACTGGTTCGAGCTGATAGAAAGGCAACAGTGACTCAAATCGCCACCTGTTACAACAAAGGTAGACAGAAGAGCATCTCTGAACGCACAGTACGTCGAACTTTGAGGCAGATGGGCTACAGCAGCAAAAGACCACACCGGGTGCCACTCCTTTCAGCTAAGAACAGGAAACTGAGGCTACAATTTGCACAAGCTCATGGAAATTGGACAGTAGAAGATTGGAAAAACGTTGAAGTGGCAGATAGTAGTTTAAGGAAGTGCCTCTCTATCAGACTTTACATTTGGCATAAGAAAATAATATTTCCAAAGAAACAAAGTCAGTACAGAGCGGTAGAATATGTGTCAAATTGACCACATCAAAAAAAGTACAGCAAAAAAAATCCTTTCAGCAAAGAAAGAAAAGCACCTGCCCTTGTTGTCAAGACTGCCATAACTAAACTAAATATATCCTATTATTTCCTCTTCTTTGTTCATAGACCTCACATCATATACATATATAGGTATGAGGGAATGACATCTTTGTAGACGAATACATTAAAAGAATCTGCAATAGGTTATTAATCTGTCTTATTTAATAGCAAAGGTCTAACTTTAGATTTGGCTGTGTCTCACACCAGAAGTTTATACACTGTAGATGAATATCCATTTGCAGTGCATAAGGCTCGACTAGTGATCTACAACTATACTATATAACGGTTATTATATTAGGTGAAAAACAAATAATATTTTGTAAATTATATATCATATTGACATATCAGAATGTACAAATATGCAAAGATCTAGTTACCAAGGCAAATAAGGCAACATTTTTATCATAATTTACACCTACTCTATATCTTAGAACTATTTTGTTATTCCTGAGACATAGAATGAGCCTATAAAAGACTATAGCATATTAAGGGCATCGCTTAAAGAGGACCTGTAGGCTCTCCTGACATGTCTGATATAGTAATGAATGGTTATATTGTAATACAAATAATCTGGTCATCTCTACTTGGAACTGTGTTTATTTTAATGTGAAATTATTTCACCTGGAAAGATACAATAAGTTGACAAATGGGCATTTTCATTCCTTACGCCAAAATAAATGTGATTTTAAATAGGAGGGCAAAGCCATTCTCTGTAAAGCATCTATTTGGCAAGGAAATGATAACACCTATTTTTCATACAGTTTCAGGAAAAAAATGGCAGGAAAGGAACAACACAGTTCTAAGAAAAAGATCCAGCATTTCACGGGGAAAGTATTTGCAATAACACAGACAAGCCAGGAAAGATGAAAGGCCCTTTTTAAGTATGTACAGAGCCATTTATTCCAACTTACATACAGCTGTTTCAGGCCTACGTGCCCTCATCAGTGCAAGATATTGAAATCATGGCTTCTGTGGTATAAGACGTAGGTATTAATCTGTAAGTACAAATACAAAATGGAAAGGGATTAAACTAGTGAGTGAATATGCTTATTTCATGGGATGGATTTCAATGTGTACCCTATTTCCAGTTTATCTTTCATTCATTCATTTTAATGGAGATGTACATGCATCCCTTATTCAAAGCATTGTTACCTCCTTAGGTTAAAGAAGCCTAAATTCTATTTGGAACAGAAGCTTTAGAATTGGAAAGGGGCAAACATTACACCTGAACAATAAATGTGATTATCAATACTGAAAAAAATGTCTTTATGTTCTCTGAGTGCGTTTAGTGGGTAATGACTAGAATCATTTAGTTGGTCTCATGATGCTAGTCCTTAAGACTGGGGTATAATGGTAAATGATAACTTTCAAGCTCTAAAAAAATAGTGTTCTCTTCAGCATACATAAAAAAACATACATACCTAGCTTTATCAATGCTTCTATTATTATTTACCTGTGTTTATAGAGATAGAATGCAAATCCTGATAATATAAGTGCGAAAAATGGTACCAAGATTGCAGCTGCTACAGAACTGCTATTTGTGCCATAATAATTGTTGGAAGAGTCAGTGACGTTAAGTGGACCTGTAACAAAGCAAACACATCATTAAGTGAAAGTCTTTTCATTATTTACAATGACACTTTTTTATTTTGTATCATCATGAAGTAACTTCTGCTCTTTAGACTGTATTATTAAGTACAAGGATTTGCCTCTCCCTCCATGTAAGCAGTAAGAAATGAAGGGCTCTGCACTGGTATGCACAGGTGGAGAACATTCCACATTCTTCATTTATTATGTATCTTATTCAGTAATTCACCCGCTGGCAGTAGATTTCTGGGACAGTGCCTTCTTTGCCTTCATGGTAGAGATCTGTCCTCATGGTAAAATAACTGATATACATTTATTGCATTTTTTTCTATACTGTAAAAAGAACCAATTTAGTTTATCAGTTTTTAATATGCATATTTATATACACTGTGTAAGAATTTTAGGCAAGTGTGAGAAACTCTAGAAAGTAAGAATACTTTCAAAAATAGAAGCGTACAAAATTAGACTCCTAGGGGGTCATTTATCTTACAATTTTCTCTTTTTTCTCTTACTTTTGGTACTTTTGGGCATGTTTGATATATATGCACCTAAATTTGCAACATTTCGAGTCACCTAGCAGTGTTACCTGCCCAAGAATTTTTATGTGTTATGGGTGAAAGATCCTTAAAATTCAGATGTGGAGAAGTGAAAATGTTGCCATTTTGGTGCAAATCTTGGTTAAAAAGTCACAAATAAACTGCAGTCCTGACTAGGTGACTTTTTTAAGTTAAACAGACTGCCTGATGTCACGGGTGCTCCCACGACCCATGTCTCAGGTCGCAGTGCTCCTCTCTATGCCCCAGTGCCCTGCAGCTCTAAGTCACCTGTCCTCTCTCCTGTTTATGTTCGTTATGTTTATGCGTGCGCCGGCTTCAGTAAATTTGAAGGGTCAGCGCACAAAAAATCGGTGCTTTCCTTTTCCCAGTATTACTTATAATCCAGCCTCTCCCTGCATACCCTGCTGGATCTTGATGCCTTGTGCCTTAGAGACTGCTTGTCTCATGCCCTGTGCTGATATTGTGATTTCCCGTTGTGACCCCGGTTCCATTCCTGACTACTCTTTCCTACTGCCTGCCTTGACCTAATGCTATGTTCCTGACTCTGATCCTGTGTTGCCCGTCCTTACCTCCTGCCTATCTCCGACTATGATTCTGCTCAGCATTTGTGTACCTCGCCTTGGATGCCACCGCTGACAAAGTCGCACCTATGGAACCACCTGGTGATACGCCACAGCAAGCCTAACCCTCTTTGTGGCAGGCTCTGGTGAAAACTGGGTACCACTTATATTCCGTTCCCAGGTGTCGGCTTACGTCATCGTCTGCCGTGATCCAGGGGGTCCGCTACCCCTGGAGCTTGACACTTGATATATCAACCAAGTCCAAAACCCAGAAAAAAGCAAGAAAACACACACACAAATGTCCTGAGTGATTGTCCTTGTTTCTACAGCAGGACAATACCCCAAGACATACAGGCACTGGGTGGAATTCATGAAACACCGGTGCTCCATGCGGGCAATTCTACACCAGTCCCTAACTGGTTTAGATGTGTGACAAGACCTATGAACAATCAATGGGGATCAGGGTGATCAGGATATTTCAGGCCCTGTATGCAAAAAAACTTGTGTACAAGTCCCGATAAATGCTCCCCATTGTACTCAACCAACAAACTATGTGTTCACAATTATGAGGGGCTTTTTAGAAGCTGTATATGTTACTCAATGTTACTCACTTGTAATCAAAATGTACTGTGAAGAAGACCACAATGTACCAGAGCATCAGTCTGCAAAAAGTTGGGATTACATTATTTATTGTATATATATATATATATATATATATATATATATATATATATATATATAGAATGTAGAAAAAGTCCAAGCAGCACGGCAAATATCCCAAAAGAGTCACAAAAATTGAAGCTATGTGCAAAGCCGTAATGGGTCCAGGCAAGGGGAAGGACCCTCCAAATAACAAATAATGAAAAAGGCAGCACAAAAAAAATTGGTGAAAAACGGTGGTTTTAATCCATAGAAGACGACGTTTCGGCTCGTATACACGTGAGCCTTTCTCAAGTCTTGAGAAAGGCTCACGTGTATACGAGCCGAAACGTCTTGAGAAAGGCTCACGTGTATACGAGCCGAAACGTCGTCTTCTATGGATTAAAACCACCGTTTTTCACCAATTTTTTTTGTGCTGCCTTTTTCATTATTTTTTATTTTATATATATATATATATATATATATATATATATATATATATATATATATATATATATATACACTCACCGGCCAGTTTATTAGGTACACCATGCTAGTAACGGGTTGGACCCCCTTTTGCCTTCAGAACTGCCTCAATTCTTTGTGGCATAGATGCTGGAAGCATTCCTCAGAGATTTTGGTCCATATTGACATGATAGCATCACACAGTTGCTGCAGATTTGTCAGCTGCACATCCATGATGCGAATCTCCCGTTCCACCACATCCCAAAGATGCTCTATTGGATTGAGATCTGGTGACTGTGGAGGCCATTTGAGTACAGTGAACTCATTGTCATGTTCAAGAAACCAGTCTGAGATGATTCCAGCTTTATGACATGGCGCATTATCCTGCTGAAAGTAGCCATCAGATTGCACCGATGCTCAATTGGTACCAAGGGGCCCAAAGAGTGCCAAGAAAATATTCCCCACACCATGACACCACCACCACCAGCCTGAACCATTGATACAAGGCAGGATGGATCCATACTTTCATGTTGTTGAAGCCAAATTCTGACCCTACCATCCGAATGTTGCAGCAGAAATCGAGACTCATCAGACCAGGCAACGTTTTTCCAATCTTCTACTGTCCAATTTCGATGAGCTTGTGCAAATTGTAACCTCAGTTTCCTGTTCTTAGCTGAAAGGAGTGGCACCCAGTGTGGTCTTCTGCTGATGTAGCCCATCTGCCTCAAAGTTCGACGTACTGTGCGTTCAGAGATGCTCTTCTGCCTACCTTGGTTGTAACGGGTGGTGATTTGAGTCACTGTTGCCTTTATATCAGCTCGAACCAGTCTGCCCATTCTCCTCTGACCTCTGGCATCAACAAGGCATTTCTGCCCACAGAACTGCCGCTCACTGGATGTTTTTTCTTTTTCGGACCATTCTCTGTAAACCCTAGAGATGGTTGTGCGTGAAAATCCCAGTAGATCAGCAGTTTCTGAAATACTCAGACCACTGCCACGGTCAAAGGCACTCAAATCACCTTTCTTCCCCATACTGATGCTCGGTTTGAACTGCAGGAGATTGTCTTGACCATGTCTACATGCCTAAATGCACTGAGTTGCCGCCATGTGATTGGCTGATTAGAAATGTGTTAACGAGCAGTTGGACAGGTGTACCTAATAAAGTGGCCGGTGAGTGTATATATATATAATTAAACGCCTGACTCCCCTATTAATGAAATACCATGCATCCCCCCAAATAATGAAATTCCCTTCAACCTCCCTATTAATACCCTGCAGCCACGCTTTTAATGAAATGCCCTGCAGCCCCCCTATTGAAATGCCCTGCAACCCCCCAATAATTGAATGCACTGCAGTCTCCCAAATAATGATAAGCTCTTCAGTTTTGTGCTGAAAAACTCGTCTTATACACAAGTATATACGGTAGTCTGCAAAATCTGTGGCAGAGATTATATTTTTTGTTATCATTTTATGGTATATTAAAAAAAACTTGAATATCATTTGATATCATTATAATCCAGATTTTTTAAAACATTGGCCGAATGATTACTCTCGGCTGGTAAAATACAAGGCTTTTATTTCTTGAGTAATGATTTCTCTATAGCTGAGCAAAAATTAAAAGTGTCCTTTCTTTTTGACACACAAAAGGTATATAAAAATGTTGTCAAGAGCATTAGCTTAATGATAAAATTATTGAAATTATAAACATCACCATCAACACTTGTGATGAGATGACCTAATAAAATTTGACAAAATAAACTTTTTACATGCTGCTGGGAAAGTCCCCAGAAGTATATAAACTTGTGTTATTAGAAGTGAGTATACACAATTAATAAAATTTCACTAAATTATTTTAAGTAAACAGTTGATTTGCAGGGGCTTTTGGACCCCACTAATGTAAAATTCATAACCCAGTATAGATCATATAAGAGGACTTCAACCATAAACATGCAGCCAAAGCTGCAATGGAATGTGATAAAGTAATCACAATTAGTTATCGAAGAAAAAAAGGGTGGATCTCTATATTTACTAGCACTACAGAATTTTTTTTATCATGCCTGGTTAACAGATTAGGCAAGTCTGAGGATCTGTGATTGCTGTTTACAAATATTCTCCAGAGAAGAAGGTGCAAAAATTCCAAATTCAAAATGTGCAAGGATGGTAGAGACATATCCAAACAGACCTGCAGCTGTTTAGACTACACAGTCTAAACTTATCGGGGCTGAATACATATGCACACTACACTATTAATTTTTTAATTAGCCAAAACTTGCAAAATCAAGTTTCATTTAAAAAATACCCTTTGCTTTGTGTTGTGCTCTTACATGAAAAATTGATACATATATTTAAGTTGGTGGTGACTGTAATGTCTAAATGAGGAAAAGTTAAAGGAGTATGAATACTTTAGCCACCTGCACTGTATGTGTGGAATTCCTTGACCTTGTTTAACCCCTTATCACCGACACTAGTTTTCAGCTCAATGACCAGACTCGATTTTTCAAATCTGACAAGTCTCACGATAATTGGTTATAACTTCGGAACGCTTTAACATATCCTGGTGATTTTGAGAATGTTTTCTCGTAACACATTGTACTTCATGTTAGTTATAAAATTTAAGTGATAAGTTTTGCGTTTCGTTCTGAAAAAAAGTGAAAATTTGGCAAAAGTTTGTAAAAATTCTTCATTTTCCAAGTTTGAAATGTTCTGGTTTCCAGATAGGAAGTAAAACTACCCAAAAAGTTTGATAATTAACATTTACAGAATATCTGCTTTATGTTGGGATGATATTTTATGCTTCCGGTCATTTTTCTAGGATGTTATGAGGTGCAGAACTTTAGGTGCGATTTTTCTTATTTTCATGAAAATTGCCATAACTCACATTTTGAGGGACAACTCGGCTTCCAAGTGACTTTGAGAGGCCTAAATAATAGTAAAACCTCATAAATTACCCCACTATAGAAACTTCACCCCTCAACGTATGTAAAACAACTTCTATTAAGTCCATTAACCCTTTAAGTGTTTCACATGGGTTAAAAAATATGGACCTGCGATTTAGAAACTATGGAATTTTTTTGGAAATACATTCATTTAGGCCAAAACTGACATTTTCAGAATAAATTAAATGATGAAACGCACTGCAACGCTTGATGCCCAATTCCTCCCGAGTGTACTGATACCACATATGTGGTGGTGACTGCTGTACGGGCGCACGGCCGAGCATAGAATGAATGGCCACAGCAGATTTGTATTGTCACATTGTACGACCTATAAATTTTTATTTTTTTTGGTAATGCGATCATATGAGGGCTTATTGTTTATGGGATGAGATACAATGTATAAATAATTTATTTTGGGAGTCTAAAGCTTATTCATGAGATTTTATTAACTATTTCAAGGGGGACATAAACAAGATCATCAATTTTTATTTTGGATTGTGAGCATTTCCCCCCCCCCCCCCGCTCACCGTAACGTAAAAATAATATTTTATCTTTATTCTCTGGTTCACTACGATTGCGGTGATACCTCATTTATATAGTTTTTCTTATTTTGCTCAATTTTCCTGAGCAAAACCAATATTGGAGAAAATCGCATTGTTTTTACTATTGACAACTTTTCAGGGCCATAACTTCTGTATTTTTCTGTTGTCAGATCTGGTTGAGGGCTTATTTTTTGCGAAAACAGTTGTTCTTTTCAGTCGTATCATATTAGGTACCGTAACTTTTTTTGATCACTTTTTAGAACATTTTTTGTGATGGTGTTTGATGAAAAATTGTATATTATGGGAAGTTTTTGGAGTTTTTTTTTTTACGTAGCTCACCGAGCGGGTTCAATATTGATTTAGATTTATTGTACAGATTAATACGGACGCGGTGATACCAAATATGTACGTGTTTTGTGTTTTATATACTTTATTTGCATTTTATGTGTTACTGGGGAGATTATGGGACTTTTATTTTATTTATTTATTTAATTATATTATAAAAAGATTTAATTTTCTTTTTTTTACTTTTTTACATTTTCTACTTCTTGGCTTGAATAAGCGATCATCCGATCGCTTATTCAAGCCTTTACACTGCAATACACTTGTATTGCAGTGTATAGTGAAAGTAACTGAGCATGCTGCGCATGCTCAGTTACTTACAGCCGGGTCCTGCCAGGAAGGCAGGACCCGGTGAGAAGAGGAGCCGACAGCCCCGGGTCACTCGTCGGAACCCGGGGCAGCGGCAGGAGGGATCGGATCCCCCGGTAAGCACACGGAGTTTTTCCGATCCCGGGTGTTAGTGCCGGGTCTGGGCTGTGGTATCACAGCCCGACACCGGCACCAGCGAGACCCGGTGTCCCGAAAACTTCTTCTGATGCGCCGCCGTAGAAAGGCGTCGCATCAGAAGAAGTACCCTTAATGACCGCCGTAAAAACCCGATAGGGCGGTCATTAAGGGGTTAATACAAAAGTGCATTCTTCAAATGTAAAACATCAATTATGTTTCATACTCTGTAGTAGTATTGATTTTTTTAAAATGCTAGTTTTGACCATGTCTGTCCTCTAACAGTAACATTATGCCTTTGGTATTTAGTTTTACCTTATTTGCAATACAGTTAAAATCCTCATTGTAAAAATAGTCCCATTATGAATGTGGCATTAAAATCTAAGGGCCACATGTTTTTTCCGCCATTTTTGCAATTAAACGGCAAACTAGCGGCTCAGCAAAAATAACCATGTTTCCCTAATTTATCCTACCAATCCAGATGTTTTTTTGCACCTAATGATATGCATCACTTGCGACTTTTCATTCAGGCGCAAAAATGGGCACAAAAACACTCCAGCCCAAAGGTGACGTTAACTGAGAAGTAAACGCTGAGCCCCTGTGCAGAGCACACACTACATACACTGCAGACAGGAGCTTCAGACTGTATTTACAGTTTATCACCTTCTATTTACAAAACATTCTGCAAAATCCTCAGCTCAGAGCAGTACAGGAGAGAAGTTTGCAGAATTTTGCAGATAGGCCAGACATGTGTCCCCTGTGCAGCAGGATGAGCACACTGGTGTCTGAGGAGTATACTGTGCAGAATTACAGGGGGGCAGCAGGAGATCAGCACTGGGAGATCCCCTCCATGAGAAGCCACTTCTGAGGAGATCACTGGGTGCTGGGTGCCACACACCTGGGTGCTGCTGTGAGCAGGGCCGCATCTGCCATGAGGCGAGATGAAAATCTCGCTTCAGGCGGCAGAATGCGGGTCCCTGTAAAGGGCGGCGAAATTCGCCGCTCTAAAGTGGGCGATTCGGGCGTCCATTAACGCCCGAATCGCCCACCAGCTAAATAAATCGCGCCTATCTCTTTAAGACACAGGCGCGATTTATATGCGGAGCGACGCAGCGCCTTTCTGGCAGCTGCGTCGCTCCGTTCTAAGCAGTGACACAGGCGCCATGACGTCATGGCGCGGCGCCTGTGTCACTGTGCGGAGCCGCGTCTCACAGGAGAGCCGCGTGAACACCGGAGCCGTGGCGAGGGAGCAGCTGCCTGCAGGTGAGTAGGATTTTATTATTTTTCATGTATTTAATTAATTGTGGCTAATAATTAATACTGCGGGGGGGGGGGGGCGGAATATGGGGCCAGAATTATTTTAAACTGGGGGGGGGGGGAATCATGGAATGCTATTTTATTTGGGGCTATAATTATTTCTTTATTACTGGGGGGGATGCAATATATATTTATATTATTTGGGGCTATACCGTAATTATTTTATACTGGGGGGAATGCTATATATATATTATTTGGGGCTATGATTGTTTAATACTAGGGGGATGCTATAGATATTATATGGGGCCAGAATTATTTTATACTAGGGGGGGGGGTGCTGTATATATTATATGGGGCCAGAATTATTTTATACTAGGGGCGGGGGGGGGGGTTCTGTATATTTTATTTGGGGATTTGGAGCTATAATTATTTTATACTGGGGGGATGCTATATATATTATTTGGGGCTATAATTATTTTATACTGGGGGGGGGTGATGCTATAGATATTATTTGGGGCTATAATTATTTTATACTGGGGGGGATGCTATAGATATTATTTGGGGCTATAATTATTTTATACTGGGGGGATGCTATAGATATTATTTGGGGCTATAATTATTTTATACTGGGGGGATGCTATAGATATTATTTGGGGCTATAATTATTTTATACTGGGGGGGGGATGCTATATATATTATTTGGGGCTATAATTATTTTATACTGGGGGGGGTGATGCTATAGATATTATTTGGGGCTATAATTATTTTATACTGGGGGGATGCTATATATATATTATTTGGGGCTATAATTATTTTATACTGGGGGGGATGCTATAGATATTATTTGGGGCTATAATTATTTTATACTGGGGGGGGGATGCTATAGATATTATTTGGGGCTATAATTATTTTATACTGGGGGGGATTCAGTATATATTATATGGGGCCAGAATCATTTTATACTGGGGGGTGCTGTATATATTATATATCACTATATCACTAAGCTGGGGGGTTGTATATGGGATACAGTATATTACTAAGCTGGGGGGGCTGTATATCGGGTACAGTATATTACTTAGCTGCAGGGGCTGTATATGAGATACAGTATATTATATGTATATAGATTTTATCCCTATATAATGAAGGGATGTGTTATATGTGGGGTAGCGTGCGGTCAGTTGTGTTGTGAGGGGTATATATTATTTAGGAGCGCAGTGTTGTTTTCCAGGAGACTTTATACTGTAAGTGACTGTGGTATTTTTAGGGAAGCCGGGTGGAGATGCTGCACGGAGCTGAAGATATCTGCCCGTGAATTCAGCCGTGATACGTCATGGATTGGAGAACCCGGAATAAAGTCCTCCTGATGGAAGAGATTGTCATCTATAAGGTACTAGATGCCACTAATGACTCCCAGATCCTGTAGTCAGTCACACAGTGTCAGGGAGCTGTCTGTAGGGTTGTTAATTGTTAGTAAAGTTTAAGGATTTACTTAACAGGGAGTGGGGGGGGGGGGGGCAGCATTTTAATATTCGCCTCAGGCAGCAAATATGCTAGAATCGGCCCTGGCTGTGAGGGTTATCTTCATTCTGGGATGTGGGAGAAGCAGAGAGGAGCATGAAGCAGGATCACATGTAAGTGCCCAAATCTAACATTGTGCCAGAACTGGGCCAAAATTGCGCCTAAGCTGTGTTAAAGTAAAGTGATTAATAAGAGGCAGGAAATTAAGTTATCACAGATGGTTGTAGCTTGTGATAATTCTTGCGCAACAGTGCGCCAGAGTTTAGGGGCTACTACTACACTTAGGCGCACAAAAGTGAAAGTGGCCCTAAGTGTGTCTACTGTAAAGGAGCAAAGCAGATTTATGATTAAGGTTTAGAGATGAGCGAGTATACTCGTCCGAGTATACTGCTCGGTCGATTATTAGCATACTCGGACCGGCTCGTTACTCGGACGAGTATCTCGCCGGCTCGAGATCGAGCAGTAAATTAATAAAATAAATTGAATAAAAGTATTTTTATTGTAAAAAAAAAATATTACACATGTTTGCAGATGTTTTACTTGTAAGAACACATTGAAATAACACTATTCTTCACTTTCCAGGTGTTCGCGCGTGTCTCCCGCTAGGTTCGGAGATGTTCGGAACATCTGGAATGTGAAGAATATTGTTCTTTCAATGTGTTCTGCACTTAAATGGTCCTGTATTCACTGTTTTTAATGTTTTAATTCTATTCTTCACTTTGCAGCTGTGCGCGCGTATCTCCGAACCTATCGGGAGCGCGCGCACACCTGCAATGTGAAGAATAGAATTAAAACATTAAAAACAGTGAATACAGGAGCATTTAAGTGCAGAACACATTGAAAGAACAATATTCTTCACATTCCAGATGTTCGTGCACATCTCCTAACTTAGCGGGAGACACGTGCGAACACCTGCAAAGTGAAGAATAGTGTTATTTCAATGTGTTCTTACAAGTAAAACATCTGCACACATCTGAAAATTTTTTTTTTGCACTGTTCTTTTACTGTTCAGTTTTATTAAAAAAAATGCTCGGGTCTCCCATTGACTTCAATGGGGCTCGTTATTCGAGACGAGCACTCGAGCATCTGGAAAAGTTCGTCTCGAATAACGAGCACCCGAGCATTTTAGTGCTCACTCATCTCTATCAAGGTTCCATAACTAATATATCATGATATAGATCAATAATAAATCATATGCTTGAAACCTTTGACTTACTGTATCATGACAAATCTTCCAGTTGTATAATAAATGACACATTGCCAGAGGGGGCACACATCAGCATGTCAGTGTGCTTGGTTTACAATCTTTGCAATCCAAAATTTGGGACTGACTGTCTCTCCTGCATAATTTAATGCATCTATACTGCCAATTGCACTCTGTCAGCAGCCTTCATGTTGATGGTTTACAAATTGAAGTCTGGTCTGTGTGGGATTTTTACATCATGGTTTAAATTTTATTTTGAATTGCCTTTTTCCTGCATCTCTTCACATTAAATTTTCTCAAACTTGCTCAATTTTAACATTTTTGCTAAATTTTCGATAATGGGGTATCTGTGAATTTTCTGTGCAAAAACATAGCAGAAAGGCAGACATTGAGCAGATTTTAAACATATGTGTGACTGGTGCAGTGTATTTGCATAGAGCACACTCAGCTGATACTCGCATCAGTAGGCATTTATCACTGCACATAAATTGGACTATAGATCCGACTGATGGGAACCTACCAGTCAAACACATAGACAATTGCCAAAAATCTTGCCTAATGATAAATCTCCCCCTATATTCCTATAGACTGGCCATTTTGGAATCCAATGATATTGGACATGTTTATGATTTTATTTGTTTATATTATATCGTTTTAGAGAAAGGGGGGTATTTTATGTTTTACATTTTTTACTGCATTTACAGACCCCATAGGGCACATTAACCCTAAGAAGTCTGATTGTTCCTGCCATCTACTGCACATCACTGTTCTGGGAGATGTTTGATACATAACGCAGCAAATATCCAGTAAGAATGTAGAAAGTTCAACCTGTGAGCCCTGTTCTTTCATCCCTAATATGATGTAAATGGAGGAATATGTGACCTATTACCACAAGCAATCACCTTGCCAGGACCATAATCTTAAAATCATGAATCATTAGGTAAGGCGATTGTTCTTGGACATATAGAGATCACATGATCCTCCATCTGCAGCCATGATCCTCCATCTGCAGGAATGTCTGGCTGATAAGGTAAAAGAAAGGAGGTTGCATTTTACATATCAAGGAAGCAGTGCAGATCCTTTGATAGATGTATATTGGTAAATTACCTAATATACCACCCCCACAGTTACACACACATTGCAAAGGACATGAGACAAAGTTGCAAAACCCTCTAAATATGAAGATACCAACTTTAGTACCAAGACATTTGCACTTTTCGATGATTAATAACAACCAAACACCATAATAAATGCCTAAATAATGTTTAGTCAAAAGCTTTGTATGAGACTTATAAATATTATTGTTTGTGTACTAGTTGCAACAGAGAGAAGTAATTGTGTTCATGTTCTATCTAAGTGATATCCATTAGAAAACATTGCCTGCTATAATTTTAAGTTTCATTGGGAGGTAAACACTTTCAAATTGACATTAATCCACAAAGATTTGAAGGAAAACAATCTTACTTTGTCTTTGAAATATAAATTTTCCAAAATTCTTCGATTGTATATCGCCTTGGTAGTTAAAAGCACTCTCCTCCCTTCCAGATGATACCTATGTAAAAGATTAAATAACATTAATGCAGCTTCAATTATTAAGCCAAGTAGTGTTGAAGTATTAGGAAACACTTATCCCTAGCTATCTGACATGGGCATATGACTGCTTGTATTTTTCAGTAAATTTGTATTTTCCAATGAGTTAATTTTTATGGTAAAAATAACAAAATGATTCTAATTTATTAACTCTTTCCTACAGCAAAACAGAATAAAACAGCGGTTTTGCCAGTTTTTTTTAATTATACAGCATGATACAGCTATTCTGTATGGTTAGTATGATTAAGGAGACACCAAACATGTACAGGTTTTCCTTATAAGGAAACCGCATTTCCCCATGTGTCGCCATATTCTGAGAGCTATAACATTTTTAATCCTCTGTCAAACTAGGGATTAGGATTATTAGGGATTTTTTATTGCTGTAAAAGTTATATGTTTTAAAAACTTTACTTAATTATTTTTTCCTGTCTCACTAGGGGACACTGTGGATACCTTGATCCTTCAAACAATACATTGCAGTTGCATTGCAGGGAGCCAGAAGAGTGACAGCTGCAGTGATTGTGCTTGATAACGGCAGTTAATGGTTTAAAGTGCCCGGCATGAGATATTTCCCTGCCGTGCAGATGGATTAGGGACCATGCTGTGGATTAGGCTGTGTCTCCTGCTGCAGATGGCACTGGCACACTGACAGTGCCAGTACAATCCGGAAGGCGTAATAGATTTCCAAAATGTGGCAATGCCTGCTAATTAGGATGATCTATATCGTCCCATGGTGGTGACCAGTTAAGAAAAATATTCGAAAAAAAAGTATTAGCTATTACTAAGTATAATGGTTGACTTCCGAAATGTATTGGAGCTGATCTGCAGTAGCTTGGTCTTTCTACCACAGAATATAGCTGTTTGCTTCATGTTTCATTGATTATCAGTTGCTGAGAACAGCTGATATGTGAGTGTGCTGTGTGTTGGTCTCCAATAATCTGATATTGAAGACCTACTGTATGGTTTTGTTCTCAGCAGTTTTAATTTCATATATTTAGGATTTCATAGATTTGTGAAAAAAAAAGTTTCCACATTTTTCACTATTTTAGGCTCAATGCACAAAAACATGCTCTTTTGACATTGATTCAATAGCAATCACACAAACTTTCTACGGTCCAGCGTAAGTGCTGTCTGTTGGAACCACAAATTATGGGCTAGGTCTTGTTCCTACCTGGGGTTGTGGCTTGGGCAGTCCAAAAAACCTTCCCAAGCTGCAAACTCAGACAGAGGAGCAGGTTACCATTACTGCCGATAATACACAGGCCACAAGCAACACTACTAGCAACACTATTACAGTCGACTGGTTTATTATGAAGTGTGAAATATAAAAACCTGGTATATAAAATATTAGTATAACAAGAAAATATTGCAAGAAAAACATAACACCACAAAATTTCCCATTAATTAAAATGAACCCGTCTGACACTTTTCTTCCCCACTCCCCCCCCCCCCCCTTCCCCTTTTTTCTTGGTAGAAATTGTCACTTTATATCGGTGGTGTACACCTTGGCAAAGTTAATTTTAGTATATAATCTTTCGTTAAAAAAGATGTGTTAGTAATTGCACACTTACATATCCATCCATTGCCCAATTATCATTTTGAAACTTTTTGATTAATGCATCCGTAGGACCTTTTATTTGGAAAACCTTTAAAAGCAAGTGGGCTTCTTCCTTTTTATACACCCCTGAAGGGAAAATAAAATGTTAATAAATGAATATATGAAAATCATTATTATCAGTAAAAACACCCTATGCTCCCATTTTTTCAGTACACCATTATATGTGTAATGTCAATAACTTTGGGCGCTATTTTCCGTTACGGGGATAAACGCATTAAAAAACCGTTATCATATTTTGATAGATCAGGCATTTTTGGATGCGTCGATACCTGATGTGTTTATGATTTTTACTGTTTATTTATATTTATGTCAGTTCTAGGGAAAGGGGGGTGATTTGAAATTCTAGGTTTTTTTTATTATCATTTTTTTTTTACTTTTTTTAATTTTTATTTATACTATTTTTCAGACTCCCTAGGGTACTTTAACCCTAGGTTGTCTGATCGATCCTACCATATACTGCCATACTACAGTATCAGCTATCAGCACATTGTAATGAAGGGGTTAAAACGTACCGACCCAAAGAATAAAGTAGACATGTCATTTGGGGCGCTCAGTGAAAGACGTAATATCCAAGCTCACAAGAAAATGGCGCAAATGCGTTTTTTCACCATTTTCATTGCATTTGGAAATTTTTTTCCCACTTCTGAGTACATGGCATAGAATAATTAATAAAATAAAAATTTAAGGTACAGTATGGTAACATTTACAGTAAAATGGACGATGGTAATGTTGTTGTTGTAAGCCTAATGTTTATGAGCGACAGTTTTCCTGCTATATACCTGCATGTCATAAGAATTTAAATTAAAAAAAGGACCATGTTAAATTCAAATCTGTTTTTTGGGTTTTTTTTTACCGGTGTTTTGTATGCGTTGGAAAAGGGGTAGTCTTATACGGCGAATATATCTTAAACTCTATATTTTAAACAGGAAAGTAGGGGGGTCGTCTTATACACCAGGTCGTCTTATACGCCGGAATATACGATATATGTGGTAAGTAGGAGTTGTATGGAGAAGTGGCTTCATAAGCTGTGTCATCCTGTACAACTCACTAGCAGAGATGAGCTGGTTTGGCCAAGTTTGAGCAATGAGCCAGAACTCAAACTTCTGGATAAAGTCTGGGTTCAGGGACCCGAGCACTCATCACTACTTACTAGCGGTTATGGAGGTAGCTAGAATGAGGCTGTATGAAGAAATATTATTATTGGCTTGAATAACATTTTATGAAGAAAATAAGTTACTGCATTCCCCACTGACAAATTGCTTTATAGCACTTATAGAATAGTGCTGGTAAGACATATAAATCTTAACAATTTGAAATTTGACTGCACTTAGTTCTCATTAGTAAGGTTTTTAACATTATAGTACGTAACACATTTTAACTTACCGGATAACTTTAGTTCACTATTGTTAGTATCTAAAAATGTTCCATTCACTTTACTGCTTGAGTTATTGAACCAGTCAACAGTTAAGGTGGCTGAATGTTGCTTTCCAAGATATTCGTAAAACCCTTTCCATACGGAATTCACAGAAAAAACATCAGATGGAACTGAAAATGAATATATATATATATTGTCTGGTTATCGTAATTTTTGTCTAAATTAATAAATGCAGTACTATGATATTACAACCAACTACTACCATTAACTTCTATTACTATTAACAAAAAAGATTTATTCAGTAATATTTCTTTGTATTATTCAGATTTCTTAGAGAAATATATATATATATATATATATATATATATATATATATATATATATATATATATATAATCCTCAACTGTGTAACTTCACTTTTACTAAAAGTTTACTCATACTACAGTATTGTATTACTCTAAAATTCTTTAATAATTCCATTTATTATATATCATTTGTAATAGCTTGGAGCTCAGCTTGACCAAAATGAAGTCCCAAATCAGGTTGGTTGGAAATAAACTGCATAAAACCATGGCAGCATCATTCACCTTCATTAACGTAGGCAACAGTAAACCCAAGGGACATTCTTACAATAAACAGATTGCAACCTTTCCTAGTGTCTGAAAGGTTTCATGTCTAGCATCTAATAAAATCATTATTTACAATGGACAGTGTGAAGGAGTCTCATTAAATGTAGGGTGGAATTTCTGTGCAGTTTAATCCTTACTTTAATCCTAAAATATATCCTTTGCTCTGCCTCTGCTTATATATCTTTTTTATATCACATATTTGCCTTAGCTTGTACAATATTTTTTTTAGGAAATAAAGAAGTCATTATTATCAACCAACCTGGAGTTTTTGCGACAGTTGAATTTAATTCCCTGAGTCCTTTGCCTATAAAATATAGCAAATGAAATACATCAATTTATTGAAGCAAATTAAATATACTGTGATTGTGGTCATAAAGAAAAAGAAAACACACATATACATTACCTCATGCTGACTAGTATGAGTCAATACCCAAAATCCGTTTGAGTTGACACATAAAAATATGTTGGTGGTGAATTGGTATATATAGAGGACTCTACATACATGGTGAATATCAGCTGTATTATGCATCTGACACTTGCCGGTAACTGCCGTAGTCAGTGCTGCCACCGATTTTGGTATTATGTATTAAGACATAAGCAAACTATATAAATTCTGTATCTCCAAAATCACACTGACTGAAAAAATAAAGTGAATGTGTCATCTGAACCTCACAGTGAAAGCCGTAAAAACAAAGTCCATTAGAATACAGGCAGTTCCTGGGTTACATACAAGATAAGTTTCATAGGTTTGTTTGAATTTGTATGTAAGTTGAAACTGTATCTTTTATAATTGTAGATCCAGACAATTTTTTTTTTCCCCAGTGAGAAGTGATAGTGACAGTACCACTAGAAAGTACAATTTGTCTTGCAGATAACAAGCCCTCATATAGCTTTGTAAACAGAAGCTAAAAAAGACTTGTAGAAGGAGTGGAGTGATAAACAGAGACACAAAAAATCTGACATAAAACTGGCTCTTAAGGGGTTAATCCATTACCTAAATTCTGAAATAATCCATGGAGTAGTTTTTCAGTATATGATAACAAGCCATCAATCCAACAAAAACAGTGCATTGAAAACATAAGGTTTAATGATCCAATGATTTAAATACCCAAAGAACAGTTTAGTGTAAATGTGCATGATAGCACTGATACAAATAAAACACAGGAGATATGAGAATTAAGCTACAAAGCTAAAAATCGGTTATCGTATATACTTGAATATAAGCCGACACAAATAAAAGTTGAGGTACCTAATTTTAACACCAAAACTGGGTAAATCGATTGACTCGAGTATAATCTCAGGGTAGGAAATGCATTGGCCTCAGCCTCCACCCGCTATATAGCCAGCCCATCCATGCATCCAGTATAAAACCATTCAGCCCATGCCCTCTAGTATATAACTAGCCAGTCCCTGTCCCCCAGGATATAGAGAGCCAGGCCTTGCCCCCTAGTATATAGCCAGTCAGCCCATACACCCAAGTATATAGCCAGCCGCTGTTCCCACTATATAACCAGCCCATGCCCCACAGTATATAGCCAGCCAGCTCATGGTGCATAGACAGCCTAGTCCAGCCTATATCCACCAGCATATAGACAGCCAGCCCCTGCCTTCCAGTATATAGCCAGCCAGCCCATATCCCTCAGTATATATCCAGTCCCCTGCCCCCCCCAGTATATAGCCAACCAGCTCATTCCCTTGCATAGCCAGCAGCCTATACAGCCAGCCCATTTCCCCTAGTATAAAACCAGCCCATGCCTCCCAGTATATAGCCAGCCAGCCCATGTCCCCTAGTATATAGCCTACCAGCCCATGTCCCATAGTGTACAGCAAGTCAGTCCATGCCCCCTAGTATATAGCCAACAGCACATGCCTCCTAATATATAGCCAGCAGCCCCTGCCCCCCAGTATACAGCCCGTCAGCTCATGCCACCAGTATACAGCCAGCCCATTGCCTCTAGTATATAGCCAGCCATCCCCTGCCTGAGGTATGCCCAGCCTATAAGAACAAAAAAACTCACCTTTACAACAATCCCCACAGGTCCACTTCATTCTTGCGATGCTCTGGCTCTGTGTCACACATTACAGTCCCATACACCATGACTTCAGCCACCTGCTGACATCATAGTGTGTGAGTTGCCATCAGTCATCGGTCAGAGGGACACGGAGCTGGAGCATTGCAAAGAAGAAGAGGACCTGCAGGGTTTGGGTGGAGGAAGGGTGAGTACAGAGTTTATAAGATAAGTTTAAATTCAAATATATATGTTAGGTCCAACATGACTAGCTTAGGAAAAGGGTAATCTAGATCTTACCAGAATCCTAGAGGTGACCAAAAAGGTACCTCATACCATTTAAATATCTTAATTATTAAAACATTTATAATTAAAGCAAATCGACAATAATAATTAAAACACATTTACAAGACATAAAATACATTTACAGAACATAAGGATTTCTCTTTCTTTGTTCAATTTTCTGCACTTACTTTTACAAATAGGAGGTTTCCCTGTCCATTTCATATCACTTTTACATGTTCTGTGCTCAGACCCACCAGCTAGAAAATACCCAGGTTGGCAAACATATATTAAGGTATATCCTAGTGTAGGTAGATCTATTGCTTTCACATCTGCATGACTGGGTGTTTCTGGTTGTCGACAAGCATGAGCTGAAAAAGTAAAAGTTGTTAGATTAATATAACAAAACATTATATACATTGCCATATTATGCTGCCATCATGAAACCCATATACATAGTAATAGTGCCACACTGTCCTTTCATCATATAGTAGTTAAAAAGAGCCAGCAGAAATTCTTTACATAGCAAGGTGACTAGGAGCAGTTATGTACGAGTACAGGATACATAACTACACTACCTACGTACAAAATTTTGAACGACATTTACCACCAAGATAAAGGATTGTAAACCTAGCACAATGACATTCATATGTCAGTATGAAAATGAGCCTGACGGGCTCTGGGCTGCATATGTTTCAATAGAGCCTGAAGCACAATTTTTTTATGGCTTTCATTCTTAAAAACAAGGAACAAGAAAAGTGGATCCTGTCAGAGACACACGCACATGAGTGTGTAAGTGTTGTTGGTTTACAATCCTTCATCCTGGTGGCAGATTTCCTTTAAAGAGGTTATGCTCATGAAATTGTAGAATGTCTTATCCCTTTTTTGTCTGTAAAATATACTTTTTCATCTGTTTGAGATAATATTTCTCCATCTTGACACTTCCATCCAAGTTCAAATTATTTTGAACAGTCACGATAGAAGAAATTTGTATTTACTTATTTATTGTGATACATACTATTAACCATGCAGAATATTCAAAGGGGCTCTGCAGCTATACTGGAAAAAAAAGTTTCACATTAGCTCCTGAATTCCATAGCATATCGAATGTGGATATTTTCAACTGGATCAGAAGTGTTAGTGGTCATGTTACAACAGTTACTAATACTAGTAGTTTAAGGAGAGAGAATGGACATGTGACTATTGAATGTAGATGTTCACCCTCCAGTGATTCCTTGCTGCAGAATGCCAGTGGCTTAACCACTGATACTTCCAACCCAGGTGGATGTTAAAAAGAGACCGAAGTGCCACTTTGCAACAGTACAATTTTTTTTTCGCTGACAAGGGGACTTCAACAATAGGAGAGGGATTCCTTATTCTTCAGAAAGTTGTAAAACAAAATACTGTTACTGGAAAACCCCTCTAAAGTGGTTGCATGACTTTCTCCAGAATAAGGAATCCATCTCCGATTGTTGAAGTCTAACTTCTGGAACCACCAGCAATCATAAAAATGGTGGTCCTAGAATCAAATAAAAATTAATATTGGGTATGTCTCTGCTCTTTTTACATGTGGTTCTTCAGAGGAATTCTTGGCCTATTCTCAGAAACACTAATGTCAGTGATTACTGATTAGTGATAAAACCTTGATGTGTAGAATTCAGAAATAATTGACTGAATATTGAAGCGAACATTGATAAACACACTGGAATAAATGGGGCAAATTACTTCCAGTCAGCACGTGACATACGAGTCAGCAAACCTTCTCGGTGGTTATATGACAAACCTGACACTTCATGACACATCCCACTCTTGGTCTTTGTCAAGTATGATTGACAAAGCTTGAACATTGAAACCTTGCATATTTTTCTATATTTCCTATTTAAGATTATATTTACTTGATTCACTGGACTACAATGCAATGCTGCTGCTTCTTCCTGAATTGAAAACCTTCATGATCCTAGAGCCCTTAGAAGATAACCATACATCCATCTTTTTTTTTCTTTCCAATTTTTGCCTCAGGCTTTGGAACTAATGGTAATGTTTGATTCATATGAATGAAAATAGAACTATATATATAGAACTATAATAGAAAATAGACAGCATATATGAATTTCTATTTATATGAAATTCTGCAACAATATGAAAGTAAAATAAAATCATGTGATTTTATACTAAGTGCTATTATGTGGACTTGTAACACTATTCATAGATAACTACTTCAGAATAATTTTCATAATTATACTTAACATTATTTTACAACCACACGAGTAGATTTTTGATAACATTTGATTTCATAAAAGTATTCATCTAAAAAACAGTAAGGGGGTCAATTATCTTTAGTCAGGACATTTGTGTATGTCTTTTTTGCATCCTGGACTACCTGGAATGCATGAAATTCAGAAAACAAAAATTGCACTCTGAGGGTCCACTTCCACATAGACAGAATAATTTATTTATAAATATAAGGATGGCGAATTTCGAGGGAGGACATCCCTCTTCAACAGATCCTATATGATCAAATAGTAGTCATATGTAAAAAGAGTAGGAAACATGGTGTACTCCATGTAATAAAAGCAACATACATGTAATAAAAATGCATTGTTACAGTATACATATGTAAAAAACAAGAAGCCAGAATACAAATATACATACATATGTATACTGTAACAATGCATTTTTATTACATGTATGTTGCTTTTATTGCATTGTGTACACCATATTACATATGGCTACTATTTGATCATATGGGATCTAATAAGGAGGGATGTCCTCCCTCAAAACGCGTCATCCTCATATTTATAAATAAATTATTCTGTCTATGTGGAAGTGGCGCCTCAGAGTCCGATTTTTGTTTTCCAAATTTCATCAAGCCCTACTGTACATTGCTATCCAGGTTACAGGAAAGTGTGCAGCCATCACAAATATCTCAGGTAATTCCCCACCTATTGGGACCAGGGACACCTGTGGGATAGTCCACCTGATTTGACTCCTCTTACTACTCTATGGGAGCACAACCTCTCTTTTTTTCGATTTTTTTCCAGTACCTTGGAATGCAGAAGAAGGCATGAGAAGGCCTCTGAGTGCACAACTGCTCTAGAAAAATACTAAAATATGCAACATTTATATGTAAAGCAGGACTTATGAGCAATCATAGGTTTGGTGAAAATCCTAAGATTTGTTTGGCTGCACTCAGATATAGACAGTTTTATCAAATTATTATAATGATAAATGTTTCACTTTAGTCAGGTAGAATGTGCTACCTTGAATATAATCATCTTGTTTCTGTCATTTTTCTTTTGTATACAATACATCTATATATTTTTTTATCACATAGCAGTGGCGGCTTTGTAAGCTAAGCTAATGTGATATTTTGAATTCAACGTGAGATTGTAAAGCTCAGAGAATATATAAATCTCTAAGGTTATCTGTGTTTGATTCAGTAAAACCGCAAGGGGTCCAGGTGTTGCCTGATTCAAGTTTTAGGTAGTAAAATACATGTGAATATATGAAGGACATGAAATACATTTTGTTTTGCCTATATGTACAGCTAAGATTTATGTGAGTTTTGTGTAAGTATTTGATTTGCTTTAATACAATTTTTCTATCTTTCATTATCCACGTTTTTATACATGAAAAGATCTCTAATGCATGTTAAATATACATTTGTAATAAGAATACCTGTTTCAGGTTGTATTAACCTTGCTTTTAAAGAACAAATTGCATTATATTTTATCTGATAAGCATTGTTTGTTTTCCATTGAGTTATACAGGCTCCATGATGTAGGACTCAATTGTACTATGTCCCAACAAGTAACAAATCGAATTACTGATACACACAGATCGAACAACATATGAGCCCAAAGCATGACTCTGTACTTTATGTGTCTTTATATATTTTTTTTTAATCAGTGCTAAATCAGTCTTCTCACAGTGTATATATATATGTGCGCTGCCAACAATTTGGTTGAGTACGGTAATAAATGTGAAAGGCTACTAAAGCTGTGCTGCTCAAGGAATTGCTAATTCCTTGCTCATAAATTAAAGTTATTTTACATTTAGCTGTTATTACGATTTCAAACTTTTAGTAATATACATCAATACTTATGCATAAAACATGTACAGAGAATAATTAAAATTATCAGTTTTTTTTAACTTCTGAATATGCATGAAATTTGAACTTATAATAATGCCCATATCTTCTCATTGTATATCTGTTTTTCTAAAATCTCTTTTTAGTTTCATTTGAAGGCAGAATATACTATCAGAACATAAAATATATTTCTGTATGCAGAAGATAATGTAAAATAGTGAAAACATTCATAACACTTACGGATGCATTCTGGTTGGGTTCCACTCCATGTTAAATTAGCAAGACAATTGCGTGTAGTGGAGCCTTGAATGTGGTAGCCCTTACGACATCTGAAGACGACTAAACTTCCAATCTTCAAAAAAACAAAAATAAGATAAATATTTGAGGAGCCCAAGGATGAAGTGAATGGAGAGCAATTTAAATGATAATGAAGACTACAAATGGATCTTGCAACTTTTTTTTTTCAAGGAAAGAAGCAGTAAGGAAATGAGAAGAAAAGATCCTAGGAAACAATTTTAGTTTTCGCTTTTAAGATACAAGCATGTTATAAAACCAAGTGATAAACAAGCAAAACTCAATCATAAGAGTTCATGAATGCTTATTGAATCCTTGTTTCAGACGTTTATGTTACGTTTTTTTGTTGTAGAAGTGACTAAAAAGTTTTAAAAAATTCTGGAAAATACTTTAGAACATAGGGCAGCCAAATGTTAGTAAATGTCTACATATTTATTCCAGATTAAATGTTTTGCTATGGACAACAAAAACTATTAGTCAATTTTATAGATCTCCTTTGTAGATGTCATTATTGGGTTACCAATTCCAACAGTTTGGGATTCTTTGGTTTTATTGTGCCTGATATTCTAGATTGCACTTGATAGATATAAAGTATAGTGTATATTATTTTAAAAACATACTAGTTATAATATTTGGTACAGTAGCTAAGTCCATGGTGGAAATGTGCAACATATATAAAATGAATTGTAGAATATTTGCCACAGAGATTAATCACTCAGTGGGACTGATATATTAAGATTGGCAGATTATTTGCAAGCCTTAATCATATGTGCATCCGCCACTCGACAGATTTGAATGACTAAAATAATGAAATTTCATAGCAATTCTAGTGCAGAAACACCTGTTGTAGTTTTCAGCTCTAACGTGTGGTAGTTTATTGGTGCAAGTTATTGTAAATTTGCAAAAGTGGCAAAAATTTGCTCATGACCCGGAATTGTGACTATATGGGGCCTTTGAAATATGTGACCCATTGTTTTTTCACCTTACAATGATTTTATAATTGTCACAAAATCGTTGGTATTTAAGTATGCTATAAAATGTGAATGACATTTTTGCAGAATATCATGTGCTAAAATATAATGTTTGAAAGGGGACAGGACTGGCCTTTTCCCTGCTACAGAGAGGGAGAGAGAACTAGAGGGATTCTGGATAACATTGTGGGAGAAAAATAACATTACAATTTAAAAAGCCTTAGTGACGATTTATTATAGATGGGGGCATCTCAGGTGACATCACTATGTTTTACTTTTAAAGCACTTTTACAGCACAGTTGTAAAACAAAACACACTGTTGTGTGTTGTTGATGTGGTTGAATATCTTCAGTACAGAATAGGGGTCTGATTTAGCAGAGTGAGAGGCTTTTGACTAGGATTAGGAAATACGAGTGCTCCTTATGGATACATTGTCAGCCATGGCCATCTTATATGCATGTGGAGACTTATAGCCTAACTCCCCTTGACATACCCATGTTTCCCTGATGTTGCATTGTTTCCCTAGAATGCATTGTACCTGTTTACCTTGATGAGATGCATTTTGTCTTTGTGTCGTATTGAATATTAATAAAGGATACTGGTTTGATACTTTAAATAAACTTGATGTAGGTTGCAATTTAGTTGTCCAGTGTTAAACAAGTCCCTACATGATGGGAGCATATTATGATTGACAGTGATTTACTATAAATGGAAATCTCCCCTAAATGGATTTGTACCTTTTTTTGCTTATGTTTCTAACTAATTACCTGATTTATGTTTTTATGACAGTGCGCAGAATAAAATTAACTTGAAAAATAACCTATTGAAAATATATTACACACAGGCTCGATTTCACCACTGCTATAAGATATATCTGCTCTTAATTGGATATTTTATTTGGTCTTTTTCACATACACATTTCAGCTTAGGTTTATCACTTAAACAACTGTAACCTTACAAATAAGAGCATTAGCAGAAAATCTATCTGTAATTATTGAAACTTTCTCACACGTAAATGCTTCTTATTAAATGCATTCATTACCTCATAAGCCTTGGAACTGTTTTGCATGCCATAATGTGGTGTACCAGGGTCTCTGCAGGAGTTATGAGCTGGATCTGAAATGCGTGCAAAGACTAAACATGAGACTAGGTTACTATAGAAACAGTCAATCATTTTTAGTTTATTTGGTTTGTAGTTTAATGCATTCTATCAAAATTAAACTAAAAAAGAAGTAATGACAGATGGTTGAGAATGACGCTTCGGAAAAATATATTCACAAAATTGCAATTATAAAAGTCATAAAGATCATAAAAACAATGTCATCGGTGTCAACAAATCTTTAAGACTACTGCAATCAAAAATCTCATTTTAATATTTGATTTCAAAGACATAAATAACACAAAAAGTCTCACTGAAATGTAGTAAAGAGACAACTAGACATCTACTAATGTTCAGAAATAGCCCTGTGAGACTTTTAGCAGTGAAATCCCTAAAAAACCTCAATGCAACTTTGAGATGGTAATCCCTGTGATGTGTATTTTAAGTGGATTCTAATTCACAGGGTCCCAAAACATACTTGAAGTTTGTAGATAGATAATGCACATACCAATGCATGCTGGCTGTATGCCATTCCAGGTTCCATCTGACTGGCAAATTCTTTTAGATGACCCAACTAAAACAAATGGTGGTCTACATTGATAGGAAACTTCTGATTTGTATGTAAAACTTCTTCCAATAAGTCTTCCCTCAGCTGGAGTTCCTGGATCTCCACAAAACACAGCTGAAATTAAGCAAATATTGATTAAACAATCTTATATTGCATATAAGTGACAGTATCTATCTATCATGTTGTTCTTTAGGACCATGTATCATAGTATTTTAGTTTATACAGTTGAAAAAAGACACATGTCCATCAAGTTCAACCAAGGAATTTACCATGGGGTAAATTTATCATTCAACATCACTCGTTCACACTACCATTCAGATTTCTACCTTCCGCTTAAAAAAGTAAAAAGCATAAATTGAATAGATCCGTTAAAAATCCCATTGAAACCAAGGCAATTTTTAAAGTCATTTGTTGTCATCCGTCAGACAGTCATCCATTATTCTTCCATTTTTTAGATGGAAAAAATTACAGAGCTTGAAGTACCATAATGTACTGAGCTGAATCCAGAAGCTCATCCCCATGCTTTCTCAACATGCAGAAGATATGTCATGTGACCATGGTGACATCATTGCATGTCCTTAGCCTCCTAAAATTATCAAACTGTACATCATGCACATATCTGTGCACATGAAATCACAGCAGCCTGCATGGAGAAGATTAAAAGTGCATGCAGGCCTGTTGTGATTTTATGTGGTCAGATACAATTTCATAATGCTAGAAGGCTAAAGGACCTGCAATGATTTTATCCTGGTCACATGACATCATTCCACTTTCTCTAGATAAATCTAAATAAATCAGGCAAACACAAGGAAAAAAACAACACATGGGAAAATAGATGCAGTGCAAAAGAGAAAACCAAGCTTGCTGCAGAAAAACAACAGCGCCAAAAAAAAACCCTGAAAAAATATGTTGAGTAACCCCCACACCAACCCACCCAACATAAATTAAGATAAATCACCCCCTGTAGTAGCAATGAACCCACATGGACCCTCCTATGTGGTGTAGTTTTACAATTAAATTTGCGTTCTTTGGAAAATTGCAGTTCAGAATTTTTACTGTCTGCACTGAGTTCTTGATGCTTCCTGATGCACTTTTAGCATTTTGTGCAGCATATATATTTGATTAATTTGATCATGAGAAGGATCCCATATCCTGACCCCCATCTCAATGCCAAAAGAACATGGTTTTCAATATCCCATACTGGAAAACTTATTTGTATGTTTTCCCAGATTAACAAACACATGCATACACATATTCATCACATTCACAGAGAAACTACACATATTCACCATATAAATGGACGCACCCATACATCTATGTACCACATATACAGATGCACTCATACACCTATGTAGTACATATACAGACGTACTCATACATCTATGTACCACATATACAGATGCACTCATACACCTATGTACCACATATACAGACACACTCATACACCTATGTACCACATATACAGACACACTCCTATATATATGTACCACATATGCAGACACACTCATACACATATTTGCACCTATATGCAGACACACTCTGGATTCACTCTGCATTCACAGACTCAGATTTATATACACATTCTCCACATCACACTTGAAACACCCTTTATAGAGTTAATATGCAGAATCATATGTATGATACATGGCCATTTACCTAGCTGCTGTAAGAATAATGCTTACTACAAGGGTGACACTGGACACAATGGGTTGTCATAAGATGAGTGGAGAAAGATGCTTACATAATAATATCAGACATAGTTACCCACTACATGTGCTTCTCCTGCTTGTTCACACTGATGGGCTGACAACTTATTACGCCCTGCAGAACTAATGTCTCCCACACTTGCAGGGATAAAATGTACAGAGAAGTTCCTATGTGTAACAGCCATTACCTTTATATGAGTGCCATGGGCTGAGCTCGTTACTGCCTGGGCTCACCATTCTCTAAGCTTAGATGTGTAAGGAAGGGGGAGTGCAGCAGGAGGCTCCACCTGAGGCAGTTGTCTCAACATGCCTCATATGTGGTGCACCCATGTTCTTGCAGAATAAACTATAAATGTCTCTTTGTTTAGCCTCATTCCATAGTTATAAATCCAGCAACTCACAATGGTTTTATTGTCTAAAGCAATAAAAAATAAGCAATAAACTAAAAAAATAAAGTACAAGTTAATTGGTGTCTGAGAAAATCATCAGTGCTGTTGAACTGAATGACCAATCTGTCCAATCTGTCTGCGTGATGACTGCATAATTAAATGTTTTGATTGTTTGATCTGACTGAGTCAAGTCCCATATTGAGCCATAAATTCAGCCAAAAAGTATGTTACACATTAAGAAGAAACTTATTTTAATTGAAATAATTTCCAAACTTACGCAAACACTGTGGTATTTCACCTCTCCAACTTCCGCTTCCTTCGCATGAAAGAACAGTCGGACTGGAGAGCTGGTATCCCTCCACACATGTGTAACTGACACTGGAGCCCCAGCTGTAGTCGAACCCTTCCAACTTCCCATACTGTACATGTGGTGGCTGCCCACAGTGTATGGCTGGTAATGGAAATAAGAAAAGTAGCTATAGCATTTCTTACGTTTTTGTAGTAAGATCACAGAGTTTTTGTCATGTTTTACTAATATATAAAAACAATAATTAGTATAATCAATAACCGAAATATGTTCAGTAGTAAGAAAAACAGTCAAAACTTACATTAAAATTTAAAGGACACCTCTCATCCGGATTATGCACAGTTCCCCCCCCCCCCACACACACACACACTGTGCCTTGGTTAAATGCTCAACGTTCATGCTTAAAATTGGATCCTCTTACAAGTGAAATCCTTCCTCAAACATGTCCCACCTTGTATTTAAATTTTCGATTATTAACTAGGTTGTCCACGCCAAGAATTCTTCCCTTATGACTACTATTGCTCGGAACTCATATAAAAGGAAGGAGAGTAGATTAAAAGGCTAGTTACTCCAACTAGAAGTGCCCAAACGCAGGGATAATAATGAAAGTGTAATGAATGGGCGGGTCTTGGGGTAGAAGAGGGGAGTGTTCAGACTGCAACTCATGAGTAAGCTGGACTGCTTGTATTTTACTTTGATGTAACCTATTTAATCCTTTAATTCTCACCAGCAAGATTTATTTCTAGCAGTATTTGTTACCGTTTACAAAAGTGGTTCCCAAATGTTCTGAAAACTGCACCTACTTTTGAGAATGACTTTTGTTAGGGTTGAGCCCCCCAGTAATTTGTTTACCACCCTTTTCAAAAATCACAATACAATATGTTCACCTGTATTTTTATACATTTGCTTTTAATGGACAAAATTTCCCCAAGTCCTTTAATCTTCAGTGCTCATATGCCTGTCAAAAGAATTGTGTAGCCATAACCAAAAAAACTCTACTTACCATCTCCTGAATTCCCTGCATGCTGCGTGTATTACTCACTTACTCTGAAATATTGTTTAACTGTATCCAAGTCCTGAGGACACTAATTAAAGCCTGTTTTTCAGAAAAAAGTAGCATTTTGAAAAAAAAAAAAATTTGGAATAACTGTAGTGACTGGCCAGGGCACACTCAAGCCTGGATTTATATTCTACATTAATATCAATATACCCTGTACATAATGTATGTTAGCAAGACATGGAATGCCTTTGTAAACCATTCCATACTTCTCACCATCAATAAAATCCAATGCGAAAAAATTCAGAAATTTTACAGTTTGCATAATACAGTAAAGCTTTCTGACTCTGAAGAAAACCTGTACTTCTTTCAATCATGGCAGTGAACTTGTTCTCAGATATGTCCATGGAATACATATTGATATAAAGCAATATATTGTATATAAAATTACATGTTATACGTTACAGACCTTTACACGTGGGTTTTGTCTGGTTCCAGGTGCCATCTTTCTCACACCTCATTGGACCTGAAGGCGGATCTTGTAAGTAGCCTGGGTTACAGTGGTGGATGACTGTTTTGTTAAATGTAAAATCATTTCCTTGTTGAATACCATTAGCGATAGGACCTGGATTTTCACATGTAATCACTATGGTAAAAACAGAAGTCTGCTTTTAGTGCATAATTTAAAGGGGTATTCCCATCTGGGCATTTACATTTAATTTAATTCATTTGCCTTATATAAACATTTCTTCAATTGGATGTTAATTAAAAAAATGTTCCTGTGTGAAGATAATTTCTCATAAATGTAGTCCCATGTTGTCCCTTAGAAACCATATAGCTTCCTCGGATACGACCATGTCACACTCAGGCAGCGGTGGCCAGACATGCGCTATAGAGTCCTGCCGGACCACCAGGATTCAGCAATCATTACCGGTGGTCGTATCCGAGGAAGCTATCTCGTTTCTAAGGGACAACATGGCTACATTTATGAGAAATTATCTTCACACAGGAACATTTTTTTTAATAAGATCCAATTGAAGAAATGTTTACATATGGCCGATTAATGAAACTGAATGTAAGTGCCCAGTTGAGAATACCCCTTTAACAATGATTCTCATTCTAAATGAAGGATCTGTTTGTTTTTATTGCTTACTTAGGTGTCAGTCTACAATGACGCTATATAAAGAAGCATGTGAGAGAAGTGTCCCCCAGCAGTTATGTCTTATCCCACCATCTCAAAATAAAGACAGATTACAGATTGAACCTGGTGTAAAAACTAATCATGGCCAGAAACAATGTTGTTTCTCTGTCAAATGATTAAAAATTTATTAAAAGGTGTGGTTTACTTTAAGTGTGGACTCACAATCCACAAATCTGCATACATTTACAGAAAAATTTGTGGATGCATGTCAGTTGTGATTGTTCATTTTAATTTGTTGTAGTATTCTACCTCTGTGATCAAAAATTGCAAATAAATTAATCATCTAACAATTAGAGATAGATAGATAGATAGATAGATAGATAGATAGATAGATAGCTTAACAACAAAATGTTGCATTCAGATATGGAATAAAATTAACAAATTTTTCATGTTATTTTTGGAGTGCTGCCTCTATTATGGACTTAAATACTAATGGTTTGGACCAGGAACCATATGGTTTAAAGGAAATCTTCCATCAGATATTTACTTTCTGAAGTAGTTCCCTTGGTAGACTTCACCTCACTGCACCATCCCCAAACAGTTTCTATCATTTCCTTGTATTAAGCTCTTTGGTTATTTATTTTATTAATATGTAAATTATCTACTCTGGGCGTGGAGTAGCTTTTGTGAGTTCCAACTGTGAAGGCTATTACATGCCCCCAAGAGATCTGCCTACCTGCTGATCATTTTCTGATGTGAACGTCATCATAGGTATCCTTTATTGATATGTGCACACTCAGAAGCTGGCAGAAGACTCGGAGCTGACTAAGTGAAGAGCTGCCCTGCTACCCAGCATGAAGAATGTGTCAGCAAACGCTGTGCCAATGCAGAGTACTGCGGCTGCACTCACAGCACTCCTTGCACTCACAGCAATGGACGAGCAAGTAGGCAGATCTGGGGCTGTGTAGTAGCCTTTGTCCCTGCAGCTTACAGGGGCTACATTATGCCCTGTGTAGCCTTTGCAGATAATTTAAATATTAATAAAATACATTCTATTAAACAAAGTGCTTCATACAAGGAAAAGTCAAAAACTGTATGTGGATGGTCAATGAGGTGGAATCTACCAAGTGAACAACTTCAGAAAGTAGATTCCCGATGGTAGATTTCTTTTAATTGAATTTATGCCACACTGCTCTGGATTTTCTTTGGATAGATAGGTAGATTGATAGATAGCTGGATAGATAATGATGGTTTCTCTCTGATTATTTTTTAAAATAGGTTTAAGAAACAAGTCAATCTGAAGAAAGAGAAAAAGAAGTAAGTAAAATCAATAGTCATTCTGTGCATAAAAAAAGAAAAGGCAAAAAAAAAAAACTTCTGACACTTTTCTAATCTGTTCTGACATTTGGTTATTGACCTGAGCAATCTGGAGCACTTCCAGTCCAGGTTCCATTGGCAGTACAATGTCGAGTAGTTAACCCTGATGTTTTGTAACCTTCCCAGCAGGCATAGATGACAGAACTGGAGAAAAGTATCCCATCACTGAAAATGATCATGCCATTGGCTGGAGTTCCAGGATTTCCACAGGATACCGCTGTCAGAAAGATGGAGCTAAAATCAACATAGTTGCACAGAAGTGACAAGTGGGATTAAGGCAAGAACATTGATTTTAAACATTAGAGATAGCTTTGAAGGCTTGTGTTTATCACACCAGTCACTGTGGTAGTGCACATGAATGGTGTGCATGTCATTACATCCAGTGCTGCTAATATCCTTGTTAGCCAAAGTTTATGTCCTTGTAAGCCAAAATTCAATATCTTAAAAAAAACCTCCTTTAGCAAGTTGTTTTTTGTATTATATAAGAGTACACAAAACAACAAAATACACCTACTCTGTCTATTCATGAGTTCATTAGGCTTAATAGGCTCAATTAATCTTGTATAATGATACAATTTTTTACTAAATGGTATCATTAGATGCCTATTTATAACATGTGTTTTGGGTCATGCCTAGATTATTTTAGATAAGGTTCTCTAAAGCCACCTCACTTCAAATTAAAAAAACAATTTTAACAGTTAATAGAAGGACTGATGCCTTACTCTAGCCAAAACAATATTTTTTTACACTTTTATATACAGGTTTGAAGAGGTATATTCAATTGTCATCTCATACCCATGAGAACGAACCCCCACAGCCACAAGAACAGGGATCCTATTCTCCCTTTTCAAATGAAATGTTG
Organism: Engystomops pustulosus; assembly: GCF_040894005.1. NCBI lineage: Eukaryota > Metazoa > Chordata > Amphibia > Anura > Leptodactylidae > Engystomops > Engystomops pustulosus. The sequence continues at coordinate 141,332,258 of NC_092413.1, read as the reverse complement.
CAAGTCAAGCATGTGTACACTGAGCATGGGGCTTGTCTACCTTTGAAACTCTCATACAAAGTGAATGGGAGTGTAGAACATAAGTTAGTGCTGTGCAATTTATTATGCAATATTATTCAATTAGTAAGAATGGGACCATTGATCAGATTGTTATCTCCCAATCCTGTCTACCCATTCTTAACTTGACGAGGACAGTGTAGATAGATTGTTATGACAGCCATGTCTTTCTCAGAGATTCACAGGCCTGTCATATAACCTGAAATGTAATGGTCTGCCACTATATGCGAAACAGTAATAATGCGAAACAATAATAATGCGAAACAGTAATATTGCAATATATTGTATGAATAATCAGACCCCCTAGGGTTAAAGTATCTGAAATAAAACTAAATAAAATGTAAAAATTCAAAACATGTCTTTTTCTAGAACACATAACATTATTTTACCAATATAATCATATTGGTTATATTTAGAGATGAGCGAGCACTAAAATGCTCGGGTACTCGTTATTCGAGACGAACTTTTCCCGATGCTCGAATGCTCGTCTCGAATAACGAGCCCCCTTGAAGTCAATGGGAGACTCGAGCATTTTTCAAGGCTCTTCACAGGGAAGCTTGGCCAAACACCTGGGAACCTCAGAAAAGGATGGAAACACCACGGAAATGGACAGGAAACAGCAGGGGCAGCATGCATGGATGCCTCTGCGGCTGCTTAATCGCACCATTATGCCAAAATTATGGGCAACAGCATGGCCATGACAGAGTGACAGAATGAAGCTAGATAGCATCTAAAACATCCAATAATTGACCCTGACACTATAGGGGACGGCATGCAGAGGCAGCGGCAGCAGCGGCAGGCTAGAGAGTGGCATGGCGACATACTCTAAATGGACTCAGGCTTCAAACCAATGGGTGGCAGAGAGGAACCAAAGGAGGTGAGCAAGAAGCGCTCAAATAATATCAGTACATGATAAAAGTTTGCCAGTATATTTTGTGGATTACACAGCAGGGTGGCGACAAAGTTAACATGGAAGCCATGAAAACAACCCAAAATTCTGCCTGACACAGCTCGTTTGATAAGGGGACCATGTATGGAGGCAGTGAACTAGTAGTAGATTAAAGGTGCTGCAGTTCAAACTATGTTAGTTGGATCTTGGCATGGAGCTGGCGCTCTGCTGCCAGGCGAGCTTTCGCCAATCCAAGCCCCTGTCTCTAGGCTACTCCCCAAACAGCACTTCTAAGAACCTTTTGTATAAGATCAAGTGTAGTAGCGTTCTTATAAGTTTGGGATATGGCGGGTGAGGGGAATGTAAACAGATGCGCAAGAAGCGCATGATGCGCATGGAGCTGGCGCTCCGCTGCCAGGTGAGCTTTCGCCAATCCAAGCCCCTGTCTCTAGGCTACTCCCCAAACAGCACTTCTAAGAACCTTTTGTATAAGATCAAGTGTAGTAGCGTTCTTATAAGTTTGGGATATGGCGAGTGAGGGGAATGTAAACAGATGCGCAAGAAGCGCTGAAATAATATCGGTAAATGATAAAAGTTTGCCAGTATATTTTGTGGATTACACAGCAGGGTGGCGACAAAGTTAACAAGTTTGATGTGGAATGCCCTGTAATAGCTCTTGGGCGGTGTGCCTTTTATCGCCTACGCTCAGCAGTTAGAGCACCGCCTGCTGTCGCTTAGCGACAGCACTGCTGCTGTGCCTAGAGCTACCGACTGATGGCGCCATGGCCACGGATGGTAATTCGGAGGAGGAGGAGGTGGAGGAGGGGTGGGAGGAGGAGGAGGTATACTAGGCCTTTGAGACCTGGACCGAGGTAGGCCCCGCAATCCTCGGCGTCGGCAGTATATGACCAGCCGCAGGGTCAGACTCGGTCCCAGCCTCCACCAAGTTAACCCAATGTGCCGTCAGCGATATATAGTGGCCCTGCCCGGCAGCACTCGACCACGTGTCCGTGGTCAGGTGGACCTTGTCAGAAACGGCGTTGGTCAGGGCACGGATGATGTTGTCTGACACGTGCTGGTGCAGGGCTGGGACGGCACATCGGGAAAAGTAGTGGCGGCTGGGGACCGAATACCGAGGGGCGGCCGCCGCCATGAGGTTGCGAAAGGCCTCGGTCTCTACTAGCCTATAGGGCAGCATCTCCAGGCTAAGCAATCTGGAGATGTGGACATTAAAGGGGTTATGCCACGAAACTAATTACTTCAAAATGCTCACAAAGAGGTTAAAATATTTCAAAAATCTATTCATAATGGTTACCTGGAATTATAAATACTTTTGTATTTGTTATTTTGATGCTTGTGCGGCATCTATTCTGTGTCACAGAAAAGCAGATGTGGGAGGGGCCTAGCGGGCACATGCACAGCACTGACAGAGGCAGTTCAACCATAAGTCCTATAATGCTTTACAGGCGTCTCTCTCTCATAGGGTATGCTTCCACCTGATGTGTTAAAGTAGTCCCTAGACTTACTACAGCTGATTCTGCTAAAGAAACGCCATGTCTCCTACACCAAAGCCGTGACACTGTTTCGTTCACCTTTCACCACTGTATATGTGAGATACATATAACAGCCAATAACAGCTAAGATATACGTTCTTCAAACACATATAAAAAAAATTAAATATGAGCTAGGATTGGCTGCGAGGGGCAATATAGACAGCTTTTATAAATATTTTTTCTCATAAAATATAACATATATATACTATACTGAGGACTAACTTGTGATACATATATATTATATACACACACTATGGGGGGTGGGAATAAAGCAGAGGTGTTATTTGGAGCGCACAGTGAAAGTCGTAAAAACTGACCCCTCAAGAAAGTGAGGCAAATGCAAAAGTGGTGCATTTTTTTTTTTTTTTTGCTAATTTCACCACATTTGGAATTCTGGCAGTACACAGAAAAATAAGCCCTCACACCGATCTGTACACGGAAAAATTAAAAAGTTATGGATTTTTGAAGGTGGAGAGTGCCTGTGTCTGTATAATGATACCAAACGTGTGTGAATAGGAAATCAGAATAGGTAATGATAGGAGATTCCACTACCAACTACCATCTTAATCCATCCTGATAAACCATAGACATTACTCATAGATCCAGGCACCGGGACTGTGGGATCTTCTTATATTTGTCATCCATGGCCTCCTTCCTTCTAATATCAACTTTTAAAATGATTTTAATGAGCCTGAAGGGTTCTATGAGGTGTTACCACGATTCCCCCGTGCCTCAGATTCATAGGTTAGATGCATAGATAGATAGATATGAGATAGATAGATATGAGATGCATAGATAGATAGATAGAAGATAGACAGATAGATAGAAGATAGACAGATGGATAGATAGATAGATAGAGAGATAGGAGATAGATAGATAGATAGATAGAAGATAGACAGATGGATAGATAGATAGATAGACAGACGGATGGATAGATAGGAGATAGATAGATAGATAGACAGACGGATGGATAGATATATATATAGGAGATAGATAGATAGATAGATAGATAGATAGATAGATAGATAGATAGGAGATAGATAGATAAATAGATAGATAGATAGACAGATGGATAGATAGACAGGAGATAGATAGATAGAAGATAGACAGATAGATAGATAGAAGATAGACAGATGGATAGATAGATAGATAGATAGACAGACACTCACATGTTGCTGACCTCTGGATGGTCTCCTGCTAGTCAGGGACAGGGGTTCTTTGTAGGACAGCAGGGTAGTAGAGAGGGATGCTCAGTAGTCAGGACTTACAGGAGGAGGGCTGCAGGACATGTGTGAGATGAAGTGAGGTCAGGGCTCAGCTCCTTTACTTGTTTTGACTAATGGTGGATACATGGTGAGGGGAAGGGAAGAGCTGCTACACTGTAATATGTTAGAGCTACAGCCATGTTAGGGGCAGACTGTGATCTGCATGGACCCTCTGTATTCCTAGGTGTAAATACCTTATAATGTGCCCTGTTTGCACTGGTGGAGCCTGATGTTATCACTGAGACATTCAATACAGACCACACTGCACTCGGCTGCACAGCTCATTCGGCCCCTCCCCCTCGCTCCCATTGGCTGCTCCCTGTCAGCTGGTCTCCTTCAGTCTGAGACAGTGGAGGAATCTGCAGTCAGAGATGTAAACAGACGAGCAGAAGGTGATTCCTTGTGCGCAGACTCGGCCAGGGGAGAAGGCAGTCAGGACGGGACACAGCTACCAGCAGGGGAGCCAGCAGTCACCTTACAGCAGAATAGCTCAGTAAGGCTGCATATTTTCTAATAACAGTAAATGGTGAAAGTATAGCTTACAGTGCACTGAGCTAGAGTATGAATTTCTGCTATGGTGACACAACCCCTTTAAGGGCTTGGGCGTGCGGGTGGGTTGCACTATATTTCCGTTTCCGCTCCAGCGTCTGGGGTATGGAGAGCTGAACGCTGGTGGATGCTGTGGAGGATCGTGGAGGCGACGATGGGGTTTTTGTGCCAGGGTCCTGGGCAGGGGGCTGACTATCAGCTGACACAGGGGAAGGAGCAGTGGTGTGCACGGCCGGAGGTGAACGGGCTTGGTGCCACTGAGTGGGGTGTTTAGCATTCATATGCCTGCGCATACTGGTGGTAGTTAAGCTAGTAGTGGTGGAACCCCTGCTGATCCTGGTTTGGTAAAGGTTGCACACCACAGTCCGTCGGTCATCCGGTGTTTCCTTAAAGAACCTCCAGACTTCTGAAAATCTAGCCCTCGCCGCGGGAGCCCTCGCCACGGGAGCTTCACTACGTGACACATTTGGCGCTGATGCACCAGCTCTGGCCCTGCCTCTCCGTCTGGCCCCACCACTGCCTCTTCCAACCTGTTCTGCTATAGGACTCGCCTCCGTCTCAGAAGCACTGTGTTCACCCGGCCTATCAACCCAGCTTGGGTCTGTCACCTCATCATCCTCCGATCCCTCAGTCTGCTCCCTCCTCGGACTTCCTGCCCTGACAACAACTTCACCACTGTCTGACAACCGTGTCTCCTCATCGTCGGACACTTCTTCCACTACGTCAAGAAGGTCATCATCACCCACAGACTGCGACTGGTGGAAAACCTGGGCATCGGAAAATTGCTCAGCAGCAACCGGACAAGTGGTTTGTGACTGTGGGAAGGGTCCAGAAAACAGTTCCTCAGAGTATGCCAGTTCAAAAGCCAAATTTTCCTGGGAGGGGGCAGACTGGGGGGGAGGAGGCTGAGGTGCAGGAGCTGGAGGAGTGCCGATTTCGGTGACATGGGTGGACTGCGTGGAAGACTGAGTGGTGGACAAATTGCTCGAAGCATTGTCGGCAATCCACGACATCACCTGTTTGCACTGTTCTGGCCTCAACAGTGCTCTACCACGAGTCCCAGTAACTTCAGACATGAACCTAGGGAGTGTAGCTCTGCGGCGTTCCCCTGCTCCCTCATCAGCAGGTGGTGTTTCACCCCGCCCAGGACCACGGCCTCTGACCCCTGCAGTAGTTGGACGCCCACGTCCCCGCCCTCGTCCTCTACTCCTAGCCCTCGGGTTAAACATTTTGAAAATGAAAGTTATAACTTTAATTTTTTTTTTACTTTTTTTGTGTTTTTTTGTGTTTTTTAGTTTTTTTTGTGTTTTTTAGTTTTTAAAACCAAACAATGCTATCCTATTGCTATGGCTATTTTCTAGCCAAGTATGAAAGCACACTGATGAGATGACGCTGAGTTATGAAAAAATAAACGTAAAATAAAAAGAAACTGCCAGACTGTGCCTAATTGAAATCCAACCCCTAATAAATTTTCCCACTTCGGTCTTTGCGATAGATATGTGCGTCACTAAGCGCTAAACACAGCGGTCGCAAGTCTCACTCCAAATTCCTGACAATTGGCTAGTATATGCACTGCAGCAAGGACAGCCACCAGCAGATCAACCAGAAATAAAATATATATAACGCTATTGTAGGCGGAAGTAAGCCGTTTGGATTCTCCTTTGGCTATTTTCTAGCCAAGTATGAAAGCACACTGATGAGATGACGCTGAGTTATGAAAAAATAAACGTAAAATAAAAAGAAACTGCCAGACTGTGCCTAATTGAAATCCAACCCCTAATAAATTTTCCCACTTCGGTCTTTGCGATGGATATGTGCGTCACTAAGCGCTAAACACAGCGGTCGCAAGTCTCACTCCAAATTCCTGACAATTGGCTAGTATATGCACTGCAGCAAGGACAGCCACCAGCAGATCAACCAGAAATAAAATATATAACGCTATTGTAGGCGTAAGTAAGCCGTTTGGATTCTCCTTTGGTTATTTTCTAGCCAAGTATGAAAGCACACTGATGAGATGACACTGAGTTATGAAAAAATAAACGTAAAATAAAAAGAAACTGCCAGACTGTGCCTAATTGAAATCCAACCCCTAATAAATTTTCCCACTTCGGTCTTTGCGATGGATATGTGTGTCACTAAGCGCTAAACACAGCGGTCGCAAGTCTCACTCCAAATTCCTGACAATTGGCTAGTATATGCACTGCAGCAAGGACAGCCACCAGCAGATCAACCAGAAATAAAATATATATAACGCTATTGTAGGCGTAAGTAAGCCGTTTGGATTCTCCTTTGGCTATTTTCTAGCCAAGTATGAAAGCACACTGATGAGATGACGCTGAGTTATGAAAAAATAAACTTAAAATAAAAAGAAACTGCCAGACTGTGCCTAATTGAAATCCAACCCCTAATAAATTTTCCCACTTCGGTCTTTGCGATGGATATGTGCGTCACTAAGCGCTAAACACAGCGGTCGCAAGTCTCACTCCAAATTCCTGACAATTGGCTAGTATATGCACTGCAGCAAGGACAGCCACCAGCAGATCAACCAGAAATAAAATATATATAACGCTATTGTAGGCGTAAGTAAGCCGTTTGGATTCTCCTTTGGCTATTTTCTAGCCAAGTATGAAAGCACACTGATGAGATGACGCGGAGTTATGAAAAAATAAATGTAAAATAAAAAGGAAATGGCAGACTGTGCCTAATTGAAATCCAACCCCTAATAAATTTTCCCACTTCGGTCTTTGCGATGGATATGTGCGTCACTAAGCGCTAAACACAGCGGTCGCAAGTCTCACTCCAAATTCCTGACAATTGGCTAGTATATGCACTGCAGCAAGGACAGCCACCAGCAGATCAACCAGAAATAAAATATATATAACGCTATTGTAGGCGTAAGTAAGCCGTTTGGATTCTCCTTTGGCTATTTTCTAGCCAAGTATGAAAGCACACTGATGAGATGACGCTGAGTTATGAAAAAATAAACGTAAAATAAAAAGGAAATGGCAGACTGTGCCTAATTGAAATCAAACCCCTAATAAATTTTCCCACTTTGGTGTTTGAGGTGGATATGTGTGTCACTAAGAGCTAAACACAACGGTAGCAAGTCCCCCTGCAAATTCCTCACAATATGGTACTAGCTGCACTACTAGTGCCAGCAAGCCCAGCCACAAGCAAACAAAAAAAAAAAAAGTATAACGTTATTGTAGCCCTAAGAAGGGCTGTTGGGTTCTTGTTGAATCACTCCTGCCTAACACTATTCTAATAGAACACCCTAACGCTTTCCCTGACCAGCAGCAGCTCTCTCCCTAGCGGCATCCAGACACAGAATGATCCGAGCAGCGCGGGCAGCGGCTAGTCTATCCCAGGGTCACCTGATCTGGCCAGCCAACCACTGCTATCGACGTGTAAGGGTACCACGTCATGCTGGGTGGAGTGCAGAGTCTCCTGGCTTGTGATTGGCTCTGTTTCTGGCCGCCAAAAAGCAAAACGGCGGGAGCTGCCATTTTCTTGAGCGGGCGAAGTATTCGTCCGAGCAACGAGCAGTTTCGAGTATGCTAATGCTCGAACGAGCATCAAGCTCGGACGAGTATGTTCGTTCATCTCTAGTTATATTATTTATCCAGACGTCCACAAATGTATCAACATATATATAGAGAGATGAGTAGACCCAAAGCTTTTGTTTGGGCTTGGGTGCGTCATGTGTGAAGAGAACATATAAATGATTGGGAATCACCCGGACATAAAAGGAACCTTCAGGTCCCCTCGCCTCTATAAATTATTATCCCATGCTGTGAAGTCGGTAACACGAAAAAATTGCTGATTTTACTCCCTTTGCAAACCATTAGTATATGAATAAAATATGATCAAAAGGTCATATAAGTCCTTTAATGCCATCAATAAAAACATCAGCTCAACACCTTACCCGACTTTGTAGAATGAAGTTTGAAAAAGTTGTGAATATGAGAAAATGGCATTACAGCGGATTTTTTTTTTTTACAAGATTCAAAGATATGATAGAAATTTGTTATCTCTAATAAAAAGTTATCACTTTTTGAAGGTGGAGAGTATAATAACAGAAATACAAAAACAAGAATGTGCTGCATCCTAAAAGGGTTAGGCTGGGTTCACACTACTTTTTGTGTCATACCTTGTAAAGACATATCAAGAGGATTCAGACATGTCTTTACAATATATGGCACAGATGTATATGTCTCCCAGCGAGCCACCCTCCCCCCTGAATGTGGGGGGAAGGAGGGAGTTTACATCGACAACAGCAACAGGGCATTCCCCCAGTGATGTCTTTGACTAGGGAGAGATGCAATAGGCTGCACCCGGTCCCCATCACCATCCATTGCCTCCAGTGAGCACATACATTGATTGCTAAGTTGAAAGCTGCAGGATGAAAGACGTAGCTTGCTTTTATACCAATATAATCATATTGGTTATATTATTTATCCAGACGTCCACAAATGTATCAACATATATATAGAGAGAGATGAGTAGACCCAAAGTTTTTGTTTGGACAGGATGTATAGTGGCCAGACAACAACTATGCCTCCGTCTGCCACTATTTGTCAGCGTATACATAAAACATGGTGTGAACCCAGCATTAGAAACTAGTGTTGTTATGTATACAAGAAGGGTTTGTCTCTGAAGTATTATTCACTAATTTGTCTTAATCTGTGTTAGAGAGCATATTTCCTTTTTTTGAGATAATCCATCCACCTCACAGTTGTGTCATATCAGGCATGTCAAGAGGCTGATTGAAATATCTTCGGTTGGTCAAATAGCTTGGCAAAGCAGATTTCCAGAGATGACTCTACCAAACAGTCTTTATTTTAGTTTCAAGCTATATCAATAGCTATCCCAAATTCTTTCTTTAAAGGAAAACTAACATGCAAAGGTCTAACAGTAATACACTGGTGGCAAGTCTTTATTAAATCAACACCTTATTTGTCTTTTGAGAGGGGATGAGCTGCATCATATCTCGCTTTTGTTTGGGAGAGTGCCCTGAACAGAATCTCTAAAATATTTAACTGTTCATCTCATTATGAATCAGCTACGAAAACCGCATGGAGCTAGTATCGGACTGATTGGACAATGTGTTCTTAAAGACCTGTTAGCTCATTTGATGTGTAAGAAGGCACTGGAAGTGGACAATTATAATACATGAAAGAGCTTTAGCCCTGAAAGGGGGAGAAAATAAACTAAATAAAGGGAATACATAAGCTATTGGATGCACCAATAGGTAAACTGTTTTATTTTGAAAATTCTCGGGTGGAAGTGTAAGTTGTGGGTAGTGTTGTAACAATTTAAGTTTATATTGTGTAAAAGAAAGTTAAAAAAAACTTTAAAATAAAAAATGTAATCATTAAAAAATGTTGATTAGACAGATTTTGGCAAAGATGTACTGGTTTCCACAATAAAAGGTAACTCTAAAATCTAATTTTCAGACAACATGTTTTCACTGTGATTTTATTCATTATGTACTTGGTTTTTATATGGACTTTAGATGTATACCCTATATTATATAATTTTCTATTGTTGTTTTCTAGGTCTTTTTTGCTTCATGGTGTTTTCCATATATTCCATATTTATTTTGGTGTATTCATATAAAATGGAAGCAAAAATAAAAGTGTTGCATCTATATATTTTTAGTTTCAACAAAATTTTATTCAATGAATAATCAAGAAAGTGCCTAAACACCCCTCGCAGGGGGAACTTGCATTTATATTTTTAAGTATATTTATGTATTTACTTTACTTCGAACATAAAGATAAATGGTTATGAAGTTGACTATGTCAATATTAATGATGTTATGTTCTACATAATAACATGCAGTCTTTTACATTGAGTGGACTAATGTGCGCTGGGAATAAATCGAGTTCTGATCTATTTCTGAAGGATTGAATTGTCTGTTTTATTTTTGTAATCAGATGTAAAATAAATGTCAGTGCTTTCTCTTAAAGTTCACCGCTGATTTAAGCTATGTGATATACTTGCTCAGCAAGTCGGATGCAGTGGTGGCTAGCTAGGGATCTCATTAGTACCGAGCATGATATCCTACTAATATACCCCTAATGAATTTTAGCGCTTTAAAAATAACTTTCTGGATTTCAAAGCAGCAACTCATAAGTGGGAATCATTGTTCTCACTTCATGTGCTGTGCATTTGCTACTCTTCCAGAATGACAGTCTGCACAAAATAATTGCTTCTCTTTAAGAAGGAGCACTTCACAGGGAGCATCTAACTACAAGGGCTTTGCACTATAGTTATATTACCTGGTGAGATTTTCTGCTCTAGTTATCAGTGAGTCCACTGCAGCTCACAAAATAGACAAAGGTTTTAACTAGAGATGAGCGAACACTAAAATGCTCGGGTACTCGTTATTCGAGACGAACTTTTCCCGATGCTCGAGTGCTCGTCTCGAATAACGAACCCCATTGAAGTCAATGGGAGACTCGAGCATTTTTCAAGGGGACCAAGGCTCTGCACAGGGAAGCTTGGCCAAACACCTGGGAACCTCAGAAAAGGATGGAAACACCACGGAAATGGACAGGAAACAGCAGGGGCAGCATGCATGGATGCCTCTGAGGCTGCTTAATCGCACCATTATGCCAAAATTATGGGCAACAGCATGGCCATGACAGAGTGACAGAATGAAGCTAGATAGCATGTAAAACATCCAATAATTGACCCTGACACTATAGGGGACGGCATGCAGAGGCAGAGGCAGCGGCAGCAGGCTAGAGAGTGGCATGGCGACATACCCTAATTGGACTCAGGCTTCAAACCAATGGGTGTCAGAGAGGAACCAAAGGAGGTGAGCAAGAAGCGCTCAAATAATATCGGTACATGATAAAAGTTTGCCAGTATATTTTGTGGATTACACAGCAGGGTGGCGACAAAGTTAACATGGAAGCCATGAAAACAACCCAAAATTCTGCCTGACACAGCTCGTTTGATAAGGGGACCATGTATGCTTACAGTTCATGCCAGTCGCTGCACTGGCTGCCAGTCTCCTTTCGAATACAGTTTAAAATAATAATAACCCTCATCCATAAAGCTCTGTATAATGCTGCACCCCCCTACCTCTCCTCTCTTATCTCAGTCTATCGCCCAACCCGTGCTCTTAGATCCGCCAGTGATCTTAGATTAACCTCTACCCTAGTGCGGACCTCCCACTCGCGTCTCCAAGACTTCTCTAGAGCTGCACCAATTCTATGGAATGCTCTGCTCCGGACTATCAGACTAATACCTAACCTCCAAAGTTTCAAACGTGCTCTTAAAACCCATTTCTTTAGGCAAGCCTATAACACTCATTAACTGCATGAAGTTTTAACTCTTCTACTAACCCGTCCTGTGTCGTCCTCCCATCTGTTATCCAGCAACCAACAGGCACCAGACTTCTCTGCAGTCCCATTCACCCTGGACCTGGTATATAAGATGACGGCTGAGTGGTTCAAGCGACAGCAATTCCATTTATTATATTTTTTTCTATTCCCTAAGAAGAATGGCTTGACCATTAAATATTCTTTTACCTCGTGTTACCCCATCATCTTCATAAACCGTAAGCTCTGGCGAGCAGGGACCTCACTCCTGTTGTTCCATACAAATGTTGTGCTCTGTTACATTACATTTGTATTTGTTTCCTATGATTTGTAAAGCGCTACAGAATATGATGACGCTATATAAATAAAGATTATTATTATTATTATTATGGAGGCAGTGAACTAGTAGTAGATTAAAGGTGCTGCAACTATGTTAGTTGGATCTTGGGATGGAGCTGGCGCTCTGCAGCCAGGCGAGCTTTTGCCAATCCAAGCCCCTGTCTCTAGGCTACTCCCCAAACAGCACTTCTAAGAACCTTTTGTATAAGATCAAGTGTAGTAGCGTTCTTATAAGTTTAGGATATGCCGGGTGAGGGGAATGTAAACAGATGCGCAAGAAGCGCTGAAATAATATCCCTAAATGGTAAAAGTTTGCCAGTATATTTTGTGGATAACACAGCAGGGTGGCGACAAAGTTAACAACTTTGATGTGGAATGCCCTGTAATAGCTCTTGGGCGGTGTGCCTTTTATCGCCTAGGCTCAGCAGTTTCAGCACCGCCTGCTGTCGCTTAGCGACGGCACTGCTGCTGTGCCTAGAGCCACCGACTGATGGCGCCATGCCCACGGATAGGAATTCGGAGGAGGAGGAGGTGGAGGAGGGGTGGGAGGAGGTATAGTAGGCCTTTGAGACCTGGACCGAGGTAGGCCCCGCGACCGAGGTAGGCCCCGCAATTCTCTGCGTCGGCAGTATATGACCAGCCCCAGGGTCAGACTCGGTCCCAGCCTGCACCAAGTTAAGTGTAGTAGCGTTCTTATAAGTTTGGGATATGGCGGGTGAGGGGAATGTAAACAGATGCGCAAGAAGCGCATGATGCGCATGGAGCTGGCGCTCCGCTGCCAGGCGAGCTTTCGCCAATTCAAGCCCCTGTCTCTAGGCTACTCCCCAAACAGCACTTCTAAGAACCTTTTGTATAAGATCAAGTGTAGTAGCGTTCTTATAAGTTTAGGATATGCCGGGTGAGGGGAATGTAAACAGATGCGCAAGAAGCGCTGAAATAATATCCCTAAATGGTAAAAGTTTGCCAGTATATTTTGTGGATAACACAGCAGGGTGGCGACAAAGTTAACAACTTTGATGTGGAATCCATGAAAACAACCCAAATTTCTGCCTGACACACCTCGTTTGATAAAGGGACGATGTATGGAGGCAGCTATATGGACGACTTTTGGAGGTAGCAATGGAGACAACGTGTGGAGGCTGCTATGGAGACAATTTAATTTGGATAGTGCCTGTATGTGGCAGTCCCAAACATTTTTCAAACCAGAGGAGCAGGTAGGTGGCCCTGCAGTAAAATGGAATAGATTGAGTGCCTGTATGTGGCAGTCCCAAAAATGTTTCAAACCAGAGGAGCAGGTAGGTGGCCCTCCAGTAAAATGGAATAGATTGAGTGCCTGTATGTGGCAGTCCCAAAAATTTTTCAAACCAGAGGAGCAGGTAGGTGGCCCTGCAGTAAAATGGAATAGATTGAGTGCCTGTATGTGGCAGTCCCAAAAATGTTTCAAACCAGAGGAGCAGGTAGGTGGCCCTCCAGTAAAATGGAATAGATTGAGTGCCTGTATGTGGCAGTCCCAAAAATGTTTCAAACCAGAGGAGCAGGTAGGTGGCCCTGCAGTAAAATGGAATAGATTGAGTGCCTGTATGTGGCAGTCCCAAAAATTTTTCAAACCAGAGGAGCAGGTAGGTGGCCCTCCAGTAAAATGGAATAGATTGAGTGCCTGTATGTGGCAGTCCCAAAAATGTTTCAAACCAGAGGAGCAGGTAGGTGGCCCTGCAGTAAAATGGAATAGATTGAGTGCCTGTATGTGGCAGTCCCAAACATTTTTCAAACCAGAGGAGCAGGTAGGTGGCCCTCCAGTAAAATGGAATAGATTGAGTGCCTGTATGTGGCAGTCCCAAAAATGTTTCAAACCAGAGGAGCAGGTAGGTGGCCCTGCAGTAAAATGGAATAGATTGAGTGCCTGTATGTGGCAGTCCCAAACATTTTTCAAACCAGAGGAGCAGGTAGGTGGCCCTCCAGTAAAATGGAATAGATTGAGTGCCTGTATGTGGCAGTCCCAAAAATGTTTCAAACCAGAGGAGCAGGTAGGTGGCCCTGCAGTAAAATGGAATAGATTGAGTGCCTGTATGTGGCAGTCCCAAACATTTTTCAAACCAGAGGAGCAGGTAGGTGGCCCTCCAGTAAAATGGAATAGATTGAGTGCCTGTATGTGGCAGTCCCAAAAATGTTTCAAACCAGAGGAGCAGGTAGGTGGCCCTGCAGTAAAATGGAATAGATTGAGTGCCTGTATGTGGCACTCACAAAAATTGTTTCAAACAGAGGACCGGGTAGGTGGCCCTCCAGAAAAATTAAATGCATGAAGTACTATAGCAAGAGCCAGTGGGCCCTGTCAAAAAATAGCCATTTTCCTCTGCTTTACTGTACAAAGAGGAGGAGAAGGAGGAAAATGGAGAGGAGGAGGAGTGGATCAATTATTCAGGTTGAGCTTCCTTCACCTGGTGGAGATTGGAAATTCTGAGAAATCCAGCCTTTATTCATTTTAATAAGCGTCAGCCTGTCAGCGCTGTCAGTCGACAGGCGTGTACGCTTATCGGTGATGATGCCACCAGCTGCACTGAAAACCCGCTCGGACAAGACGCTAGCGGCAGGGCAGGCAAGAACCTCCAAGGCGTACAGCGCCAGTTCGTGCCACATGTCCAGCTTTGAAACCCAGTAGTTGTAGGGAGCTGTGTGATCATTTAGGACGATGGTATGGTCAGCTACGTACTCCCTCACCATCTTTCTGTAAAGATCAGCCCTACTCTGCCGAGACTGGGGACAGGTGACAGTGTCTTGCTGGGGTGACATAAAGCTGGCAAAAGCCTTGTAAAGCGTACCCTTGCCAGTGCTGGACAAGCTGCCTGCTCGCCTACTCTCCCTCGCTACTTGTCCCGCAGAACTACGCACTCTGCCGCTAGCGCTGTCAGAAGGGAAATACTGTTTCAGCTTGTGCACCAGGGCCTGCTGGTATTCATGCATTCTCACACTCCTTTCCTCTGCAGGGATGAGAGTGGAAAGATTTTGCTTGTACCGTGGGTCCAGGAGAGTGAACACCCAGTAATCGGTGCTGGAATAAATTCTTTGAACGCGAGGGTCACGGGATAGGCAGCCTAGCATGAAATCTGCCATATGCGCCAGAGTACCAACGCGTAAGAATTCACTCCCCTCACTGGCCTGACTGTCCATTTCCTCCTCCTCCAACTCCTCCAACTCCTCTTCTTCTGCCCATACACGCTGAACAGTAAAGGACTCAACAATGGTCCCCTCTTGTGTCTCGCCAACATTCTCCTCCTCTTCCTCCTCATCCTCCTCCACCTCCACCTCCTCCGATATGCGCTGAGAAACAGACCTGAGGGTGCTTTGGCTATTAACAAGGGAATATTCTTCCCCTGTCTCTTGTGACGAGCGCAAAGCTTCCGACTTCATGCTGACCAGAGAGTTTTTCAACAGGCCAAGCAGCGGGATGGTGAGGCTGATGATGGCGGCATCGCCACTGACCATCTGTGTTGACTCCTCAAAGTTACTCAGCACCTGACAGATATCAGACATCCACGTCCACTCCTCATTGTAGACTTGAGGAAGCTGACTGACCTGACTACCAGTTCTGGTGGAAGTTGACATCTGGCAGTCTACAATCGCTCTGCGCTGCTGGTAAACTCTGGATAACATGGTCAGTGTTGAATTCCACCTCGTGGGCACGTCGCACAACAGTCGGTGAGCGGGCAGTTGGAGGCGGCGCTGCGCTGCCCTGAGAGTGGCAGCATCTGGGCTGGACTTCCTGAAATGCGCACAGATGCGGCGCACCTTCGTGAGCAAATCAGACAGATTGGGGTATGTCTTGAGGAAACGCTGAACTATCAGATTTAACACATGGGCCAGGCATGGCACATGTGTCAGTCTGCCGAGTTGCAGAGCCGCCACCAGGTTACGGCCGTTGTCACACACAACCATTCCCGGCTTGAGGTTCAGCGGTGCCAGCCACAGATCAGTCTGCGCCGTGATGCCCTGTAATAGCTCTTGGGCGGTGTGCCTTTTGTCGCCTAGGCTCAGCAGTTTGAGCACCGCCTGCTGTCGCTTAGCGACGGCACTGCTGCTGTGCCTAGAGCTACCGACTGATGGCGCCGTGCCCACGGATGGTAGTTCGGAGGAGGAGGTGGAGGAGGGGTGGGAGGAGGAGGAGGCATAGTAGGCCTGAAACACCTGGACCGAGGTAGGCCCCGCAATCCTCGGCGTCGGCAGTATAGGAGCAGCCCCAGGGTCAGACTCGGTCCCAGCCTCCACCAAGTTAACCCAATGTGCCGTCAGAGATATATAGTGGCCCTGCCCGGCAGCACTCGTCCACGTGTCCGTGGTCAGGTGGACCTTGTCAGAAACGGCGTTGGTCAGGGCACGGATTATGTTGTCTGACACGTGCTGGTGCAGGGCTGGGACGGCACATCGGGAAAAGTAGTGGCGGCTGGGGACCGAATACCGAGGGGCGGCCGCCGCCATGAGGCTGCGAAAGGCCTCGGTCTCTACTAGCCTATAGGGCAGCATCTCCAGGCTTAGCAATCTGGAAATGTGCACATTAAGGGCTTGGGCGTGCGGGTGGGTTGCACTATATTTGCGTTTCCGCTCCAGCGTCTGGGGTATGGAGAGCTGAACGCTGGTGGATGCTGTGGAGGATCGTGGAGGCGACGATGGGGTTTTTGTGGCAGGGTCCTGGGCAGGGGGCTGACTAGCAGCTGACACAGGGGAAGGAGCAGTGGTGTGCACGGCCAGAGGTGAACGGGCTTGTTGCCACTGAGTGGGGTGTTTAGCATTCATATGCCTGCGCATACTGGTGGTAGTTAAGCTAGTAGTGGTGGAACCCCTGCTGAGCCTGGTTTGGCAAATGTTGCACACCACAGTCCGTCGGTCATCCGGTGTTTCCTTAAAGAACCTCCAGACTTCTGAAGATCCAGCCCTCGCCGCAAGAGCCCTCGCCACGGGAGCTTCACTAGTTGACACATTTGGCGCTGATGCACCAGCTCTGGCCCTGCCTCTCCGTCTGGCCCCACCACTGCCTCTTCCAACCTGTTCTGGTCGAGGACTCTCCTCCGTCTCAGAAGCACTGTGTTCACCCGGCCTCTCAACCCAGCTTGGGTCTGTCACCTCATCATCCTCCGATCCCTCAGTCTGCTCCCCCCTCGGACTTCCTGCCCTGACAACAACTTCCCCACTGTCTGACAACCGTGTCTCCTCATCGTCGGACACCTCTTTACACACTTCCACTACGTCAAGAAGGTCATCATCACCCACAGACTGTGACTGGTGGAAAACCTGGGCATCGGAAAATAGCTCAGCAGCAACCGGACAAGTGGTTTGTGACTGTGGGAAGGGTCCAGAAAACAGTTCCTCAGAGTATGCCAGTTCAAATGCCAAATTTTCCTGGGAGGGGGCAGACTGGGGGGGAGGAGGCTGAGGTGCAGGAGCTGGAGGAGTGGCGATTTCGGTGACATGGGTGGACTGCGTGGAAGACTGACTGGCGGTGGACAAATTGCTCGAAGCATTGTCAGCAATCCACGACATCACCTGTTCGCACTGTTCTGGCCTCAACAGTGCTCTACCACGAGTCCCAGTAACTTCAGACATGAACCTAGGGAGTGTAGCTCTGCGGCGTTCCCCTGCTCCCTCATCAGCGGGTGGTGTCTCACCCCGCCCAGGACCACGGCCTCTGACCCCTGCAGTAGTTGGACGCCCACGTCCCCGCCCTCGTCCTCTACCCCTAGCCCTCGGGTTAAACATTTTTAAAATGAGAGTTATAACTTTATTTTTTTTTTAACTTTTTTTTGTTTTTTTTTGTGTTTTTTGTTTTTTTTTGTGTTTTTTGTTTTTTTTTTGAGTTTTTAAAACCAAACAATGCTATCCTATTGCTATGGCTATTTTCTAGCCAAGTATCAAAGCACACTACTATGCCAGATGAGATGACACTGAGTTAGTGCCTAATTGAAATCCAACCCCTACTAAATTTTCCCACTTCGGTCTATGCTATGGATATGTGCGTCACTAAGCGCAGAACACAGCGGTCGCAAGTCTCACTACAAATTGCTCAGAATTGGCTAGTACATGCACTGCAGAAAGTACAGCCACCAGCAGATCAACCAGAAATCAAATATATAGAACGCTACTGTAGGCGTAAGTAAGCTCTTTGTATTCTCCTATGGCTATTTTCTAGCCAAGTATCAAAGCACACTACTATGCCAGATGAGATGACACTGAGTTAGTGCCTAATTGAAATCCAACCCCTACTAAATTTTCCCACTTCGGTCTTTGCTATGGATATGTGCGTCACTAAGCGCAGAACACAGCGGTCGCAAGTCTCACTACAAATTGCTCAGAATTGGCTAGTACATGCACTGCAGAAAGTACAGCCACCAGCAGATCAACCAGAAATCAAATATATAGAATGCTACTGTATGCGTAAGTAAGCTCTTTGTATTCTCCTATGGCTATTTTCTAGCCAAGTATCAAAGCACACTACTATGCCAGATGAGATGACACTGAGTTAGTGCCTAATTGAAATCCAACCCCTACTAAATTTTCCCACTTCGGTCTTTGCTATGGATATGTGCGTCACTAAGCGCAGAACACAGCGGTCGCAAGTCTCACTACAAATTGCTCAGAATTGGCTAGTACATGTACTGCAGAAAGTACAGCCACCAGCAGATCAACCAGAAATCAAATATATAGAACGCTACTGTAGGCGTAAGTAAGCTCTTTGTATTCTCCTATGGCTATTTTCTAGCCAAGTATCAAAGCACACTACTATGCCAGATGAGATGACACTGAGTTAGTGCCTAATTGAAATCCAACCCCTACTAAATTTTCCCACTTCGGTCTTTGCTATGGATATGTGCGTCACTAAGCGCAGAACACAGCGGTCGCAAGTCTCACTACAAATTGCTCAGAATTGGCTAGTACATGCACTGCAGAAAGTACAGCCACCAGCAGATCAACCAGAAATCAAATATATAGAACGCTACTGTATGCGTAAGTAAGCTCTTTGTATTCTCCTATGGCTATTTTCTAGCCAAGTATCAAAGCACACTACTATGCCAGATGAGATGACACTGAGTTAGTGCCTAATTGAAATCCAACCCCTACTAAATTTTCCCACTTCGGTCTATGCTATGGATATGTGCGTCACTAAGCGCAGAACACAGCGGTCGCAAGTCTCACTACAAATTGCTCAGAATTGGCTAGTACATGCACTGCAGAAAGTACAGCCACCAGCAGATCAACCAGAAATCAAATATATAGAACGCTACTGTATGCGTAAGTAAGCTCTTTGTATTCTCCTATGGCTATTTTCTAGCCAAGTATCAAAGCACACTACTATGCCAGATGAGATGACACTGAGTTAGTGCCTAATTGAAATCCAACCCCTACTAAATTTTCCCACTTCGGTCTATGCTATGGATATGTGCGTCACTAAGCGCAGAACACAGCGGTCGCAAGTCTCACTACAAATTGCTCAGAATTGGCTAGTACATGCACTAGAGAAAGTACAGCCACCAGCAGATCAACCAGAAATCAAATATATAGAACGCTACTGTAGGCGTAAGTAAGCTCTTTGTATTCTCCTATGGCTATTTTCTAGCCAAGTATCAAAGCACACTACTATGCCAGATGAGATGACACTGAGTTAGTGCCTAATTGAAATCCAACCCCTACTAAATTTTCCCACTTCGGTCTTTGCTATGGATATGTGCGTCACTAAGCGCAGAACACAGCGGTCGCAAGTCTCACTACAAATTGCTCAGAATTGGCTAGTACATGCACTGCAGAAAGTACAGCCACCAGCAGATCAACCAGAAATCAAATATATAGAACGCTACTGTATGCGTAAGTAAGCTCTTTGTATTCTCCTATGGCTATTTTCTAGCCAAGTATCAAAGCACACTACTATGCCAGATGAGATGACACTGAGTTAGTGCCTAATTGAAATCCAACCCCTACTAAATTTTCCCACTTCGGTCTTTGCTATGGATATGTGCGTCACTAAGCGCAGAACACAGCGGTCGCAAGTCTCACTACAAATTGCTCAGAATTGGCTAGTACATGCACTGCAGAAAGTACAGCCACCAGCAGATCAACCAGAAATCAAATATATAGAACGCTACTGTATGCGTAAGTAAGCTCTTTGTATTCTCCTATGGCTATTTTCTAGCCAAGTATCAAAGCACACTACTATGCCAGATGAGATGACACTGAGTTAGTGCCTAATTGAAATCCAACCCCTACTAAATTTTCCCACTTCGGTCTTTGCTATGGATATGTGCGTCACTAAGCGCAGAACACAGCGGTCGCAAGTCTCACTACAAATTGCTCAGAATTGGCTAGTACATGCACTGCAGAAAGTACAGCCACCAGCAGATCAACCAGAAATCAAATATATAGAACGCTACTGTATGCGTAAGTAAGCTCTTTGTATTCTCCTATGGCTATTTTCTAGCCAAGTATCAAAGCACACTACTATGCCAGATGAGATGACACTGAGTTAGTGCCTAATTGAAATCCAACCCCTACTAAATTTTCCCACTTCGGTCTTTGCTATGGATATGTGCGTCACTAAGCGCAGAACACAGCGGTCGCAAGTCTCACTACAAATTGCTCAGAATTGGCTAGTACATGCACTGCAGAAAGTACAGCCACCAGCAGATCAACCAGAAATCAAATATATAGAACGCTACTGTATGCGTAAGTAAGCTCTTTGTATTCTCCTATGGCTATTTTCTAGCCAAGTATCAAAGCACACTACTATGCCAGATGAGATGACACTGAGTTAGTGCCTAATTGAAATCCAACCCCTACTAAATTTTCCCACTTCGGTCTTTGCTATGGATATGTGTGCCACTAAGAGCTAAACACAACGGTAGCAAGTCCCCCTGCTAATTCCTCACAAAATGGTACTAGATGCAAATTAAAATAAAAAAAGTAGAACGTTATTGTAGCCCTAAGAAGGGCTGTTGGGTTCTTTGAGAATCACTCCTGCCTAACAGTAAGCTAATAGAACACCCTAACGCTTTCCCTGACCAGCAGCAGCTCTCTCCCTAGCGGCATCCAGACACAGAATGATCCGAGCAGCGCGGGCAGCGGCTAGTCTATCCCAGGGTCACCTGATCTGGCCAGCCAACCACTGCTATCGACGTGTAAGGGTACCACGTCATGCTGGGTGGAGTGCAGAGTCTCCTGGCTTGTGATTGGCTCTGTTTCTGGCCGCCAAAAAGCAAAACGGCGGGAGCTGCCATTTTCTCGAGCGGGCGAAGTATTCGTCCGAGCAACGAGCAGTTTCGAGTACCCTAATGCTCGACCGAGCATCAAGCTCGGACGAGCATGTTCGCTCATCTCTAGTTTTAACACTTAGCTAATTAACAGTGATTATTTTCATTTCAGTGGTCATAATAAATTATGATATAATCCTCTTGTGACATTAGAGAAACAGTGTACTGAATAATGACAATATATCTGAGTACGAGGATCATCAACATTTGCTTATTTTTGTGTAAATTCAGGGGTGACAAATAAAGGCAACTCCAATCAGGATCTGGCAAGGAATTACCCTGTTGCTAGATTGTTATCATAAACATTTTCATGGTTGGTTTCCTTACTTGTATCACTTTGTATGCTTAAAGAAGACCTGTCGCCAGGTTTTACCCCACTTAAATACTATTCTACTCAGGTAATGCTTAAAAAGAATTTCCTCTTTCATGTGAAATCTTACTCATTTAGGTATAAAAAAAATTCTTCCCCAAACTCAGGCAAATATGACTCCTCTCCCCTCATATTATAGGTACATCAGGCTTATTACTTTGTGAGATACAGAACCACAGATACAGGCAGCAAAACATATAATTTGAAAAGTGAGTTTCAGATAAAGATTCAGTACCCATGAATATTGTAACTGCATGCATGCCCAACTCTGTAGCTCACAGAACTGTAAGCCCAATGTGTTCTAAAAGAAGAGATTCTTATCTTTAAAAAGACAAAAGAAGCATGTTTCTTGGTACTATAGAACCAAAGATAGGGGTATCTGAATTGATAATACTGCTGCAACCACTGATTGGACTTTTGATATTATTCATTGAGTGATTTTGATATGCTGTACCGCATCGCTTATCTGTTGTGTGGAACCTTAGTACTTTGAAAATCTTTTTACCAGCGCCTATGATGTAATTTCTTGTTTTATGTGTTGCCTCTCCATATATGTTCACACTGTCCGTGTTGTTTTGCTTTGTGTTTTTAGGTCCTTTTTAATGGGGTATTTTTAGTCAAATAATATTTTGTGATGTAATTTAGGAATAAATTGTGCAATAAAGACTTGTTTTCATTCACAAAGTCGGAATTATTTTCAGCTATGGAGATATGAGAGGACTTAGTTCAGTTTGGTAGGATCTCCTGGCAGTAGTGTTGATACAGCATTGAAACTTATGTGTATCTTTGTGGTTCCGGATTGTTTGGTTTTCTAACCACTTAACTTGACTCATGTGAGAATGAGGCTAGTGGAGTTATATCTGCTAAACTTTGGGGGAGATTTTTTAGAGGTTACTGGGGAAATTTTAAAATAAAATAGGGAATTGTAGAAAGGATATTACATTCCCTACCTGAAGGGACTGTTAGTATTGTGGTGTAAATTGTGGTGGTGTTTTCCCATTTCAGGAAATAAATATTATTGTTTGTATAATGAAAGTTATTTTACAATACACTGTCTGTATACATTATTCACAGTTTCTAGATCTCTGCTTAATGTTATGTCTGTAATGTTATAAAAAGCTTCTATGTTAACTTCCAGTGGGTTTATCTATTCATGGTCATGTGTTGTGACACAGGCACGTAGATCATTATATCACACAGCTCTGATTACTCTCTATCTGTAGGACTGTGCAAATGTGATTGCATTGGGTTTGGGTAGGGTTTTGGGATTGGATTTCAACCATTTCACTAAGCAAACCTGTCCTATATAAACTTGGCTAAAATGGATGGTCATTCTGGGGTAAAACAGGCCAGTCATGAAGGGGTTTTAAAAAAAATGGTGCTATAGCTGCAAGTGGCCACCCGCAATAGTACGAGTAAGTTTTATGTAAGCCAAGTGTTCAGTGTAATGAAATTCTAAGACTCCTTTCTGCTTTACATCATAATGTTTGTGTTACATTTAGAGGTCATTATTTCAGATATCATTCAAATTAGTTTTGAAGCAGCAAATCAGTATTCATTACCTTCTCTGTAGCCTATTAAAATTAACAGTGGGAAATGATATTAAATCATACCTTACTTTAGTTTTATTTCCAGTTATATAATAAAAATACCAATTTAGTGGAAGTCTGAAGGCTTAGAGAATAGTAGAGCCTTAATGACAGTAATAATTTAGAACGTGTGCACATATTACACAATTCAAATCCATTTCTATCAGTGCTGAATCTCGACACAGCTACAGTACATGTCTGACTTTGAAATGCACTTATCTATCAGTTCATTGGTCTACAATTAGATTCCTATTGAATCTAATATTCTAATATTACAACTAATTGAGGCCAATGACTTGTGTATATAGGCTGAATAGATAGACATACTGTACATGGATGGAAATGTCAGGACATAGTACTTACCTTCACATGATGGTTGCATTCCAGACCATGACCC
This sequence comes from Engystomops pustulosus, assembly GCF_040894005.1. NCBI lineage: Eukaryota > Metazoa > Chordata > Amphibia > Anura > Leptodactylidae > Engystomops > Engystomops pustulosus. The sequence continues at coordinate 141,308,632 of NC_092413.1, read as the reverse complement.
ATTTGATAAACAAGTTCGTTCAATGGATCCTATTAATGTATACCCCATTTCACAAGAAAAACGAAGTAAGCTTTTAATTTTGTATTCATTTCCAAGACGTGATCCATGAGCTGGGATCCCCGGGTCACCGCACATTCCAGGATTATTTCCTTAAATTATATATTCAAATTAGTTATCATTTAAAATATACAGATAAAACAATCAATAAATAAGCACCATCCAAAATGTTTATATTTTTCTTTTAAAAGAAGAGCAACCTAAATAATAAACATATTTAAGGACTTTTCCATTTTACTTTTTCAGTGGACCCTTTTGATCATCCAGCTCATTCGACAAAGTATACATTTCCCCTAGCCCTTAACCCAATACTATGTACCTACTGTAAATGTCAGGGATTGAAATTATATGGTGCATCCCAATGCACTACACGATCACATAACTCATGAAGTTGTGAACATACAATAATTGCATAAGTCCATTTGTGCTAGCAAGACTACTGCTACATCACCTAACCAATCTTCACTGTTTTACCCCTTAAATGCCATTGCCAATAGTGATTAAGTCAAAGGCATCAGGCATTCATATCCAGAAAACAAAATAAACTCTTTCTTTCATCACCTTCCCACTTCAGAATTTGCATACTTGTGGTGGCACTTAGAAAAGATGCACTGTCAAAATGGCGCTGCTGTAGGTGGCTGCCTGTGCGGCATTAACTTGGCCTCTCACTCTAACAATCCCCAACAAGCGGATCAGCAGCAGTAGGGGCTTAATGTCCCACAACATGTTGCAACAGACCTCCAGTAATGAATCCTGGCAGCCAAGAGCATCAGTAGCAGCTTCATTGGAACACCTGAACTGTAAGTGATCACAACATCGGCCTTATAGCAAGTCAGGAGGATGCTACACCATGGTTCCAGTGGCAGCCACAACCAATCAGCTTAAGCGCCGGTACTTGGCTACAGTGGAGCTTCGGTCAGTGTCTCTGCTGCCAAACCAATACCTGCAGCAGCCACACACCACTAATTCACTACAACACTTTCAGCACCACAACGGCACCCCTAATGTAATATCCCCTATACATGTCTGTCTAGTCTATGTGTTATTGTGACTGGTATATTTTTTGTACCGTAATTCCTTCCCTGTATGTAATGTGTCATGTCACCTGTATTGTGCTGTATTGCAAAGTCCTGTATCTATGTTTTTATGCAACCAAGGAACTAGCAACATGTAAAAATGCGCCTCTTGAAGTATTTATGTATTTGTATTGTTAAACCTGTGTCTAACTGAATAACAATTGCCGAAACACTATGTACAAAATAATTTCTCCCTAGGGGATCAATAAAGTTGTATTGTCTTGTATTGTATCAGTTGCTTTGGAAGATCTGGGTTATCAATAAAATAATGGTTGCCATCAAAGTACTTTTCTTACACTATCTAGTAACCTTTAGTTATAATACAATACATATTAAAGACAGGATTAAAATACAATAGGCAGACTTAAAAAAATAACTTAGAGGGGCAGATTTATCAAAAGTGTCCAAAACTAATTTAAATAGACAATCTTAAAGTGTTGAATGATAAATATCTGTTGTTTAAGACTGTTTACTGATACTTTGCAACTCGTCTTTACACCAGAAAAATTAGCCAAATTTCCAATGCATTTGCATAATTTCTGGCACACACCCTTTTCTCTTTGAAGCCACACCATCTTTCCCCGTTTACATCCTTTTGTCATACAAGTCATAAAATTATCGATACATCTACATATACTTTTTATTAAAACCAAAAAAATGCAGAAAAGATTAGCTTTTAGAGTTTTATCAGACATCACAATATAAACCTGTACAAGTATTTATGAATAGCTCAAATACAGCATAACCTTCTTATTGCAGAAAAATCACTGACCATAAATGATCCACAAAGCTTACATACTAGCATATATTATAATATTAATGAAATTCAGTTCTAAAAGTGAATCACATGAGATAAATCAGAATTACTTTGGTTATTTTCCATGAAATTGTTGTAAACAATACAAAACAGTAGATTGTCTGTTTTCCTATAGAATAGAAAATGTTAGGTTAGACCTGTACAAAATTAAAATAATTGCTGTGCATTATTGCTCATATACCCGAGCAGTGAGGAAGTGTTCCGCTCCATCGACTATCCTCCTGGCAAACTCTGGATGCATTTCCTATTAATATACGAGCTCCAGTGCAAGAATAATGGATTTTTGATCCATATGTAAATTTATCTCCACTTAAAATTGCATTAGCTGGGATTCCTGGATGTCCGCATGATATTTCTGTGAAAATATATATAATAAGGTTCTTAGTAACTGTGACATAGACATTTTTTATTAAAGGGATTTACCAGCTTGCATTAAAATTTTAAAGAAGCAATATTCACTTTACCAACCCCCATCCCTCCTATTTTAATGACTCTACTTAGTCTTTACCAACAGTATTAGCTCTTTAACATTTTCTGTCAAGGACACCCAGTCTGTGATAGCTGCAGTATCCCAAAGTAGCTGGACCAGTGAGGATCACTGAAGTGCGTATTGTATTGTTTTGTTTAGTTTTATTTTTTTTGTAATCTATTCTGATCCATTTACATAAAATGTTGTTTAGAAACCACTTTTATAACTGAAACTTAAACGTTTAATTAAAATAAAAAATGAAAAGAGCAATCCTACAGTATTCCCCACCAAGTGATTTGAGGCCTACTAGATCATTTTCAGGGAAGTATAATGCACTGAGCCATATAACTAGTACAGTGAATTATGTAACAGAATCAAACTATATAATATTAGTGTCCGCTTGTGGGGAAAAAAAGTCTAATAAAATTGAAAAAAAAACATACTCAAGTTGCCCATAATTTAAAAAATAAAAAAGTAGAATCACACACATTTTGTATCTCCACACCTGTACCAACCAAGACTACAAAACTATAATAGTATTTCTCTCATATGACAAAAGACGTGAAAAAAAGTGAAACATTGGGGGTGATTTACTAATTCTGACGCAAGAACGACTGTCGGCATCGGAGATCAGTCTCCGGAAAGCACAGCCCAATGTTTTAAATTGGCGCCATATTGGTTGTGCGCCATAAAAATGCCGACATCAATGAGACATGCGTCAAAATCTTAAATGGTTGCGCCTTAATTTTGTTATATGACAATTTTTTCCTGGTCTATTGTTCACCAAAAATTGCACCTAAAAATGCCGACAAAATACACATAAATGTGACAGATAATGTGGAAAGGTTAGGCCATGGCCACTTGTGCAAAAAAAAGACGTAGGAGTCGGGATAGTCGGAAACATCTGTTCTTTCTGGTGCAAACTCATTATAAATGATCTGCAACAATTCTGTTCCTTAAAAAACGAAAGATCCCGGCACTTATTAGGCGCAGATACGATAATACATTTCCCCCATTATGTCTAATTTGACATTTTTTAGTAATACATCACACAAAATTATATTTGATGGGTTCCAAATATAAACAATAAAAAATCTATAAATTTGGTGTTACAGTATTGACACAGGGAAAAATGTTTTATGTTGTTTAAGTTCGACAATAAAAGCAGAACTTAATAAATAAATTTCAGATTTTCATTCTTTTTTTTACAAATTCTTGCACATAAAGGGTTAATAACAGTTCACCAGTAGGAAATATGAAACCCAAAATTGTGCCGTTAAGATCCCATCCAACTATAGTGACAACAGGTATGTAGATAAGGGGTTAAAGCTGCAATCAGCTGCAGCTTTGGCTCATAAAAGGATGAAACGACAATATGAGTTTTATTAATACATATTTGTTGATAATGAATGGACAGTCTTTATTTGTTGACTGTAAAGAAGGCATGGCAATGACGTCAACATAGATACTTATGCCACTTGAGGAATAATACATTGCAAAAAAAACTGATTTGTGACGACTCAATGAATCGAAATACAAAAAAGGGCTTTTCTGTAAGATGCTTCCTGTCAATATAAACCTATACTTTGAGAGATATTGTGGGCACTATTTGATGTACTCAAGGGTGCTTGTGAAGCGGTCAATCACAATGCCAAAGAATTCACAGTTCTTTCCACATACAAATGTACACAGTTTATTAGTGTGCAGACATATGTTGTTAAGTATTTGTCATAGCAAATATTAGTAACTTCACAAGCTTTTCTATAATTATCAGATGTTTTGGTCAGTTGACCTTTATCAACAGTTACCTGCCTACACAATAAATTTGAAGCAGTGCCATGCCAGACTAATAATTCTAATACTCACTTCTGCACATTTATATATTGTGAATTTTTGTGACTTCTTTTGAATGATATAAAAATATATATTGATCCAGAATTACCCTAAAAAGCACAACTGTAAACATTCACTAAGCAATATGAACCAGAATTCTGGCATAATTTGCACTAAAAAACACTAATAGAGATGAGCGAACATGCTCGTCCGAGCTTGATGCTCGGTCGAGCATTAGGGTACTCGAAACTGCTCGTTACTCGGACGAATACTTCGCCCGCTCGAGAAAATGGCAGCTCCCGCCGTTTTGCTTTTTGGCGGCCAGAAACAGAGCCAATCACAAGCCAGGAGACTCTGCACTCCACCCAGCATGACGTGGTACCCTTACACGTCGATAGCAGTGGTTGGCTGGCCAGATCAGGTGACCCTGGGATAGACTAGCCGCTGGCCGCGCTGCTCGGATCATTCTGTCTCTGGATGCCGCTAGGGAGAGAGCTGCTGCTGGTCAGGGAAAGCGTTAGGGTGTTCTATTAGCTTACTGTTAGGCAGGAGTGATTCTCAAAGAACCCAACAGCCCTTCTTAGGGCTACAATAACGTTCTACTTTTTTTATTTTAATTTGCATCTTTTACCATTTTGTGAGGAATTAGCAGGGGGACTTGCTACCGTTGTGTTTAGCTCTTAGTGGCACACATATCCATAGCAAAGACCGAAGTGGGAAAATTCAGTAGGGGTTGGATTTCTATTAGGCAATAACTCAGTGTCATCTCATCTGGCATAGTAGTGTGCTTCCTTTGATACTTGGCTAGAAAATAGCCATAGGAGAATACAAACAGCTTCTTGAAGCCTACAGTAGCGTTCTATATATTTGATTTCTGGTTGATCTGCTGGTGGCTTTAGTTTCTGCAGTGCATGTACTTGCCAATTCTGAGCAATTTGTAGTGAGACTTGTGACCGCTGTGTTCTGCGCTTAGTGGCGCACATATCCATAGCAAAGGCTGAAGTGGGAAAATTCAGTAGGGGTTGGATTTCTATTAGGCACTAACTCAGTGTCATCTCATCTGGCATAGTAGTGTGCTTCCTTTGATACTTGGCTAGAAAATAGCCATAGGAGAATACAAACAGCTTCTTGAAGCCTACAGTAGCGTTCTATATATTTGATTTCTGGTTGATCTGCTGGTGGCTTTAGTTTCTGCAGTGCATGTACTTGCCAATTCTGAGCAATTTGTAGTGAGACTTGCGACCGCTGTGTTCTGCGCTTAGTGGCGCACATATCCATAGCAAAGGCTGAAGTGGGAAAATTCAGTAGGGGTTGGATTTCTATTAGGCACTAACTCAGTGTCATCTCATCTGGCATAGTAGTGTGCTTCCTTTGATACTTGGCTAGAAAATAGCCATAGGAGAATACAAACAGCTTCTTGAAGCCTACAGTAGCGTTCTATATATTTGATTTCTGGTTGATCTGCTGGTGGCTTTAGTTTCTGCAGTGCATGTACTTGCCAATTCTGAGCAATTTGTAGTGAGACTTGCGACCGCTGTGTTCTGCGCTTAGTGGCGCACATATCCATAGCAAAGGCTGAAGTGGGAAAATTCAGTAGGGGTTGGATTTCTATTAGGCACTAACTCAGTGTCATCTCATCTGGCATAGTAGTGTGCTTCCTTTGATACTTGGCTAGAAAATAGCCATAGGAGAATACAAACAGCTTCTTGAAGCCTACAGTAGCGTTCTATATATTTGATTTCTGGTTGATCTGCTGGTGGCTTTAGTTTCTGCAGTGCATGTACTTGCCAATTCTGAGCAATTTGTAGTGAGACTTGCGACCGCTGTGTTCTGCGCTTAGTGGCGCACATATCCATAGCAAAGGCTGAAGTGGGAAAATTCAGTAGGGGTTGGATTTCTATTAGGCACTAACTCAGTGTCATCTCATCTGGCATAGTAGTGTGCTTCCTTTGATACTTGGCTAGAAAATAGCCATAGGAGAATACAAACAGCTTCTTGAAGCCTACAGTAGCGTTCTATATATTTGATTTCTGGTTGATCTGCTGGTGGCTTTAGTTTCTGCAGTGCATGTACTTGCCAATTCTGAGCAATTTGTAGTGAGACTTGCGACCGCTGTGTTCTGCGCTTAGTGGCGCACATATCCATAGCAAAGGCTGAAGTGGGAAAATTCAGTAGGGGTTGGATTTCTATTAGGCACTAACTCAGTGTCATCTCATCTGGCATAGTAGTGTGCTTCCTTTGATACTTGGCTAGAAAATAGCCATAGGAGAATACAAACAGCTTCTTGAAGCCTACAGTAGCGTTCTATATATTTGATTTCTGGTTGATCTGCTGGTGGCTTTAGTTTCTGCAGTGCATGTACTTGCCAATTCTGAGCAATTTGTAGTGAGACTTGCGACCGCTGTGTTCTGCGCTTAGTGGCGCACATATCCATAGCAAAGGCTGAAGTGGGAAAATTCAGTAGGGGTTGGATTTCTATTAGGCACTAACTCAGTGTCATCTCATCTGGCATAGTAGTGTGCTTCCTTTGATACTTGGCTAGAAAATAGCCATAGGAGAATACAAACAGCTTCTTGAAGCCTACAGTAGCGTTCTATATATTTGATTTCTGGTTGATCTGCTGGTGGCTTTAGTTTCTGCAGTGCATGTACTTGCCAATTCTGAGCAATTTGTAGTGAGACTTGCGACCGCTGTGTTCTGCGCTTAGTGGCGCACATATCCATAGCAAAGGCTGAAGTGGGAAAATTCAGTAGGGGTTGGATTTCTATTAGGCACTAACTCAGTGTCATCTCATCTGGCATAGTAGTGTGCTTCCTTTGATACTTGGCTAGAAAATAGCCATAGGAGAATACAAACAGCTTCTTGAAGCCTACAGTAGCGTTCTATATATTTGATTTCTGGTTGATCTGCTGGTGGCTTTAGTTTCTGCAGTGCATGTACTTGCCAATTCTGAGCAATTTGTAGTGAGACTTGCGACCGCTGTGTTCTGCGCTTAGTGGCGCACATATCCATAGCAAAGGCTGAAGTGGGAAAATTCAGTAGGGGTTGGATTTCTATTAGGCACTAACTCAGTGTCATCTCATCTGGCATAGTAGTGTGCTTCCTTTGATACTTGGCTAGAAAATAGCCATAGGAGAATACAAACAGCTTCTTGAAGCCTACAGTAGCGTTCTATATATTTGATTTCTGGTTGATCTGCTGGTGGCTTTAGTTTCTGCAGTGCATGTACTTGCCAATTCTGAGCAATTTGTAGTGAGACTTGCGACCGCTGTGTTCTGCGCTTAGTGGCGCACATATCCATAGCAAAGGCTGAAGTGGGAAAATTCAGTAGGGGTTGGATTTCTATTAGGCACTAACTCAGTGTCATCTCATCTGGCATAGTAGTGTGCTTCCTTTGATACTTGGCTAGAAAATAGCCATAGGAGAATACAAACAGCTTCTTGAAGCCTACAGTAGCGTTCTATATATTTGATTTCTGGTTGATCTGCTGGTGGCTTTAGTTTCTGCAGTGCATGTACTTGCCAATTCTGAGCAATTTGTAGTGAGACTTGCGACCGCTGTGTTCTGCGCTTAGTGGCGCACATATCCATAGCAAAGGCTGAAGTGGCAAAATTCAGTAGGGGTTGGATTTCTATTAGGCAATAACTCAGTGTCATCTCATCTGGCATAGTAGTGTGCTTCCTTTGATACTTGGCTAGAAAATAGCCATAGCAATAGGATAGGATTGTTTGGTTCTAAAAACTCAAAAAAAAAAAAAAAACACAAAAAAAAACAAAAAACACAAAAAAACACAAAAAAAACAAAAAAAAGTAAAAAAAAAAAAAAAGTTATAACTCTCATTTTAAAAATGTTTAACCCCAGGGCTAGGGGTAGAGGACGAGGGCGGGGACGTGGGCGTCCAACTACTGCAGGGGTCAGAGGCCGTGGTCCTGGGCGGGGTGAGACACCACCTGCTGATGAGGGAGCAGGGGAACGCCGCAGAGCTACACTCCCTAGGTTCATGTCTGAAGTTACTGGGACTCGTGGTAGAGCACTGTTGAGGCCAGAACAGTGCGAACAGGTGATGTCGTGGATTGCTGACAATGCTTCGAGCAATTTGTCCACCACCAGTCAGTCTTCCACGCAGTCCACCCATGTCACCGAAATCCCCACTCCTCCAGCTCCTGCACCTCAGCCTCCTCCCCCCCAGTCTGCCCCCTCCCAGGAAAATTTGCCATTTGAACCGGCATACTCTGAGGAACTGTTTTCTGGACCCTTCCCACAGTCACAAACCACTTGTCCGGTTGCTGCTGAGCAATTTTCCGATGCCCAGGTTTTCCACCAGTCACAGTCTGTGGGTGATGATGACCTTCTTGACGTAGTGGAAGTGTGTAAAGAGGTGTCCGACGATGAGGAGACACGGTTGTCAGACAGTGGGGAAGTTGTTGTCAGGGCAGGAAGTCCGAGGGGGGAGCAGACTGAGGGATCGGAGGATGATGAGGTGACAGACCCAAGCTGGGTTGAGAGGCCGGGTGAACACAGTGCTTCTGAGACGGAGGAGAGTCCTCGACCTGAACAGGTTGGAAGAGGCAGTGGTGGGGCCAGACGGAGAGGCAGGGCCAGAGCTGGTGCATCAGCGCCACTGTCAACTAGTGAAGCTCCCGTGGTGAGGGCTCTTGCGGCGAGGGCTAGATCTTCAGAAGTGTGGAGGTTCTTTAAGGAAACACCGGATGACCGACGGACTGTGGTGTGCAACATTTGCCAAACCAGGCTCAGCAGGGGTTCCACCACTACTAGCTTAACTACCACCAGTATGCGCAGGCATATGAATGCTAAGCACCCCACTCAGTGGCAACAAGCCCGTTCACCTCCGGCCGTGCACACCACTGCTCCTTCCCCTGTGTCAGCTGCTAGTCAGCCCCCTGCCCAGGACCCTGGCCCAAAAACCCCATCGTCGCCTCCACGATCCTCCACAGCATCCACCAGCGTTCAGCTCTCCATACCCCAGACGCTGGAGCGGAAACGCAAATATAGTGCAACCCACCCGCACGCCCAAGCCCTTAATGTGCACATGTCCAGATTGCTTAGCCTGGAGATGCTGCCCTATAGGCTAGTAGAGACCGAGGCCTTTCGCAACCTCATGGCGGCGGCCGCCCCTCGGTATTCGGTCCCCAGCCGCCACTACTTTTCCCGATGTGCCGTCCCAGCCCTGCACCAGCACGTGTCAGACAACATCATCCGTGCCCTGACCAACGCCGTTTCTGACAAGGTCCACCTGACCACGGACACGTGGACGAGTGCTGCCGGGCAGGGCCACTATATATCGCTGACGGCACATTGGGTTAACTTGGTGGAGGCTGGGACCGAGACTGACCCTGGGGCTGCTCATATACTGCCGACGCCGAGGATTGCGGGGCCTACCTCGGTCCAGGTGTTTCAGGCCTACTATGCCTCCTCCTCCTCCCACCCCTCCTCCACCTCCTCCTCCGAACTACCATCCGTGGGCACGGCGCCATCAGTCGGTAGCTCTAGGCACAGCAGCAGTGCCGTCGCTAAGCGACAGCAGGCGGTGCTCAAACTGCTGAGCCTAGGCGACAAAAGGCACACCGCCCAAGAGCTATTACAGGGCATCACGGCGCAGACTGATCTGTGGCTGGCACCGCTGAACCTCAAGCCGGGAATGGTTGTGTGTGACAACGGCCGTAACCTGGTGGCGGCTCTGCAACTCGGCAGACTGACACATGTGCCATGCCTGGCCCATGTGTTAAATCTGATAGTGCAGCGTTTCCTCAAGACATACCCCAATCTGTCTGATTTGCTCACGAAGGTGCGCCGCATCTGTGCGCATTTCAGGAAGTCCAGCCCAGATGCTGCCACTCTCAGGGCAGCGCAGCGCCGCCTCCAACTGCCCGCTCACCGACTGTTGTGCGACGTGCCCACGAGGTGGAATTCAACACTGACCATGTTATCCAGAGTTTACCAGCAGCGCAGAGCGATTGTAGACTGCCAGATGTCAACTTCCACCAGAACTGGTAGTCAGGTCAGTCAGCTTCCTCAAGTCTACAATGAGGAGTGGACGTGGATGTCTGATATCTGTCAGGTGCTGAGTAACTTTGAGGAGTCAACACAGATGGTCAGTGGCGATGCCGCCATCATCAGCCTCACCATCCCGCTGCTTGGCCTGTTGAAAAACTCTCTGGTCAGCATGAAGTCGGAAGCTTTGCGCTCGTCACAAGAGACGGGGGAAGAATATTCCCTTGTTGATAGCCAAAGCACCCTGAGGTCTGTTTCTCAGCGCATATCGGAGGAGGTGGAGGTGGAGGAGGATGAGGAGGAAGAGGAGGAGAATGTTGGCGAGACACAAGAGGGGACCATTGTTGAGTCCTTCACTGTTCAGCGTGTATGGGCAGAAGAAGAGGAGTTGGAGGAGTTGGAGGAGGAGGAAATGGACAGTCAGGCCAGTGAGGGGAGTGAATTCTTACGCGTTGGTACTCTGGCGCATATGGCAGATTTCATGCTAGGCTGCCTATCCCGTGACCCTCGCGTTCAAAGAATTTATTCCAGCACCGATTACTGGGTGTTCACTCTCCTGGACCCACGGTACAAGCAAAATCTTGCCACTCTCATCCCTGCAGAGGAAAGGAGTGTGAGAATGCATGAATACCAGCAGGCCCTGGTGCACAAGCTGAAACAGTATTTCCCTTCTGACAGCGCTAGCGGCAGAGTGCGTAGTTCTGCGGGACAAGTAGCGAGGGAGAGTAGGCGAGCAGGCAGCTTGTCCAGCACTGGCAAGGGTACGCTTTACAAGGCTTTTGCCAGCTTTATGTCACCCCAGCAAGACACTGTCACCTGTCCCCAGTCTCGGCAGAGTAGGGCTGATCTTTACAGAAAGATGGTGAGGGAGTACGTAGCTGACCATACCATCGTCCTAAATGATCACACAGCTCCCTACAACTACTGGGTTTCAAAGCTGGACATGTGGCACGAACTGGCGCTGTACGCCTTGGAGGTTCTTGCCTGCCCTGCCGCTAGCGTCTTGTCCGAGCGGGTTTTCAGTGCAGCTGGTGGCATCATCACCGATAAGCGTACACGCCTGTCGACTGACAGCGCTGACAGGCTGACGCTTATTAAAATGAATAAAGGCTGGATTTCTCAGAATTTCCAATCTCCACCAGGTGAAGGAAGCTCAACCTGAATAATTGATCCACTCCTCCTCCTCCTCCTCATTTTCCTCCTTCTCCTCCTCTTTGTACAGTAAAGCAGAGGAAAATGGCTATTTTTTGACAGGGCCCACTGGCTCTTGCTATACTTCATGCATTTAATTTTTCTGGAGGGCCACCTACCCGGTCCTCTATTTGAAACATTTTTTGTGAGTGCCACATACAGGCACTCAATCTATTCCATTTTTCTGGAGGGCCACCTACCCGGTCCTCTGGTTTGAACAATTTTTGGGACTGCCACATACAGGCACTCAATCTATTCCATTTTACTGGAGGGCCACCTACCTGCTCCTCTGGTTTGAAGAATTTTTGGGACTGCCACATACAGGCACTCAATCTATTCCATTTTACTGCAGGGCCACCTACCTGCTCCTCTGGTTTGAAACATTTTTGGGACTGCCACATACAGGCACTCAATCTATTCCATTTTACTGGAGGGCCACCTACCTGCTCCTCTGGTTTGAAAAATTTTTGGGACTGCCACATACAGGCACTCAATCTATTCCATTTTACTGGAGGGCCACCTACCTGCTCCTCTGGTTTGAAGAATTTTTGGGACTGCCACATACAGGCACTCAATCTATTCCATTTTACTGGAGGGCCACCTACCTGCTCCTCTGGTTTGAAGAATTTTTGGGACTGCCACATACAGGCACTCAATCTATTCCATTTTACTGGAGGGCCACCTACCTGCTCCTCTGGTTTGAACAATTTTTGGGACTGCCACATACAGGCACTCAATCTATTCCATTTTACTGGAGGGCCACCTACCTGCTCCTCTGGTTTGAAGAATTTTTGGGACTGCCACATACAGGCACTCAATCTATTCCATTTTACTGGAGGGCCACCTACCTGCTCCTCTGGTTTGAAAAATGTTTGGGACTGCCACATACAGGCACTATCCAAATTAAATTGTCTCCATAGCAGCCTCCACACGTTGTCTCCATTGCTACCTCCAAAAGTCGTCCATATAGCTGCCTCCATACATCGTCCCTTTATCAAACGAGGTGTGTCAGGCAGAAATTTGGGTTGTTTTCATGGATTCCACATCAAAGTTGTTAACTTTGTCGCCACCCTGCTGTGTTATCCACAAAATATACTGGCAAACTTTTACCATTTAGGGATATTATTTCAGCGCTTCTTGCGCATCTGTTTACATTCCCCTCACCCGGCATATCCTAAACTTATAAGAACGCTACTACACTTGATCTTATACAAAAGGTTCTTAGAAGTGCTGTTTGGGGAGTAGCCTAGAGACAGGGGCTTGGATTGGCGAAAGCTCGCCTGGCAGCGGAACGCCAGCTCCATGCGCATCATGCGCTTCTTGCGCATCTGTTTACATTCCCCTAACCCGCCATATCCCAAACTTATAAGAACGCTACTACACTTAACTTGGTGCAGGCTGGGACCGAGTCTGACCCTGGGGCTGCTCATATACTGCCGACGCCGAGGATTGCGGGGCCTACCTCGGTCCAGGTGTTTCAGGCCTACTATGCCTCCTCCTCCTCCCACCCCTCCTCCACCTCCTCCTCCGAATTACCATCCGTGGGCATGGCGCCATCAGTCGGTAGCTCTAGGCACAGCAGCAGTGCCGTCGCTAAGCGACAGCAGGCGGTGCTGAAACTGCTGAGCCTAGGCGATAAAAGGCACACCGCCCAAGAGCTATTACAGGGCATTCCACATCAAAGTTGTTAACTTTGTCGCCACCCTGCTGTGTAAGCCACAAAATATACTGGAAAACTTTTACCATTTAGGGATATTATTTCAGCGCTTCTTGCGCATCTGTTTACATTCCCCTCACCCGCCATATCCTAAACTTATAAGAACGCTACTACACTTGATCTTATACAAAAGTGCTGTTTGGGGAGTAGCCTAGAGACAGGGGCTTGGATTTGCGAAAGCTCGCCTGGCAGCGGAGCGCCAGCTCCATGCGCATCATGCGCTTCTTGCGCATCTGTTTACATTCCCCTCACCCGGCATATCCTAAACTTATAAGAACGCTACTACACTTGATCTTATACAAAAGTGCTGTTTGGGGAGTAGCCTAGAGACAGGGGCTTGGATTGGCGAAAGCTCGTCTGGCAGCGGAGCGCCAGCTCCATGCCAAGATCCAACTAACATAGTTTTAACTGCAGCACCTTTAATCTACTACTAGTTCACTGCCTCCATACATGGTCCCCTTATCAAACGAGCTGTGTCAGGCAGAATTTTGGGTTGTTTTCATGGCTTCCATGTTAACTTTGTCGCCACCCTGCTGTGTAATCCACAAAATATACTGGCAAACTTTTATCATGTACCGATATTATTTGAGCACTTCTTGCTCACCTCCTTTGGTTCCTCTCTGCCACCCATTGGTTTGAAGCCTGAGTCCATTTAGGGTATGTCGCCATGACACTCTCTAGCCTGCTGCCGCTGCCTCTGCATGCCGTCCCCTATAGTGTCAGGGTCAATTATTGCATGTTTTAGATACTATCTAGCTTCATTCTGTCACTCTGTCATGGCCATGCTGTTGCCCATAATTTTGGCATAATGGTGCGTTTAAGCAGCCTCAGAGGCATCCATGCATGCTGCCCCTGCTGTTTCCTGTCCATTTCCGTGGTGTTTCCATCCTTTTCTGAGGTTCCCAGGTGTTTGGCCAAGCTTCCCTGTGCAGAGCCTTGGTCCCCTTGAAAAATGCTCGAGTCTCCCATTGACTTCAATGGGGTTCGTTATTCGAGACGAGCACTCGAGCATCGGGAAAAGTTCGTCTCGAATAACGAGTACCCGAGCATTTTAGTGTTCGCTCATCTCTAAACACTAACTTTGCACAATTTAAAATTTGTACAGTGTAAGTGCTATTTATCTTCCTTAAGGAGTATACACAGTTGTATGAAAAATAAGGGCCCTTAAGGTTCATTCGGATGGCTGTCTATGGGGACATATATGCGTCTGCAAATGTGTGGCCTCATAAACGTCACCTTAGACAGCAATGGTCACATGTGTGGTACCATTCTGCGCCGTACACAGGGAAATGATAGAGCATGCTCTATCTTTTCTGTGTGTACGGCTGTGTGCCGTTGTTCTCTATGGAGTGGGGAGGAGTTACATCCTCTCCAGCGCACAGAGGTATGCCCACCCGGCTGCAGCCAAGCGGCCATACGGCTGTGTAAATGTACCCTTAAATAGACTATGTCTGTGAAGTGGACCAAAGCACCTCGGAAGCTGGACATCATGGAAAGACATCCAAAGAAATTGAGAAACAAATGCGAAACAAATTGTTTAAATTTGCAGCCACCACATGAACTGACTACTCTCTTCATCTCAGGATACAACAGAGGTATGACGGACCTTCATTCTCGTCATCTGTGGGGGTCCCATCAGTGAGACTTCTACTGATCAGTAAGTCGCAAGTCACTGGTGACCTATACTAATTAATTTATGCCAATGGTGCCTCTTGCCGGTGCCCCAAATGCATATGTAAAGGAATTTACAAAATGGCATAGTGAATTATCTAGTTATTCTGAAAGATAAACTGTAGCCTGTGTATATTAACATGAATATGTATGCTTGCCTTAATTGTTAGAATGATTGCTTGTACATTAGCTATATAATACATATTGTCAATATTATATCTCTATACATATTATATACTCTACTTGTTTTATACTGGATGGCATTGACATTTTAGTAAATCTGAGATCTGTGTCAAATCCATTTAAACAGTTAAAGTGAGTGAGTTTATATTTTTATATGCAGGCATAAAACCAACTAAAAGCAATTACTGTGTTAAATTACTAATGAGACCATTTTCAAACTACTGTAAATAATTTTCCAAGGGAGGTTGAAATTCCCTGGATCTCTTATAATTTTGTCTTAATGACTCAGGTAGATTGAAAAACGGCACTGGGGGAAACTAAAAATAATTTAATTGTTGATTTCCACAGACCTCATTTCCTTAAAAACTGTTTCAAGAGCAAACAGTGATGTCGGATCATTTAAAAAGGGGCAAAAATCTACACAAGAAGTAACAGGCTTGTTCTATTTCTTTTTCATTCATTCACTCAAGAAAAATTCTTCATTGTTACAAGTAACCTCTTGCGATTGTAACGTTTCATCCCTTATGTTTTAATTCCAATTGTTTGCTTTCTCGCAGGCTGTGTTCACTGCTGCAGTAAATCATCTCTCCTCCATATTTCTACTGTTACAAGAATCTTAACTAAAGTGCACTTTTAAAGAAATTACAGATAGCAAAACAGCCTCTTCCATTCCCTTTAGAATCTCCAGTGCTGTCTGCGTGTATCCAATTGTTTCATTTTGTTTGTCTTTCTCTATATTTTAACCTCGCCATTCTAGCAGTATAAACAACACATTTATCTGAAATGTTATTACATCAATTCCACACTTGGTTTCCAAATAATACATATATGGAAAGAATATTTCAAGGTCAAATGCTCTTAAATTGATCGAGTTCTAGTAGTGCGATATTAGTGTGTGTTAAATATTGTATAATTTTTACAAATATACACACATGACAGAGATGTCCTTTTCTTCAAGATACAGGGCTTAACAAAATTTATTATAATAGTACATGTGTGACGACTGGAACATCCTGCTTGAACCTAGCCATTTTTCTCTTACATCAGCTCAAGCCTTTTTTAAATTATATTGTGCCAGAACAATGGTGCAAACAATAAATACATTTGCTGCATTTTTAAAATACTCTTAGATCCCTTTTCTAGACCCTTTAAGTATTTTGTAATACCCAAGAATTTTCCCTTTTTTTCCATGAATCTATACATAAATCACGTTTACCCTCATTACATTGTGGGTCATATATCTTATCTCTGTTTGTTTTGTCTAGTTTTTGCCATCTGCTTTGGTAATTTATCAATCTCACTTTTTCCTTGTGTTAAATGTTTTTTTTTTCAGATCTCTTTTTGAGACATTTCTTACAAATGTCTCAAAATTGTCGGACAAATATCTCAAGCCACTTCTTTTCATTTTCAAAGTTTTCCTTAAGTATGGTTTTGTCTGGAGTTTTTTGCAACAAAAAAATTTAAGACTGTTTGAAATGATAACTGTCACGTTTAGCACATCTGGAATAGAATATAAATGTTTCTTACTGACGAAAAACAAATGTCAATTTCAAAATGTCCCCAAAAAGGCGCCAAAATTGCAATCTGCCAAAAAGTGTCTCAAAAAAGACAGAAAAAAACAGAAAGAGAAGTAAAGATAAATGACCCCCATTGTGTAGTTCTGAAACCCCTATGTTAGTGTTCACCATGCCATTAAGTGTCTTTACTTCCCAGACACTTATGTACAAGAAGTCATTCATGCGTGATAAAGAAGTTACTTTCTTACTCATTCAGAAAACCGGCGTGATAAATTCCACCCATAGAAATTTGGAGTAAAAGGATTTATAGTGTAAATTCTGAGATACATTTTTGAACTCCTCAGGACAGAGGTGAACATATTTTCTAAAGTTTGTAAAATATATTTAACAAGGTGTATATAATGCAATGTGTGCCACTGCAGGATCTAAACCTTTATTGTACAGTACAGTATGTTATTCTCCTGTGGTTAGTATGCATAAAATATTTGTTTAACCATTCCCTTTTTGAATATTCATTGTAAATATAGCATTTTTTAATTAACCCCTTAACGACTTGGCTTTTTTTAGTTTTTTCACTTCCATTTTTCACTCACCAACTTCAAAAATCTATAACTTTTTTATTTTTCCACATAAAAAGCTGTGTTATGGCTTATTTTCTGCGTAACAAATTGCACTTCATAGTGACGGTATTTAATATTCCATGGCATGTACTGGGAAGCGGGAAAAAAATTCCGAATGCAGTGAAAATGGTGAAAAACCACATTTGTGACGTTTTCTTGTGGGCTTGGATTTTACAGCTTTCACTCTGCGTCCCAAATGACATGTCTACTTTATTCTTTGGGTCGGTACGATCACGTGGATACCAAATTTGTATAGGTTTTATAATGTTTTCATACATTTAAAAAAATTAAAACCTCCTGTACAAAATATTTTTTTTTTAATTTTGCCATATTCTGGGGCCAATAACTTTTTCATACTTTGGTGTACGGAGCTGTGGATAGTGTCATTTTTTGCAAATTTTGATGGCGTTTTCATTACTATAATTTTTGGGACTGTGCAACCTTTTGATCACTTTTTATAAATTTTTTTATATTTTTCAAAATGTAAAAAAAATGCCATTTTCGAATTTGGACGCTATTTTCCGTTACGGGGTTAAACGTAGTGAAAAAACATTATCATATTTTGATAGATCGGGCATTTTCGGACGCGGCAATACCTAATGTGTTTATGATTTTTACTGTTTATTTATTTTTATATCAGTTCTAGGGAAAGGGGGGTGATTTGAATTTTTAGGTTTTTTTATTATAATTTTTTTTTTTTAAACTTTTTTTTATTTTTACTTTTACTATTTTTCAGACTCCCTAGGGTACTCTAACCCTAGGTAGTCTGATCGATCCTATCATATACTGCCATACTACAGTATGGCAGTATATGTGGATTTTACTCCCCATGCATTACAATGTGCAATTAGCACATTGTAATGCATGGGTTAAAACGAAGTAGCCTCGGGTATTCGGAACACCTGAGGTTACCATGGCGACGGATCGCTGCTCCCCGTGACGTCATCGGGGAGCAGCGATCCACAACAAGATGGCTGCGCCCATGCGGCGCCATCTCTTTGAAGCCGCCGGCAGCATTGCCGGCGGCGATCGAGGTGAGAACACCCGCGATCGGTGCTAGCACCGATTGCGGGTGTTACCGGTAAGCCTTTGCTGCAATATGCAGCAAAGACTTACCGGCTATGGAGAGAGCTCGGCCCGCGAGCCCTCTCCATGCACCGGGACCCGTCGGGAAGGGGTTAAAGGAAATCTAGCACTTGTGCGGTAGCCAATTTAAACATGCTCACCTCGGCGTCTTCCTGTAGGTCCCGGCACTTATCTTTATTAGTCTTATAATTCAGGGATTCCTGAAAGACTTTTAAAAAGATGTTACTTAGTTTCGTGCACTCTCTATATGTCACACAGGCGCTCTCGGCTTTAATTATGCATGCCGCTAGAGCAATAGTTACCCCCTCTTCCCTGCTGAAAGACCCGTGGCATGCAGAATTATTAGCCAAGAGCACCTGCATGATGTACATAGAGCGCTTGAGGCTAAGTAACATCTATTTTAAAGTCCCTTTTTCAGGAAACAAGTTTCAAGAATAATAAAGTTATTTGCTGAGATCTGTAAATTTCTTGTAAAACCCTGAAACACTGTTGCTTAAATATGGTGCCATAGTTTGGTCAACACAAATTAATTTCCAATAGAATATTTTATCAGTTTTGCCTTTATGAAAAACATTCGGTATTACTGGACTGAAATTACTGGTACTGAGGATTAGGCAAATAAAAAGGACATGTGGGATATTTACAAGTAATCCCTAAAAGCTAGACAGCCCAAAGTTGGGCCACATAGATACGACTGAATTGGGGGTTGTGATCTGGCCACACAAATTGCCAACAAATCATAGCCACCATAGAGGACTATTATAACCGGTCACAGTGGGGTGAGCACAAAGTGAGCACCATCAAAGAGTCAGGGGTACACAAGCCCTAAAACAGGGCAGACCTTGCATGCCCATTTTGCACTGCAACTGCCTCCCTCTATATGGAGAGTGGAGGGCCTTGGAGTGTTTCTAACAACGGATAAATATTATGAAAATTAACAAACATACAATTTTACTTTTATAATCTTTCCATTGTTTTCTTTTTTTTCAGTTTTTACATTTTTTCTGACTTTTTCCTACAAGCAGGAAGTATTGTTCAGTTCATGAAATGTTGTAAAGTAATTGGTAGAATGGACACCAGTATTATTTGGTATTCTATTAATAATCCCTATGCTCATGCAATGTGGTACTTACGGATGCACTTCGGTAATGATCTGTCCCACAAGCCATTTGCCTTACAGTTGAGAACAGATGATCCTAGAAGATAGTAGCCTTTCTTACAATGATATGTCACACTGATTCCGTAACGGAAACTCTCTGGATAGTTTTGTTGTCCATGACGAATCGCATTTTCCACAAAACCAGGATCTGTACAGTTTACCACTGTAAGAGATAAGTAAACACATACAAACCTTTGAGAATGACCATAACATAATTTAAAGCATAAAGTATAACAAATTTTATCACTCAACAGTTTTAAATCCTTTTAAACTAAACACCCAACTATTTGTGAAAAATCTATTGTTTGATCCTTTATATGAGCTTTCCTTTATATAAGATTTACATTAACAGAACAAAGCAGGAATTCTATTTAAAATATACTTACTTTAGTTCATATTCTGTTGTTTTGCCTATTTAAAGCCATTCACTTCTCACTGTCAGAGATATTTGAAAACCATTCCCTACTGTATACAGGTTTTCAAATCAAGCAAATTCTGTTTGAAAATCATCCATGGATTACGATTATAACCTCACATTTTGTACATAGGCATACATTTGTGAATATATTGACTCTATATACAAATGATGTATGGTGCTTGGAACCTTTTTTATCGCTTTTTAGAACATTTTTGTGAACAGATTTGATGAAACATGTACATTTTTGGCAAATTGTACCATTTTTATATCATTTGACTCACAATACATCAGACAATTTATATTTGTAAAGTTTTTTTTACTTGAATATTTTGTTTAGTGAATCAATATATTCACAAATGCATGCCTGTGTACAAAATGTGAAAATTATTATTGGGTGGTGTTATATTTACCAAAATGAATAAAGGGTGTTTTTTTTTTATAAATTAAAAAGAAGGGTGAAGAATACAAATTCAGTTAGAAATATATTATACAGTTAGAAATAAAGTGGTTGTAAAAAATTAAGTATTTAATTAATTAAGGAACCCTTTGCAGGATAGAAATGAGATTGGTTCTGTATATAACTCAGGGGTGAAATTTATAAATCAATTAGGAGGTTGTTCTATGTTATTTAATTCAAAGAGGTAGTACTTATAATATAAATCAAATGTAGGGAGCTGAATGTATTATAATGAATAAAGGGAGGCACCTTATATATATTTGGTGAAGGCTCTGTAACATTTTTTCATCTTATAGGTTTAAAGTTACAGCTAACACAATGAAAAAATTAACACTTGTCCAGATGGACAAAGTCCCATTGCATAATAATAAATGAACCTCTAAAAAAACAGAGCTATGAACATTTTTTCATTCAGTTTGGTTAATCTCCAATTAAAAGTTTGCTATCTGCCATGGCATGATAATGAGAAAAAACCCTGCATTTTGTGTTATTACAGAAATGTGTGTAAATAGACAGAAAGATAGATAGATAGATAGATAGATAGATAGATAGATAGATAGATAGATAGATAGATAGATAGATAGATAGATAGATAGATAGATAGATACTGTATATGCATGTACATGTCAATGAATGCAAGTGTATATTGGTAATAATCTCTCATAGTATATCTGATAACAGAAGTAAGTTAGTAGGCCTGGACATCTGTGCCATAGATAAGATTCTTTGATTACTATTTACCTGTGACACAATTGTAAATCCAGGTGATAGAGCACAGGAGATTGCTTTCTCCTAGTGACAGCTGTCAAGAATTACATAGGAAATGAGTTCTGGCATTCTCAGCTTGGTTTGTTGAAAAAGTCAGGATGATGTGTAAGTATGTCCTGATGACTTTGGAACTTTTATCTAAGTAAATTCAAAACCCTGAGGATATATAAATATGGTTTGACAGTCCAAAAGTAACTTCTTAAAGTATAACTATGTCAAAAATATTTTCCTCCGAATTCATTCTGCTCTAGCCTACTATTTCTGTAAAGAATCATAATACTGTATATTAAAATATCGATTTATACTCATTATTATAGCTGGGAATGGCTA
This sequence comes from Engystomops pustulosus, assembly GCF_040894005.1. Taxonomy (NCBI): domain Eukaryota; kingdom Metazoa; phylum Chordata; class Amphibia; order Anura; family Leptodactylidae; genus Engystomops; species Engystomops pustulosus. Next base: position 141,287,251 of record NC_092413.1, on the reverse strand, counting down.
AAAATGGCACTTTGTGCAAGATAAAATGATAAGATTAGACCCTAAGTATTATCTGTATAATTCAACTTACGTACATTATTAGGATATTTTTGTCATTTTCTGGTTAACCACTTACACTTTTCACATATATTAAGGGTTATGCTCCTTACTAGAAAAGTCAGGAGACTGTATATAATATTTCCATCCTAACATACATTTCAAATACAGTAGTAATAGTAGGTAGATGACTGTTAATAGAGGGACTAGCTGAGATAGGTACCCAGCAGTTTCCTACCTGCTGTGACATTTTAGATAGAAAGATTGAATACTATTAGAAATAATCATAATCTACTTTTTCCAAGTTTAACCCATTCCCCACACTATTACAGAATGTGTTGTTGTGCCAACTCACGAGCGGAGTCAGCACTATAAAGAACAAGTGTCAGCTGCATATCATATACAAACATCCTGCTGTAACTGCTTACAAGCTGTGGTCAAACAGAACAGCGGCGTTTAAGGGGCTTCCAATGTGGGTAGGACCCCCTTGCCACTTATCGGTGAGGGGAGGGGCTGATCCTCCAATGACAACCCTGGGATTTAATTCATTGGATGCTCAGTGAGTTAGCAAGAAAAAAATCTTGCAAAAAAGTGCCTGCGTCTTATAGAACGGAGGTCAGGAGGATCCAGCACTGCCAGACCCTCCTGACTGCTGTAATGGAGATCAGGTGATGCCCTGACATAGAGCTGCACCTGGTCTCCCAGAGAGGAGCCTTCGTACAGCTCTTCCCTAATTCCATGTCCTACAGGTACAGGACCTGTGGTGATGTCAGAATCATGTGACTGATCCATGCTTCTAACATCACCACAGATCTGATACTGCCATGCTGCGCTGGGACAGGGTAAGAAGAAGGGGAACGGGGAACGTATGTGTGTGTGAGTGTGTATAGCTGAGCTGTGTTTGTTGTGTGTGTGTATAGCTGAGCTGTGTGAGTATAGCTGAGCTGTGTGTGTATAGCTGAGCTGTGTGTGTTGTGTGTGTGTGTGTGTGTATAGCTGGGCTGTGTGTGTATAGCTGAGCTGTGTGTTTATATAGCTGAGCTGTGTGTTGTGTGTGTGTATAGCTGAGCTGTACGCTGTGTGTGTGTGTGTGTGTATAGCTGAGCTTTAGTGTGAGCAACAGGGATATTTTAATTGCTGTAATATATATTTTTCCTTTTTTTGGAAGCCTAAATCTGGGGTGCATCATATAGTAAGAAGCGTCTTATAGTCTGAAAAATGTGGGTAATACATTTGTAATGCGCTGTGTTAGCTCAATATGAGCTTGAATAACCTGAAAAAAAGTTTTAAAACAATCAATAAAGGTTTTTTAAAATAATAATAAAAAATAAATAATGTGAAAGTCCCCTAAACACCAATATTTTTTACACATTCAATAATGTATAAAAAAAATCCTCTAAATCACAAAAAAATCCACATATTTGGTTTCCATAGCAATCTGTTAGCAAAGTTATTCCTCTGAAAAAAATGGCAATGCTGAAAAAAAAGATTTTCTCTATTTTAGTTTTTCTTCAGTAAGCTTGGATAAGTTTAAAAAAAACTATATAATTGAGGTGTCATAGTGATCCATAGACTGGAGATAATTATGGTACATTGAACACCCCTAAAATGCTAGAAATCTGAAACAAGAATTGATTATTTTATTTTTCTCCACACATTAAATATGTTATTTTAACCTGTAGCATAATAACAGGTTAAAAGCTGTCACATTTTGTACATAGGCATACATTGACTAACTAAAAAAAAATAGTACAAAGTAGATAAAGTTAAAAAAAAAACTTTACAAATATATAGGGGTTCATTTACTTATGCAGCCGCTGGGGTTCACTGAAAGTGCATTGTCTGGCAATAGTGCACTGAGCCGTGATTCATTAAGATCAATCGCCCGATATCCTGCATGTGTCGCTTCTTTTTTGTGGTGCATGTAAGTGCATTGGCTTGCGACACAATTTGAAAATTAAATACTTAGTCAGATCGTCCGATGGCACGCCCCATGTGGAAGCCAACACAGCTACACTAAAAAATAATCGCGTGTGACACAATCCTTGAGAAGACATCTGTTAAATACCTGTCAAAGCTGTGCAATCCTTTGAAAAGGTGAACAGTTCGATGAAAGTGCGAAAACTTTGTAAATGAGCCCCATAATGTCTGATGTGTTGAGAATCAAATGATATATTAATGGTAAAACTTAACTAAAAATTTTCCATCAAAGCTGGTACATCAAAATGGTACAACTGAAAAGAACACCTTGCCATGAAAAAATAAGCCCTCCAGTAGCTTCATCAGCCAAAAAATACTAAAGTTAAATAGCAAAAAAATAGAAAGTTAAATAGAGAAATAATTTGATAAACTGTAATCATAGTGATTAATAAAATAAATATCGGAAAGAATAAATGATTTTTTTCTCCATGCAAGAGTTAATTACATTTCATCAATAAGTGTCCTAAAATTGAGTATTTGTACATCTCATCCAACAAAAAATATGCCCTCATATGGCAAATTGCCCCCCAAAATTGAAAGATTGCATATCTTTAAAAAGGTTAAAATGCAAATATTCTTTGAATGGTGCAGCTTCCTTTCAGTGCCATGGCATGTGCCAATACAGCAGTTTATTACCACTTATAAGGCATTAGCATATAGGGAGAAATTGGGTATCAAAATTATGGAGTATTTTGATGGGAGGGGCTGGATGAGCAAGACCCACCCTTTTTGATGCTAGGTAACATAAGTTAAAAAGTGGATGTAAGCAAAATAATTTTCTAGCTAAAAGAAGGGTGTGGTGACAGGTTCCCTTTAAGGGGTTAAAACACCAGCATTAATGACTTCCCCAAAAAAAACTTTTAGTAAACTTGTCAGCAAATTTTCTTTCTTATTATCTGTCTTTGTGACTCTTTGTATGCATTTTATTTCTGCAGTACATCTATTTTCTGTATTATCACTGCATTAATGGGGGTCATACAGAAAACGGAGCAGGGTCCCAATGTGTAAAGAACAGCTCATGTGCTCATCTTCAAGAAAGTTTGTTAAATGTAACATGTCCTGTAATTGCATTGTGTATAATAATGTACTTTATTAGACTGTATCTATTGCATTAGAACTCAGGGGAACACAAAGAGAGCACAAGTACGGACATAGTCACCTGTCTACTGAGAAGTGCATGACAGAGAGCAAACATGAAATGAAAATTACTTTACAGTGAGACTGGTGCCAAAAGTTATCTCTTAAAAGAGGTAGCATGGAATAATATGTGTATGTAAGGGTTAGCGTAAGGGTGTTTTCAAAATGCTAAGAAAAATAAATAATAAATAAATAATTTCCTTAAAGAATACTTGAAGTATGGATTGTCAAAATCCTAAGGAGGGATACAATCATGAATGATCACTCTTTAATCTACTTTACAGAAAATTTAGTTTATAACAATCCAGTTGTTTCACTAGAAAGACTAATTCATTTTATGTGGGACTTAAGGGGAAACTACTTATCTTCTCACAAATCACAAGACTTTCAAAACCTAGTGTCGGAGTTGAAGCCTTTCAAAGAACACAATTCAAATATTGGTATTGATTTTGTGCATTGAACAAGTACATGAATTTCCCCTGAGAGTTTATGTTTTGACTCTTATTACTCCCAGATGACACAAGGTTCTTTATATATAAAATATGCTGGCTTTAAAAATAAATAAAGTAAGCAATTGTCATTCAGTGCAAAGATACATTTATACCATGTCACATAACTGGAGATGGCACATTATATGACAAATAATAATTTGTCTAAATGTTTTTGTACTCATATATTTGTCTTTTTCAAATCTTACAATACAGCAGAATGTAAAGACAAGAATGTGATATTTGTAAGAGAGTTATATAGTTGTTATAACAGGGAATCAGTATAAGCATTCAGTTTCCCACAACCTTTGTCCCTGCCTACTTGCTAGCCCTGCGCTAAGTCATAGGCCGACAGCTGGGAGAAATTCCATAGCCTGGACAAGTTCTCTTTCAACATTTATGGCAATACAAACCATAAAAGTAGAAATGGAAGAAGTATACAATTTAATATAGACAATAACTTGTCAGAAGTGCAAGAAATGTATCATCAAGAATGATAAACCAGGGACACTTGTTATCCATCTTTTACATTTATGCTAATGAGCTTGAGGGGCTCTGGTGAGTGTTTCCAGATAATTTGCTAATTGTAACAGCCTGTGAATCTGCAGCAGTGAATGGTTTTGGAAATTCCCACCAGAACCTTTCAGCTCATTAGTATAATTTTAAAACTTTTTTTTAGAAGAATGGAGGTCATAGATAACAAATATAATGATTACCACTGTCACAGATCCTGTATCTATGAGTTTATGAGACAGGCTGGGGAGGGTTTAAAAAAAAAAAAGCTGTACCCACCTCTACTTATGCTCCTAGTGTCGAGCTATCTTGCATGGCCGTGCCCCTGTGAAAAACAGGGGCTGAGCTGAGTTTGGCTTCCAGCCAAGGTGACCTGCCACGCCCCATATCCCAGAGTGTGATGCAAATCATGAGAGAGCAGAATAGTCAAGGTTCAGACAGAAGAGTCAGAATCACAGCTGCTCTCAAGGGAGCAAACAAGAATAAGTCAATTACTGGCACAGTTATAATAAACTGGCAGGTTTAAATGGAGAAACCAGACACCACCCTGGCAGAAGATTGAACTAAGTCTGTGATGGACATCTAATTTAGAGATGCTGCTGACCTATCACTCAAGCAGCCTCTAGCAGTACATCACTACCAGGTGTGGTTCCAAGCCAAGAGAACTGATTTAAAGAACCTTTCTCTACAACAGGAGCAATAACTCAATTCAAAGAGTTCCCCCCTGTATAGGATGGGCTTTAGGGTTCATTTTGAATGGGTCTTTGTCCACCTTTTTTATGGATAATGTCTTGGGCAGTCAATAAACTCTTGCAGGCCTGTGCCCAAACAGTGCATAATGTTGTAAACCCCCCCCCCCATTCAATTTTAATGCTCTTTCTAGACAGAATGAAAGTGGTACATCTGATCGCTCCCTCCGTTAATGACAGTATGTGAACATGGATTAAAGAAGAGGACTAATCCTAAGTGGAAGCAAGAAAGGGGACACTAAAATTGGTGTAGCAGTAGCATTGGTGCCCTTTTACATGGTGCCATATCTTCACTGTAAAAGCAATGGCTGTATGGTGGTAATATTAAGCATTTAAATAGTGTTATTGTGGGTATTATTGGTCTAAATTACCAAGCTGGCACTTTGCGATAGATAAGTGGGTGTAGGCTTGCAGTTTGGGCACTCTATTTCTAAAAGGTTTGCCATCACTGTACTAGAGGGTTGCAAAATGGAATAGAAGACAAGCATGAAAAATATGTTCATATCTGCAAAAAATGGAAACATAGCACTGTATGAACTATTATTGTTGTTATATGCAAATTCAACCAAAGCTACATGTCTCCCGCATTCTTCATGGTAGTAACATACAAAGCCCTAGTTCTTATATCAAAATGACCCACTCATTCTGACCATTAGTCTCTGGGTGATACTCAAACACATTCCAGAAGCTGTACCCCCCAATCTGAGACAATAAATTCAGGTCAGGGCCGCATCTGCCATGAGGCGAGATGAAAATCTCGCCTCAGGCGGCAGAATGCGGGTCCCTGTAAAGGGCGGCGAAATTTGCCGCTCTAAAGTGGGCGATTCGGACGTCCATTAACACCCGAATTGCCAACCAGCTAAATAAATTGCGCCTGTCTCTTTAAGACACAGGAGCGATCTATATGCGGAGCGATGCAGTGCCGTTCCGGCAGCTGCGCCGCTCCGTTCTAATCAGCGACACAGGCGTCATGATGTCACGCCACCTGTGTCGCTGTGCAGAGCCGCGGCTCACAGAAGAGCCGCGTGAAGACGGGACCCGCTCGTCGAGGGAGCAGCAGCCTGCAGGTGAGTATGATTTTATTATTTTTTTAATGTACTTTCATTAATTAAATGTGGCTAATAAGTGTGTGTGGAGAGGTGTCGTGTTATACTGGAAGGGGAGGGGGGTACTGTACGTATTATATGGGACTAGAAAACGTTTAATACTGGGGGGGACCCTATATATATCGTATGGGGCCATAATTATTTTATACTGTGAGGGGGATGACGGAATGCTATATATATTATTTGGGGCTATAATTATTTTATACTAGGGGGGGTTCTGTATATTTTACTTGGGGCTAAAATTACTTTATACTAGGGGGGGGGGGGTGCTGTATATATTATATGGGGCCATAATTATTTTATACTGGGGGGGATTCAGTATATATTATATGGGGCCATAATTATTTTATACTGGGGGGTGCTGCATATATTATATATCACTATATCACTAAGCTGGGGGGGATGAATATGGGGTACAGTATATTACTAAGCTGGGAGGGCTGTATATGGGATACAGTATATTACTAAGCTGGCGGGGTTGTATATGGGATACAGTATATTACTAAGCTGGGGGATGTATATGGGGTACAGTATATTACTAAGCTGGGGGGATGTATATGGGGTACAATATATTACTAAGCTGAGGGCTGTATATGGGGTACAGTATATTACTAAGCTGGGGCTGTCTATGGGATACAGTATATTACTAAGCTGGGGGGCTGTCTATGGGATACAGTATATTACTAAGCTGGGGGGATGTATATGGGGTACAGTATATTACTAAGCTGGGGGGCTGTATATGGGTTACAGTATATTACTAAGCTGGGGGCTGTATATGGGATACAGAATATTACTAAGCTGGGGCTGTATATGGGATACAGTATATTACTAAGCTGAGGGCTGTATATGGTGTACAGTATATTACTAAGCTTGGGCTGTATATGGTATACCGTATATTACTAAGCTGGGGCTGTATATGGGATACAGTATATTACTAAGCTGAGGGCTGTATATGGGGTTCAGTATATTACTAAGCTGAGAATGTATATGGGATACAGTATATTACTAAGCTGGGGGCTGTGTATGAGATACAGTATATTACTAAGTTGGGGCTGTATATAGGATACAGTATATTACTAAGCTAGGGCTGTATATAGGGTACAGTATATTACTAAGCTGGAGGGGATCTGTATATGGGATACAGTTAGAGATGAGCGAACATGCTCGTCCGAGCTTGATGCTCGTTCGAGCATTAGCGTACTCGAAACTGCACGTTGCTCGGACGAATACTTCGCCCGCTCGAGAAAATGGCAGCTCCCGCCGTTTTGCTTTTTGGCGGCCAGAAACAGAGCCAATCACAAGCCAGGAGACTCTGCACTCCACCCAGCATGACGTGGTACCCTTACACGTCGATAGCAGTGGTTGGCTGGCCAGATCAGGTGACCCTGGGATAGACTAGCCGCTGCCCGCGCTGCTCGGATCATTCTGTGTCTGGATGCCGCTAGGGAGAGAGCTGCTGCTGGTCAGGGAAAGCGTTAGGGTGTTCTATTAGCTTACTGTTAGGCAGGAGTGATTCTCCAAGAACCCAACAGCCCTTCTTAGGGCTACAATAACGTTCTACTTTTTTTTTTTTTATTTGCATCTAGTACCATTTTGTGAGGAATTAGCAGGGGGACTTGCTACCGTTGTGTTTAGCTCTTAGTGGCACACATATCCACCTCAAACACCGAAGTGGGAAAATTTAGTAGGGGTTGGATTTCAATTAGGCACAGTCTGCCATTTGTCCTTTTTTATTTTACGTTTATTTTGTTTAATAACTCAGTGTCATCTCATCTGGCATAGTAGTGTGCTTTCATACTTGGCTAGAAAATAGCCATAGGAGAATCCAAACGGCTTACGCCTACAGTAGCGTTATATATTTGATTTCTGGTTGATCTGCTGGTGGCTGTACTTGCTGCAGTGCATCTACTAGCCAATTGTGAGCAATTTGTAGTGAGACTTGCGACCGCTGTGTTTTGCGCTTAGTGACGCACATATCCATTGCAAAGACCGAAGTGGGAAAATTTAGTAGGGGTTGGATTTCAATTAGGCACAGTCTGCCATTTGTCCTTTTTTATTTTACGTTTATTTTGTTTAATAACTCAGCGTCATCTCATCTGGCATAGTAGTGTGCTTTCATACTTGGCTAGAAAATAGCCATAGGAGAATCCAAACGGCTTACGCCTACAGTAGCGTTATATATTTGATTTCTGGTTGATCTGCTGGTGGCTGTACTTGCTGCAGTGCATCTACTAGCCAATTGTGAGCAATTTGTAGTGAGACTTGCGACCGCTGTGTTTTGCGCTTAGTGACGCACATATCCATTGCAAAGACCGAAGTGGGAAAATTTAGTAGGGGTTGGATTTCAATTAGGCACAGTCTGCCATTTGTCCTTTTTTATTTTACGTTTATTTTGTTTAATAACTCAGCGTCATCTCATCTGGCATAGTAGTGTGCTTTCATACTTGGCTAGAAAATAGCCATAGGAGAATCCAAACGGCTTACGCCTACAGTAGCGTTATATATTTGATTTCTGGTTGATCTGCTGGTGGCTGTACTTGCTGCAGTGCATCTACTAGCCAATTGTGAGCAATTTGTAGTGAGACTTGCGACCGCTGTGTTTTGCGCTTAGTGACGCACATATCCATTGCAAAGACCGAAGTGGGAAAATTTAGTAGGGGTTGGATTTCAATTAGGCACAGTCTGCCATTTGTCCTTTTTTATTTTACGTTTATTTTGTTTAATAACTCAGCGTCATCTCATCTGGCATAGTAGTGTGCTTTCATACTTGGCTAGAAAATAGCCATAGGAGAATCCAAACGGCTTACGCCTACAGTAGCGTTATATATTTGATTTCTGGTTGATCTGCTGGTGGCTGTACTTGCTGCAGTGCATCTACTAGCCAATTGTGAGCAATTTGTAGTGAGACTTGCGACCGCTGTGTTTTGCGCTTAGTGACGCACATATCCATTGCAAAGACCGAAGTGGGAAAATTTAGTAGGGGTTGGATTTCAATTAGGCACAGTCTGCCATTTGACCTTTTTTATTTTACGTTTATTTTGTTTAATAACTCAGCGTCATCTCATCTGGCATAGTAGTGTGCTTTCATACTTGGCTAGAAAATAGCCATAGGAGAATCCAAACGGCTTACGCCTACAGTAGCGTTATATATTTGATTTCTGGTTGATCTGCTGGTGGCTGTACTTGCTGCAGTGCATCTACTAGCCAATTGTGAGCAATTTGTAGTGAGACTTGCGACCGCTGTGTTTTGCGCTTAGTGACGCACATATCCATTGCAAAGACCGAAGTGGGAAAATTTAGTAGGGGTTGGATTTCAATTAGGCACAGTCTGCCATTTGTCCTTTTTTATTTTACGTTTATTTTGTTTAATAACTCAGCGTCATCTCATCTGGCATAGTAGTGTGCTTTCATACTTGGCTAGAAAATAGCCATAGGAGAATCCAAACGGCTTACGCCTACAGTAGCGTTATATATTTGATTTCTGGTTGATCTGCTGGTGGCTGTACTTGCTGCAGTGCATCTACTAGCCAATTGTGAGCAATTTGTAGTGAGACTTGCGACCGCTGTGTTTTGCGCTTAGTGACGCACATATCCATTGCAAAGACCGAAGTGGGAAAATTTAGTAGGGGTTGGATTTCAATTAGGCACAGTCTGCCATTTGTCCTTTTTTATTTTACGTTTATTTTGTTTAATAACTCAGCGTCATCTCATCTGGCATAGTAGTGTGCTTTCATACTTGGCTAGAAAATAGCCATAGGAGAATCCAAACGGCTTACGCCTACAGTAGCGTTATATATTTGATTTCTGGTTGATCTGCTGGTGGCTGTACTTGCTGCAGTGCATCTACTAGCCAATTGTGAGCAATTTGTAGTGAGACTTGCGACCGCTGTGTTTTGCGCTTAGTGACGCACATATCCATTGCAAAGACCGAAGTGGGAAAATTTAGTAGGGGTTGGATTTCAATTAGGCACAGTCTGCCATTTGTCCTTTTTTATTTTACGTTTATTTTGTTTAATAACTCAGCGTCATCTCATCTGGCATAGTAGTGTGCTTTCATACTTGGCTAGAAAATAGCCATAGGAGAATCCAAACGGCTTACGCCTACAGTAGCGTTATATATTTGATTTCTGGTTGATCTGCTGGTGGCTGTACTTGCTGCAGTGCATCTACTAGCCAATTGTGAGCAATTTGTAGTGAGACTTGCGACCGCTGTGTTTTGCGCTTAGTGACGCACATATCCATTGCAAAGACCGAAGTGGGAAAATTTAGTAGGGGTTGGATTTCAATTAGGCACAGTCTGCCATTTGTCCTTTTTTATTTTACGTTTATTTTGTTTAATAACTCAGTGTCATCTCATCTGGCATAGTAGTGTGCTTTCATACTTGGCTAGAAAATAGCCATAGCAATAGGATAGCATTGTTTGGTTTTAAAAACTCAAAAACACAAAAAAAGTAGCGTTATATATTTGATTTCTGGTTGATCTGCTGGTGGCTGTACTTGCTGCAGTGCATCTACTAGCCAATTGTGAGCAATTTGTAGTGAGACTTGCGACCGCTGTGTTTTGCGCTTAGTGACGCACATATCCATTGCAAAGACCGAAGTGGGAAAATTTAGTAGGGGTTGGATTTCAATTAGGCACAGTCTGCCATTTGTCCTTTTTTATTTTACGTTTATTTTGTTTAATAACTCAGCGTCATCTCATCTGGCATAGTAGTGTGCTTTCATACTTGGCTAGAAAATAGCCATAGGAGAATCCAAACGGCTTACGCCTACAGTAGCGTTATATATTTGATTTCTGGTTGATCTGCTGGTGGCTGTACTTGCTGCAGTGCATCTACTAGCCAATTGTGAGCAATTTGTAGTGAGACTTGCGACCGCTGTGTTTTGCGCTTAGTGACGCACATATCCATTGCAAAGACCGAAGTGGGAAAATTTAGTAGGGGTTGGATTTCAATTAGGCACAGTCTGCCATTTGTCCTTTTTTATTTTACGTTTATTTTGTTTAATAACTCAGTGTCATCTCATCTGGCATAGTAGTGTGCTTTCATACTTGGCTAGAAAATAGCCATAGCAATAGGATAGCATTGTTTGGTTTTAAAAACTCAAAAACACAAAAAAAAAAAAAAACACAAAAAAAAGTTAAAAAAAAAATTAAAGCTATAACTCTCATTTTAAAAATGTTTAACCCGAGGGCTAGGGGTAGAGGACGAGGGCGGGGACGTGGGCGTCCAACTACTGCAGGGGTCAGAGGCCGTGGTCCTGGCCGGGGTGAGACACCACCTGCTAATGAGGGAGCAGGGGAACGCCGCAGAGCTACACTCCCTAGGTTCATGTCTGAAGTTACTGGGACTCGTGGTAGAGCACTGTTGAGGCCAGAACAGTGCGAACAGGTGATGTCGTGGATTGCTGACAATGCTTCGAGCAATTTGTCCACCAGTCAGTCTTCCACGCAGTCCACCCATGTCACCGAAATCGCCACTCCTCCAGCTCCTGCACCTCAGCCTCCTCCCCCCCAGTCTGCCCCCTCCCAGGAAAATTTGGCATTTGAACCGGCATACTCTGAGGAACTGTTTTCTGGACCCTTCCCACAGTCACAAACCACTTGTCCGGTTGCTGCTGAGCAATTTTCCGATGCCCAGGTTTTCCACCAGTCACAGTCTGTGGGTGATGATGACCTTCTTGACGTAGTGGAAGTGTGTAAAGAGGTGTCCGACGATGAGGAGACACGGTTGTCAGACAGTGGGGAAGTTGTTGTCAGGGCAGGAAGTCCGAGGGGGGAGCAGACTGAGGGATCGGAGGATGATGAGGTGACAGACCTAAGCTGGGTTGAGAGGCCGGGTGAACACAGTGCTTCTGAGACGGAGGAGAGTCCTCGACCAGAACAGGTTGGAAGAGGCAGTGGTGGGGCCAGACGGAGAGGCAGGGCCAGAGCTGGTGCATCAGCGCTAAATGTGTCAACTAGTGAAGCTCCCGTGGCGAGGGCTCTTGCGGCGAGGGCTAGATCTTCAGAAGTCTGGAGGTTCTTTAAGGAAACACCGGATGACCGACGGACTGTGGTGTGCAACATTTGCCAAACCAGGCTCAGCAGGGGTTCCACCACTACTAGCTTAACTACCACCAGTATGCGCAGGCATATGAATGCTAAACACCCCACTCAGTGGCAACAAGCCCGTTCACCTCCGGCCGTGCACACCACTGCTCCTTCCCCTGTGTCAGCTGATAGTCAGCCCCCTGCCCAGGACCCTGCCACAAAAACCCCATCGTCGCCTCCACGATCCTCCACAGCATCCACCAGCGTTCAGCTCTCCATACCCCAGACGCTGGAGCGGAAACGCAAATATAGTGCAACCCACCCGCACGCCCAAGCCCTTAATGTGCACATCTCCAGATTGCTTAGCCTGGAGATGCTGCCCTATAGGCTAGTGGAGACCGAGGCCTTTCGCAACCTCATGGCGGCGGCCGCCCCTCGGTATTCAGTCCCCAGCCGCCACTACTTTTCCCGATGTGCCGTCCCAGCCCTGCACCAGCACGTGTCAGACAACATCACCCGTGCCCTGACCAACGCCGTTTCTGACAAGGTCCACCTGACCACGGACACGTGGACGAGTGCTGCCGGGCAGGGCCACTATATATCGCTGACGGCACATTGGGTTAACTTGGTGGAGGCTGGGACCGAGTCTGACCCTGGGGCTGGTCATATACTGCCGATGCCGAGGATTGCGGGGCCTACCTCGGTCCAGGTGTTTCAGGCCTACTATGCCTCCTCCTCCTCCCACCCCTCCTCCACCTCCTCCTCCGAACTACCATCCGTGGGCACGGCGCCATCAGTCGGTAGCTCTAGGCACAGCAGCAGTGCCGTTGCTAAGCGACAGCAGGCGGTGCTCAAACTGCTGAGCCTAGGCGATAAAAGGCACACCGCCCAAGAGCTATTACAGGGCATCACGGCGCAGACTGATCTGTGGCTGGCACCGCTGAACCTGAAGCCAGGCATGGTTGTGTGTGACAACGGCCGTAACCTGGTGGCGGCTCTGCAACTCGGCAGACTGACACATATGCCATGCCTGGCCCATGTGTTAAATCTGATAGTTCAGCGTTTCCTCAAGACATACCCCAATCTGTCAGATTTGCTCACGAAGGTGCGCCGCATCTGTGCGCATTTCAGGAAGTCCAGCACAGATGCTGCCACTCTCAGGGCAGCGCAGCGCCGCCTCCAACTGCCCGCTCACCGACTGTTGTGCGACGTGCCCACGAGGTGGAATTCAACACTGACCATGTTATCCAGAGTTTACCAGCAGCGCCGAGCCATTGTAGACTGCCAGATGTCAACTTCCACCAGAACTGGTAGTCAGGTCAGTCAGCTTCCTCAAGTCTACAATGAGGAGTGGACGTGGATGTCTGATATCTGTCAGGTGCTGAGTAACTTTGAGGAGTCAACACAGATGGTCAGTGGCGATGCCGCCATCATCAGCCTCACCATCCCGCTGCTTGGCCTGTTGAAAAACTCTCTGATCAGCATGAAGTCGGAAGCTTTGCGCTCGTCACAAGAGACGGGGGAAGAAGATTCCCTTGTTGATAGCCAAAGCACCCTTAGGTCTGTTTCTCAGCGCATATCGGAGGAGGTGGAGGTGGAGGAGGATGAGGAGGAAGAGGAGGAGAATGTTGGCGAGACACAAGAGGGGACCATTGTTGAGTCCTTCACTGTTCAGCGTGTATGGGCAGAAGAAGAGGAGTTGGAGGAGTTGGAGGAGGAGGAAATGGACAGTCAGGCCAGTGAGGGGAGTGAATTCTTACGCGTTGGTACTCTGGCGCATATGGCAGATTTCATGCTAGGCTGCCTATCCCGTGACCCTCGCGTTCAAAGAATTTATTCCAGCACCGATTACTGGGTGTTCACTCTCCTGGACCCACGGTACAAGCAAAATCTTTCCACTCTCATCCCTGCAGAGGAAAGGAGTGTGAGAATGCATGAATACCAGCAGGCCCTGGTTCACAAGCTGAAACAGTATTTCCCTTCTGACAGCGCTAGCGGCAGAGTGCGTAGTTCTGCGGGACAAGTAGCGAGGGAGAGTAGGCGAGCAGGCAGCTTGTCCAGCACTGGCAAGGGTACGCTTTACAAGGCTTTTGCCAGCTTTATGTCACCCCAGCAAGACACTGTCACCTGTCCCCAGTCTCGGCAGAGTAGGGCTGATCTTTACAGAAAGATGGTGAGGGAGTACGTAGCTGACCATACCATCGTCCTAAATGATCACACAGCTCCCTGCAACTACTGGGTTTCAAAGCTGGACATGTGGCACGAACTGGCGCTGTACGCCTTGGAGGTTCTTGCCTGCCCTGCCGCTAGCGTCTTGTCCGAGCGGGTTTTCAGTGCAGCTGGTGGCATCATCACCGATAAGCGTACACGCCTGTCGACTGACAGCGCTGACAGGCTGACGCTTATTAAGATGAATAAAGCCTGGATTTCTCATAATTTCCAATCTCCACCAGGTGAAGGAAGCTCAACCTGAATAATTGATCCACTCCTCCTCCTCCTCATTTTCCTCCTTCTCCTCCTCTTTGTACAGTAAAGCAGAGGAAACTGGCTATTTTTTGACAGGGCCCACTGGCTCTAGCTATAGTACTTTATGCATTTAATTTTTCTGGAGGGCCACCGACCCGGTCCTCTGTTTTAAACAATTTTTGGGAGTGCCACATACAGGCACTCAATCTATTCAATTTTTCTGGAGGGCCACCTACCTGCTCCTCTGGTTTGAAAACTTTTTGGGACTGCCACATACAGGCACTCAATCGATTCAATTTTTCTGGAGGGCCACCTACCTGCTCCTCTGGTTTGAAAACTTTTTGGGACTGCCACATACAGGCACTCAATCTATTCTATTTTTCTGGAGGGCCACCTACCTGCTCCTCTGGTTTGAAAACTTTTTGGGACTGCCACATACAGGCACTCAATCGATTCCATTTTTCTGGAGGGCCACCTACCTGCTCCTCTGGTTTGAAAACTTTTTGGGACTGCCACATACAGGCACTCAATCGATTCCATTTTTCTGGAGGGCCACCTACCTGCTCCTCTGGTTTGAAAACTTTTTGGGACTGCCACATACAGGCACTCAATCGATTCAATTTTTCTGGAGGGCCACCTACCTGCTCCTCTGGTTTGAAAACTTTTTGGGACTGCCACATACAGGCACTCAATCTATTCTATTTTTCTGGAGGGCCACCTACCTGCTCCTCTGGTTTGAAAACTTTTTGGGACTGCCACATACAGGCACTCAATCTATTCTATTTTTCTGGAGGGCCACCTACCTGCTCCTCTGGTTTGAAAAATTTTTGGGACTGCCACATACAGGCACTATCCAAATTAAATTGTCTCCATAGCAGCCTCCACACGTTGTCTCCATTGCTACCTCCAAAAGTCGTCCATATAGCTGCCTCCATACATCGTCCCTTTATCAAACGAGGTGTGTCAGGCAGAAATTTGGGTTGTTTTCATGGATTCCACATCAAAGTTGTTAACTTTGTCGCCACCCTGCTGTGTTATCCACAAAATATACTAATAAACTTTTATCATTTACCAATATTATTTCAGCGCTTCTTGCGCATCTGTTTACATTCCCCTCACCCGCCATATCCCAAACTTATAAGAACGCTACTACACTTGATCTTATACAAAAGGTTCTTAGAAGTGCTGTTTGGGGAGTAGCCTAGAGACAGGGGCTTGGATTGGCGAAAGCTCGCCTGGCTGCGGAGCGCCAGCTCCATCCCAAGATCCAACTAACATAGTTTTAACTGCAGCACCTTTAATCTACTACTAGTTCACTGCCTCCATAATAATAATAATAATCTTTATTTATATAGCGCCATCATATTCCGTAGCGCTTTACAAATCATAGGAAACAAATACAAATGTAATGTAACAGAGCACAACATTTGTATGGAACAACAGGAGTGAGGTCCCTGCTCGCCAGAGCTTACGGTTTATGAAGATGATGGGGTAACACGAGGTAAAAGAATATTTAATGGTCAAGCCATTCTTCTTAGGGAATAGAACAAAATATAATAAATGGAATTGCTGTCGCTTGAACCACTCAGCCGTCATCTTATATACCAGGTCCAGGGTGAATGGGACTGTAGAGAAGTCTGGTGCCTGTTGGTTGCTGGATAACAGATGGGAGGACGACACAGGACGGGTTAGTAGAAGAGTTAAAACTTCATGCAGTTAATGAGTGTTATAGGCTTGCCTAAAGAATTGGGTTTTAAGAGCACGTTTGAAACTTTGGAGGTTAGGTATTAGTCTGATAGTCCAGGGCAGAGCATTCCATAGAATTGGTGCAGCTCTAGAGAAGTCTTGGAGACGCGAGTGGGAGGTCCGCACTAGGGTAGAGGTTAATCTAAGATCACTGGCGGATCTTAGAGCACGGGTTGGGCGATAGACTGAGATAAGAGAGGAGAGGTAGGGGGGTGCAGCATTATACAGAGCTTTATGGATGAGGGTTATTATTTTAAACTATTCGAAAGGAGACTGGCAGCCAGTGCAGCTACTGGCATGAACTGTAAGCATACATGGTCCCCTTATCAAACGAGCTGTGTCAGGCAGAATTTTGGGTTGTTTTCATGGCTTCCACAACAAACTTGTTAACTTTGTCGCCACCCTGCTGTGTAATCCACAAAAAATACTGGCAAACTTTTATCATTTACCGATATTATTTCAGCGCTTCTTGCGCATCTGTTTACATTCCCCTCACCCGCCATATCCTAAACTTATAAGAACGCTACTACACTTGATCTTATACAAAAGGTTCTTAGAAGTGCTGTTTGGGGAGTAGCCTAGAGACAGGGGCTTGGATTGGCGAAAGCTCGCCTGGCAGCGGAGCGCCAGCTCCATGCCAAGATCCAACTAACATAGTTTTAACTGCAGCACCTTTAATCTACTACTAGTTCACTGCCTCCATACATGGTCCCCTTATCAAACGAGCTGTGTCAGGCAGAATTTTGGGTTGTTTTCATGGCTTCCATGTTAACTTTGTCGCCACCCTGCTGTGTAATCCACAAAATATACTGGCAAACTTTTATCATGTACCGATATTATTTGAGCGCTTCTTGCTCACCTCCTTTGGTTCCTCTCTGCCACCCATTGGTTTGAAGCCTGAGTTTATTTAGGGTATGTCGCCATGACACTCTCTAGCCTGCCGCTGCTGCCTCTGCATGCCGTCCCCTATAGTGTCAGGGTCAATTATTGGATGTTTTAGATGCTATCTAGCTTCATTCTGTCACTCTGTCATGGCCATGCTGTTGCCCATAATTTTGGCATAATGGTGCGATTATGCAGCCTCAGAGGCATCCATGCATGCTGCCCCTGCTGTTTCCTGTCCATTTCCGTGGTGTTTCCATCCTTTTCTGAGGTTCCCAGGTGTTTGGCCAAGCTTCCCTGTGCAGAGCCTTGGTCCCCTTGAAAAATGCTCGAGTCTCCCATTGACTTCAATGGGGTTCGTTATTCGAGACGAGCACTCGAGCATCGGGAAAAGTTCGTCTCGAATAACGAGTACCCGAGCATTTTAGTGCTCGCTCATCTCTAGATACAGTATATTACTAAGCTGGGAGGGGGCTGTATATGGCATACAGTATATTACTAAGCTGGGGCTGTATATGGGATACAGTATATTACTAAGATGGGAGGGGGCTGTGTATGGGGTACAGTATATTACTAAGCTGGGAGGGCTGTATATGGGATACAGTATATTACTAAGCTGGCGGGGTTGTATATGGGATACAGTATATTACTAAGCTGGAGGGATATATATGGGGTACAGTTTATTACTAAGCTGGGGGGATGTATATGGGGTACAGTATATTACTAAGCTGATGGCTGTATATGGGGTACAGTATATTACTAAGCTGGGGCTGTCTATGGGATACAGTATATTACTAAGCTGGGGGGGCTGTCTATGGGATACAGTATATTACTAAGCTGGGGGATGTATATGGGGTACAGTATATTACTAAGCTAGGGGGATGTATATGGGTTACAGTATATTACTAAGCTGGGGGCTGTATATGGGATACAGTATATTACTAAGCTGGGGGCTGTATATGGGGTACAGTATATTACTAAGCTGAGGGCTGTATATGGTGTACAGTTTATTACTTAGCTGGGGCTGTATATGGTATACAGTATATTACTAAGCCGGGGCTGTATATGGGATACAGTATATTACTAAGCTGTGAGGGAGCTGTATATGGGGTACAGTATATTACTAAGCTGACGCTGTATATGGGATACAGTATATTACTAAGCTGGGGGGCTGTGTATGAGATACAGTATATTACTAAGTTGGGGCTGTATATAGGATACAGTATATTACTAAGCTGGGGCTGTATATAGGGTACAGTATATTACTAAGCTGGAGTGGATCTGTATATG
Organism: Engystomops pustulosus; assembly: GCF_040894005.1. NCBI lineage: Eukaryota > Metazoa > Chordata > Amphibia > Anura > Leptodactylidae > Engystomops > Engystomops pustulosus. The sequence continues at coordinate 141,268,827 of NC_092413.1, read as the reverse complement.
GGATACAGTATATTACTAAGCTGGGAGGGGGCTGTATATGGGGTACAGTATATTACTGAGCTGGGGCTGTATATGGGATACAGTATATTACTAAGCTGGGGCTGTATATGGAATACAGTATATTACTAAGCTGGGGGACTGTATATGGGATACAGTATATTACTAAGTTGTGAGGGGGCTGTATATGGGATACAGTATATTACTAAGCTGGGGGGCTGTATATGGGGTAGAGTATATTACTAAGCTGGGGGGGCTGCAAATGGCATACACTATATAACTAAGCTGTGAGGGGGCTGTATATGGGATACAGTATATTACTAAGCTCGGGCTGTATATGGGATACAGTATATTACTAAGCTGGAGGAGATCTGTATATGTGATACAGTATATTACTAAGCTGGGAGGGGCTGTATATAGGATACAGTATATTACTAAGCTGGGGCTGTATATGGGATGCAGTATATTACTAAGATGGGAGGGGTCTGTATATGGGATACAGTATATTACTAAGCTGGGGGGCTGTATATGGGATACAGTATATTACTAAGCTGTGAGGGGGCTGTAAATGATATACAGTATATTACTAAGCTGGGGGGCTGTAAATGATATACAGTATATTACTAAGCTGGGGGGCTGTATATGGGGTAGAGTATATTACTAAGCTGGGGGGGGGCTGTATATGGGATACAGTATATTACTAAGCTGGGGCTTTATATGGGATACAGTATATTACTAAGCTGGGGCTGTATATGGGATACAGTATATTACTAAGCTGGGGCTGTATATGGGGTACAGTATATTACTAAGCTTGGTGGCTGTATATGGGATACAGTATATTACTAAGCTGGGGCTGAATATAGGGTAGAGTATATTACTAAGCTGGGGGGCTCTATATGAGGTACAGTATATTACTAAGCTGGGGCTGTATATAGCATACAGTATATTACTGAGCTGGGGCTGTATATGGGATACAGTATATTACTAAGCTGTGAGGGGGCTGTATATGGGATACAGTATATTACTAAGCTGGGGCTGTATATGATATACAGTATATTATTAAGCTGGGAGGCTCTATATGGGATACAGTATATTACTAAGCTGTGAGAGGGCTGTATATGTGATACAGTATATTACTAAGCTGGGGCTGTATATGGGATACAGTATATTACTAAGCTGGGGTTGTATATGGAATACAGTATATTACTAAGCTGGGGGGCTGTATATGAGATACAGTATATTACTAAGCTAGGGGCTGTATATGGGATACAGTATATTACTAAGCTGGGGCTCTATATGGGGTACAGTATATTACTAAGCTGGGGGGCTGTATATGGGGTACAGTTTATTGCTAAGCTGGGGGACTCTATATGGGGTACAGTATATTACTAAGGTGGGGGGTTGTATATGGGATACAGTATATTATTAAGCTGGGAGGATATATATGGGACACAGTATATTACTAAGCTGGGGGGCTGTATATGGGATACAGTATATCACTAAGCTGGGGGGCTGTATATGGGGTACAGTATATCACTAAGCTGGGGGGGCTTTATATGGGATACAGTATATTACTAAGGTGGGGGGCTCTTTATGGGATACAGTATATTACTTAGCTGGGGGGGGGGCTGTATATGCGGGTTAATAATGAGGACTTTAAATATATGAGAGCAGGGCTTTATAAAAATAAAGACATTATTATATATATACAGTATATATTCGTTATTGGGTGCTAAATGTTTACATTAGTCAGGGGAACACTGTATGTAAAATCATATGTAACATAATAACAGGGTGGGATATATTAGTGATAAGATACAATAGATTACTTTGCATCATGTAAAACAAATGAGGGGTCTGTATTAATAAATTGGGGGTGTTGTATATTGATTGGAGTGCTGTGCATGCTATAATTCCAGTAGAATATATATATATATATATATATATATATATATATATATATAATAAAGAGATGTTTTATATGTGTGGAGAGTGCAGTCAGTTGTGTTGTGAGGGGTATATATTATATAGGAGCACAGTGTTGTTATCAAGGAGACTTTATACCGTAAGTGACTGTGGTATTTTTAGGGACGCCGGGTGGAGATGCTGTACTGAGCTGAAGATATCCGTCCATGAACTCAGCAGTGATACGTTATGGATTGGAAAACCCGGAATAGCATTTTTATATTCGCCTCAGGCAGCAAATATGCTAGAATTGGCCCTGATTCAGGTATCCCATGTAGTTTGTGGATATTGTCAACCAACAGAGTGACTAATTCCTTAGCATTCAATTTCTTAATTGGAGATACTTTAGAAAACTGATCACCAAAACCACAATTCTACCCTCAGAAGGAGATCGATCTGTGATGAAATCCATTAATAAATGTGTACACGTTTTGACATGAAAAACCCATTTAGACCACAAGCATGATTTAAAAACCAATACTGGGTAGCAGTGACTTCAGAATGAGCACAGAACAATAACATTTCTATATTGATTACAATATAGGAGTCAAGTGGTGGTTGTTACATATAACAGTAGCCAAATCTGGTGTATTTTCACACAAAATTACTGGGGGTTGAGCTATCAACTATGATGGAGGGGAGGTACAAAATCATTTTGGAATATTTTAGAAAATCACAAGGGAGCCGGTAAGACAAAGTCAATGACAGACAGAGATGTATTAAACTGGCAGGTTTAAATGGAGGGACCAAACACCACCCCTGCTGCTGATTGGGACAGATGTCTGTCATTCCAATCGACACCTGAAAGGCTAATGACCTGTCAATTAAACAGCCCACCACAGAACATCACGCCCCAGGTGTGGTTCAGAGCCAGGAGAACTGATCTGTAGAATCTTATTCCAGCAAAACCATGGTGCAAGAAAGGTGCAGAAGGGGTCAATTCAGAAAATTCTGATATTTTTAGCAATACATATACATATACTGTGCAATGGCCACTTTATGGAACAGAAGTAGCTGAGGAAATTGATCTATGGTTTTGAGGTAAAAGATGAAGCACAAGCAATTACATGGTTGTGGTCTGGCTGGAAATATAATTCTAGGTTTTCCTATTCCTATACCCCCTTTAATGGACTTTTATAAACTGACACTGCTCTTCATTTTAGTAAGAACTCTTTTGAAATGTAGACTGAGTAGGAAGCAGGGAGGAATATAATAACCAAAGTTAGTGAAGGAAAAAACTATTTTATTTGAAAAGATTTCTTACAAAATTTCTTGCAGTCATGTGTACTACCGATACAGTTTGTTGAAAAATTATAGACAATTTAAACCTCTGATCTGATTTGTCTTTAATATCAAATTTCTGGGTGTATGAATTCTTGCAACCCATGGATCATTTAAGAGCAGCTGCCAGTCAGGCTTCTGAGGTAGTGTACCCCCTGGACCACTGTGGACAATGACACAAGCCGACAACTGGGACCAGAATCCAAGTGGCACCCGGTTTTCACCAAAGCCCCACGCAAAGCGGGTTGGACTTGTTGCGGCATGGTACCACCAGGTCGTTCCACAAGTGCGACTTGTCCGCAGTGGCAGCCAAGGTAGAGGTACAAAGTTAGCAGGCAAGTTTAAGGTCGGGGACAGGATGGAGGTCAAGGCAGGTGGCAAAGGTTCAGGGTCTGAGATGGTGCAGGTGGTCAGGGCTGGCAGCGGAGCAAAAACGGGAACAGGTCCGGGGTCACAGAGGGGAATCCAATCACAGGCACAAGACACTGGCCCTTTAAATTTACGTGTGCTGGCACGCTTACCCTAGAGGCGTGGTCACGCGCACTCGGAAGTCGAGAGGGGAGCAGGAGCATGGAGAGGTGAGTGACATCTGGGAGAGCTTGCGTCGCGGAGAGGGGCACGGTGCACCTGAGACCCCTGGATGTGGGTCTCAGGAGCACCCATGACACTGCCTCTGTTTTTTTCTACAATAGAAATTAAACATTTTTAATACACAGATAAATCGGAGGATAGGTTCTTCCTTTTTTCCGCAGCTCTAAGCTGTTTATCTTTAATCCTTAGCTGTTGCAAAAGCTGCACAAGGAGGCAAGAGAGAAGAGGCTACTGGGGCATGGAGCAGTCTCTGCCGATTTGCATACCAACATAGGGATAGGGTAGCTGATGAGACAAAAGAAGCATCTGAAACATCCTTTACAACTTTATTAGGGACCCCGCAGTCTGCGCTCCATTTCCTCTCTATAAACAGATATTAACTCACAGTTGCTTAAGGTGATCCAATTAAAGGAAGGAAAATGCTGGGCTCAAAGGTTCCAAGAGAGAGAGAGGTCTATGAGGGAAGCTTAAAGGGATGGGCTAAGGTAAGAAAGTGTGTGGCGATGAACAATGGAGGGAATCCTTTAGAGTTTTACATCACGCCTACTATGGCTTTAACAGCCCCAGAACACCCTCCAAGCCAGATAGACTGATTGCATGCGAAAATGCTTAGAATAAAACACAAATCTGTGGCATGGCCTATGGCAATGTGACCACTGACAAAATTACTAGCAATCAAACAAGGACCATTTCCAAGCGCATTGGAAAGTTAAGTTACCCATGGACCAGCTGCTTTTTATCTTTCAAATTGAAGATGGAGGGGAGGACAAAGATGAGAACTACACCATACGTCTTAATATACATGCTCTTTTACTAGTAGCAAAAAGGTGCATAATGAATCACTGGATCCAACTGTCAATGCCCACTATCACAGAAGTTATCTAAAAAATTAGATACCTAATAAGGCTAGATCGATTAGAAACCCTGAGACATAAAGAAAAGCAGGCAAAAGGTTTCTTTCGAAAATGGAAAACGTTTATGACATCACACATAACAAGTGCGTAAATTGTAGAATTAGTCAACCCATTTCGTCTCACTGAGTGGTCTACCAAGCAATTCCTTAAAGGGTCATTGGGAGCTCTAAATTGTGAAAGCCAGAAGTGTTGCAAAATCATGGGGAGGGGGAGGGTTTCCAAGGACTAATGTCCTTCCTACGGTGGAACAAGCAGCAGGTCCTGAACACAAATATAGTGACAATTTCTCCCCGGGGCATTTTTATTTTCATGCTATACTATGTACACATTTCTAACTTATTGTCTCAGAAACGGCATAGTGACTTGTGCCATTCACATCTTGATAATGTACCTATGAAAATCTGTATGATGTTCTCTTTCTTTTCCTTTGTTTATTTGAAAATAAAATAAAATGTTTAAAAACAAATTGCATATTTGCTTGATAAAGCTTTGCCAACAGCCAAGAAAACAGTTTAGGGCTGTTTAGGAAGAACATATCTGATGGTAGGTTGCATTTGATGGCCCTCTGAAGATCTTGACTCCTTTTTCTTCCCATTTTTCAACTCTATGACTTTCTTTAATGCATCTTTAGTTGAATACAGAAGGCATGAATGTCATGTCAGTATTTAAATATTTCTGATAGACAGTGGTTGGCTCTATGTTTTATATTTTCAGTTTGTGATTGCAATATAATTATCAACTACTATAAAGTGTAGAACAATATAAAAATAAATATATAGCGGGTCATTCAAACAAACTGAAATATTATGGACTACTTTGTGAAAAAGAAATCAATACAAACATATGGTATGAAGTTCCTGCTGTTTTTTTGCACCAAGTTTACCTGTCGTGTATTACAAAAATCATTACTTACAAATTTCAGCTTCTACAATTTTTTTGCCCGTGGGACAGAGGGTGAGGAAAGAGAGGATGTTAACAATCTGAATCTTACTCAGATGCATTTTAGTGACAGGTAAGCTGGGAGGTTGTGTTATGTATTCATGCAAACTGCCTAGTGATATAAGATAAAAACACAATATCAAGGGCTTATAGGGCAATAATGTGGGTCATCAGTGGAATAAAAGCAAAATAGGTGATGCTCTCACTTGATTAAGTTATGCTATGTGCAAACCTATGGAGGCATCTAGTATCATCCTCCTTACATCATCCGTATGGATACTGGCTCTTCCCCTGTTCTAGTCTTTAAAACCTGGGCTAGCAGTCTCTGGGGTCTCTGTTGGCAACACTATAGAAAAGGTGATGGGTGTCAGAACTGGTGCAGATGCTTTTTTATTTTATATTTAATGTATTTCAGAGATATGCCATCTCCTTTGTCAGGTAAGGTATGACAATTGTAAATTTCACTTCATTTGGAATTTTTTTCCAGCTTCTTAGCTCATTGAACAGCATTTTAAATGGTCCAACTAGAAAGTGTTTGTCCCACAGAAAACAATCCTTAAAACATCTCTGTAAACTAAAAAGTAACAAGGTTATTCGAAAGATGAGGAGCATAAAACACAAATTCTATAAATGGAAAAGGGCTGTAGCATTAGGCAGCTATAACTGTGGTGGACTCACTGATTGTTCTTATATAACTAGCATCACATCACGATTTAGCTCTTGCCCAAGACATTCAGATGCTTGCCCTGTTCCATGCTTCTAGCTTTCAAAACATTAACTTCAAGAACTGACTGTCCTCTTATTATATGCAATATGTTAGGGAAGAGAAGCTCTGCTTGTAATTGGACCACCTTACCTTTAGGAACTTCCACATGATAACGTCTCTTTAAAACAATAAAGGTCTTCAAAGAAAGTACGAACTTGAAAAAAACCTATGTATTATATAAGCTTTCAAGATTACTTTTCTTTGTTGTTGATTTTAAGTATTTTCTCAGAAATAAAATACATCTAGCTGCACCTTCATAAATCACAATATATTTATCTTTGATTGAAAGTCACTGCAAGAAGATTAACTTCCTTAAAATCACAACATTTCAGGAAATTACTCATATACAGCATAATCTAAAACTTAGTAAATATGATGGAGGCTTCCAGAAAATACAATTCACAATATTGCTATTGATTTTGTGCATTGAACAAGGGCATGAATTTCCCACGAGAACACATGTTTTACTTGCATTGCTCCCGTATGGCACAAGGTCAGTAAGAGGCAAATTAAATATGGTGGGATCTGTAAATCTGTATAGTATTCACAGCCATGGTGCACTGAGGTTGTATATTTTAATAAAAGTCATCAATGCTATTACACTCCACTGTCATCAATATAACTATAAAAAGGAGATATATATATATATATATATATATTTTTTTTTTTTTAATATGGGTATGTGCTCTACATTACTCTCAAGCAAATTATAAAGCTGCTTGTATTCAAACTGAAATCAACAGATGATTATTAAGACCTTAATGTCATATTTCACTTTGAACATAAAAAGATAAAAATTAAGTTACAAGAAGACAGCTAAATAGAAGACAGCTAAATTTAATAATCTACAACAGAGATTGGTGGCTGTAGCTAGTACTGTAAAAGACATTTTTCACATACCAGTGCCAGATTACTATCATTTACAGTGAATGTAGAGGTTATTGTCTTGAATGCCTACTTACAGAAGCTTATTATAACTGCAAAACTCTAGGTACTCTAAATTTCCATTAATTACAGAAGCTCACGTCTGGTCTCAGAATCTCAGACAGACTTTTATGTCCAAAATGGAAGGACTCTGTACAGAGCAGTTAAAGAACAATGTGAAATTAAATTCTAAGCATTATCGGTAAGAGAAATGAGGAAGAGAGGAAAAAATTGTGAGGGATTTGTCTAGAGCCAGGCGCCAAAAGTATGCACAAAATGGGGGAGAGAGATAATGGAGTGGAGTTGCAGCGTCAGACCCCGGGGCTGGATGTGGATCCAGATGTGTTGTGTAGAAATAGAGAAAAAACGGGGTCAAAGAGTTAGACGCGCTACATCCGAGGTGTATTATTGATTATTTTTATTGGAAATGTGACTACGCGTTTCAACGCCGTAATGGCGTCTTCATCAGGTCAAACACTGCAGTGAGTCCTGCGGTGTCTTAAGGCAGATGCTGTGCTGCCTAAAGGTCCAATCCGCTGCGTTCAGTGTGGCGGGGAAGAGGGCTGCGTGCTGACCTGATGAAGACGCCATTACGGCGTTGAAACGCGTAGTCACATTTCCAATAAAAATAATCAATAATACACCTCGGATGTAGCGCGTCTAACTCTTTGACCCCGTTTTTTCTCTATTTCTACATGGTAAGAGAAATAGGGGAGGGGATTTATCGCAGTAGGTTCTTCAAGTTTGTCTGAATATCGGGGGAAAATCCAGTAAGGGTCCAAAAACTTTACCATGAACATGAACCCCATCAAAATCATTGTGGATTTGAAGTTTAGCAACCCAAAATGGCTGTAAAATGGGGTTAGTAAGAGCTAGAGGGCTGATTGTTCGTAAAACAGGGCAGTTAAAACAAAAAAATCATGTTAATGTCACACCAGTATTCTGTGCACCCAGTTATTAAAGAAGCAAATCCATATTTCACTAAAGTTGACAACTAACTCAGATGTGAGTGTGTGTCACTGTAGACCCTAAATATACAAAATGTAGGTACTATTTTTGTATATAGAATTTATTGGAATGTGTTCTGTAATTCATTTTTCTCACTCTAGCTTCATATTATGATGAATATTGCATATTGCTATATAACATATTAAGGTGTTCTTCATATTTTTTCTAATACGTGAGAGTCTGTTGTAGGAGGATGACCACTAGATAGGGTATGCTCAGCTCCCTTTTAACAGTGACTATATCTGTGCAATTTGGTCTTTTCTTATAAGCATACATGGTGCATTGATCTTCGGTCTGGCACAATGTGAAGGCTATGTTTTTGTGCTTGCACCAGCCAGTCATCAGATGCAATGCAGACCCTAAGTTCCTACAGTTGTGCGGGCCGGTTGTCTCAGAACCGGATGACACATCAACTCATTATTCCTGTGATTGGTCAGGCAGGATTAGCTTGGTGCATGATGTTGATCAATCAAGTCATTTTAGTTGACACACCTTATTAGTTGGATAAAGGATTGGTGATCCATCTTGGAGGGGCAGAATTTCAGAATTCCCTAGTGGAGCATCTATGGCTTTAAGTCTCCACATGCCTTTAGGGTGGCCTTAATTGGCAATCTCTCCAAAACGAAAACACTTACCGTCAGACCCAAGATCAAAAGCTGAAATGTATAGACATAGAGACATAACGGCAACTTATTATCTATGCATAACACGAGTGCCTATTTGCAGTCAGTCCGGATAATAGGACACCTCCTATCCATGAGAAATTTGCAATAAAACCCTTATTTTTTAAGGGAATACTTTTATGCGAGTTAAACTGAATGAAAACATTTAGAGAACTGTCTAAAACTGTATGTAGGGTTGGTTTTATCCAAGTAACAGTCTTTTCCACAAAACACAAGATCCACAATTCATGTTATTATATGTGGATAAAGACGAGTACTGAGTTGAGTAGCGTCTGGATACTTTATTGAGTGCATTTTAGTAACAGCACTTATAAACACACAGCTGTAAAAATTTCTATTCCAGAGCTCTGACTCTACGTGTCGAAACAGTTTGATTAAGGGAAGGTAATGATGTAGGACAACACGCAAAAGGGCAAAGATGTAAGTAAGCACAGAATCCAAATAATTGTCACGATTCATGACATGCAATTTGAGTTATCTGCAGAAATAGATTTTTGTAGAGGAACAGGAGACAAAGTAGAAAACTTGTTCTTCGCAGACACCAAATGAGCAAAGAATATTAAGCAGGGAAAAGTCAATGGCAGGAAAAGTCACAGAAAATGATTACATGTGGACAACAACAAATAAATCTGTGATATTTAACCATAGCAATAAAAATGTAGAGCTCACTGAAATTAGTTTAACTATGACTAAAGTACACATACATAAACATTGTAGGTCATCTTTGTAGTGACTTTATAATGGTGCTTGAACCCCCATTACTGCAATTGAGAATGCAGGCAGTCCCCAGGTTGCATACAAGATAGGTTCAGTAGGTTTGTTCTTATGTTGAATTTGTATGTAAGTCAGAACTGTATATTTTATAACCCTAGCCAAAAATTTTTTGGTCTGTGACAATTAGATTTTATAAATGTTGGATTGTCATAAGAAGCAGGATTAATAATAAAGCTTCATTGCAGACACCTTTGATAACTCACACCACTGGTTTTTGTAGCCTGGGATTAAAGTTCAGTAAATTTCCAACATCCAGAGGTCCATTTGTAACTAGGGGTCATCTGTAAGTCGGGTATTCTTAAGTAGAGGACCACATGTACAGGGGTATCTTGTAAGGAGCATTGTCCCTGTATCTTCATTAGCCTCTTTAATAATAGCTAATGCAAGGTTTTCCTTTTTTTTACTTTATATTATATTAAGAGTTTTCTCTTGTGTCAAACATTGATGCAATGCAGCGTGTTTTGCTTAGGATGATTACTACAAACTTCATTCACAATAAGCAGATATTTTTGAAAAAGAGGAGAAATCACACAGGACATTGAAAAGTTTTATTTTTTTCGATCCTTTTCGAAAAAATATAGTTGTGTCCAGCCATAACCATTCTTATTTTGTAAATATCGATTCACTAGGATCTAACACCATCAATTTACACATTTCCAACAAGGCAGCCAATGGATAGCCAATGAATATCATAAATCACAATATTTATAACATTTTATTTTTTTACAGTTTCTCCAGCATCTCACACTGTGCATCTCACAAGATGTTGGGAGTAGAGTTAAGCTATAGTTACTGTGTACCTGAGCTGCAGAAACCACATTCAGGTTAAAACTAAACTTTGGGCACACATATGTACATTTTATGAATTTAAGCATTAAAGGGGTATTCCCATCTGGGCATTTAAATTTAATTTAATTCATTTGCCATATGCAAACATTTCTTCAATTGGATATTGTAAAAAAATGTTCCTGTGTGAAGATAATATGCAATAAAGAAAAGGTCAGCTCACCGCACAGCACAGCTGATTCAGGGGCTCTGAAGTTCCTCAGCACGGACAAACTTGGTTCCAAGTCCAATACAAACGATAGAAGAAATCCAGCAGTCCGAACTCCATATAGATAGAGACGCCTCGTGGATGTGGTTAAAAACAAATTTTCATCTTTATTTTCCACACTTAAAACACGGGATAACAGCGAACAGAGGGAAAACGCACTGCCACAGGTCAAAAAAGTCTACGCGTTTCGGAAAGATTCCTTACTCATGACACTCATGACATAAGAATGGTTATGGCTGGACACAACTATATGGCAGTGCGTTTTCCCTCTGTTCGCTGTTATGCCGTGTTTTAAGTGTGGAAAATAAAGATGAAAATTTGTTTTTAACCACATCCACGAGGCGTCTTTATTAGAGATGAGCGAACATGCTCGTCCGAGCTTGATGCTCGGTCGAGCATTAGGGTACTCGAAACTGCTCGTTGCTCGGACGAATACTTCGCCCGCTCGAGAAAATGGCAGCTCCCGCCGTTTTGCTTTTTGGCGGCCAGAAACAGAGCCAATCACAAGCCAGGAGACTCTGCACTCCACCCAGCATGACGTGGTACCCTTACACGTCGATAGCAGTGGTTGGCTGGCCAGATCAGGTGACCCTGGGATAGACTAGCCGCTGCCCGCGCTGCTCGGATCATTCTGTGTCTGGATGCCGCTAGGGAGAGAGCTGCTGCTGGTCAGGGAAAGCGTTAGGGTGTTCTATTAGCTTACTGTTAGGCAGGAGTGATTCTCAAAGAACCCAACAGCCCTTCTTAGGGCTACAATAACGTTCTACTTTTTTTATTTTAATTTGCATCTAGTACCATTTTGTGAGGAATTAGCAGGGGGACTTGCTACCGTTGTGTTTAGCTCTTAGTGGCACACATATCCATAGCAAAGACCGAAGTGGGAAAATTTAGTAGGGGTTGGATTTCAATTAGGCACTAACTCAGTGTCATCTCATCTGGCATAGTAGTGTGCTTTGATACTTGGCTAGAAAATAGCCATAGGAGAATACAAAGAGCTTACTTACGCATACAGTAGCGTTCTATATATTTGATTTCTGGTTGATCTGCTGGTGGCTGTACTTTCTGCAGTGCATGTACTAGCCAATTCTGAGCAATTTGTAGTGAGACTTGCGACCGCTGTGTTCTGCGCTTAGTGACGCACATATCCATAGCAAAGACCGAAGTGGGAAAATTTAGTAGGGGTTGGATTTCAATTAGGCACTAACTCAGTGTCATCTCATCTGGCATAGTAGTGTGCTTTGATACTTGGCTAGAAAATAGCCATAGGAGAATACAAAGAGCTTACTTACGCATACAGTAGCGTTCTATATATTTGATTTCTGGTTGATCTGCTGGTGGCTGTACTTTCTGCAGTGCATGTACTAGCCAATTCTGAGCAATTTGTAGTGAGACTTGCGACCGCTGTGTTCTGCGCTTAGTGACGCACATATCCATAGCAAAGACCGAAGTGGGAAAATTTAGTAGGGGTTGGATTTCAATTAGGCACTAACTCAGTGTCATCTCATCTGGCATAGTAGTGTGCTTTGATACTTGGCTAGAAAATAGCCATAGGAGAATACAAAGAGCTTACTTACGCATACAGTAGCGTTCTATATATTTGATTTCTGGTTGATCTGCTGGTGGCTGTACTTTCTGCAGTGCATGTACTAGCCAATTCTGAGCAATTTGTAGTGAGACTTGCGACCGCTGTGTTCTGCGCTTAGTGACGCACATATCCATAGCAAAGACCGAAGTGGGAAAATTTAGTAGGGGTTGGATTTCAATTAGGCACTAACTCAGTGTCATCTCATCTGGCATAGTAGTGTGCTTTGATACTTGGCTAGAAAATAGCCATAGGAGAATACAAAGAGCTTACTTACGCCTACAGTAGCGTTCTATATATTTGATTTCTGGTTGATCTGCTGGTGGCTGTACTTTCTGCAGTGCATGTACTAGCCAATTCTGAGCAATTTGTAGTGAGACTTGCGACCGCTGTGTTCTGCGCTTAGTGACGCACATATCCATAGCATAGACCGAAGTGGGAAAATTTAGTAGGGGTTGGATTTCAATTAGGCACTAACTCAGTGTCATCTCATCTGGCATAGTAGTGTGCTTTGATACTTGGCTAGAAAATAGCCATAGCAATAGGATAGCATTGTTTGGTTTTAAAAACTCAAAAAAAAACAAAAAACACAAAAAAAAACAAAAAACACAAAAAAAAACAAAAAAAAGTTAAAAAAAAAATAAAGTTATAACTCTCATTTTAAAAATGTTTAACCCGAGGGCTAGGGGTAGAGGACGAGGGCGGGGACGTGGGCGTCCAACTACTGCAGGGGTCAGAGGCCGTGGTCCTGGGCGGGGTGAGACACCACCCGCTGATGAGGGAGCAGGGGAACGCCGCAGAGCTACACTCCCTAGGTTCATGTCTGAAGTTACTGGGACTCGTGGTAGAGCACTGTTGAGGCCAGAACAGTGCGAACAGGTGATGTCGTGGATTGCTGACAATGCTTCGAGCAATTTGTCCACCGCCAGTCAGTCTTCCACGCAGTCCACCCATGTCACCGAAATCGCCACTCCTCCAGCTCCTGCACCTCAGCCTCCTCCCCCCCAGTCTGCCCCCTCCCAGGAAAATTTGGCATTTGAACCGGCATACTCTGAGGAACTGTTTTCTGGACCCTTCCCACAGTCACAAACCACTTGTCCGGTTGCTGCTGAGCTATTTTCCGATGCCCAGGTTTTCCACCAGTCACAGTCTGTGGGTGATGATGACCTTCTTGACGTAGTGGAAGTGTGTAAAGAGGTGTCCGACGATGAGGAGACACGGTTGTCAGACAGTGGGGAAGTTGTTGTCAGGGCAGGAAGTCCGAGGGGGGAGCAGACTGAGGGATCGGAGGATGATGAGGTGACAGACCCAAGCTGGGTTGAGAGGCCGGGTGAACACAGTGCTTCTGAGACGGAGGAGAGTCCTCGACCAGAACAGGTTGGAAGAGGCAGTGGTGGGGCCAGACGGAGAGGCAGGGCCAGAGCTGGTGCATCAGCGCCAAATGTGTCAACTAGTGAAGCTCCCGTGGCGAGGGCTCTTGCGGCGAGGGCTAGATCTTCAGAAGTCTGGAGGTTCTTTAAGGAAACACCGGATGACCGACGGACTGTGGTGTGCAACATTTGCCAAACCAGGCTCAGCAGGGGTTCCACCACTACTAGCTTAACTACCACCAGTATGCGCAGGCATATGAATGCTAAACACCCCACTCAGTGGCAACAAGCCCGTTCACCTCCGGCCGTGCACACCACTGCTCCTTCCCCTGTGTCAGCTGCTAGTCAGCCCCCTGCCCAGGACCCTGCCACAAAAACCCCATCGTCGCCTCCACGATCCTCCACAGCATCCACCAGCGTTCAGCTCTCCATACCCCAGACGCTGGAGCGGAAACGCAAATATAGTGCAACCCACCCGCACGCCCAAGCCCTTAATGTGCACATTTCCAGATTGCTAAGCCTGGAGATGCTGCCCTATAGGCTAGTAGAGACCGAGGCCTTTCGCAGCCTCATGGCGGCGGCCGCCCCTCGGTTTTCGGTCCCCAGCCGCCACTACTTTTCCCGATGTGCCGTCCCAGCCCTGCACCAGCACGTGTCAGACAACATAATCCGTGCCCTGACCAACGCCGTTTCTGACAAGGTCCACCTGACCACGGACACGTGGACGAGTGCTGCCGGGCAGGGCCACTATATATCTCTGACGGCACATTGGGTTAACTTGGTGGAGGCTGGGACCGAGTCTGACCCTGGGGCTGCTCATATACTGCCGACGCCGAGGATTGCGGGGCCTACCTCGGTCCAGGTGTTTCAGGCCTACTATGCCTCCTCCTCCTCCCACCCCTCCTCCACCTCCTCCTCCGAACTACCATCCGTGGGCACGGCGCCATCAGTCGGTAGCTCTAGGCACAGCAGCAGTGCCGTCGCTAAGCGACAGCAGGCGGTGCTCAAACTGCTGAGCCTAGGCGACAAAAGGCACACCGCCCAAGAGCTATTACAGGGCATCACGGCGCAGACTGATCTGTGGCTGGCACCGCTGAACCTCAAGCCGGGAATGGTTGTGTGTGACAACGGCCGTAACCTGGTGGCGGCTCTGCAACTCGGCAGACTGACACATGTGCCATGCCTGGCCCATGTGTTAAATCTGATAGTTCAGCGTTTCCTCAAGACATACCCCAATCTGTCTGATTTGCTCACGAAGGTGCGCCGCATCTGTGCGCATTTCAGGAAGTCCAGCCCAGATGCTGCCACTCTCAGGGCAGCGCAGCGCCGCCTCCAACTGCCCGCTCACCGACTGTTGTGCGACGTGCCCACGAGGTGGAATTCAACACTGACCATGTTATCCAGAGTTTACCAGCAGCGCAGAGCGATTGTAGACTGCCAGATGTCAACTTCCACCAGAACTGGTAGTCAGGTCAGTCAGCTTCCTCAAGTCTACAATGAGGAGTGGACGTGGATGTCTGATATCTGTCAGGTGCTGAGTAACTTTGAGGAGTCAACACAGATGGTCAGTGGCGATGCCGCCATCATCAGCCTCACCATCCCGCTGCTTGGCCTGTTGAAAAACTCTCTGGTCAGCATGAAGTCGGAAGCTTTGCGCTCGTCACAAGAGACAGGGGAAGAATATTCCCTTGTTGATAGCCAAAGCACCCTCAGGTCTGTTTCTCAGCGCATATCGGAGGAGGTGGAGGTGGAGGAGGATGAGGAGGAAGAGGAGGAGAATGTTGGCGAGACACAAGAGGGGACCATTGTTGAGTCCTTTACTGTTCAGCGTGTATGGGCAGAAGAAGAGGAGTTGGAGGAGTTGGAGGAGGAGGAAATGGACAGTCAGGCCAGTGAGGGGAGTGAATTCTTACGCGTTGGTACTCTGGCGCATATGGCAGATTTCATGCTAGGCTGCCTATCCCGTGACCCTCGCGTTCAAAGAATTTATTCCAGCACCGATTACTGGGTGTTCACTCTCCTGGACCCACGGTACAAGCAAAATCTTTCCACTCTCATCCCTGCAGAGGAAAGGAGTGTGAGAATGCATGAATACCAGCAGGCCCTGGTGCACAAGCTGAAACAGTATTTCCCTTCTGACAGCGCTAGCGGCAGAGTGCGTAGTTCTGCGGGACAAGTAGCGAGGGAGAGTAGGCGAGCAGGCAGCTTGTCCGGCACTGGCAAGGGTACGCTTTACAAGGCTTTTGCCAGCTTTATGTCACCCCAGCAAGACACTGTCACCTGTCCCCAGTCTCGGCAGAGTAGGGCTGATCTTTACAGAAAGATGGTGAGGGAGTACGTAGCTGACCATACCATCGTCCTAAATGATCACACAGCTCCCTACAACTACTGGGTTTCAAAGCTGGACATGTGGCACGAACTGGCGCTGTACGCCTTGGAGGTTCTTGCCTGCCCTGCCGCTAGCGTCTTGTCCGAGCGGGTTTTCAGTGCAGCTGGTGGCATCATCACCGATAAGCGTACACGCCTGTCGACTGACAGCGCTGACAGGCTGACGCTTATTAAAATGAATAAAGGCTGGATTTCTCAGAATTTCCAATCTCCACCAGGTGAAGGAAGCTCAACCTGAATAATTGATCCACTCCTCCTCCTCCTCATTTTCCTCCTTCTCCTCCTCTTTGTACAGTAAAGCAGAGGAAAATGGCTATTTTTTGACAGGGCCCACTGGCTCTTGCTATAGTACTTCATGCATTTAATTTTTCTGGAGGGCCACCTACCCGGTCCTCTGTTTGAAACAATTTTTGTGAGTGCCACATACAGGCACTCAATCTATTCCATTTTACTGCAGGGCCACCTACCTGCTCCTCTGGTTTGAAACATTTTTGGGACTGCCACATACAGGCACTCAATCTATTCCATTTTACTGGAGGGCCACCTACCTGCTCCTCTGGTTTGAAAAATGTTTGGGACTGCCACATACAGGCACTCAATCTATTCCATTTTACTGCAGGGCCACCTACCTGCTCCTCTGGTTTGAAACATTTTTGGGACTGCCACATACAGGCACTCAATCTATTCCATTTTACTGGAGGGCCACCTACCTGCTCCTCTGGTTTGAAAAATGTTTGGGACTGCCACATACAGGCACTCAATCTATTCCATTTTACTGCAGGGCCACCTACCTGCTCCTCTGGTTTGAAACATTTTTGGGACTGCCACATACAGGCACTCAATCTATTCCATTTTACTGGAGGGCCACCTACCTGCTCCTCTGGTTTGAAAAATGTTTGGGACTGCCACATACAGGCACTCAATCTATTCCATTTTACTGCAGGGCCACCTACCTGCTCCTCTGGTTTGAAACATTTTTGGGACTGCCACATACAGGCACTCAATCTATTCCATTTTACTGGAGGGCCACCTACCTGCTCCTCTGGTTTGAAAAATGTTTGGGACTGCCACATACAGGCACTCAATCTATTCCATTTTACTGCAGGGCCACCTACCTGCTCCTCTGGTTTGAAACATTTTTGGGACTGCCACATACAGGCACTCAATCTATTCCATTTTACTGGAGGGCCACCTACCTGCTCCTCTGGTTTGAAAAATTTTTGGGACTGCCACATACAGGCACTCAATCTATTCCATTTTACTGCAGGGCCACCTACCTGCTCCTCTGGTTTGAAACATTTTTGGGACTGCCACATACAGGCACTCAATCTATTCCATTTTACTGGAGGGCCACCTACCTGCTCCTCTGGTTTGAAACATTTTTGGGACTGCCACATACAGGCACTCAATCTATTCCATTTTACTGCAGGGCCACCTACCTGCTCCTCTGGTTTGAAAAATGTTTGGGACTGCCACATACAGGCACTATCCAAATTAAATTGTCTCCATAGCAGCCTCCACACGTTGTCTCCATTGCTACCTCCAAAAGTCGTCCATATAGCTGCCTCCATACATCGTCCCTTTATCAAACGAGGTGTGTCAGGCAGAAATTTGGGTTGTTTTCATGGATTCCACATCAAAGTTGTTAACTTTGTCGCCACCCTGCTGTGTTATCCACAAAATATACTGGCAAACTTTTACCATTTAGGGATATTATTTCAGCGCTTCTTGCGCATCTGTTTACATTCCCCTCACCCGGCATATCCTAAACTTATAAGAACGCTACTACACTTGATCTTATACAAAAGGTTCTTAGAAGTGCTGTTTGGGGAGTAGCCTAGAGACAGGGGCTTGAATTGGCGAAAGCTCGCCTGGCAGCGGAGCGCCAGCTCCATGCGCATCATGCGCTTCTTGCGCATCTGTTTACATTCCCCTCACCCGCCATATCCCAAACTTATAAGAACGCTACTACACTTAACTTGGTGCAGGCTGGGACCGAGTCTGACCCTGGGGCTGGTCATATACTGCCGACGCAGAGAATTGCGGGGCCTACCTCGGTCCAGGTCTCAAAGGCCTACTATACCTCCTCCCACCCCTCCTCCACCTCCTCCTCCTCCGAATTACCATCCGTGGGCATGGCGCCATCAGTCGGTGGCTCTAGGCACAGCAGCAGTGCCGTCGCTAAGCGACAGCAGGCGGTGCTGAAACTGCTGAGCCTAGGCGATAAAAGGCACACCGCCCAAGAGCTATTACAGGGCATTCCACATCAAAGTTGTTAACTTTGTCGCCACCCTGCTGTGTTATCCACAAAATATACTGGCAAACTTTTACCATTTAGGGATATTATTTCAGCGCTTCTTGCGCATCTGTTTACATTCCCCTCACCCGGCATATCCTAAACTTATAAGAACGCTACTACACTTGATCTTATACAAAAGGTTCTTAGAAGTGCTGTTTGGGGAGTAGCCTAGAGACAGGGGCTTGGATTGGCAAAAGCTCGCCTGGCTGCAGAGCGCCAGCTCCATCCCAAGATCCAACTAACATAGTTGCAGCACCTTTAATCTACTACTAGTTCACTGCCTCCATAATAATAATAATAATAATCTTTATTTATATAGCGTCATCATATTCTGTAGCGCTTTACAAATCATAGGAAACAAATACAAATGTAATGTAACAGAGCACAACATTTGTATGGAACAACAGGAGTGAGGTCCCTGCTCGCCAGAGCTTACGGTTTATGAAGATGATGGGGTAACACGAGGTAAAAGAATATTTAATGGTCAAGCCATTCTTCTTAGGGAATAGAAAAAAATATAATAAATGGAATTGCTGTCGCTTGAACCACTCAGCCGTCATCTTATATACCAGGTCCAGGGTGAATGGGACTGCAGAGAAGTCTGGTGCCTGTTGGTTGCTGGATAACAGATGGGAGGACGACACAGGACGGGTTAGTAGAAGAGTTAAAACTTCATGCAGTTAATGAGTGTTATAGGCCTGCCTAAAGAAATGGGTTTTAAGAGCACGTTTGAAACTTTGGAGGTTAGGTATTAGTCTGATAGTCCGGAGCAGAGCATTCCATAGAATTGGTGCAGCTCTAGAGAAGTCTTGGAGACGCGAGTGGGAGGTCCGCACTAGGGTAGAGGTTAATCTAAGATCACTGGCGGATCTAAGAGCACGGGTTGGGCGATAGACTGAGATAAGAGAGGAGAGGTAGGGGGGTGCAGCATTATACAGAGCTTTATGGATGAGGGTTATTATTATTTTAAACTGTATTCGAAAGGAGACTGGCAGCCAGTGCAGCGACTGGCATGAACTGTAAGCATACATGGTCCCCTTATCAAACGAGCTGTGTCAGGCAGAATTTTGGGTTGTTTTCATGGCTTCCATGTTAACTTTGTCGCCACCCTGCTGTGTAATCCACAAAATATACTGGCAAACTTTTATCATGTACCGATATTATTTGAGCGCTTCTTGCTCACCTCCTTTGGTTCCTCTCTGACACCCATTGGTTTGAAGCCTGAGTCCAATTAGGGTATGTCGCCATGCCACTCTCTAGCCTGCTGCCGCTGCCTCTGCCTCTGCATGCCGTCCCCTATAGTGTCAGGGTCAATTATTGGATGTTTTACATGCTATCTAGCTTCATTCTGTCACTCTGTCATGGCCATGCTGTTGCCCATAATTTTGGCATAATGGTGCGATTAAGCAGCCTCAGAGGCATCCATGCATGCTGCCCCTGCTGTTTCCTGTCCATTTCCGTGGTGTTTCCATCCTTTTCTGAGGTTCCCAGGTGTTTGGCCAAGCTTCCCTGTGCAGAGCCTTGGTCCCCTTGAAAAATGCTCGAGTCTCCCATTGACTTCAATGGGGTTCGTTATTCGAGACGAGCACTCGAGCATCGGGAAAAGTTCGTCTCGAATAACGAGTACCCGAGCATTTTAGTGTTCGCTCATCTCTAGTCTTTATCTATATGGAGTTCGGACAGCTGGACAGCTGGCTATCCATTGGCTGCCTTGTTGGAAATGTGTAAATTGATGGTGTTAGATCCTAGTGAATCGATATTTACAAAATAAGAATGGTTATGGCTGGACACAACTATATGGCAGTGCGTTTTCCCTCTGTTCGCTGTTATGCCGTGTTTTAAGTGTGGAAAATAAAGATGAAAATTTGTATTTAACCACATCCACCGAGGCGTCTCTATCTATATGGAGTTTGGACAGCTGGATTTCTTCTATCGTTTGTGTGAAGATAATTTCTCATAAATGTAGCCATGTTGTTCTTTAGAAACGAGATGGCTTCTTTGGATACGACCACCTCACATTTTGGCAGCAATGGCCAGAGAGCAATAGCAATGGCTATTAAGCCCTGCGTGACCTCCTGGATTCAGCAATCATTACCACAGGATGGCTGTGGTGTTATGCAGTCAATCCTGGACATTTCATACACAAAAACGTTTTGTTTCTTTGTGTGATCCCTCCAGCAGAAGTGGCCGTATCCAAGGAACCAGTCTTGTTTCTAAGGGACCATATAACTACATAAATGCAAAATGATCTTCACACAGTTAATTTTTTTAATGACATCTAATTGAAGAAATGTTTATATAAGGCAGATTAATGAATCTGGATGTGAATGCCCAGACGAGAATACCCTTTTAAGTTCAGGTATGGCATTAGCAGTAATCCGCATACAGCTCATGTGCACTGTGTACACCAAGGCTTCAGGAAGGATGCATCTAAATAAGAAGTTAAGTGAATAAAGTACATCCTAAACACAGCAGGTACGCCTGATGTCATCTGGTTCAGAAACTTTCCTGTACCTTACAAATTTTGAACAAAACATATTGAAAACAGATATCTTATCAGGGATCTAGTGACACGAATTTCCATTAGTGACTAAATCAATTTAGTCCTTGAAGCTTTGACAACAATCTAGTATGCGGCTGCTCTGTGCTTCATTCTGTGGTGAAATGTGATGTACTGCATGCAAGAAAAAGAGATTTATTCTAGATAAAGTATGTGAAGATATGTAGATTTCTTCCATCAAGAAGAATGTACGTTTGGAGGGAGAATGAATATTTAGATCAAAACAAGCGATTCGCTTTACTGTGTGTGTAAATGGATTTTATTAACTTCCTGCAGCTAAGGAGCAAAATGCAATGATAACATATATTTTATAGAAAAAATGTATTTTTCCAGATATATTTATATTCATTTCTATGTCTACCATCTGTATGGGGAAGTGAGAAATATATATATACATATATATATATATATATATATATATATATATATATATATATATATATATATATACCTATATATATATATATATATATATATATACACCTATATATATATATATACCTATATATATACATATATATATATATATATATACATACCTATATATATAGATATATATAGATATATATATACACACACATATATACATACATATACATATCCCAAATAACAAATGTTATTTTCCATATTTTAGTCTAGGGTACTTTAACCCCAGGGTCACCGATTTATCCTATCATAAACTGACATACTACAGTATAGCAATATATGACCTTTTTGAACATTATCTGTTACCAGCATATTGTAACAGATCTTCAGTAATGACAATGCTTGGACTCTCATACAGATTCTGATCATGGGTACTAATGGTGGGTGTTTGCTGAAACATGCAGAAAACACCTAGTCTGTATGGAGAGATCTTAGCTGTTAGCCTTCTCCCTGCACCCCTTAACTTACACCGGTGAACTATTATGTCAGTTTGTGGCAAAGGTATGTGTATCCAAAATTTGACTTAGGCTGCATTCACATTCATAAGGCCAACGTAGATATGTTGGATATACGTCCTCCATAGATGGCAATGGCCACAAGGCGCCCTACGGGAGCGATACGGTGCCACACACGTGCGGGACCGTACCGTTCTGTATCCTGTGAAAAGATAGGAACTGTCCTATCTTTTCCCGGTATACGGCACTGTGCGCAATATTCCTGTATTGAGTGGGATAGGGGTGAACATCGCTCTCCTCCTCTCCCCGGCGCCAACATGTGCCCGTCGTGCTACCCGTCGTGGATTACTTGACAAAATAATTCTTAGGTAGAATAACTAAGGTAGAAAAGTGTATGGCGATGTATATGGTTTTTGTATGTAAATATAATGCAGTCAAGGTAAAAAAGAAAATCAGAAAAGTTTATATGTTCTTACCTCGACAAATTGGGAGAGAGCTGCTCCATATTCCATTACTGCGGCATTGTGCTTGAAATGGCCCTTGAAGTACATAACCTATGTTGCAGGTGAAGTTCACAACATCATTTAAATTAAATTCACTTCCATTTGTTATCCCATTGGCTGGATTTCCAGGGTGTCCACAAGTGATAGCTTCAAAAAAAAAAACAAAAACACATTTTAACGCTTGCAAAGTTACGTAGTTAAATTTTTTAGATTTCGACGCACTTGTATACACGTTATGGAACACCTGAGTACCTTAATGTATGTTTATTCTCCGGCTATAACCCCCTTTAAATTCCATTAAACAGTTATATATTTGAGGACAAGAAAATTTGTAAAATATGTCACGTTTGTGCCTGCTGTCTCCTCTATCCGTGCTGGTAGGAGACACTTTGTCATCCTGCAGTCTGAACTAGGTTCTATGACTGTCTGACCTGATTCTGCCATGCTCCTCACTGATTCTGTCTTGCAAGAGTTAACACTGACCTGTAATTGCTTGCTCCTTCCACTTGTGGCAGGGTAGAGTTTCCCTATAAGTGTCCAGTTTAGTCTGGACTCCTTGCTGCTTAAACTGCTACCTTGCTGTGTTCTCTAGCTTCTATTATATTCTCTAGTTTCTGATTTCTTGTCTCGACTTCTCTATTAGAATTGTGATTTGGTTATTGCTCGCTTATTGTGTTTGTTACATGTTCACACCTTGCCCAGGTAGGGAACGTCACCCAGTTATTGGCCTCCGTTTAGGGGAGACCCAATAATTAGGTAGGGACAGATTGGGGGTCTCAGGGCCAGGGCTCACTGTCCTTGTTTGTTTCCTCCAATTACAAAATAATTATGAGATAAAAGTGTATATTTCAATGCCTTCTTCGTTATCTGCTTTTCACTCTGCTAGCGAGACGGACAGAAGATCACTAGCATGTCAGATCACATTAAGGCTCTGTGCAGGTGGTTGTTTAAAGAGGGACTTTCACCACCTCTAACTTCTACCCTTTATTTAACCGGTTCGCGACCGCCCGCCGTGTATTCACGGCGGCGGTCGCGTCGCGCTGCATGGAGAGGGCTCACGGGCTGAGCCCTCTCCATAGCCGGTAAGTCTTTGCTGCATATTGCAGCAAAGGCTTACCGGTAACATCCGCGATCGGTGCTAGCACCGATCGCGGGTGTTTCTACAGCATGGGCTGCCGGCAAAGCTGCCGGCAGCCTCAAACAGATAGCGGCGCAGGGGCGCCGCCATCTTACCTGGGATCGCCGCTCCCCGTGACGTCATCGGGGGGCGGCGATCCATCTCCATGGTAGCCTCGGGTCTTCCGAGGCTATTTCATTTTAACCCCTTCATTACAATGTGCTGATAGCACATTGTAATGAATGAGGAAGAAAATCCCCATATACTGCCATACTGTAGTATGGCAGTATATGGCAGGATCGATCAGACAACCAAGGGTTAAAGTACCCTAGGGAGTCTGAAAAATAGTATAAATAAAAATAAAAAAAAGTAAAAAAAAAAAAATTATAATAAAAAAACCTAAAATTTCAAATCACCCCCCTTTCCCTAGAACTGACATAAATATAAATAAACAGTAAAAATCATAAACACATCAGGTATCGACGCGTCCGAAAATGCCTGATCTATCAAAATATGATAACGGTTTTTCAATGCGTTTAACCCCGTAACGGAAAATAGCGCCCAAAGTCGAAAATGGCACTTTTTTGCCATTTTGAAAAATCTAAAAAAATCTATAAAAAGTGATCAAAAGGTCGTACAGTCCTAAAAATGATATCATTGAACATATTATCAAATTTCGCAAAAAATGACACCATAGTATAAAAAAGTTATTAGCGCCAGAAGTTGGCAAAATCAAAAAAAAAAATTTTGTACAGGAGGTTTTAATTTTTGTAAATGTATGAAAACATTATAAAACCTATACAAATTTGGTATCCCCTTAATCGTACCGACCCAAAGAATAAAGTAGACATGTCATTTGGGGCGCTCAGTGAAAGACGCAATATCCAAGCCCACAAGAAAATGGCGCAAATGCGTTTTTTCACCATTTTCACTGCATTTGGAATTTTTTCCCCGCTTCCGAGTACATGGCATGGAATATTTAATACCATCATTATGAAGTGCAATTTGTTACGCAGAAAACAAGCCGTCACACAGCTCTTTACGTGTAAAAATAAAAAAGTTATAGATTTTTGAAGGTGGGGAGTGAAAAATGGACATGATAAAACAGGAAAGGGCCCGGTCCTTAACCGGTTAAATACTTTAAAAAATGATCTGGCACAGTTTTCTCTAGACCCAACCAATCTAGAGCAACATGCCTGATTACTGTTGCAACCAAATATACTAATGGATCTTTTTTCTATCCATTGTCCTCGGCTTTATTCCCATTGTGGAAATAAATTTAACTCCTTCATGCTCTGCAACGGATATATCCGCCGCAGAGCTATGAAGGGTGTATGAAGAGGGCTAATGGGCTGCATATTGCAGCAAAGACCCATCGCTAGGGAAGAGGTGTTAACCTCTTCTTTGGCGCCGCCATGTTACCTTCGATCGTTGCTCCTCCCCAATGTTATTGTTATGTTATTGGGGGGTGGCGAACGGTTGCCATGATAGCCTCGGATCTTCGTCAGACCCAAGGCTGAATGGTTTCTGCATATTTGTTACATTGAGCAAGTGGCTCATTGAAACGAATCACATGCAAAAACTCCATATACCGCAATACAATAGTATTGCAGTATATGGTAGGAACAATCTGACCATCTAGGGTTAATGCACTCTAGTGGGTCTAAGAAAAAAAAGAAAAAAAAGTTTAAAAAATTCATAAAATTCATAAAATATAAAAAATTCTAATCACCCCCCTTTCCCTAGAACTGATATAAAATATAATAAATCAGTAAACACATAAAAAAAATCACAAACACATTAGGTATCGCAGTGTCCCAAAATGCCCGATCTATCAAAATATAAAAACTGTTACGACCGGCGGTGACCTCCGTGACGGGAAATGGGGCCCATATGCGACTTTTACACCTTTTTACATGACATAAAAAATGTAATGAAAAGTGATCAAAATATCTCACAGTCCTCAAAAAGGTAGCAATGAAAACGTCGGCTCACTTTGTAAAAAATGACATAGCTCCGTACACCAAACTATGTAAAAGTTATTAGCGTCAGAATATGACAAAATTTTGTTTATTCTTTTTCATACACATTCGTTTAATTTTTGAGAATGTATTAAAACGCAACCTGTATAAATTTGGTATCACCGCGTTCGTACTGAAAAAAAATTTAAGTAGAGGCTTTATTTGGAGCGCCGAGTGAAAGTCGTAAAATCTGAGACCACAAGAATGTGACAGGTTTTTTTCAGATTTTTCCACACTTGGAATTTTTTTCCTTCTTCCCAGCACACGGCATGTTATAATAAATAACATCACGGAAAAGTAAAATTTGTTACGCACAAAATAAGCCCTCACACAGTTCTGAAAAATGAAAAAAGTTATCGATTTTTGAAGGTGGAGAGCAAGAAATGAGCAAAAAACCCTGCGTCCTTAAGGGGTTAAATAGTATTAAATAGTACAAAACATAGATTTTCCTCCTTTGCAAATAGTACCCGAACAATTGCAACAACAAGCTATTTCTAAACCTCAACCAATAATATTGATATTGAACTGCCTTTTTTTCTTTTTGGGTGGTGGGTTATAGCTTTTTACATACTGTAGATGTAAAGACTTGCAGCCCTATGGCATCATCAGGCTTAAAAAATATTTTCTTACTCTCCATGTTAGATCTTATATGATTACATTATGATTTGCAATAGTAAAAATAATATTAATACATTTCTTGTCATTATTGACACAGATATTAGTTCAGTCTTTGCTTCATACTGATTGATAAGTGAGATTTTAGCAATAAGTGCACTGTGAGTATACTATAAACACTTCAGCAATGTAAAATCTTTTGGCTGACACAGTTAACTTCCCAACATTTCTCAAAATCCTTATTTAAAATCAGGCTTGTCTTTTTCTCCTTGGCTAACCCAGAAAATAGTGCAATCAGGCAATTGCTTCCACATTTCCTTTGTGGCTCATACAGATGTATATATGCAATCTGATTCAATCAGATTCAGTGAACTTTACACTCTACTGAAATTGTATCGATATGTTACTTGCTTGAATCCTAAATTTGAAAAAGAAAAAAAGTTGACGTATAAAATGCACAGTATATTAATAGAAAAGCAAAAGGCACACACAAACACTCATTGCAATCCTTTTGAAACTGCCGAAGATAAAAGCTGAATCCTGGAGAGTGATACAGTCAAAGATTAAGTGAAGAAAGTTATTTCTTTTGAAGTTGAACACAGTTCTGCAACAAGTTTGGAGATCATGGACTCTTCTGGAAAGGTGAATGCTGTGAAAATGAAATGTTACTTGCCTGACTGTTTAGATAATACTATATTCTACAGGAATAGAAACTAAAGGAAAGAACACTTACACTGAATGAATTTTATAAACGTAACAGTAACTATTTTACAAAGTGCTACTTTGCTGTGTTTTTCTATTTATGAGGATTTTGAACAACAAGCTTACGTTCTAACTGAAATAGTTTATTAGAATCATCACAGAGAGGCTCAAAAGATGCAAAACCAAAATCTCCCATCAGGTCAATGTTATACCCCGTTATATGTTTGGGGCATTAATCACATTTAATCCCTTACTGACGTGCGCCGTAATAATACGGGACACGTCGGGTGCGGGTACATTGAGAGGGCTCACTGGCTGAGCTCTCTCCATAGCTGGTAAGTCTTGCTGCATATTGCAGCAAAGACTTGCCGGTAACATCCATGATCGGTGCTAGCACCGATCGTGGGTGTTATCCCTGCGATCGCTGCAGCCAAAACTGCCGGCGGCTTCAAAAAGATGGTGGCGCATGGGTAGTATGGCACTATATGGTAGGATCGATCAGAAAATCTAGGGTTAAAGTACCCTAGGGAGTCTAAAAATTGTAATAATAAAAATAAAAAAAGTTTTTAAAAAAATGATAATTAAAAAACATAAAAATCACTCACCTTTCCCTGGAAATGATATAAATATAAATAAACTGTAAAAAATTATAAACACATTAGGCATCACTGGGTCTGAAAATGCCTGATTTTTCAAAATATAATAACGGTTTTTCACTGCTTTTAACCCAGTAATGGAAAATTGCACCCAAAGTCGAAAATGGCATTTTTGACATTTTGAAAAGCAAAAAACATTCAATAAAAAAATATCAAAAGGTTCTACAGTCCTAAAAATAGAAGCATTAAAAACTTCATCAAAAGCCGCACAAAATGAGAAAACCTTCAGCTCTGTATACCAAAGTATGAAAAGGTTATTGGCGCCAGAAGATGGCAAAATCCCCCTTAATTTTTTTGTACAGGAGGTTTTAATTTTTGTAAATGTATGCAAACATTATAAAACCTATGCAAATTTAATATCCCCTTGATCATACCGACCAAAAGAATAAAGTAGACATGTCATTTGTGGCGCACAGTGAAAGCCGTAAAATCCGAGCCCACAAGAAATGCTGCAAGTGCTTTTTTCACCATTTTCACGACAATTGTAATTTTTTTCCTGCTTCCCAGTACACGGCATGGAATATTCAATACCATCATTATGAAGTTCAATTTTTTTACACCAGAAACAAGCCATCACAGAGCTCTTTACGTGCAAAAATAAAAAAGTTCAATTTTTGAAGGTGATGAGTGAAAAATGGAAATGAAACAAAAAAGGTCCAGGTAGTTAAGGGGTTAACATTAATTGTAAAGGTATATTCCAACACACCAGTAATCTGTCCTGACAGGGTTTTCACCAACAATAGGAATCCATTGTCATTGTAGTGGACAGGGGGCACAAAGATATAAGTGGCAGAAAAAAATATAACGTTGAAATAGGAAGACACATATAAATGGTACTAAT
Organism: Engystomops pustulosus; assembly: GCF_040894005.1. Classification (NCBI taxonomy): domain Eukaryota; kingdom Metazoa; phylum Chordata; class Amphibia; order Anura; family Leptodactylidae; genus Engystomops; species Engystomops pustulosus. Next base: position 141,240,396 of record NC_092413.1, on the reverse strand, counting down.
TATATTAGGGCAAAGTGAGGAGTATTGAAACCACTAAGTCAAGACCCTGTCTAATATTGAACATGCACTTTCCTTCGTGTTTGTGGGGATCGTGTGATGGGTTCTTTAATATAATAACCTGGGAGATTTAATTATAACCTGTACTATAATGCTATGACAGAGTTTTTGATGCTGTGTGGGATATCACAGTCATAGTTTATTTTCAGAAGCGGCTATTAAACTATGACTGTGATATCCCACATAGGCATCATAAGAATCTACATGTAATACATGACAACACAGAACTATTGCTTCTCTTGATGCAAGATGTAAAATAAGTAATACAATTAACACTTTAGTACAGGTTATAACTACCTGTATAAGCTGGAGTTTTCCACACAAAAATGTGCTGAATAAAAACAAGCTCAGCTTATATACAAGTCTATAAAATATACTCACCCTTCCAATGCCCCCCACAGGTTTTCTTCTTTCTTCCAGTGGCAGGTCTGTACAGGCAATGACATCAGCAGGTGATTGACTTCATAGCCTTTGTGCCGCTAGAAACACAGACCTGCCACTGGCTACATACTATGGAGATGGTCAGCTATATACTAGGGACTGGCTGGCTACAAACTATGGGCTAGCTATATACTATGGAGCTGGCTGACTATATTCTATACTGCTGGCTGGCTATATACTATGGGCTGGCTTTATACAATAGGCTGCCTGGCTATATCCTATATACTGAGGGCTGGTTATTTCCTGGTGGTCAGGGGGTGTGCTATATACTGGGGGGAATGTGCTGGATGGCTATATACTGGTGGAATGCTAACTAGTCGTATATTGGGGGCATGGGAAGGCTGGCTAGCTATTTACTGGACAGAGGCAGTGACCAATGCTTTTCCCACCCTTGGCTTATACTCGAGTTAGTTTTCACAGATTTTGTGGTAAAATTATCGAACCTGGGGTTATATGCAGGTATATACAGTATATATCCCAGAATATTATAACAAAGCACCCCTTACACGAACCCCACAATGATAAGAGAAGTGCATGTTCAATATTAGACGGCCTTGTCATGCACAATTAGAGGCTTCAATTGTCCTTAGTTTGCCCTAATAGAATTTGTACAGTTTGTATGTGTATCTATACCAGTGGCATTTAACCTCGTGTAAGGTACTGAACCCACCAGTTTCATATGCACATTCACCAAACCCTTCTGTAGTGATAGATATAATATGTGTGTGTCTTGACCTCCATGGCGGAGGCTCCGCCGAACCCCTGAGACCGACTCACCAAACCCCTAGAGTTCGATAGAACCCCGGTTAAGAACCATTGGTCTAAATTAATTAAGTTGTATTGTATCCTGCCCCATTTGCCCCGTTTCCCCTACAGTGACACATTTAATATTAGTACATGTATTTTGCAGGGTGACTTGTTTGTTGCTGTTATAACAATTCAAAACTGTTTCTTTATGAAGGTCCTGTTCTTGGAAAGAAAAGCAATAATGAAACACTGGAAGAGAAGGGCTCTCCCTGGGGTTAGGATATGGTTGAAAATAATTTCAATTAAATGTATAATAGGGAAGCAGTAAACAATAATATGTGTATGGATCAACACTGGCAGAATCGAAGAAGTAAAGTTACTAGTAGAGATGAGCGAGCACTAAAATGCTCGGGTGCTCGTTATTCGAGACAAACTTTTCCAGATGCTCGAGTGCTCGTCTCGAATAACGAGCCCCATTGAAGTCAATGGGAGACCCGAGCATTTTTTTAATAAAACTGAACAGTAAAAGAACAGTGCAAAAAAAAAATTCCAGATGTTTGCAGATGTTTTACTTGTAAGAACACATTGAAATAACACTATTCTTCACTTTCCAGGTGTTCGCGCGTGTCTCCCGCTAAGTTAGGAGATGTGCACGAACATCTGGAATGTGAAGAATAGTGTTATTTAAATGTGTTCTGCCCTTAAATGTTCGTGTTTTCACTGTTTTTAATGTTTTAATTCTATTCTTCACATTGCAGGTGTGCGCGCGTGTCTCCGGATAGGTTCAGAGATACGCGCGCACAGCTGCAAAGTGAAGAATAGAATTAAAACATTAAAAACAGTGAATACAGGAGCATTTAAGTGCAGAAAACATTGAAAGAACAATATTCTTCACATTCCATATGTTCCGAACATCTCCTAACTTAGCGGGAGACACGCGCGAACACCTGGAAAGTGAAGAATAGTGTTATTTCAATGTGTTCTTACAAGTAAAACATCTGCAAACATGTGTAATATTTTTTTTTACAATAAAAATACTTTTATTCAATTTATTTTATTAATTTACTGCTCGATCTCGAGCCGGCGAGGTACTCGTCCGATTAACGAGCCGGTCCGAGTATGCTAATACTCGACCGAGCAGTATACTCGGACGAGTATACTCGCTCATCTCTAGTTACTAGCATAAAGATCAAGAAAATGACTGTTGGAGAGGAAAGAGACCATGATAAAAACACAAAAAAACACATATGATGTAAACATGTGTCCAGGGTAGAGATGGGCGAATCAATTCTAACAAAGTGGAATTTGTTTAGAATTTCAAGAAAAATTCGGTTTGAATCCAAAGTTTCCGGTGATTCATGGGAACAAATTTTTATTTTTTCCCCTTTATTACCAAAATGGCCACATGCACAACGTGTTACATGCTGCAGAGAACTCTGGGAAGGAGAAAGGAACACCCTTGAACACATGTAAGCCAATCAGCGAGGGCAAGCTTATGTGATGTCACAGCCCTATAATCCATTTTGGGGGATCTGTATACCCCAAATTCTTGTCAAATCCACATAGTTGCTGGAGTGATTTTTTCTCATAGTTCTGGGTGTCAAAATTTTTGGGGCCCTTAATGAGCAGTTTCCTTCACCGGCCTAGTAAGAAGGGTAGCCGCCAGCAGCAGCAGGACATGTAGCAGACCCTGCACCACCAGGTGGTGGATTACTTGGACTGGTAGAGGATTTTCAGGACTATTGGGCAGCCAAACTTGATGTGTGGCCGCAACTTGTGGATTTTGCAGTAGAGAAGCTGTCCTGCCTGGCCAGTATTGTGCCATTAGTGTGGGTGTTCAGGGTGGTGGGGGCCATCGTTACCCCAAGGAGAACCCGCTTGTCCACCCATAATGTGGAGAGACTGAACTTTGTCAAGATGAATCAGGTGTGGATCGGCCAGGATTTCAATACACCAAAGCCTTATGCTTCAAATTAGATCAGCCATGACGCCTCCGCCAAATGTTGAGAAATTAGTCTGGATTCTAACTACCTGCCTCAGCCACTATTCTGATGCTGCCAAAGACCTGATGCCACACATCTGCCTCCCATCATCTTTACCAGGGACTGGAATTGTCACCCACCTCCACACTCTGTCATTGTGCCACTTTCTGACCTCCTGCTGCTGCTGCCGGCACCTCCACACTCAGTTATTGTGCCACACTGTGGCCTACCATGTCGCTGCCACTGCTGCTGCCCACTTACACACGCTGTGATTCTGCCACTCTCTGATCTCCTGCTGCTTCTGCCAACTGAACACATCTCCCTGGAACACCCTGTCATTTCCATAATGCTGTTTTTACCCTCCACCACTCTATGACGTTGCCAATATATTTGGTTTTCCCCTTCATTTCATCTGTCAGAAGGAATGAAAAGCTTCAGGATTGATAGCCAAAAGCAGGAGTGGATACAGAACACAGAGGACATGCAAATATCCCATTTACTGGTCATCTCTGTTTTGGATCAACTCTTGTTTGCTTTTGGCTTTGGCAATACTGATGGGTTATTGACCGATTGAAAGCAGACACTGATGGATGAACAGAAGGGCAAAATGATCAGTGACATCTGCTGACAACCTCTCCACTGTTTTGGGGGGGTTTCTACATGTATCAGCATTTAACAGAACAGGTTCTGTCATAATCTATGAAATCATCTGATGTCAGTGTAAAAAGAGTGCACTCTTTGATGTTATAGTGGGATCTTGGCCCTCAGCTCAGTCCTTTAGAGCTGGCACAGATGTTATCTTGTAAGGCTATGTTCCCGTTTCACTTATTTGGTCAAGTTTTCCCCTGTAAGTGCCAATGGAATTGAAGAGTGAAGCGATTCTAAGAGCAGTGGCTGTCATGTGCATGTCATAATAAAACACAGAATTGTTTGAAGACCAAACCATGCTCCCTATGCATATTTGAGCATGGCACAACATTCTACAACACCCTACAGGCTCTCTGCAGCCAGGAAATACAATTTTTTTTAATGTGAATCGACATGATTCAATTCGAGTCAAGACAATTCTTGTTAGAAAATTTGGCGAAACTCTAGTCCAGGGCATAATGTCAATAAATACTGTCCCTGATAACTTCAATTCCTGTGAGTCTATACTACAGGATAGGGCTTAACTTGCTGATCAGTTGGGGTCTCAGTGATGTCTGTAGCTTATAGATTTACTCTCTTCATGCTATTGCTTGCTGGTATTAAGTCTGTGTGGGTGAGCTGATCGTGGAATGCAAGTATCGGGGCCACTGCAAAGAGCATCTCAGTACAGCATCACTCAGCAGAACAATATGTCTTCCCAACCCTAAAGTCAGAAGATTAACAGTGGGATCCCAGGACAACCAAAATTGCGTTCTCTGGGACCGATAGAGGCAGTTTGGAATTATATATGTGAAATGCTGTATTTTTGTTGATAACAGTGAATTAGAGAATGTGTTATTTTGTTATGCTGAGTACATATAAGAAACTTGTCTTTGTTGGAATACCCCTCTAAAGAGAGCATGGCTGAAATTCGGTAGATAAATAGACATTAGACACCAACAAACAGGCTATATTTTTTAAATTATGCTGTGATGCAAAAAACTATAGGGTTCAAAGAGGTTATTCTTTCATTTTCTTTAGACATAATTATCCAAAGTCATTATTATTTAAAAAAGCAAGCAATAATTTAAATGAAGCAAGAGTTGAAGTTACCAGTAGTTCAATATTGTGTGTTCAACAAAAAATTTAATGTAAAATAAAAAAATAATTCATGTAAACTTTTGTACTTTAATTGATTGGGTAAAGTTGACCTGAAGATTGTACAACTTGGACAAAGTTCTACATTTCTCTTGGCGTACAAGCCATATTATATTACAGGTGACATTTTAAGCTTTGATTTACCCTAAATATTTCAAGTGGCAATTAGAATCAGTAAATCAGTAAAATCTTGTAAACATTAATTTGTTAAAATATATTTATAATTCTACACCTGGGCATAATGTGTTATTTTCAGTTGATACTCAGGTACCTAGTTTCTTAAAAGGATATGAAAATACAAAATCTGAAAAAAATGTAATGAATGTAAGATGGAATGAGAATTCCAGAAGAATTATACAGCAAAATATCAACTTATTCATATGAACTCCTCTTTAAGTCAAATTACAGAATTTAAAGTACTTACGAACACAAACTGGAGTTTGTCCTGACCATTTGTGATCCTGAAGGCATATACGAACAGATGTGCCTACTAAACGAAAACCAGGATTACATTGGTAGACCACAGTGTCCCGATAGCTGAAGCCATCTCCACTAATGTGCCCATTTACAATTGGATCAGGGGAACCACAATGACCCGCTGCAGTTGGATAGAAAAACACAAACGCATAAATGCAACAAATAAAAATACATATAAAATACATGAAATACACCAGATGAATCATTAAACACAATATGGCACTGTCAGACAGTACATTGCAAATTAGCCCTTTTTCAATGTTTAAGTTCATTGTTAATTAGTTTGGGATGATTGGGCATATCATTCATTTACATACATATTATTTTCATACATACAATGAAGTTAGATATCATTCATTTACTGGAATAAGTTATTTGTGAATCAAATCCATACAAAAAGGCCATATTTGTAGCTAATTGCGTCAAATTTTCTTCTACTTGATCTTGACCCCCTGGGATTTCAGCACCTTAGCCCACCTTTTTATGTTGAGCCTTTTGAACCATGTATTAACAATTACTTAACTGTTCACATTGATTCTTTCAATCACATCACTAAAACAATTACAGGCAGTCCCCGGGTTACGAACAAGATAGGTTCTGCAGGTATGTTCTTAATTTGAATTTGTATGTAAGTCGGAACTGTATTTTTTATAATTGTAAACCCAGTGAAATATTTTTTGGTCTCTGTGACAATTGGATTTTAAAAATGTTGGATTGTCATAAGAACCAAAATTAGCAATAAAGCTTCATTTCAGCCACCTTAGATAACTGTTACAGCTGTTTATTGTGGCCTAAGGCTAAAGTACAGTAAATTACCAACATCCAGATGTCCGTTTGTAACTAGGGGTCGTCTGTAAGTTGAATGTTCTTAAGTAGGGGACCGCCTGTATCTCATGAATTGCGTCCTTTATTTTTTATAATCCTTTATCATTGTATTTAGTAGATTTGTCACTATTATTGAGATTTAAGAACAAATTAAATCCATTTACCCAGGCATCTTGTTTCAATGCCACTCCATAGTCCATTAGCCAAACATTCTCTTACATGTGAGCCAACAAGAGTATAGCCTGAATTGCACGTAAATATTGTTGTTGCTCCATAAACATTTAAAGTTCCGATCCGGTTACCATTTGGAGGAATAGGTAGTTCACCACATGAAATAACTGCGAAAACAAATACAACACCTTAAGAAAGAAAGCACATTTACTCAGCACAAGCCTGACTAGTGGCTTTTAATAGACAGGGGATTTAATTCCACCTGCAGAGTGTACTGTGTGAGTATCCAACATTCATTCTCATTTCAGTATCATTTCCACTCACTTCAGCACAGTAAATAGCACATAAATATTTTCAGACAGTTGAAATAACATTATTTTTCCTCTTTCTTCTATATCTAAAGCAATTACGTTTTAACTCTTGTCTCCAATTTACTAGAAGTAAAGTGTAACAATCATAAAGTTATTTGTAGAATTACTGCGCCATTTCCTTTGCCTTAGTGGCACACTTATGGTCCAGAAATGTTTCCATTGCAAAGTTTGAAATCAATAACTCACATTTATATACAGAGATAAATTGTTGTTTGGAAATGCACAAATCAAGTACAAATAACATTTCATTCATACAAGTAGCATAAAATAATGATAAGTAATGTGGATGTAGTTTAAAATACCATCGGGGAAGAATGTTGTGTGGGAAAAGAGTACACATTTTCAGAACAATTTCCATTTTGGAAAGAAGGAAATGATTTTATCAAATAAAACAGAATAGAAAACATTATCAAGTGAAACCATCAATCCTTCTCCCAAGCAACTGAGGAATTATATATATATAAATTCTGACCTTATAAACAGAAAAACGATTCTATCTATCTGTCTAGCCTTGAGATTCCCTTTTTGGGAATAAACTGTACCGCAAATTTTACCTTCTTGGATTTGGAGTGCTGCTTCATTTTGGAGTTGGACATTTCTATGAGTTCATGTCTGGACTCTGGAGCCTTTTTGCACACAGCCCCCCCCCCCCCCTTTCTTGTTAGGGGTCAATGATGCTGTGAATATTTTTTCTATCTATATCAGAAAATAGGCACCTTTTTACTTGGTTTGGTGAAACAAAGTCAATTTATATACCCATGCAGCTATGTTTTGCCAGATCTTATCAAGTACTATCACAGTGTTACATGGAAGTATATACAGGAGTATATATAGGAAGTGGGATGTGGAAATTCATTAGCTCATTGTAATACAAGATACATGCAAAGCATATTAAAATACATGATCATTGTAATTTACAAGAGATCTGAGATTACAAATGAAAAGAGTCCATGTATAGAAATTTAAATACATTATAGCAGGTGCATATATAATCAGATGGACAATCATTAAGCTAAACCGTGAATTAACCTTTGTAGTGCTACATAGTATACTCTTTCCAGTGCGTATAACCATGTGGATCCCTGCATGTGTATGTGCTAACTGCACCTATCATTAGAGAGGAGTAGAGAGCCCGGAAATTAGGCTAATTATCTACTATGCTTGGGCATTTCCATCTCCCAAGAATAATTTGTGGTCACATTTCTTGGAAGACTTATACAGAGGCGCAGCAGGCATGGACACCTGCCCTTATGCTAAATGCAGGAGCGCTCTTCCAGTACACTTACACGCATACCTGACCATGCACTATTTTTTATTCTTTTGCGTATATCTTGCATTAAAATGAGCTAATGAATTGCTACACCCCACTTCCTACATATACTTCCATGTAACACTGTGAAATAGCTTGAGACTGTATGCATTAACCAACACATGGCTACATGGGTGAATAAAGCCACTTTGGAGTGCTGCCTGCGTTCTGCTATAATACACTGGATTTCTGCATTACTTCTTTTGATAGCACCAAAATGCTTTCTACAGTATCTATCTTTCTATCTATTTATCTCTCTATTAGAGATGAGCGAGCACTAAAATGCTCGGGTGCTCGTTATTCGAGACGAACTTTTCCTGATGCTCGAGTGCTCGTCTCGAATAACGAGCCCCATTGAAGTCAATGGGAGACTCGAGTATTTTTCAAAGGGACCATGGTTCGGGAATAAAATGTGTTATTTAATTGAAAAAGAATGTCTTCTGATAAGTTAGCAGATGTATGCAAACATCTGCAATCTATTCTTCAGTGTTCCACGCGTATATTATCTCCCGACAAGTTAGCAGATGTGAAGAACAGTGAAGAATAGAATAAAAACAGTGAACACAGAATAAAAACGCAGTGAAAAACACAGTGAAGAATAGATTGCAGATGTTCGGCACATCTGCTTACTTGTCGGGAGATACGCTGTCCCGGGATCCGCTCCTCTTCTTCCACTGAAGTCTCCCCGATCTCTCTGCCCTTCCCGATGTCTCTGTGCCGCTGCCCCAATGTCTCCGTGCCCGCCGCTGCCCCGGTGTCTCCGTGCCCGCAGCTGCCCCGGTGTCTCCGTGCCCGCCGCTGCCCCGGTGTCTCCGTGCCCGCCGCTGCCCCGGTCTCTCCGTGCCTGCCGCTGCCCCGATGTCTCCGTGCCAGCAGCTGCCCGCGATGTCTCCGTGCCTGCCGCTGCCCACGATGTCTCCGTGTCTGCCACTGCCCCGCTGTCTCCGTGCCTGCCGCTGCCCCGCTGTCTCCGTGCCTGCCGCTGCCTGTGCTGCTCCCCGGTGTCTCTGTGCTGCTCCCTGGTGTCTCTGTCCTGCTCACCGTGTTCTTCAATGTGTTCTTCACATACTATTTTGTTTGCACCGTTCCGCGCGTATCTTCCGACAAGTAAGCAGATGTGCCGAACATCTGTAATTTATTCTTCACTGTGTTTTTCACTTAATTGATCCTATGTTCACTGTTTTTATTCTATTCTTCATTGTTCTTCTCTGTGTTTTTTTAATTAAATGCTCGATCTCGAGCAGGGGAAATACTCGTCCGAACAACGAGTCGTTTCGAGTACCTTAATACTCGAACGAGCATCAAGCTCGGACGAGTATACTCGCTCATCTCTACTCTCTATCTATCTATCTATCTTTATATCTATCTGTCTATCATCGCTATAATGTAAATAATATTATCTTAACAGATTACCCTATAAAAAATAAATATGTAGATATTACTTTCTACCTCAAATGGATAATATGGACTTAAATACTTTTATATATAATATATGCTATATGCATGTAAAAGATCATATCAGATGTCTTATATGACATGTATTACTGTATGTCATTTATATTAGAAAAGGACATGTAAACATTTTACTTTTAATGGATTTAATCTTTTTCCTTTAATGTGTATTTAAAAAATACTAAGCTTTTAACAAAGTAATATGTTTTGTTATGCTCAATGTACTAAAAGCTGACAACATAACCACCCTTTCCAATAACAGACCATTCATATCTGCCAACCGGCAGACAATGAAGGTCACAGTGAACTAACTCTCTGGAGTCATCCAGCTGAATGCTCCAATCCTGGCCATAAACTCATAATGAGTGTCACGGCTTATATCCAGGGAGTTGAACGTTCAAACCCACTGAGAATACATAAGACATATTATTTCATTCACACAGAAGTCATCAATTCTATAGCCAATTTTACTTACTTCACTTCCTAGGTTTATATATAGATGCACGCTTACAGTTCACATTGACCTACGCATGACTTTAAATAGCATCCAACTGAAGGTGTATGACACAAATCATTTATTTGCATTTACATTTCATCCTAGGCCATTAATATACTTATTCTCCTAAAACCTGTGCATTTTAGTGCTTTTGCCCTTCTTGTCTTTATTTTGTTAATCAATCTAACAATAATATGTGGGAAAGACCTGTGGAAACTGATTATAATTACCCCCATAGTAATTATAGCAGGTGTGATATGTATTGGGATCATTATGGTGTGTCTCCTCAGAGTATAGCAACAGTGAAGAAATGTTTGAGTGCAGCCGTAGCTTAGGATGAATTATGTCATTCTACTTAATATCAACTCTACTTATCTTAAATAGAGTGAAAAAAACACCTACCAACAATGTACCAAGAATAATAGTACAACAATGAATATAAATGATCTTTATTTTATTTTGTACACATAAACTACCCCTTACAGACACAAAATTAACAAGACAGACAACATAGGAGCAACTAACAGTAAAATGTACAATTCACAATACCCGGATGTGAACAGTCATCAATATTAATGTAATCCCTAATAAATATTAAAGTGCTAAATCAAGTATGGGACCATATTTCGACCTATAGGGTAAACTAAGACATTATAGGAAAATGTCTATGCACGGAAAGTAAAAGCACTTGACCTGTATCACTGAAGGTATGCAGGGAAAACTGGAATAAAATGAAAGTGTTAGATAAACAGGGAACACCAAGAGTTACAGGTACAAACCACAGGTAAAAGCACTCTATTATCTTAAATAGAGGGGAAACATACCACTAATGGGCCATTCATCCTTTCCATTACTCAGTGACCACTGAGGAAGGTACATGTGTAAAATAAAAGGGATTAAGTCCCTTGCACACTATTGAATACCCTTATAGCGATCTCCTATGTCAGTGATGGCGAACCTTTTAGCGGCCGAGTGCCCAAACTGCAACCCAAAACCCCCCTCATTTATCGCGAAGTGCCAACCAAAAATTAAAGCAGTAACTTATTGCTCCCTGTTCAACAGCTTTCAATTATATTGGCCTCCTGAGGACAGCAACACAGTAAAAAGATGGAAAATTTTCATCATTTTAGCTTATTTTCAGTGTCCCTCTGTACACAGAGAATCGTGGGGCCAGCAGGAGGTCCTCCAAAGATAATTTGGCCCTGTCTACTAATTCACCCTCTTCATACAGTCCCAAGTAGCAGAGTAAGTATCAAAATATGACTGAAAGCAGCATCTTTTAAGTTGCTTGGAACTACAGGAAAATCCTTTGCGTCCTGTCTGATGTACTGGGGAGATAACCAGGGTGCCCACAGAAAGAGCTCTGATTGCCGCCTCTGGCACCCGTGCCATATGTTCGCCACCACTGTCCTATGTCAAGCTAATAAGTCTACTATGAATGTCCAGATCCACTGGATTTATGTAAATTCGCTGTATAGACACTTTGCTGAATTTGAGACGTTCACTAGCATCATAGAGATGTCTCCCAGCAGCTCTAATACTTACCCATTTCATTCCCGATTCTGTGGCTAAACAGAACAAAAAACTATCATGCATACGCCTCCAAACATGCCATACGCTATCAGCAGAGCATAGACGGCTGAAGAGAGTGTTGTAATTTTTTGGCTATATTATTTTATTGTGTGTCTCCTGTATTAGTTACATTTTTGGTAGATATTTTAGACATATGAATTGGGAAGTACAGAATTTTACCATCAAAATCAAGCATGATAAACCAGGGAACTGTAACAAGCTGTTACAGTGTGCATGGAGCACTACTCCCTCCCACTGTGTGCAACAGGGAGAGGAGAAGTTCTGAGGGTACAGAGGGGAACCGGGGAGACAGTGAAACAGCTTTTGAAAGGGCATGGAAGGGCTCTGGTAACACCCACTAGAGACCTTCATGCTCATCGGCCTAATTTTAAAAGTTGAATATAGAAGCATCATGAGTATCAAATAAAAGAAAATTATCATAGTCACTGTGCCTGTATATATGAGCAAGTGTTCTTGGTTTATCATGCTTTATTTTGATAGTAGATTTCTTCATAAAATAAGATAAAAGCATAACAACCATATATTTCAATATAGCATTTGATCCATACCCATGCAATTTGGTTTGACATCCCCTCCACTCCACGTTGCATTAGCTTGGCATTGAAGAAGCCTCAGTCCTCCAAGATAATAACCAGGACTGCAACTCAGCAAGATCTGAGACCCATATTCATTTAATGAACCCGAGACAAGTCTCCAGATAACATGTTCGGACAGTTGAGAATCCAAACTTGGACAATTAATAGCTGTAAAAGATACAAATAATTTAATATTAACATTTTCCAGAAAATTCTCAGTCTAGAAAGCCATTTAAATAGCTATAAAATTCGAAATAACAAATCCTCCAAAAAAGATGATTGTGGTTTGATGGTGTTTTATTCCACACCCTGTAACGTTTTGACTTCGCGGCCTTCCAAAACATTGTAGGAATAAAATACCCAGTTTCATGTGAGCTTGCACCCAGACATATTTGTCATTATTGGTGTGTTGTTAAATATGTTCCTTTTGTGTGTACCTATCTCTCTATCTAAATGCAAAAAGGCAGCAGCACTCCAGAATTTGTAAAAAAAAATGTGGTGTTTATTTCATCTCTTGCAATGTTTCAGCTGTGAACCCAGCCTTTGTCAAGCAAAGGCTTTGCTTGACAAAGGCTGGGTTCACAGCTGAAACGTTACTAGAGATGGAATAAACATAAAGTTTTTTTTAACAAATTCTGGAGTGCTGCGTTTTTTCTACATTTTTCTACTATATTCTGCTGGTGAGAGTTTACCGGATAGCACCCTTTTTTCATTTTATTTTTTGAAGGACTGTGCTGCAGTTTTTTTAATTTATAGTATATCTCTAATAGCCATTACAAGTAAAATAATACTAGCATGCTTTATTTCTGTGACAATATGTGGTTGCTACCACATATTTTCTTATCTTTGGAAGTTTAATATAAATGCATGCACAAAAAGAAGTTCTAAAGGACATCTACCACCAAGATCAAGGATTGTAGACCAAACACACTGACATGCACCTCTGTGCCCTCTGGTAGGTTCCACTCTTCTTTAAGCTTCCCATGCCCATACTAAAAAAAGGCTTGAAAAATTAAGCAAATGAGCCTGAAGGGGTCTAAGCTCCATTAACACCTATGGAGCACAGAGCCCCTCAGACTCATTTGCATAACTTTAAAAGCCATTTAAAAAAAACTGGGAATAAAAAGCTAAGAGAAGAGCAAATCCTGCTAGAGGTGGTATACACCACTATGTCAATGTGCTTGGTTTACAATCATTGATCCTGGTGGTAGATGTTCTTCAAGGATTTTTTTTTACAATCTCCCTATGTGGGGCTACAGAAATGAAATTTAATCTTATGTTTAAGAATGATAACACATTCCTTTAAGCATTTCAAATACTCAGTATGCATTTTGTAAACAATAAATAAGTATATATACGAGTAACTAGCAAAGAAAAAAAATTCAAAACTTAGGGGAAAAAACAATAAAAATAATCTATTTATTACATAACATCTTTCATTCATATCCTAGTCTCGAATAGAGTGGCAAAAATCATATGACAGGATCACTTTCTACATTCTGTAAAATCATTTTCTGGGGTCATATGTTTGGAAATAACACAGTGGGCTGTCTGCCTCCGATTTTCCTAATGGGTAATGGATCCTTTGTAGATGAGCATTTTCCAAGTTAAAAATGGCACATTCTCCCCAGCTCCACCACTCCATTCTTTAAATTAAGACATTTTTAAAAACACTGATGGAAAGCAACGATCATTTGAAAGGATTTTAAATCAACTTAATGGTCTGTTTATACCTAAAGGGAACTTAGGGATCTGAAAGATAAAGAGATAAGGTCTATTCATTTGAGGCTCCCTTCAAGTTAACAATAAAAATAGAAAGTGTAAAATGAAAATCAAATTGCTGAAGAGAGGAAAGCAAATCCCCCAAAACTCTTAAAATATAAAAGAAACTGCTGAACTTGTTGGTCCCACAGATGATACAAAAGGTCATTTGGTCAAATAAGGGAGAGCTATTAAATACATTTTTCTTGTCTGTGTCTACAAAAGGACATACTGCTGGGATATGTTTTATAACACAGCTCATGGCATCATAACAAATAAGTCACGCTGGCTGAATGAAGTACGGTTTAAATCGGATTAGAAAAGATTAACGTGAATAAAGCACCTGGTCCTGATGGTTTGCATCCTCATCTTTTACAAGAACTTAACTCAGTCTTATAAAGAACTGAACCCTTCCAGCTCTGAATATCCAAAGAAGATTTCCCTTTTTGCAATGGTACATTTTGATTATATTACTCTTTATGCTTTTTTATAAAGGGGTGATTGACATATGACAATATGACATAATAACTTTCATCACATTCTACTGTAAATAACAAAACCACTTATATCTAGTTTGGCAACACAAGAGCCTTACTTTGTGGGGGATTGGCATAAAGAACCCCCCTCCCCTATTTGAGCGAAAAGATTTTGACCAAAAAAAGGGAAATCTTTTAAATTAATAATTTTTAAGGTAAGAAATCTAAAAAGATTACTTAAATCGACTCCAGCTCTGGAAGTGGCTATCATTAAGTGTATTTTAATGGTAAAAGTTGCTAGTCAGGCAAACACATATGTAACAATCGTCAGTAGGGGAATTAATGGCTTAACCCCTTGACAAATTAGCCATTTTGCACCTTCTGGACATGGCCGATTTTTTTCAAATCTACCTTTGTTACAATAAGTTTTAAGGTTGGAACATAGTCAGGTGATTTTGAGATTATTTTCTTGTGATTTATTGCACTTCATGTTAGTTGAAGTGCAATAAATCGCTCGCTTTCATGCGACAGAAATCGGGGGGTTGGGCTGTCGGAAAATCTGACTGATTTGGACTGAGCGTCCGAATTTGTGTTGCAAGACCAAGCACTGACATGCACTAGGAATAAGAAGGTGAACTCCGGCGGACCTGAGCAGGTAAGCGGCACATGCAAGAAATCGTGCACACGATTCTAGTGAATCGTGACCCAGTGCATTATCGTCAGACAATGCACATCGGGGAACACGCCAGGCACGGGTATGTAAATGTGCCCCAGTAACTCTGGAGAGAGGGTCGGAATACTCATGACCATGTGATATTAAACTTTTTCTTGTTTAATAAATTAGTAAAAACTACATTTCTGTTTTAATTCTGTAAAGATGGGGTGCACAGTGTACATTAATGAGCAACAATTAACTTTTTTAATCCTAGCAACTGGTGAAAAATTAAAAGGTGTCTGAATACTATCTGCATCCACTGTATATTTATATATATTTACTACCACATTAAAAAGAAAAAATAAAGCCAAGCAAAAACCTGATGTTTTTAAGGTCTTTAACACCTATAGTTTTGATGTTGATCGCAGTAAGTCCATTAATCCAACAGCTGAAGGCGAATGTAAAAGTAAATGAATGCCAATGCATGAGTCAGCATATCAGCATTTGAAAGAACTACGCACAAAAGGCATGAAAGAAACACTTTATTCTAAAAGCCTAGTGGGAAAGTCAGTGAATTATTTGTTACAGGCTCAAATGCTTGTTGCTTATCCTCCCTGTGCAACTGCAGACACATACCAACATTATGCCAATATACAAAACCAATTCAGGATCCATTATCAGGTTCATTCAGTTGCTGAATACACAAAATGCATTTTCAGTACACCTGGCGATATTTAAATTAAATTTCGCTAAGTCGTCCTAATAACATAAATCATAGCTGAAAGATATTTTCCTTTGATATTAGTTACTTTTATGATAAACATGACTAATAAAATATTTGCTTATAATATGCAGAACAACTGACTCCCAGAAAATGTGTTAAATATAGCATTATTATTATTATTATTATTATTATTATTATTATTATTGTTACTGCTGTAGTGAAAACATGGTCAAATAAACAATGTTAGTATTTTGATTTAATATTGACACATTAATTACGCAGAAAAAGTGTAACCCAAATACATAGAGCATCTCTCTAAATCAGAGGTCACCAACCGCCGGTCCGCGGACCAGGACCGGGCCGTTGGAGTTCATCAGCCGGTCCGCGCAGGGGCGTCACCGGCCAACACTGAGCTCCCGCACAGGACGGGACCACGTTGCAGCCCTCTGTCCGGCACTTTGCTCCCCGACGCTGCCAGCACCTTGTACCCACCTCCCGACGCCGCCGGCACCTTACAACGGCCCCCAGACCCTGCCGGCACCGAGCTACCCCCGCTCCAGGCTCTCGGATCCCTGCACCCCCTGCCCCCGCTCAAGCTCCAGGCTCCTTTCCCGCTCCCTCCGCTAACGTCCTCCCTGCTCCTGGCTCTCCGCCCCCTGCTCCCGGCTCTCCGCTCCCTCCGGTTCCTGGCTCTCCGCTCCCTCCGCCCCCCGCTCCCGGCTCTCCACTCCCGTCTCAACCTGTCTCTGCTAACGCCCCCCGTCCAGGCTCTCGGCTCCCTGCCCCTGCTCAAGCTCCCCTACCGCTCCCTCCGCTCTCGGCTCTCCGCTCCCTCTGCCACCCCGCTCCCGGTTCTTGGCTCTTGACCCACCCGCTTCCGGCTCTCCGCTCCCGGCTCCCCTTTCACTCCCGTCCCAACCCAGCTCCGCTAACGTGTCCCCCCCCCCTCCAGGCTCTCGGCTCCCGGCTCTCGGCTCCCCTTCCACTCCCGTCTCAACCCGGCTCCGCTAACGCCCCCCCCCTCCCCTCCGGGCTCTCGGCTCCCGGCTCCCCCTGCCCCCGCTTAAGCTCCAGGCTCCCTAGCCTCCTGGCTCTCGGCTCTCAAGACCTACCCGCTCCCGGCTACCTCACCGCGCCACCACCGCTGCAGGACAAGGCACAGAAATTTCCAAGAACACAACAGAGAGGTAAGGTTACTTTATCTTTGCATATATATATGTGTAATATGTGTATATATGTGTATATATGTGTATATATGTGTAATATGTGTATATATGTGTAAATATATGTAATATGTGTGTGTATATATGTGTATGTGTGTATATGTGTGTTTGTATATATGTATATGTATGTATGTGTGTATATATGTATGTGTATGTATGTGTATATGTGTATATGCTGTATCTAGTGTTTGTTTATGTGTATATATGCTGTATGTATATGCAGCATTTGTGATATTTTGTACTACATGGCAGTATTCAGTATGCATTTTATACTACTTGGCGGTACGTTGTATCTATTTTATAATACTTGGTGGCATGCTGTGTGCATTTTATACTACTTGGTGACACGCTGGATGCATTTTATACTACATGGCGGTATTCTGTATGCATTTTATACTACATGGCAGTATGCTGTATGCATTTTATACTACATGGCGGTATGCTGTATGCATTTTATAGTGCACGGTGATACGCTGTATGCATTTTATACTACTTGGTGGCACGCTGGATGCATTTTATACTACATGGCGGTATTCTGTATGCATTTTATACTACATGGTGATACGCTGTATGCATTTTATACTACATGGCGGTATGCTGTATGCATTTTATAGTACACGGTGATACGCTGTATGCATTTTATACTACATGGCGACACGCTGTATGCATTTTATACTACATGGCGGTATTCTGTATGCATTTTATACTATATGGTGATACGCTGTATGCATTTTATACTACATGGCGGCATGCTGTATGCATTTTATAGTACACGGTGATACGCTGTATGCATTTTATACTACACGGCGGTATTCTGCATGCATTTTATACTACATGGTGATGTGCTGTACGCATTTTATACTACATGGCGATATGCTGTGCGCATTTTATACTACTTGGCGATACGCTGTATGCATTTTATACTACATGGTATTCTGTATGCATTTTATACTACATCGCGGTATTCTGCATGCATTTTATACTACATGGTGATACGCTGTATGCATTTTATATTACATGGCGATACTCTGTATGCATTTTATATTACATGGCGATACTCTGTATGCATTTTAAACTACATGGCGATACGCTGTATGCATTTTGCATTGCTTTATTTTTACACCAAACCAATATGATGGCCCCCACCCCCACCGGGCCATGGAAAACTGGTCTAGCTTAAAGCCGGTCCCTGGTGCAAAAAAGGTTGGGGACCTCTGCTCTAAATGATAAAAGAACATTTGTTGACAGGTTTTCGGAATGACTACAGCTATTTACTGAAGGTCCCAGTAACAGGACACTGAGCGGCAGATATACTTATCCCATCTAAAACTGAAACAATCTACAGTAAGTTCGGAAGTCACATGCCTTTTATTCCAATAACCACCCTCTTGAAAAGTTGAAAAATTGTCCCTGAGTATGTTGTAGATGCTGCAGGTAAGCCGTGGTGGAATCACAGGCAGCTAATATCCTTGAAATAAAGAGCACCCTGCTTTGAAACACCAATGGAGTGCTGCTACTTTTCCTGAATTAACTTATAAGGGAGTCACCAGCAGCTAAGCTCCGGTTATTTACATGTATATTAGTAGCACAATGGATATGACTTATACAAATCATATCTAAATGCTGAAAAGAAAGCCTCCAACCTTTGCATTACAATTGTCTCCATGGGCGAGAACTTAGAACTTTGTACAAATGTGGGGGAAAGTAACTAGGCCACTTTTAGGCGCATGTTGAAAAGCCATTATTTCATTCATGCTATGAACGTAAGTTGGAAAAACCATTTAAGGCAGCAATTAAGCATCGTGTAATAGCTGGAGGAAAGCTGTGGTTTGAAAAAAAAATCCCAGAATTCTGGCACATTTGCAGTAGATGTTTTACTTTAGGGTAGATAATGCGTAGAAATAATGTTATTTGTGGGAACAAGTTTTCTGTTTATGTTTGTTTTTTTTTAAAATGTAAAAACTTAAATAAATAGTATTTGACTAAAAAAGAAGTAAAACTACTGGGTGGATTTATCATATGCTGGTGCATGGTGTGTTCCCGTGACCCTTTGTATGTGCAGGATTTATCTGGAGACCCCAGCTTCCTGTTACATTCAGGAGGTGGCATGTGACAGGGAAAATCTATGTCAGATCTGGCCTGGAGTATAACTGCATGTCCCCTTTATGTCCTTCATGACAACCATATAGATTGTGAGTCCTCACGGGCAGGGTCCTCTTTCCGCTTGTTTCCTGATCACTGTAGTTTTGTATTTGTAATTGCATTTATTCTTGTCTTAATGTAATGTATGTGAACCCCTTCCCGATTGTACAGCACCATGGAATTAATAGTGCTCTTTAAATAAATAATAATAACTTTGTATAGAGGTGGCGTAAGGGGAAAATAGGTGCAATATTTGGTTGTACATAAGGAATTACTTGTTTTTGTAGTTATGCTTTGGTACTGTTTTTTGTCCAGGAATATTCAATTTCATATGGTTGTGCAGGAGGTAGTAAGAGGAGTTCCCTCAATCCTGCTCTGGCACTGATACAGAATGACTTCTGACAAGCTACCATCAACACATATTCGTATTAAGTTTTATGTGTAAGTATCCAAACCTTTCTTATAAAGATCTACTTAAGGTAAACTGAAAGAAATATGAAAACATGCCATAAATTGTGCAATGGAATACACAATCTATCACAAAATTCCGATGAATTCACCAAACTGTAAATTGGACTTACTAGCTGAAGTAAGCTCTTCATTAAACCTGACAGCAATTAAAAGCTTTATAGACACATAAAACACATAAATCTTACAAATAGTTCAAATGATTACAGCAAATCCTTGAGACTATGGCTGCAGAGCAATACAATGGCATGTTTGTGTAAACCAGAAGGGGAAGCTAGGATGTATTAATTAGGAGTTCTCAAGATACTATCATAATATAGGGCTTTAATCAATATAAATGTTCAGATCCTCCGCTTAACCCTCCCTTTAAAAGTGAAAAGTAAATTAAACTGTCAAGGCCTTGTAATTGTCTTTCCGTTCTGTAAGGCTCTGACCGCTGAAGCCTCAGAAAATAACAATGATAAATACCTTTTTTTAAAGGTATTGCACTTTTACAGTATTGCGAGAACATAACATTTTGTCAATCTGATTGATCCACTTTGATCTAATAATAATGTAAATATGTTGCCACATGCTGCAAAATACATTTTGTCAAGCTGTTCATTTTCTATGAAATTAAAAATGCAACTCATTTTCCTTAACAATGGGGGAGATTTATCAAAGGCTGGTGCATCATGATTCCTGCCCCTTTGGACCCGCCGGATGTATAAAGAGGTTCCAGACAATTGTACACCAGTCCCTGCTAGTGCTAGTCCTTTCCCTGTGTCAGTCCACACCATGCCCCTCCATGAACACTTTGCCTGGAGGTAGCATAAGGGGGAAAATCAATGCAATTCCCGCCTGTGTGCCAGAAATTACAACTGGTCTACAAGCCTTGATAAAACTGCCACAATGGGGCTTATTTACTAAATGTTTAATATAGAAATAAAGAAATGAAATAAAGAAATGATAATATAGCAATGAAGAGTATTTTTTCATGTACATTTAGGGACTTTTTATTTTATTGCAATATCATTTTTGATAATAGTGATAACAGGCAGCCACACAGATTATAAAACTTTTTCCGCTATACAGGTTTGTAGCTTTTATTTAATGTATGGTACACTGTTCACTGGGACATATATATGAAGTATATGAGGATATATGAAGTGGATACCTTTGATATAGTAGAATTCATTATCCATAGGTTTCCATAGCAAAAGCGTTAATGTATTGGCTACCCCTGTATGGAATAATGTACTCTGCTTCACTATTCTATTCTTTACAACACTTATGATTAATGACCAGATGGAGGTCAAAAGAAACATATTTAACCTCACTACATTCACTTTATTGATATGATTATGGCTACATTAGATACATACATCAACAACATTTTAATCACTCTTTTTATTAAATAAATTAAAGAATAGTAATAAAAATCTTACATTTATTAAATCCTAATTTGAAATGAAATATGAAATGTTTATGACATACATCTTCTTCTCATAGTCTGCTACAAGTAAATTATCAATAGCCACTTGCTACCTAAAAATGTCCCACAGATCAGATTTCTATAAATTATACAATGAAAAATGTGTAATATGTGTATCCTTGGCTAGTAAGATTTTATAAACATGTATGGGGTTATTTATCTTTAGTCTGGAAATTTGCATCGGACTCTTTTCCACCTTTCTGGCTTGGCCCTTTTTTCAAGTATGACTATAATTGGTTATAATTTTGTAACGCTTGTACATATCCATGTAGTTTGCTGACTATTTTCTTATGAAGCATTGTACTTCATGATAGTTTGAAAAATATGGGTGTGTTTTTCATTTATTTATGAAAAAAATGAAATTTTTGAAAAAAAAATTCAAAATGTTCTGGTTTTCAGATTGTCCTACCACCAAAATAAATTGATAACATTTACTGAATGTCATATCTCTGTTGGCATGGTATTTTAGGTATTCTCCCATTTTTGTAGGATGTTATGAGGACTAGAACTATAGGTGCCATTTTTCACATTTCATGAAAATCGCCAAAACCTACCTTTTGAGGGACCAGCTCGGCTCTCAAGCAATGTTGAGAGCAGGGCCAGATCATAAGGGGGGCTTGCATTTGGGGCCCCCACCATTTTGCCCCCCCAAAGAGCCCCCACCAAATGCAGGCGTCTGAATCGCCAACAGTTTATTTGGCCCCGGGCGGCGGGCCGAATGCCTGCCACTGTCTTTACTTTAGTCTATGGCAGAGCGAGGGAACAATAAGTTCCCTGCTCTGCCATAGACGATCGGACTTCAGCAAAGATACGGCATATAGTGTGACATGGCAGCATGTGATGTCAGGGCACTGCGACATCACGGCGCCGCCTGTAGCAGGGCACCGCCATCTTTGTTTACATACACCCTGACACCGTGAGGGAGGATGAGGACGTCGCTGTATATACTTATTAAAAGGGCATGTATATAGTTATAGGTGACTGTATATAGTTATAAGGGGTGTTTGTATAGTTATAGGGGGCTGTGTATAGTTATAGGGGGCTGTATGTAGTTATAGGGGGTGTATATAGTTTATTATAGGGGGTGCTGTATATAGTGATTGCTGGGGAGCTGTATATAGTGGTTGCTGTGGGAGCTGTATACAGTAGTTGTTGGGGAGCTGTATATAGTGATTGCTGGGAGGCTGTATATAGTGGTTGCTGGGGAGCTGTATATAGTGATTGCTAGGGGGCTGTATATAGTGGTTGCTGGGGGAGCTGTATACAGTGGTTGCTGGGGGGCTGTATACAGTGATTGCTGGGGGAGCTGTATACAGGAATTGCTGGGGGAGCTGTATATAGTGATTGCTGGGGGAGCTGTATACAGTGGTTGCTTGGGGGCTGTATATAGTCATTGCTGAGGGGACTGTATACAGTGATTGCTGGGGGAGCTGTATATAGTGATTGCTGGGGGGCTGTATACAGTGGTTCCTGCGGGAGCTGTATACAGTGATTGCTGGGGGGCTGTATACAGCGATTGCTGGGGGAGCTGTATATAGTGATTTCTGGGGAGCAGTATATAGTGATTGCTGGGGAACTGTATATAGCGGTTGCTGGGCAGCTGTATACAGTGATTGCTGGGGGAGCTGTATGTAGCGATTGCTGGGGAAGCTGTATGTAGTGATTGCTGGTGGAGCTGTATATAGTAATTGCTGGGGGAGCTGTATATAGTGATTATTGGGGGAGCTGTATATAGTGATTGCTGGGGGAGCTGTATATAGCGGTTCCTGGGGGAGCTGTATATAGCGCTTACTGGGGGAGCTGTGTATAGTGATTGCTGGGGAAGCTGTATATAGTGATTACTGGGAAGCTGTATATAGCAGTTGCTGGGGGAGTTGTATATAGTGATAGCTGGGGGAGCGTTGTATATAGTGATTGCTGGGGGAGCTGTATACAGTGATTGCTGGGGGAGCTGTATATAGTGATTGCTGGGGGAGCTGTATACAGTGATTGCTGGGGGAGCTGTATACAGTGGTTGCTGGTGGAGCTGTATATAGTGGTTGCGGGGGGAGCTGTATATAGTGATTACTGGGAAGCTGTATATAGCAGTTGCTGGGGGAGCTGTATATAGTGATTGCTGGGGGAGCGTTGTATATAGTGATTGCTAGGGGAGCTGTATACAGTGATTGCTGGGGGAGCTGTATATAGTGATTGCTGGGGGAGCTGTATACAGTGATTGCTGGGGGAGCTGTATACAGTGGTTGCTGGCGGAGCTGTATATAGTGGTTGCGGGGGGAGCTGTATATAGTGGTTGTGGGGGGAGCTGTATATAGTGATTGCTAAGGGAGCTGTATACAGTGATTGCTGGGGGCGGTATATAGTGATTGCTGTTCCCTGACTGGACTACATTTAATGGGGGTCCCCACCATATTTTGCGCCCAGGGGCCCCCACCAACTTTAATCCGGCCCTGGTTAAGAGGCCTTGAAAAAATAGTAAACCCCATAAATAACCCCATTATAGAAATTATACTCCTCCTCTATGTAAAACAAGTTTTAGGAACCCTTTAAGTTTTTCACTGGTTTGAAAAATGTATTTAACTTTTTTGCTAGATTTGTGTTTTTCTCAAAAAAATTACACATTCACAATGAATAAAATAAAAAAATGCTCTGATAAGTTTGATATTTAATTGCTCCTAAGCACAGCAATACCCTATAAGAGGTCGAAAAAGTCTGTATGGGCACATAGCAGAGCACTAAAGGGCAAGCTAGAAAAAAATTCCAGATGCTGATAAAATGCAGAATTAACATATTTGTATCGTTTTCTTTTATGTTTCATATGTTTTAGTAGATTTTAAAAAGTCAAATTTTTTCTACAACTAAACAAATTTCTTCATCTTACCATATTCCAAGGCCAATAACATTTGTTGGAACAGTATGGAGCTGTTATTGGTCTAATTTTTTTTGTTGGATGAGTTGATGTTTTCATTGCTACAATTTTTGGGCATTTTATGGCCTTTTGAATACTTTTTATTAAATGTTCTATGCGTTACAAATGGCAAAAAATTACCAATTTGCACATATGGGAATTATATTCCATTACAGGGTTCACCACCGGAAATAACAGTTCTATTTTCAGATGGATTGGGCATTTTGGGATGTAACAATACCTAATATGAATATGATTTTATTTGTTTATTGTTATATCAGTTCTAAGAAAGTGGGCAATTTGAGCTTTTAGGCTTTATTTGAATTGTTAATTTTTTAAATGTATTTTTAGATCCCATAAAGCGGTGGTGGAGAACCTATGGCCCTCTCTCTGGGCACCTGCACCATCACCCCAGCACAGAGTTTGCCTGACAGGACTCAAGGCCTCTTGCAGTCCCAGGCAGCCCAGTACCCTAGATGTACTAGTGTAAGTTCAAATTAAGTGACAGAACTGGGACTCTTGCATAGACTTCCTCATGACATCAAGGTGGTACTCAATGATCTGGCCCACCAGCAGCATTTAAATGCTTGTTACCAATCGTGGGTGTTATACCCTGTGTGTATACAGAGGGCTCAGCCTATTAATCCTCTTCATACATCTGCTGCTGCATCAAGATGTACAGGCTGTGGTAAGGGGTTAATGGGTGTTTACCAGCACCCCACAAGTAGCAGAATTGTGTAGGGTACTTTGTTATCTTTCCAGCAATACTTTTCTTCTATGACAGTAACCAAAAATAATGTCATATTTATTTTTACAAACTTTAAGATTATTTTTTAACTGCTTAAAAGTACATATTAAAAACTGCTTAAAATGAGTAGTACTTCTACCAACTAAAAAGGTGCTCTCTTCCATTTCAGTTTGACTACATTTTTGTAACCATTATGTCAGTTGTAAATGTATGACATTCGATAAGCTATTTGGATGTTGAAAAAAATAAAATCATTCCATTATACTTACGCTGACAAACAGGTGGTTTGCCTGCATTACTCCATGATCCATCTTCTTGACATACTGCTGTTGATTGTTGACTAGATTGTAATCTGTAGCCTTCATTACATTCATATATCACTTTGCTTCCTAAAGTAAACTCATTTCCAGACACTGAGCCATTTCCAGGTGGCTGAGCAATTCCACAGGATATAGCTGAAAACATAAATAAAAGCTGAGCGTTTTATGCATTATGTTTTTTGAAAAATATACATAAATTTAAATATTATTAGATGTTTAACGCTTTGAGACTGCAATATATTTGCTGATAAAATCACCAGCACAGAGAGGTTTCAGTTTATAAGTAATTAAATTTAAAGGTCATTTTTGCTGGTTCGCTGTTAAAGGCAGTAATATTTTAATATGTTGACTATTTATGATTTTCTTTCTATATTAGAAATGTTAAGTGGCAGGTTATGCTAATGCTCTATTCCTATTATATTTTTTATCCTAGCTTGTGAAATAAGTTTAGAAATCAGTGTTATTTATAGATTATTTGTTGCTCCTCCACATAGATGAATTTCTAATGAGTCTGAAAAGAGACGGAAATCCATGAATTTAACTATAATATACATACCAAGTACTGTGTTATTGCATATTTATGTATCTAGAAAACTTCAAAGGATTCAATTCCAGTATAAGAAACAATTCGTTCAGTGAAACTAATTGTTCTATTGCAGTTTACACCATACACTATAATTTGTATATATATTTAACATATAGCATAGTAAAAGAGCATCTAATGTATGTCATTTACATTGTATTAATTGATTAGCAAATAACCTTTCCAGGATGCTACTTTGTAGCATGACACATGACTTTCAGGATGAGCATCAATGGCTATAAGTCTCCACATGCCTGCAAGGCCAACTTTATTGGCAAAGTCTCCATATGGAGAATTCTTACTCCCTAACCCTAGGACATTGGCTCTGCTTGGAATACACACAACATTTTTGCCAAAGTGTGCAATAAGCCATCAAAAGTGTTTAAAAATGCACCAAGTTTATCACAGACCCTGAATACTTATTAATCTGGCACATTTATAGAGTTCCTGGCTTCAGTTTCCCCATGATTTGAACAGTACATCTGCAGTAATAGAATACCACTTATCTAGTTTACAATAATGCTTCAGCCTCAATTTATTTAAAGAGTGTGTATGAAATCCAGTAACTGGAGCAGCAGTCAGGTGAGAATCCTTTGTCATGGATCAATGACTGTTTCACATCACATGATGCTTTATCAAGGAAGAATGACACATGACCTGAAGCAGACGATTTCCTTTTTAAATGCACTTTTTCATGAATAGAGATTGATGTTTTATCACAGACCGGGTGAGTGCCATGCCTTTCTATGTATGATTACTTGATTTGAATATCTCCTGCTTTTACATTTAGGGTATAAAAACCTGTCTTTTTGGGGCTTGGGCTTGTTTGATATTGTTGCACATATGAGATAAAAAAAAAACTAAGATAGATGACCCCCTTTAGAGTTGTTGATCACCATTTGAACTTACTTAGACACACACTTACTTATTTCAGTTGCTAACTGTAATCTATCTGTGTGTTAAATATCACATTATATCTATGGACTCTATACATTAGCTTATAGACAGGAGTCCGTAGAGGAGTCTGTAGAGGAGTCCTAAGTCCGTCCTAACCAACCTAATTTTTAAGTGTTTTAAATTTCTATTGATTTAACTTTGTCTGTATAAATGCATACAATGCAAAATTTACCATAAGTAACCTTTTTCAACATTAAACTGTCTGTGAAAAGGAAATTTTTATTTCATAAAACTATGGACCTATTTACATAGCTTTATTTAAAGCATGGAACTAGGCCCATATTTTGTCTGGATTTACCAGCCTGAATCAGACTGAGCTAACATGCTGAGGGGATTTGTAAAGCCAGTGTGCCAGTTTTCTGAAATAGTCCTAATTACTGAAGCTCCGCTAAGAATTGCGAATTCCATTTACCCCTCATGTCACCTCCATACCAAGTCATTCTTAGAAACTGATGGCTGAGGCGGAGGCTTTTTATAACAATTACAGTAACAATATAGACTTAGAAATATTTAGTACTTGAAGATAGGTGAATTCCCTTTCTGTTCAGAATTTGTCTTAATTTTTTATAAGCTTCCCTTTATCATAATTTTGGAAGTATGCCTAAACTTTTGTTACTTTCACAGAAGACTAGTTAATTAGCTAAAATGTGATGTGAAAGTCATATCTTAAAATTTCTTTCAGAGACCCATTTAATTAGTGTCAGTCTTCAAGTACTTCAATCTAAGAACATAGGGAGAAATCGACAGGCTGAGAATACTGTCACCTGGATAACAGATAATCTTTACCAATTAAGCCTTTCCCATGCCCACTAGAAGGATAGATTGAATAACGTGCCCCTGAGGAAGTCAACAATGTGCAGAGGGAGCCACTCTTCCATTATTTTGTGTGTATTAATTTTGTTATACACTTGATTTTTGTGTTGTGGATTGATGGTCATTACTTGTCATATTATCAAGCATTACTTATACAGTATGGGAAATGAGGTACAACAGCATTGTAATATGTGGTTAGTACAAATAGAAATGGGCACAGAAGAACACTGAAGACAGATTTATTAGATGGCCAACGGCTAATCAATAGTCACAGGAAGCCGATCGAATGCTAAATAATACCCAGAATGTTCTAATATACCATACTATTATATATTTGCCTGTTGTCTGTTAATATATAATAGCAATTTGAATACCATAAAACCAACAGAAAAGTTCTATACATGGAACTTACCTTTACATATTGGTGCTGGAGAATCCCATTCATACATCCCATTTGGATTTCTAATGCAGGTTGAATTTCTTTTCCCAATCATTTGATATCCTGGCTTACAAAAATAATAAACTTTTGATCCAAGCTCCATACCAGTTTTGTTCAAGATGCCACCATGGTATATCACCATGTTCAAACTGCAGTAAGCCGCTAAAAAATAACAACATCATATTTTATAGAATCTGCATATTTTTTTTATAATCTGCACACTTACAAGCTGGTGTGTTTCCCCTGAGATAGAATCCATTATTCCTTAATTTTCTAATAGCCATGTTTTGGAAAAATCATCCTTTAAAATTATGCAAAACCTTAGAGGCTCCTGTCTACATTACAGAAGTCTTTTCCGGTTCCATTGTCTGCTAATTATACGTGCCTCTGGCATTACTTTCCATCTCATTCATCTACAGACAGGGGCTCCTGTGATGTAGATAGAAGCCTCTTAGGCTCATTTGCATAACTTTAAAAAACAATTCTCCAAATCGGTACCATTGAAAGATAAAGAAAGAACAAATCCTGTTTCGGAGGATATACACCATCATGTTAGTGTACTTGGTGTACAATACTGCATGTAGTAAATCCTGTTTCAGAGGATATACACCATCCTGTTAGTGTACTTGGTGTACAATACTGCATGTAGTAAATCCTGTTTCAGAGGATATACACCATCATGTTAATGTACTTGGTGTACAATACTGCATGTAGTAAATTTCCTTTAAATTAATGCATAATCAAGCTGTGTAATTTACTATTTATCAAAGTAATCTATTGTTGCAGTGAGGGGCTGCTATACAGCCCATGTATTGTATATTTTTCCTCCAAACTTTTGGTAAGAAAACACAATCAAAAAGTAAAAAACATTATTAAAAAATACTTTTTAATATTTTAATGCACAGAAATGGCGTTTGTGAAATATATTTTACTTTCTAAAACAAATGGATTTGCTCATCAATATCAAACCAATTTGGCTCACTGTACAGTCATATGCTAAATTATACAAAAATAAAATCAACATAGAAAATATATGAGCAAGTCAAATAATCACAATTCAAATTATAGAATTTAACTGTGTATTTACAAACCTGAGTATCGAAGTTTGAAGCCTTTTTTACTTGTAGCATGATCTGTTGACCAGCGAAGAAAAATATTATTGCTTTTGCTAGTAAAATTGTGTTTCCCTGTTATATTGCCACTTAAAGCCACGATAAGAGAGCTTTGTCCAGATGGTCCTTTTAAAACAAAGTGATAAAATGTGAATACATGGAATGTTTCCTTGCAACTTTATATTTGCTACTAAATTACCACAGATTTACAAGATTTTAGATTTATTGTCATATTGTCATTTTTGTTACGAAATTCTGAGCCTGCAATTACATAAGTCATAATACTCTGAAGGACAACACCATAAAGAAAAATATTATTAACACAATTTTGATTTCATATTAAACAGCAGAATCTCCCCTTTATTATGATATCTATTATGATAGATGGATTGTGTATGGATGCTTCATAGAACCAGAGATATACACTCTTAAAGTTGTAGTAAAAAATGTGATTTATATTCAGTTTTCTATTTCCAAAATTTCCAAGACTGATTGTAATTTTAAGAGTAGATATCTCTGGTTCTGTGAAACATCCATACACAATACATATATCATATTAAATGATATTAGATTTATATGACATCAGAAATGTGTTTCTAGGTGCCAGGGTTCAGGAGATATAGCCGTTTGAAATGGTCCCCCTCCCCTGCCAGCCTGTCTGCTGAAGGCAGAATGTAGAGTGAGAGGCAGGAAAGACTTGGCTAACAGTTTGCAGAATTGCAGAATGACATATACCATCTGTATCTGAACCTGGGAAAAGGGGATGGGAAAGTGCTCTACATATTTGTAACATATGTACCATTTTTTCCTTACCATCAAATATCTCGAGTTCATCAAACTGTTTTTCACTTTGAAATGTGTCAACAAATATTGAAATATTGTAGCCTGTTTCAACTTTAATACTCCATGAACATGTCTGAGAATTAGGATAGTTGTCTGGATAGCCAGGACTAAGGATCACCCCTGATGATTCCAGACGCATCTCATTTGCAGGACATTGAGCTATAACAGATTGAAATAAACTAATTAACAACTATTGCAATTGATAAATCAATACATTTAATGTGGTAAAGGAAAAAGTTTTTCACTTTTAGCCAATCATTGATATTTATACAACTTTGCAATACAATTTCCATATCAATTTTTCAGGTTTTCTATATCTCTGCTATATCTCTTCTAAAGTAAGCTTCATTGTTTACTTCCAGTCAGTGAAAACTGGTCCATGGTCATGTGATGTGACACAGGTGTATGGCTCATTATTACACACAGCTCTAATTACTCTCTGTGATACGAGGCTTCACCAGTGTGACATCACATGACCATGGACCAGTTTTTATCCACAGGTATTTAGTGCAACATCTTTGCAAATAGTGTTAAATAACTTTTCAATAACCTTTGCATTGATAAATGTTGATAATACACATAAGATGTATGTAGGGGGAGAGGGAAAAGTTAGGTCTCCACCCACCAGCATCCAGTGGGATTTTGGCTGCGATAAAGTGAATATTACAAGTCAGCATATCCGACACAACAAAGACCTAATGCCACCATTTGGATCAGGGTTGTACATTAGGAGAGCCACTAGCAATAACATTCATTAAGACACCAGGCATTTTTAAATTCTTCTTCGTTAGTTCACATTGTATTTTTTTGCTAGTTGTTTATCTGTTGTACTCAAATAATCTTCCATTTATTGTATATGTTTTAACATAAGACTGTTGAGATGATGGGGATAATCCAGACCCTGGTGCCATAGTTGGTGGGAGAAAGAGAGGATGTCAGTGTCAGCTGAGATAAGTGTGAGAGTGCACTTGCACAGGACACAAAATTACTCACATTGACCTTAACTCCTTCACATTCACTGACAGATATATCCGTCAGCAAGCTATA
Source organism: Engystomops pustulosus (assembly GCF_040894005.1). Taxonomy (NCBI): domain Eukaryota; kingdom Metazoa; phylum Chordata; class Amphibia; order Anura; family Leptodactylidae; genus Engystomops; species Engystomops pustulosus. The sequence continues at coordinate 141,209,425 of NC_092413.1, read as the reverse complement.
AAGGGTGTATGAAGAGCGCTCATGGGCATATTGCAGCAAACACCCATATCTAGCACCTGTGGTCAGTGCTAGCCCTGTTTGAGAATGCTAAATCCTTGATTGCTGTTGCCAAAGATGCCAGTGACATTTAAAAGATGGCGGCACGGAAGGGGTGCCGCCATCTTTGTTGAGATCACCACTCCCCCTGATGTCATCAGGAGCGGAGATCAGTTGCCATGACGGCCTTGGGTCTTCTTCAGACTCAAGGCTGCATGATTTCTGAAGTGGCTCATTGTTATGAATACTATGTAAAAACACCATATACTGCAATACAGTACTATTGCAGTATATGGTAGAAACGATCAGACCATCTAGGGTTAAAGTACCTTAGAGGGACTAAAAAATATGCAACTTTTACACCATATTACATAACATAAAAAATGTAATATAAAGTGATCAAAAGGTTGCATATTCCTCAAAAACATAGTTCCAAGCACCAAAGTATAAAAATGTTATTAGGGTCAGAAGATGGCAAAACTATTCTGACTTTTTTTGCACCTAAAGCTGTCTCTTTCGCCATTGTCTAGTTTCCTGCAGTGTTCCCCGAGCTATCCCCTTAATCCAGATGTGAAAGTTGCCGCTTTTTTGCGCAAATCTACAGATGACCCTGACCAGGCGAGGAAATTAGCTGGGGAACTGACTTTTAGAGACTTTTGTTTTAAATACACTACAGACCACACACCATATGTAACACCTTTCAATTTAAGGACCTTTAAATCTTTCATACTGTGACTTGGTCCAGAGAAGTGTTTTTCCAGAGCAGTCTACTCAGCCAAGCCAATCCCTTATACCAGTGGTGGCGAACCTATGGCACGGGTGCCAGAGGCGGCACTCAGAGCCTTTCCTGTGGGCACCCGGGCCATCACCCATCACACCAGATAGAACTCAAAGAATATTCCTGCAGTTGCAAGCCACTTAAAAGATGCTCCTTTCAGACAAATTTTGACACTTCCTTCTCTGCTTAGAACTGTAGGAAGAGGGAGAATGAGTAGACAGGGCCAAATTATCTTTACAGCACCTCCTGCTGCCCCCACGATTCTCTGTGTACAGAGGGACACTGGAAAGAAGCTAAAGTGATGGAAATTTTCCATCTTTCTACTGTGTTGCTGTCATCAGGAGGCCAATCTGATTGAAAGTTGTTGAAGAACAGGGAGCAATAACTTACTCATTTTTGGTTGGCACCTCGCAATAAATAAGGGGGGTTTGGGTTGCAGTTTGGGCGCTTGGTCGCTAAGCTTCCTGAAAGTCATGTTTGATGTTAAGGGGATGCCTTAATCCCTTCCCGACATTTAATGTAATAGTACTGCATGGCGGGAGGTGCGTTCCCGCAAAATGCAGTATTATTATGTCAAGCTTCTGGCCCCGGGTCCTCAACGGAGCCGGGGCCAGAAGCTGCGTGTGTCGGCTATATATTATAGCTGACACCCGCCTCTAACACCCGCGATCGGAGATTTCTCTGATCGCGGGTGTTAAACCCCCTCTGATCGCAGGTGCGACCGCGGCGTGTTAGGGGCATTTCACAAGAATCTGACCCCCCCCTCGCGGACCGGGGGGGTCTGTAGTTCCGATCGCAGCCCGGGACTGCCAGTGCCCGGGGCTGCGCGATCCTCCTCCGTGAGCATGCTCAGTGTGTTACATTACACATTGTAATACATCTGTATTACACTGTGTAAGGTGAAGAATAGCTTGCCTGTAAAAGTGATAAAAAACTGTTAAAAACATTTAATAAAAACATTTTTTAATAAAAAGAATTAATTAAATAAAGTCCCCTAAACACAAACATTCCCTATACTCATGCAATAAAGTGAAAAAAACACAAAATCGCCAAAAAGCCCCACATATTTGGTATTGTCACGTCCGATACAATCTGTACAATAACTCAGAAACATTATTGGGCCCGCTCGGTGAACGCCGTAAAAATAAAACCCGAAAAACTTGCCAAAAATGTACATATTTCAAAAATCTCTTCATAAAAATGTTCTAAAAAGTGATCAAAAAAAGATAAGTGCGCCAAAATGATATCAATTGAAAGGACAACTCAACACGTAAAAAATAAGCCCTAAACTAGATCTGTAAACAAAAAAATATTAACATTGCGTCTCCGAAAAGATGGTGATGCAAAAACAAATGAGATTTCCTCTATATTAGTTTTTTTCCAGTAAAATTGTAAAAATAAATGAAAAACTATATAAACGAGGTATCACCATAATCGTAGTGACCTATAGAATAAAGATAATATAGTATTTTTAGTGTACGGTGTACGACCCCCAAAAAATACAAAAAGAAAGGAAGCCAAAATTGACAATTTTCTTTTCACCCATACATTCAAGAGTTAATAAAATCTCATCAATAAGCTAATGACCCACTATAATGAAGTCTTTGTAAAGTGCATCACATGTCGCAAAAAATAAGCCCTTATCTGTCCAAATTGCCAAAAAAATAAAGATTGTATAGCCAATAAAAAGTGACAATGCATAATCTGCTCTGAATGGCGCAGCTTCCCTTTGATGCCCTGGCGTGTGCCCATACAGCAGGTTACCACCACATATGGGATATTATTATACGCGAGAGGGATTGGGTATCAAATTTTGTGGAGCATTTTGGTATTTTATCCACTGAGAATTTGTAAATTTTTTGAAAAACACATTAATTTAGCCAAAAAAAAATGTACTTTCAAAATTGTATCCGATTTTGTTTTAACCCCTGTAAAACAATTAAAGAGTTAACAAACTTCATAAAAGTTGTTTTATGTACGTTGAGGGGTGTAGTTTCTATAATGGGGTAATTCATGGGGTTTTACTTTTATTTAGGCCTCTCAAAGTGATTTGAAACCTGAGCAGGTCCCTCAATAGCAGGATTTTGCGTTTTTTATGAAAATGTGAAAAATCGCACCTAACGTTCAAAGGCCCATAACATCTTACAAAAATAAGAGTATGCATAAAAAACCATGCCCACATAAAGTAGACATTCGGTTAATGTTAGTTATTAAGATTTTTGCTGTTATGACTATGTGTGGAAAAAGTAGAACATTTTGAAGTTCGAAAATCGAGAATTTTTCCAAAATTTCACCAAATATCTGATTTTCTCATAAATAAATGCAAAACATACCACCAAAATTTTTCAACTAACACAAAGTACAATGTGTCATGAGAAAACAGTTTTAAAATCACTTGGCTATGTTAAAGCGTTTCAAAGTTATAACCATTTATAGTGACACAGGGCAGATTTGAAAAAATGGGCCGTGTCAGGAAGGTGAAAAGTGGCTTCAGCGTTAAGGGGTTAAATGGTATATAAAGAGGAAATGTTTACCTTTTATCATCCTGAAAAAATATTTCCCCACAGAGGAGCATTAATTTCTATAATGATCTACATGTGCAAGGTAGCCTTAAGTCACTGTAATTAGAGCTCTTACTGCTTGACCCCATAATTCACTTATCCATTGTCATAATAATAAATAAGTAAGTATAAATCATAAATGAATAATAACACCTTTGACTTATGACAAGACTATTGATAGACACTAGAGATAACATAGAATGCAACTGCTTATTATGTAAATTATATGTCTTATATAGTGAACCCTAGAAAGGGTAATTGTTTTGGACAAATAAAGCATAGATTTGTGATACAACTATTTATGCTTTTCAAGCTGCCATCTCTCTTTATGACCAAATTATATTTCAAAGTAAAAGGTAGTAAAAAGAGACATGTTATTCAGAATAACAGAATCTAGGAATGTTTCCAAATTTCACAATGGATGCTTTCTGACGGGCAGTATAATTATAGACCCTTTCACCAAGCTGCAGACAATAAACTTTACCACTTCCCTTAACTGAATGATCAATGAGAAAAAAAACATAATTGTTACTATCAGGAAGTTGCTAAAAATAAAATAGAAGACATTTCGGATGAAGACAGTACTGAATTATTTACAGACTACATATTCAGCATTAAACACTTCATGTATGCCAGATCATTATCATTTATTACACAAATACATCAAGGGTCTTCTATTTTTCAGGAGAATGTTTATCTATCAAACAGGTTGTGAGAACCACACATTAGATTGTTTTGGCAAATGTCAAATGGTAGAAATAGCTTTGTTTGTATTACAAATGAGCGTAAACACTATTGGGGCAGAATTGTAGGAAGAGTCCAAATGCAAATGGCATATTAGAGCAAGACTTATCACAGAAATAATCAGAGCAGTTTTTAGCTGTATTCCAATATCTGCATTTCTCTTCTTATCAAATGGACATTCTCTATATTTCTTTATTTTGGAAGCAAACATGTTTGGTGGACTGTACCATAATAAGTCAGTCTTTTTATTTTGGGCTTCTTAGATGCAATGTTTTTCAAAACAATATTTTTTTAGTTAAAGCCTAACTGCAAAAAGATGGAAAGAAACTTAAAGTAACAGGAAGAGAAATTACTTAAAGGGTGTTCCGACCATTCCAAAGAACATCATTAAGATATACTATTACTTGTTGGTCATGTCAGCTGGACTTCTGAAATCTCTACCAACACCTAAATAAAATAATATTGTTCTCTTGAGTGGGTGGAGATTCTGTTTCAGGAAATCATCTGATGTAAAGTTAACATTGTACAGTGATAATACTGAGCAACCATCCTACATATAATTTCAACAAATTGATTTCATGGTAGATGCACTTATCTATTGTGCTGTCGTGCAGGAAAAATCCTCTTTATTTCTAGAGTCTGCATGTGGCACATGTATCTGCATGTATCTCCATATTTCCCATGCTAGTTGCTCTCCTATAAATCATATTAGTATAGTTGGATAGAAAATACTAGACTGGCAGTAATCAAATGGTGGACTGGAAGCAAACAGAGTTTCTTTACATTCTTGAGGATTATTCTCCTCTTAGAAAAATTACTTATTTCTTTACTGGATATGGACAGGGGTGAACCTAGCCTCTCTGCTGCCTGAGGCAAACTATAGAAAAACACCCCCTCCCGCATCCAGCCAAATAGCTAGTTACTATGATTATTGCAAACAATCAATTGGAACCCCCACGGACCACAAGAAGGAGGGTCCTTGTATTGCAAATTGAAAGAGCAGCTGTTCACGTTTGCTCCCTGCTGCTTTGCTCATCTCAATGGCACTGTTGGAGACATCCGAGCGCCATCTCCATCAGTGCCATAGACAATGAACAGAGCGCCAGAGCGCATGTCCTTTCTGGTGTTCCATTCATTTGTTGTACTACGATCAACGTTCTCGTGGTCCATGACCCCCACTGATCAACAAGTTATCCCCTATTGTGTGGCAAATCTATGAAAGGGGTTTTCCCACGAAGAAAAGGGCCTAATTTGCTGATCAGTGAGGTTTTAGTGCTGAGACCCCACAGATCACGAAAACGAGGGGTCCAACGGACTAATGTCAGACTAATGGAGCAGCCGAATGCGCATGACGATTCTGCTCCATTAATCTCTATGAAGCTGACGGAGATTGCTGAGCACTGCGTTCACCGATCTCAATCAGCTCCATAGAGATTAATGGAGCAGAACGGTCATGCACAGCCGTCTGCTCCATTAGTCTGACGGAGCAATGAAAGATCCGATGGAGGTCCCTGGGACCCCATTGGACCCCTTGTTTTCATGATCTGTGGGGGTCTCAGCACTAATGAGCAAGTTAGGCCCTATCCTGTGGATATGGGCTAACTTTTCTTTGTGGGAAAAACCCCTTTAAGACTGGTCTTTTAAATGCCAGTAGTAGATTTGTGTGCAAACTCCACCATTTCGGACATAACACTAGGTCTGTTCCGCACATATGCATACACATGCTCTACACACACATTCCAGACACATGATATATATATATATATATATATATATATATATATATATATATATATATATATATATATATACATTGCAGACACAAGCTAAACATACATTTTATTGACACAAGCTCTATGTATATATTTAAGACACAAGCTCTACATACATGTTACGTACACAAACTCTACATATACATTACAGACAGAAGCTATACTTATTACAGACACAACCTCTACATACAAACTCTATTGTAGACTTACCTCTAATGCAGATTGTTAGAGGTGGTCAGACAGTCAGTAAGGGACATTGTCTCTCTCACACCAGGATAACAGTGCAGGCTGCAGCAGTAAGAGGGAGCACAGAACAGTGCAGACACTCAGAGCACTTCCTGCTCTTCTCTCTTTCCTGTCCCCTGGCTCCCTCCTCCTCTCACTTCTGTTCCGTCTCCTCCAGCAGATAGTGTCATGCAGCAAAAGCTTCCTCTGTGAGAGGAGCTGCTTCCTCTGCACATGAGGTGTTAAAGGACCCCTAGGAGCCACTGACAGCACTTCCATGGTACACAGAAGCACAGGAATTGTGGGCGGGGCCTCATTAATGAGTGAAGGAAGCGGAAGATCCTGACTGTACTGAGCAGTGCAGCAGATTTTACTCCAACTGCAGAGCTGCCTGTGCAGCACAGTTGACAGTGGCTCCACACTAATGTTGGTCTCTATTGAGCCTGCCGCCCCCTCCTCCTACTGACTAATGCCTAGCCAGGACATGCCATGGTCATGATTATTTTAACACGACATGTCCTGGCTCAGACTGGCTGCTCTTTACCGACATCAGTGGCCTGCATGATGCCGCCCTCATTGACCACCAGAGGGCGCCGCCTGAGACGAAAGTCTCGCCTCATGGGTGGTGCGCCCCCTGGATATGTAGCAATAAAATCTTGGTATTGTGAGTTAACTTCCCCTCATCCATATCCCAAGTTACCTTTAAATGAATTGTAAATCAGCAGTACTGGATAAGTTATAGATCTTTACAATCATAAAGGAGTTTTGCCACAGTGGCACAATAGGGAATCACAAGTGACATGTTCCATGCTGCTGATTTCTACAATTGTTTCATCCTATGAGCTGTAGCAGAATGGTCATAGTCAATGGTCAATGGTCAAGCCAATACTGGAAGTCGATATTACAGGCTAGCTAAGGGGAACTTGCAGCTTACATGTCTGTTAATGTTTTGGATAGGATATAAATCTTCATGGTAAAACCCCATTTGGGGCTGGTATATACAAAGATTTGGGTTCTTTGAATTACCCCACAGACCTGAGGTCCTACAGACCAACAATTGAATGTATGTGGGTCTCCTAACTCTTCCTTCCATGTGACATCAGCTATAGAATTTCATTTAAAATTTTAATTTTAAAGGGTGAGATAATAAGTCACCATTGGTGTCTAGCAAATGTTTTATGTATGATTGGCCAAGTGGAAATGTGTACAGAGAATTTATAATCAATATATATTGTTCAATTGGACAAGATCTTATGTTTAGCCTGTCTTCAACTGCCTGTCTTTTCTAATTCCAGGTAAGGCCTCATAAAGTCCAATTTTCAAGATTTTTCTTAGAAAAAGAACTTATTAATTCTTATAGCAGTGATGCCTTTCATTTAAGATCTTAGGTAAAGAACTGTGCTCTCGTATTTCTACATTGCGATCCAGAGCCAAGATTGTCCTGTACTGTCATGTATTTATATGCACTTATTATTTATTCATTTGGTTTCAAAACAAATTTGAAAGTTAAAATAAAAGTAGTGCTTCCCCTTGTCTCTGATGGTAATAATAGTCAAGAAAGGTAAAGAATATATTTAAACTGGCAACTACTGTATACAAGGACTCTCACTTTCACACTTTCATACAAGTATTTTAAGAATAACTAATTTTGGTTACACTCTGTGGATTCATTGTTAAGCTAAAATAACCATACTTTTTAATATTTATATGTGCAATTTTCAGTCTGCCTTAACAATTCTCGTGAGTTTTCAAATTTGTAATTCACGTGTGCAAATATGTTTTCTTGTGTTCCTACAAAATGTACAATCCAACAATCATCTTTTTACATCTACATAAGCGGCTAATGAACATTAAAATTGAACTCACAGATTTTAAAGGGGTTTTCCAATCTGGGCTCCCAACCCCCTAGATTCACTGTTCCTCACCACTGGATTGCTTCATGACATGCTGTAACTACCTGACATTTCATATGTAAAAACTATGGGGGATATTTATCTTCTCTCTTTCTAGTTTTCTAGTTGTCTAGTTTCTTTTTTTGTCAAATTCCTTAGTCCAATTTGTCTTAGGTGGATTCACCTTGTGTTAAATTACACCTGTGCCAGTTAGTCTAACAATACTCCCTGGTGTACAGGATGCAATTTACAAAAAAAAGTCCCCAATTTTTGTGCATAAAAGTCTCACAGTCCAGTAAATCTCTCACTTTCTTTACATAATGCTTTTGGTTATAGCACATGGCAGCTGAAAGACAGTTCAGAAGCAGTTTTTTTTGTAACTCGCATCAAACTTGCATCGTGTGCTGACTGGACCGTCTGGACCAAATGCTCATTAACCACAACTGAACTGCGCACGTCAGTTTAGTATCAGTTTATGAGATGCATATATCAAACTCTCTTATGGGCAATAGGCCTAAGGCAGATGAATTAAATGAAGGGTAAATGTCTACTTGGTAATAATAATTTATACTACCAGTATGAAAACATAGATGTTTTACAATACACTTGCTGCTGTACATCCTGCAGAATGAACCCATTGGCATCCCATGGATACAGGATGTGCCAAAGGAGCCTCTGTTTTGCATTTGTCAGACCACTATGAATATAAATCCTTTCTTTTTTAACTAAAGTATAGTATCTAACAGTATAGTCTGTATATTTTTTACTACACCAGTAATTATAAAACATATGTAAACTGTTCAGTATGTTAGGTTAGGAATGGTCAATTTACCATGTACACCACTGTATGTTTACTCAGTAACAAACATTGTAACCTTCTTTTATAGCTCATGTCCCTTTGAAAAAAGTCCTATATAGAGGCGGTCCCCTTCTTAAGGACACCCGACTTACAGACAACTCCTAGTTAAAAACGGACCTCTGGATGTTGGTAGTTTACTGCACTTTAGCCTTAGGCTACAATAAACAGCTTTAAAAGTTATGAAAGGTGTCTGCAATTAAGCTATATTGTTAATCCTGGTTGTTATGACAATCCAACATTTTTAAAATCCAATTGTCACAAAAAAACAAAAAAAAATTCTGGCTAGGGTTACAATTATAAAATTTACAGTTATGACTTACATATAAATTCAGCTTAAGAACAAACCCAAAGAACCTTTCTTGTACGTAACCTGGGGACTGCCTGTATAGTTAAATTCCTTCAGGATTTTCCAATATAAGTTGAGGTATGATCTTAAATCCAAAAATATTATAAAAAATTATAGCAGCTAAACCATTGTGTTATGCAGATATGTTATGGATTTTAATTTTGCAGATTGAAAAGTAGCTTAGGTTAACAATTTTTAGGTGGTTGTAAGTTTCTAATGAATATGAAAATGTGTGATTTAATTGTTAATAATCATATGTGTTTAACAATCCCTCTTTCACAAACTGATGTTTCCTAATCCTCCACCTGTCTGCTTGATCACTATAAACAATAATGGGATCTAGTAAATAAGGTTGGAAAAAAACATCAGTTCGTTGAGTCCAACCAATTAATCCTTTATTATACAGGGGTGGTCCAGAGTATGGCAAAAATACATTGAAGATTGATGCCAACTAGGCCAAAGTACAAATCCTATATCCCACCACAATGCCAAAATCTTCCAGTATTGCTAAAACTTGATGCATGTGGTTTAGAAAAAAAGCAACAATCTTATCTATCTACTCTGTTGATAGATTAAACAATAGAGGGGATAACCCTTGATGTGTTATTTAATTGTTTACAAAAACTTTCTTATCGACAACTCACTAATTTTACTATTTACTATTAATACAAATGACATGCATAAAAATGTATATACAATTGAAAAACTGTGCATATAAAAAATACCTTAGTAACTATGCTACTGTGAAATAAAATATTTACCTTCACAAGTTGGTAAGGAACCCTCAAACTGGAGTTGAGTAACCAATTTGCATGTCAGAATGTCATTTCCTACTAAGGTAAACCCTTGATGGCACTTGTATTTCACAAAGTCACCTAAAATGGAAATACAATCAAATGAGGCTCCAATTAAAGTAAACCTTGTTTTATTTCAAAAGTTAGATATTACCATACCTTTCATTTGAAACTGAAATATTCTGTTCTTTTGAGCCTATGAACATTAGCTCTGCAAATGTCTCCATGGTAATATATAAAAAGAACAGACAACCCCTTATCAAATTTGATCTTGTAATCCTACTTCTTCAATCTACATTCTAGTTCCCCCAATTTACATTTCATAGATAAGAAATAAGAAACTGATTAAATTACTCTACTAATTCAATGGTTTGTACAATTTATAGAGAAAAAGGTCCTTATTTATTGTGATTTACTGGTAATTTTTAGGAGCTACTGTTAGGAGGTTACTGTTATTAAATCAAATAAACAGAACATGAAATATAGGAGAATAAGTTGCAATACCTATTTCAAAGTCATCACCATCTGAAATTATATCGGCTTCTGAAACAACTGCCGGTGGGGGACATTTTTTTAATGGATAAGCTGCAAGGAAAAGAGCAGGTGTAAATTTGCATATACATTAGACATGTAGGCATGATAATATGTTGCATTTATGGTAAAACATTTAAAATGTTGTCAATATTTTAAAATATTCTTATACTACTGTAGAATATTGAACCCATAAGCAGCTAAGCTTCTGCTATAGTTGATCTGCATTTTATGTGATTTTAGCATTCTATGCTGGACCATTTAGACAGAAAGGGCATACTATGTTTACATACTGTATAGATTTAGTTGATTAATACTTTTTCGCTAAATGAATTTCAATTTTTACATAATTTTGCACAAACAAGTATCATGTGAGGGCACACGTATTTTTTTACATACCGTGAAAATTCAAGACAAAGAATCCTCCAGTTGAAAAGTCACTGTGAAACTTGATAAGTACTTGATTGGATGTGCTATATGCTGTTTCAAGAGCTGTATTTCCACTGAAGACTCCTAGCTGTGGGGAATTTTGGTCAACTCCATCCCTAAAATTAAAATAAAAGTGATAAAAAGTCTATCTTGTATCAAAAATTACATGTAGTATGTTGAAATTATTATATTTTTGGGTCATTTGTATAACTGTCCAAGGATGAGCATAATTCTGTACATTGTATCTAGTGATTACATTAAAAAAGCACCATTCAATAAAAGTTCTATGTTGTCATTCTGGTGACCTATGACAGAATCAAAAATTCATTTCATGTTGTCTTTGTAGGCAACAATGTCTGAATTTTAAATTATTTTTATTCTTTAGTGATATGTGTTCAAGTACATCAGGGATTAGCAAGGGGTTGCTGAAAACCATTTAACCCATGGCCTTTAATTGCTTTCTCTGAAGTCTTTTGACCACCTGAGTCAAAGTTTGACAGTGAATGTCTGAATAAAATGTCTTGTATATTACTTTACAGAAGATTGTGACCGTGTTACAAATGAAATCCCTGTATTCTTCTATAAAGCAATCTGCACAATGGAAAATCTATAATATCCATAATATCCTTATAGAACAATAAAATACTTTGTACAAGTTCAATGATGCTGTGTTTTTTCTAAAGACTACAGGGTTAGTATTAGTTCATTTTCTGTATTGGAAGATCTGATTCTGTCATTAATAATAGTTATTTACTTTAGTGAAGTAGCCCATACCTATAAGCGACTTGGTATTTTTCTTTATATGGTTTACATATTGTGGGGTGTAAACTAAGGATAAATTGCACAGCATGGTTTATTTAGCCTTTTTTATGATAACTTAATATAGTGTTACATGTGCAGCACTTGTGGTCTAGCCACTCTAGATCACAGCGTACCTATACAAATAAAACAAGGCTTTACAGACTAATAATATAATCAAATTTAATTAGAATTATTAATTGAAGTGAGGGCCCGGTTTGCCAAAGTTTACAATCTATGAGAGTGAAGGGTGAAACAGAAGTGACTTATACGTGTCAGGCTTCAGGGGTAGTGGACCCACTGGACCACCACAGACAAAGCCGACACCTGGGACCAGAATCTAAGTGGTACCCAGTTTTCACCAAAGACCGCCGCAAAGGGGGTTGGTCTTGCTGCGGCGTGGTATCACAAGGTCATACCACATGTGGAACTTTGTCCGCGGTGGCAGCAAAGGCGAGGTAGAGAGATGTTAAGCAGAATCGTAATCGGGGACAGTCGGGCGGTCAGGATAGGCAGCACAGGATCAGAGTCGGGGACATAGCAATAGATCAAGGTAGGCAGCAGAGAAGCGAAGACAGGAACGGTACTGAGGTCACAACGGGAAATCACAATAAAAGCACAGGGCATGAGACAAAGCTTTCTCTAGGGCAGCTTTCTCTAGAATTCTGAGAAATGGACAGCGCCAGTTAACGGAGCGCTGTCCCTTAAAATTTTCTGAAGCTGGCGTACATGTGCCCAGGGAGACGGTGATGCGTGCGCATGGCTCGAGGACCAAGATCAGGAGCGGGGACAGGTAAGAAGCATGGACATTGCGCCAGCGAGTATGAGGGCACACGGGTGAGCCCATGACCCAAGATATGGGAGCTCCCATGACAGTACGATGGTTCAGGCATTCTTTAGGATAAAAAAAAAATAAACAGATAAATAATGATGAATCAACCAGTCACCAGCTACAGGAGGATAAATCAGTGGAGAATTTGAAAAAAGAAAGTGAAATTTACATGCAGTTAAAGAATATGACAGACCTGCCTGAAATAATGAGTTTTTAGGGTTTGCTTTAAATTTTGGTAGTTAGGTATTAGCCTGATAGATCAAGGTAGTGCATTCCAAAAATAGGTGCAGCTGAGGAGAAGTCCTGGCGATGTGAATGGGAGGTTTTAATTATTGAAGAAAGTCTGTTTTCTGTCAGACTTTGATCTACAAAGAATGTTCAAACTGCTTGCACATGTATTTATAAAGAGTCCGAGACACATTTGTGTTGCAGCTGCTCTACGCCTGATGCAACAAAAAGAGGAGTTCAGGTACACAGTTAGATCATGAATTCAGAATCAGATTTGTGTTGCACACTCTATGTTAAAGGTGCACCAAAAAAAGTTGGTGCATTCTGCTAGAGCAGTGTAGGGGGCGCCAGATTCATGAAGTACGTGCATCACATTTCATGAATCTGGCACGCTCTGCACTCTTGTGCAGTTTGCACTGTTTTTGATAAAAAGAATGTTTATATCCTGCATGATGTGACACGATCAGGATGGGTTTCAGTATCAAAAGGTTGACTAGCACAGTTAAATTCACATATCATCATAGCACAGTATTGTGTTTGTGTCAATATAAAGAAAAATGCAAGTAGCATTGAGAAGCATGAGAAGACTTTTTATGTCCCAATTGTGCTACAGGGAGCTTAATAGATTCCTCCTATTGACTATTTACGTAGACACTAATAAAACAAGACATTTGTGTCCATGCTAATGTTCACAGAACAGGTTAGATTGTGCTAAATAATTCCACATTAAAAACAAAAACAAAAAAAATAAAAAATAAAAAACCAAAACACAATCTATAGAAATCAACATAAATACACAGTAGTACAATCTACCAATTGCTTATGCAAAGTCTTGTTAAATTATTCGTAACCTGATCATATAAATCATGAAGAATTATGATTTTTCCTTCCACTATGTGCACTATACCATATGTTAGGTTTAAATGTGTTATTTCACAATTCTGCTCATTTTCGTCATTGGTAAAATGCCTCTAACTCTGCCTAGAGCAATCAATATGGTGACATGAGAAATGCAGTTCTCATACTAACTGTACGGCATTTCATACTATATTAGCCATCTTTGCTAGAAAATGTTTAATAAGATGTGAGAGTTCCAGAGAAGTAAAATGTTGATGATTGATTACTTATTTAATGTGTGCTATGCATGTATCTATAAAAATTGATTTGTTTTCCGAATTCATGTTTTGACCTTATGTGTTATTATTTTACTTCTTAAAAATGTCAAGCTGCAGTCCCACATCCATTACATAGTTGCAGACTCAAGGAAAAAATAATCAATTTAAAAGCAATTTATTTACGATGGGTCACATACCATACTGCAATGTAATCATTCACTGGTTCGGTCTGAAGTAAAGTAAAGTTAATATAAACCCCATGACCCTGTAGGACAGAAATGAGCCAAGCACAGTCCTTAGAATTGGGATATTCATCTGGAAATCTTGGTGAATAAATGGTTCCATTTTCTGATGATACATTGTATCCACAAGGTGCTGAAATAAAAACACACCAAATCACTAGACAATATGCGTAACATCCATATCAACAGAATAAATACTGTACATCAGAAAGTATAGCAGTCAGATTGATATAAAACTGCAAGTATCTATGCATTAGAAGAATCAATTGAGCTCACCCCTCCAATCTTACAATGTAGGCGCAATGTGGGTCAAACAGACTTTTATATTGCATCCTATAGGTGCTGTGGGAGACCTGTTCAGCCTCCAAAGTGTTTCCAAAGCAGAAAATAAATGATCACATCATTCTTTAAATCATATTTTTCTAAAAACATATCCATGCAACTATCTGTTGGCTTACGTGTTTCAGGAGTACAAGTTCTCCTAGTCATAGTACAAGCCTAAAACATGTAAAACAACAGAAAGCCAGAAGGACATTTGTTTTTGGGTTAACCTATGAGCAGCTATGGTCACCAAAATCGTGCCGCCTATATAGAAAGACAGCAGTCTATCATTCTGTGCCATGATATAGGAGGCTGAATTAGAGATCCCCAGCAAAAACTTTTCCCTGGGCCCAGTACATAAAACTGACTTAATGTTCTCAAAAAGAAAAAACATAGCTAACTATCTATGATCAACAGAACCGTCATTATTTTATGTTTCCAGTTGTTAGGAAATCATAATCTTTCTAAAAAAACATATGTCACCAATCCTGACAGGTCTATACTATAAAATATTATATTCTCCATATAATTGTGGCACATCTTTCTCATAACTGTGTTTTATACTGTTCTAATTTAATCTATTGAAATATATTCATACATGGTTGTTACCATTTCACTTGTCATAGTGTATGTCCCTTTACTTCTGGTTTTAGACACTAAACTCAGACATTGAAAGAATATGTAGGGACACAATATCAACTGGGAACTCCTGCTTAACTTATTCATACAAAAGTAGAAACTAAAATATGCCAATTTGCCTAGTGCAAAGGTCGCCTTTAATGCATTTTAAGGATAATGTGATTATTTTAAAAAATGAATCTTGCGGAATATTAAAAAAGTAGTGAATATTTTATGCATTCATGCAGCTGAACAAGTTAAGAAGCAATTTGATCCCGTAAAGGCAGGGGCAGAATCTGCAGTGCAGGCTTCCCTCTCAGCTCTCCAGTAATATATACATCAATAAGTGAGTGAAAAGACATTAATCCAGTCACCTCTCCTAAGAGGGATAGATTGATCAGAGCTATTTGACAGGTCCTGTAAGTACCCCTATCATTGAGTAAACCTGACTGTGTCATGCCACCATCCTCGTGCCTTGTACCTTGCAGTCACAGATAACGGAATAGAGATAAAAAGGCAGAAAGCACTAAAGACACCCACTATCCCTATCATTTTGTAGCCCTGAGCTGTAATTCCACTTTGAAGTTACTAATACATGAACATTTTTAATTGTGATTGCAATTATTGCCATTACTGAAGCCATTAATCACTGCAGGGACGGATATTATTGTAAGAAACTTAATATAGTTTCATAAACATCACAAAATTTGCTCCTCTAATTAACAATCTAAAAAAGGTGGAATGAAAGTGAAATGCAAAAGGCAACATCCTGTTTTACCTTCGTCTAAAAAGGCTGGTGCTTCACTTTAGGAATAATTAATGTAGTCATTAGTTTTGTTTAAATGAAGGTACAGTGTGTTACAGTTCAATTAAGCTGAGCGCTATAAAATGAGCATTATTGTGGGTCTTTTTTCATGACTACAAAGTTATTGACTACTTTTGCTTCAGATTATTAACCTTAGCAACAAAGGTTTTGTGAAGCATAAAACGCAGACACAATCATTGCACTATGAGAAACTGCTGAATACTTCCATAATAATGAAACATTGGGGCTAATGAATCACACGGCAAATAGCCCTGTTTATGGCATCATATTTAGTTGTCTCCAGAGAGAGAAGGTGCAAGTTGTAATGTTAATCTCCACAAGGATAAATAATTGCTGGTTAGGAGAGCATTGTTATTTATACAGGTGGAACAATGCACTTGGAAGATCTGCGGGTAAGAAGATTGACTTTCTGTGCTTGAATTACAATGTCAGCACTCTATACTTTTAGACCCAGTATTAATTAATATTTCTCCTTTTAAAAATATTATTCACTAAGAAGCTTAAACACAAAGTCATTGGCAAACATGCTCTTAGGATAATGCACTTACCTTCACATCTTGGAAAAGGATAGTTCCAATTTCTATTAATACCATGCTGGCAAGTGAGAACAGCATGTCCTATCAGAACATATCCTGGATAACATTCAAAAGTTATTGATTGTCCCACGCTATAATCAGAATTAATGATGTAGCCATTCTTAAATGGATGAGGGTCTGGACAATTTTGCAATTCATAAGCTGAAAAATAAAGTCAACAGATGAAATAAATTGAAGTGATAGCCAGAGACAATTTTAGAAACACAAAGCAGGGAATAAATATAAGTTACTGCAGAAATGAATACATAAATGGATCCGAGAGCCGGAAGATAGTGTTAAATGCACTTCTCCACTAGACTGTTACTTTGCTGCCTGCTGCCCCCATTAGGGAGTCCAATCAGTTTACAGCTGTGTACTGTGGCGACTGCTTGAACAGTAGCTTTATTAGGCTGTATATGGATTGGACCCACTGGTGGAAGCAGCAGACAGCAAGGATTTATAAAAGTAACAGTGTTATGGGAGTACAAAGCCTAACATAATACATTTGTTGCAAGTACTAAGGTTCTCAGGGTGTATCTTTTATGTGGCTTTAAAATAAGCACTTATGTGAAACTAACTTCCCATCTACTTTGATAAACTCTTACTGCAAAGAATGACATAGGAAACAATTGATATATATACAGGCAGTCCCCGGGTTACGTGCAAGATAGGATAGGTTTGTTCTTAAGTTGAATTTGTATGTAAGTCAAAACTGTATACTTTATAATTGTATTTCCAGACAATTTTTTTCCCCCCAGTGACAATTCGAGTTTCAAAATTTTTTGCTGTAATGGGACCAAGGATTATCAATAAAGCTTCATTACAGACACTTTTAAGCTGATTATTGCAATCTGGGACTATAGTAAAGCATCCAGAGATCACAGTGGGCAGAGGGGTCTGTCTGTAATAATGGGTCATCTGTAAGTCGGGTGTCCTTAAGTAGGGGACCGCCTGTATATGTATATATATATATATATTTATATATATATATATATATATATATATATACACTCACTGGCCACTTTATTAGGTACACCATGCTAGTAACGGGTTGGACCCCCTTTTGCCTTCAGAACTGCCTCAATTCTTCGTGGCATAGATTCAACAAGGTGCTGGAAGCATTCCTCAGAGATTTTGGTCCATATTGACATGATGGCATCACACAGTTGCCGCAGATTTGTCGGCTGCACATCCATGATGCGAATCTCCCGTTCCACCACATCCCAAAGATGCTCTACTGGATTGAGATCTGGTGGAGGCCATTTGAGTTCAGTGAACTCATTGTCATGATCAAGAAACCAGTCTGAGATGATTCCAGCTTTATGACATGGCGCATTATCCTGCTGAAAGTAGCCATCAGATGTTGGGTACATTGTGGTCATAAAGGGATGGACATGGTCAGCAACAATACTCAGGTAGGCTGTGGCTTTGCAACGATGCTCAATTGGTACCAAGGGGCCCAAAGAGTGCCAAGAAAATATTCCCCGCACCATGACATCACCACCACCAGCCTGAACCGTTGATACAAGGCAGGATGGATCCATGCTTTCATGTTGTTGACCCCAAATTCTGACCCTACCATCCGAATGTCGCAGCAGAAATCGAGATTCATCAGACCAGGCAACGTTTTTCCAATCTTCTACTGTCCAATTTCGATGAGCTTGTGCAAATTGTAGCCTCAGTTTCCTGTTCTTAGCTGAAAGGAGTGGCACCCAGTGTGGTCTTCTGCTGCTGTAGCCCATCTGCCTCAAAGTTCGATATACTGTGCGTTCAGAGATGCTCTTCTGCCTACCTTGGTTGTAATGTGTGGTGATTTGAGTCACTGTTGCCTTTCTATCAGCTTGAACCAGTCTGCCCATTCTCCTCTGACCTCTGGCATCAACGAGGCATTTCCGCCCACAGAACTGCCGCTCACTGGATGTTTTTTCTTTTTGCGGACCATTCTCTGTAAACCCTAGAGATGGTTGTGCGTGAAAATCCCAGTAGATCAGCAGTTTCTGAAATACTCATACCAGTCCTTCTGGTACCAACAACCATGCCACGTTCAAAGGCACTCAAATCACCTTTCTTCCCCATACTGATGATCGGTTTGAACTGCAGGAGATTGTCTTGACCATGTCTACATGCCTAAATGCACTGAGTTGCCGCCATGTGATTGGCTGATTAGAAATTAAGTGTTAACGAGCAGTTGGACAGCTGTACCTAATAAAGTGGCCGGTGAGTGTATATATATATATATATAGATATATATAGATATATATATCTATATATATATATATATATAGATATATATTGTGACACAGTCAGGGGTTTGTTGCTGGATGGGAGGTATTATCCTCTCAGCTTGTGTTGCTCAGAGTAATGCAGCAAGCTGAAATCAAGCACCGGACCAAACTTCAAGCACCGGTCCAAACCGGGTTTTCAGGGTGTTCCAGCTAACAAAGCTGAGCTGGAAGTGTGCACAAGAGAGTGGAGTGAGCTCTAGTCTCGGAGGGAGAAGCTTGTTCCAAGAGCAAACACGTGTCCTGTCTATGGAGGACAGGTTGGCTGTTTTGGACTTTAAATGGACTAAGTGCTATGCAGCAGCTGCTGCAAGGTGTGAACATACACCAACAATTTGGACTATTTGTGAAGACCCTGCTACTGGGTGAGAAGGCCAAGCCTGGTCTGTATGTTTATGTTTTAAACAAGCATGAAGACAATGCTGGATTTTTGTTCCATTTGTTTTGTGGTGTGAATAAACACTGAACTGAACTGAGAACTGTCTCTTTCCCTCTGTCTGCGACCGCTACCTAGCTTATACCTGAGCAATACCCCACAATTGGTGGCTTGGAGCGGGCAAAACGCAGTGAGGGTGGTGCAAAACCGGAGTTCTTTTTTTTTTTTTTTTTTTTTTTTTCCTGGGCACCATTGCATGTCGTGGATTAAACCTGCAAAGTTTCAGCTAGCATCACCGGACAAGATGGAGGAGCTGATTAAACAACTTGTGCAAGCTAATGTTCAACAGCAGATGGCACACTCTGAGGCTATGCAGGCCCAGCAACAGACTAACGACTTACTGCTACAACAAATAAAGGCGCTGCGTGAGACTCCAACAGTGGTGACCCAGCTACAGCCTGCGGCCAGAGAGAGAGTCCGAACTGCGCTGAGAAAGCTGACAGCGGAGGATGACGTAGAGGCCTTCCTGGCGGTGTTCGAGAGAACGGCAGAGCGTGAGGGGCTGCAGCCTGACCAGTGGGCTGAAGTGGTGGCCCCGTTCCTGACTGGCGATGCGTTAAAGGCATATTTTGACCTCACTCAGGAGGATGCCCTGGACTACAAGAAGTTGAAAGGTGAGATCCTGGCACGCATGGGGGTCAATGTTTATGTGCGGGCCCAACGTGTATATCAGTGGGGGTTTGTGGAATCCCGAGCTGCCAGGTCTCAAGCTTATGACCTACTGCACCTGGTAAAAAGGTGGCTTCAGCCTGAGACTTTAACCCCAGCCCAAATAGTGGAGAGGGTGGTGCTAGACCGTTTTGTGCGCACTCTGCCGGTTGCCATTCAGCGCTGGGTAGGTCAAGGTGACCCAGGTAATTTAGACCAGCTGGTTGGTCTGGTGGAACGTTACATAGCCACCCAGGACTTTGTGCGGGACTGTACCCCTACACGTAAGCCACCCCGTCCCTCACCCCCACTTGCAGTGACTGAGGAAAAGCCCCGACCTTCTGCTGGGAGTAGCTCCCCAACGATGTCCAAACAACGTTCCACAAAGATTCGTGAGGTCCCCACACTCCGCTGTTGGCGCTGTCATGTCCTGGGACATGTGGCTGCAAATTGCCCCTTGACCTCCGAACCTATGGACTGTGGGTACGCTCGCCGTACTTCCTTCTATGCATGGCCTGTATGTACCGCTGACGTCCTGGATGCAGATAGGGCACCTCCCATGTGCCCAGTGTCCGTTGATGGGTGCAGGGCTAATGCACTACTTGACTCAGGGAGCCTAGTGACCATAGTACGGGATACCCTGGCGCTACCCTCTCAGTTCACTAGTCGCAAGGTTCGAGTATTGTGTATTCATGGAGACTTAAAAGATTATCCAACCGCACTGGTGGTCATAAAAACACCTGCTGGGAGGAAAGTCCACGAGGTGGCAGTAGCATCAAATCTGCCCTATGACCTAATTATAGGAAGAGACTTTCCATTATTCTCTGCACTATGGCCATCGTTACTGCATGTCAGTCCCCAGGGGTCAGGGAGAGCAATAGCTGAAGGTCATGTTCCAGACCTAGAACCAGAACCTTGGGAACCCGAGGCGGAAGGGCCAGCGGTAGGGGTGACCGCCACTTCGGTGGATGATGGGGAGACACTACCAATGAATGTAATGGTTGGGGAAGTAGAGGACTTGCCGCCAGGCCCTGAATTGTCAGACTTAAACGTCTCTGGTGACAATTTTGGTACGGCGCAACTCCGGGACCAGACTCTGTCCCGAGCCTGGGGGAATGTGTTAATGGTTGAAGGTGAGCCACAACAACCAGGAGCTGAGGCAGTTTTTCCTCGTTTTGTGGTTCACCATAATTTACTGTATCGGGTCACCCAACTACGGGGTGAGAATGTTGAACAATTAATAGTGCCTCAGGCAT
Source organism: Engystomops pustulosus (assembly GCF_040894005.1). NCBI lineage: Eukaryota > Metazoa > Chordata > Amphibia > Anura > Leptodactylidae > Engystomops > Engystomops pustulosus. The sequence continues at coordinate 141,188,281 of NC_092413.1, read as the reverse complement.
ATCGTAGGATGGTACTGGATCTTGCTCACCAACATGTTTTAGGTGGACACCTTGGGCCGCAGAAAACCCAGGACCGTATACTGCAGCGATTTTACTGGCCCAGTGTGTTCAAAGAGGTGGAAGAGTTTTGTAAGTCCTGTCCGACCTGTCAAATAACTAGCCCCCAGCAGCACTTCCGCAGTCCCCTAGTACCCCTCCCAATTATCGAGGTACCTTTTGAGAGAATTGCCATGGACCTTGTGGGTCCAGTACCTAAATCTGCTAGGGGTCACCAACATATTTTAGTTGTCCTTGACTACGCAACCCGGTATCCAGAAGCAGTGCCACTGCGTCATACCTCTGCCAAACTTATAGCTAAGGAGTTAATGGAGATGTTTTCAAGGGTTGGGATACCTAAGGAGATTCTGACAGACCAGGGGACTCCCTTCATGTCGAAGGTCATGAAGGAACTCTGCAAGTTGCTGGGGATTAAACAGTTAAGGACTTCAGTTTACCACCCCCAAACAGACGGCCTGGTGGAGAGATTTAATCAAACTTTGAAAAATATGCTGAAAAGAGCAGTGTCCAAGGATGGAAGGGACTGGGATCTGCTTCTGCCCTATCTTATGTTCGCAGTGCGAGAGGTGCCCCAGGCCTCTACTGGGTTCTCGCCCTTTGAATTACTATATGGCAGACATCCCCGAGGTTTGCTGGACGTGGCCAAAGAGGCATGGGAGCAACAGCCCACTCCGCATAAGAGTGTCATTGAATATGTCACTAAGATGCAGGAGCGGATGGAGACAGTGTTGCCCCTTGTCAGGGAACATATGGAGGCGGCTCAGCGAGCCCAGAGTCAGGTCTACAATAGAGTAGCTAAGGTACGGAGCTTTAACCCAGGAGACAGAGTCTTGGTTTTAGTACCAACGGTAGACAGTAAGTTCCTCGCAAGGTGGCAAGGCCCTTACGAAATTCTGGAAAAAGTAAGCAATGTAAATTACAAGGTACATCAGCCAGGGCGGCGGAAGCCAGAGCAGGTCTACCATGTCAATTTGCTAAAGCCTTGGAGAGATAGGGAGACCTGCGTTGGGAGCACCCCGCAGCCGGTATGTTTAGGGGAAGGGAAACCAGTACCTCCAACTGTTCCCGGGGAAGCGGCTGCCACAGTGCGCATTGCTGACAGCCTTTCCCCTAAACAGGCTCAAGAGGCCAAGGAGTTCATTAGTCGGAACACGGACGTGTTCTCTGACCTCCCTGGACGTACTTCCGTAATCCAACATGACATTGTCACGGAGCCCCAGGCAAAAGTCCGGCTAAAGCCGTACCGGGTGCCCGAAGCTCGGCGACAAGCCATCACGGAGGAAGTACAGTTGATGCTGCGGCTGGACGTAATTGAAGAGTCAAGAAGTGAGTGGGCAAGCCCAATAGTTTTGATACCCAAACCAGATGGGACGCTACGTTTCTGTAACGATTTTCGTAAACTGAACGAAGTGTCCAAATTTGATGCTTATCCCATGCCCCGGGTGGACGAGCTAATTGAGCGCTTAGGACAGGCCAGGTATTTTTCTACCTTGGACCTCACTAAAGGGTACTGGCAAGTGCCCTTGACGGAGGCTGCCAAGGAGAAAACTGCCTTTATCACACCTGAGGGACTATTTCAGTATAAAGTGTTACCCTTTGGCCTGCATGGCGCCCCGGCCACGTTCCAGCGTTTAATGGACATTGTGCTTCGTCCACATCGGCGTTACGCGTCAGCGTACCTCGATGATATTGTCATTTTCAGTGCTGACTGGGAGAGTCATCTGGCAAAAGTGCAGGCTGTAGTAGACTCCCTCCGTAGGGCCGGGCTAACTGCTAACCCAAAGAAATGTGCCATAGGGCTAGAGGAGGCACGGTACTTAGGCTATATCATTGGGCGTGGAGTCATCAAACCCCAGATGAATAAGGTAGAGGCAATACGGAGTTGGCCACGGCCTGTCACCACCAGGCAAATAAAGTCATTCCTGGGGATGGTGGGGTATTATATGAGATTTATTCCCCATTTTGCTACTGTAGCGGCTCCATTGACAGGGCTCCTGAAGGGACGTAAGACAGTGATGGTTCGCTGGAATGACCAAGCGGAGAAGGCTTTTTCCGCTTTGAAGTCGGCCTTGTGCGGGTCACCAGTCCTGGTGACACCCGACTTCAAGAGGGAGTTTGTAGTACAGACCGATGCCTCTGAAGTGGGCCTCGGTGCTGTACTATCTCAGGAAATTAATGGGGAAGAGCATCCTGTTGGGTTCCTGAGTCGCAAGCTCACCCCAGCCGAAACCAGGTACAGTATAGTGGAGAGGGAGTGCCTAGCCATCAAGTGGGCACTCGAGTCTCTCCGCTATTATCTGTTGGGGAGGAAGTTCCGACTGGTGACTGACCATTCACCTCTCAAGTGGATGAGCCAGGCCAAGGAGAGGAATGCTCGGGTCACCAGATGGTTCTTGTCTCTACAGAACTTCAAATTCACAGTGGAACACAGAGCAGGCCGGCTACAGGGGAATGCAGATGCCCTGTCCCGGGTGCACTGTCTGGCGAGTGTTCATCCCCTCAAGGTTGAACAAAGGGAGGGGGTATGTGACACAGTCAGGGGTTTGTTGCTGGATGGGAGGTATTATCCTCTCAGCTTGTGTTGCTCAGAGTAATGCAGCAAGCTGAAATCAAGCACCGGACCAAACTTCAAGCACCGGTCCAAACCGGGTTTTCAGGGTGTTCCAGCTAACAAAGCTGAGCTGGAAGTGTGCACAAGAGAGTGGAGTGAGCTCTAGTCTCGGAGGGAGAAGCTTGTTCCAAGAGCAAACACGTGTCCTGTCTATGGAGGACAGGTTGGCTGTTTTGGACTTTAAATGGACTAAGTGCTATGCAGCAGCTGCTGCAAGGTGTGAACATACACCAACAATTTGGACTATTTGTGAAGACCCTGCTACTGGGTGAGAAGGCCAAGCCTGGTCTGTATGTTTATGTTTTAAACAAGCATGAAGACAATGCTGGATTTTTGTTCCATTTGTTTTGTGGTGTGAATAAACACTGAACTGAACTGAGAACTGTCTCTTTCCCTCTGTCTGCGACCGCTACCTAGCTTATACCTGAGCAATACCCCACAATATATATATATATATATATATATATATATATATATATATATATATATATATATATATAATAAATATACTAAGTGTATGTCCTAATCTATAAGACATAGTACTATCATGGAACCATGGATAGGTAAATTGTGTATGCAGCCTGCATATTGAAGACTGTTGTATAAGCGATGTAATGGTTTTGCCAATGTATGACCTAGAGGATTCTTGTGGGCAATTCTCTTGCTTGTACAATGTTAAGGGATCTGTTATAGCACATTTGTGTCAACATCAGAGTTCTCCAGTTTCTCATGAAAGCAATCGAACACAATTTCATGCCATATTATATAATCCTTGAGAGGCTGCAATGTCCATTCCCATCACTACCACCACAGTGAATGCTAGCACACATAAATTGGATAGTAAGTATATCCCTTTTAGTATAGTATGTGTTCTTTCTAAGGTAAGATAAGACACATACATACTAAATTCTGTGTGAGAACTTTTATGTGACCGGAGCAATTTTACAGAAAAAATGATTGATAGGCTCAGTGGCATTGACAATGTTGAATTTCATGCTGTTGGGAAAAATACAGATTAAATTTCATAGGCACAAGAATAAGGTGCACAATGTTATTACGGTATATATATAACTATGATATTGTTTTATGCAGATTTATTTACCTTTAACTTATCTGAAATTAAAACAATGGGGCTCATTTCCTAAGGGCTCTGTGGCCGCAGTTTCGTCGGATTTCCCAAATTTTTCCGTTTTGCGCCGAATTCTGCCGGGATTTTGGTGCACGCATCAGCTTTCACAAGACAGAAATGGGGGGCGTGGCCGTCGGGCAACTCGGCGGATTCGGAAAAAACATGGAATTTAAAAGACCACAAAGTGTCGCAAGATCAAGCACTTACATGCACCAGGAAGAAGAAGATGAACTCCGGCGGACCTCGGCGCAGCAGCAACACCTGGAGGATATCAGGCGCACAACCTTAGTGAATCCCGGCAGAACGCGCCGCTGGTTCGCGACTGGTAAGTAAATGAGCCTCAATAAATATGGACTAGAAACTACAGTAATCATCTTATGATATCTGAATGTGTCTAGTCCAGTGGGAAGATAATATTGGACACTCATCATTGATGGGATAAACCAAACCCTTTTCTGTCTAATTTTCCTATAAATGATATGATGGACCAGAGACCAGGCGTAAAACATTACAAATACATAAGCCAGGCGATAATATTTAACCATACATGCTAAACATCTTCAGATGGACACTAACCTTGGTAGCCTTGACATTTTTAAAATAGTATAATTGGAAATTAGTCAATCAGAGCCACAATGATTCGAATATACTAGCTTCTCCAATAGAATAACCCCACAACCATATGGTCATCTACAATCCACATCTAGAAAAGTTGAAACTAATTTCAAGGAAATTACACCCTACTACAAAATGATGACAGCTTAAAATCTTTATTTCCAGACCCTCCTCCTTCTGTGATTTAGACAAACTCCTAATATAAAAAACATCAATGTCTAAAGTTCACTGTCCTCTCCAAAATAAGTTCATTCCCATGCTCCAAGAAAAGATTTTAAAACTGCCCATAAACAATGCCTACTTGTAGGGTTTTCCCAACTTCAGTAAGGTTTACAAAATCCCTTAGAATTTCTGTGTTTAAAAAAGAAATTACATTCTTCATAACTTTGTTAGCCAGTGGTTATATAAATGACGATTGAGAGTGTTCACTAGTCACATTTATAGGCTAACAAAAAAAGGTTGATGACAACTGCTCAATGTTTTTTCATCTTGCATGCTATTTCACAACATCTTAAGAAACACATAACATTTATCATTAGGCGGCTCCTTGGGGCAGTTCTATGTCTGTTTTTGAATCTCCACTGCCCATCATATGCATTAAGTGGCTTTAGCCCTTTAATAAATGTTCTGATGGACTACTTTGTTTGTGTGAAACTTTTTAGCAGTTAAAGGTCCCAAAAAGCCTCAATGTCACTCTTTTGAGTATTTTTTATGCCAAAAAAGTCCAGGAAAAACAATGATAAATAACCCCCATATTCTTACCCAAAATACATAGGGGTGATTTATCTTTCTTTTTTCTTAGTACAAAAAAGTCTAAGATTTTTAAGTAGTCGTGAATTTGCACATTTTTCTGCGACTTTTTTATATTTGAAACACAACTTGTGTGGGATGAAATCTATGATTGATGCAATCTATCTATTGAATGAATCCAGCTGTTTAGACTAAAGTTAGTTGCATTGGTCATCTGCATCTTTTAAAGTTGCAAAAAGGCGTACAAAGGCTCTCCTGGTCTCCAGTGGCTAAATTGGCAGAACCAACCCCTTTTAAAAAAAGTTGTATCCTCCACACCAGGCAGCAATGTAAGACAAACACAGGTCCAATGTAACACATAGAAAATCTGACTGAGAAACAAGACAATAGAACTAGACTGACAGAAAAACTAAAAAGACAAAAGATAAAACAAGTAATATGAAGTAGAACCTCCTCAAAATGGCAACACAAAGCGTTCAGCTGCAGTAATTTGAATGCTGGTGGTGACTTTGCCAGTGTCATTTAAAAAGTTAAAGGGGTATTCTCATTTGGACATCCACATTCAGTTTCATTAATCTTCCATGTATAAACATTTCTTCAATTAGATGTTATTAAAAAAATGTTCCTGTGTGAAGATAATTTCTCATAAATGTAACTCATATGGTCCCTTCGAAACAAGACTATGTCCCTGGATACGGCCATTTCTGCTGGAGTGATTGCACAAAGAAACAAAGTTTCTGAATGTTAAATGTCCAAGGAGTTACTGCAGGTCCCACAGCCGTCCTGTGGTAATGATTGCTGAAGCCAGGAGGTCAGGCAGAGCTCAATAGTGCATGTCTGGCCACTGCAGCCAATATGTGAGGTGGTCGTTTCCGAGGAAGCTATCTCGTTTCTAAGGGACAACATAATTACATTTATGAGTAATTATTTTATTTTTTTAATTTTATTTTTTTTTAATAACATCCAATTGAAGAAATGTTTATGTATGGCAAATGAATTAAATTAAATGTAAATGTCCAGATGGGAATACCCCTTTAACACCCACGATCGGTACCATCACCAGTTGTGTGTGTTGCTAATTCACACCCTGACCTGTACTTGAACGGATTTTTAAAATTCAGGTTTGATGGCGTTATTAAACAGTTAACACGGGAGAACCCAAATTTTATCAGGTAAGCTCATCGGTAATCATTATATAAGTCAATTGAAAGTACCTGTCAAATTATGGCAGTTGGTAAATCAAATGTAAATTTAATAGATATCTACTAATACTGCATCACTGTTGACCATGGTTAGGAATTTCAGATTTATAAAACTAGTAAAATATAAATATCCTCAAAGCAGTCACATGAATTTGTGAAGCATGAGCCATAAAAACAAGCAGCCTCATAAAACAGCATGTTTTCAGATTTTACTGAAGCACAAAATGTTCTTTTCCTTCCCATCTGAATTAAATAGATTTAGATACCAAAATGATAATATAAGTGCTTATTAAATAGTCCACAATAAGGGCAAAAAAACAAACAAAAAACCTATAACATATAATTACAATTATTTACTTACCTAAAACAATATAGCAAAACAAAATACAGAACATATGAGATGGAATGTATAAAGAATTAAAGGACATCTATCATTAGTTTCACTGAAGTTAGATGCCCGTTTCTTTATTTACTAAGTGGAACTGTTTTTAGTGCATAAAGAAACCGTAGGTTTGCAAAAAAAAAATGACTTGCCGAGTAGTTAGGAGCGGCTAGTGATGTCAGAGTGCCGGGCATGGAGACAGCTTGGTGTATGCTCTCTCCTAGCTCCTAAGCAGGGGGTACAATTACTGTGGGAGGGCGGAATAAATTAAAATCCAGCCATGACAAGAGGCGCTGAACCTGAGCGCCTCCATCTAATTTACATATTATTTAAAAGTCATTTTCTTTGCAAACTTGACATTTCTTTATGCACTAAAAACAGTTCCACTTAGTGCATAAAGAAACGGGGCAGAGCACCTCCAACTTATTATCTTTTTTCAAATGTTATGCTGTAGTTTTTGGAGATTAGAAAACCTGTTTCTGATACTAGAAAATGAATTGGTCGAGTAACTTCGGGAAGTCTACCATCAGAAAATTTGATGGTAGATTGTCTTTAAACAGAGATTACTGGGACATGAATCTTAAATGTTTTTTCTCAGTTGATTGTGATGAGAAATATCTGCCATATGAAAAATGCTACCAGTTATCTATTACTTTTACAACCCTGCAATTTTTAAAAAGGTTCTACATTATAGAAACATAAGCACTCATATTGTGCCTGTGGGGGGAGATGAGTTCCATATTGACTGTGAAAGGTTAGAAATTCAGTTTGATGAGCTGATAGGATAGGAGAACAACTTTTAATACTGCTTCAAATGTCACTGTGAAAGAGAACTAAGTCTGCAGAAGTTAATATAACTACAATAGGCAAATTTTAATAGTAAATGAAGAAATATGATATCTCTTCAATTATGATATATTATGGCTTCAGTGTGAAAGTAACTGTAGATAGTTCTCCATTTGTCACCCTCATAAAGTACATCATTTTAGGAGTAGTATACAATACTGCTGTCAGAACTCTCTAAATGGGGCCCAGTGGCAGGCTTCCAAGCTTGGGATCCACACCCAGGGCAGCCTTCTTGGGAGCTGTGATTAACAGCTGTCTTGCACTATTCACTGGAAAGTTGCTTGGTTCATTCTGGACCTCTGTGTTAGTCTCAGCTGTGGGTTGAGTTATGCTGAGCCTAGCCAGTCAGATGCTAAGGTGGCACCCAGGAATTGGCTAAATAGCTTATATACAGTTTACTTAGGGCTGGTTATACTTCCTCCTTTGACTTGAATCTGTACCATAGCCTGTGTCTATCATGAGCAAGTACTATGAACACCAGCCTGATCAGGAACCCTGAACTTGTACCTCAGCCTGTATCCTGCCCGATCTGGAACCCCAAACCTATACCTGAACTTTGTATCCTGCCTGATGCTGAACCCCACCCTGATCCAGAATCTTAAACTTTGTATCCTGCTTGGTCAGTGACCCTGGAACTCCAAGCTATTACTGAACCCCATCCATTTTATGCTAAACTGGAACTCAATTTTATCTGGAACCCCCTACTTTTAATCCTGCTGGACTTGGAATTCTAGAACCCCAACTGACTGAAACTTATTACCCTATGCCCTGTCTGATCCACAACCCCAAACCCATTCCTGTGCCTGTACTCTGTCGCACCAATCCAGACCCCGTCCCCTGATCCTGGGCCTGTACTTGGAATCCCATTTGGACATATACCCTTCTCCTGAGCTTGTACCTTGATCTTGTCTGTATTCTTGTTTGTGTCTCCTAATGACAACTAGCTAGCAGTCAAAACCACAGACAGTCTATCTACTCCACTGACCTTGTATTTCTCTCCTCAGTCACCAAATGCAGTACAGATGTGTCCTCATGTATCATGAAGTAAACAGATTTTATGTGATATGAAAGTATAAATCAATATGTTATCCCGCCATATATATGAGGTCACCTAGTCATTATGTTGGTAATTACAACCTGTCAAGGGGTTTGATAGTTATATATCATTTTGAATTGGTTTCATGAAAAAATGGAGTCTTTCACAAAATGTGTGTCAAGTTGAGAATGAACTACATGTTATGATGTAACACATTCTTTCTTCATCTAGTGTAAATAGACTCATACAGTATATGCTTTCTACAAACCAGGATCAACTTTTTTAAAGGACATCTACCACCAGGATGAAGGATTGTAAACCATGGAAACTGACATCCTGCTGTGTGTTCCCACAGAAAGGATCTCCTCTTCATTTAGCTTCTTGTGTCCTGGTTTTTGCACAAAAAGTTTTAAAACTACTTTTAAAACTATACAAATGAGCCTGAGTGGCTCCAGGCTCCATAGGTTTTAATGAAGCCTGGAGCCTATCGGTCTCATTTGCATCATTTTAAATATTTAAAGCCTTTTTTTCTTAAAAACAAGGTCACAGGAAGCTTAAAAAGAGTGGATCCTGCCACAGGAGGCACACAGCAGTATGTCAGTGTGCTTGATTTACAATCCTGCATCCTGGGGGTAGATGTCTTTTAAAGAGCAAATTATTATACTTCGAATGCCCAGCAAAAGCCCCCTCAATACATCAGCCCTAATATTGTTTAAAAGCTACTGTACAGGCTAGTAAATCCAGCAGAATGTACTAGTACCATAAATAAAACATAACTTTTAATAATTACTGATAAAATAAGTTCACAATGAGCCACAATAATTTGCACATCAACCATCTAGTCAGCAAAAACACATCAGAAAGGGAGCTCATTCAGACCTCCAATAAGTCTCGTCTGCCACCCCAGTTATACCTCACCGTGTCTTAGTGCATTCCTGTATAGCATATGACGCGGTGCATCATATAAAAACCACAGACCAATATTACTCCGGACAGTAAGGAATAATAGGGTGGATCTCACCAGTCTTTGATGCGCTGTCTCCGGGTTGGTTAATATCCTGACCCTGCAATATTGCTCCCGCTCTGACAAGGACGGTCCAGGTACTGTCTCTTACAGACCCTGTTAGTACCTAATATGTAATCCCTATGGGTTTCATACGTCGTGTGAATCCAGTGAGACACACTATTAATTGTTTAACAACATCTGTCCTTTTCCTATCTCTCAATTGGCTCATACTTTTCCCCATCTCTATAGACTCCTCTGCAGAGCTGTAATTAGACACTTCAGGACACCGCAGAGATCTCAAAAGAATTGTTATTTGATGTGTGAAATGAAGAAGAGAAAGAGCCCACTAAGTAAAGAAAGAAATATTATTATGTTTTTTATATTCACCTAAACAATTGACATATACAAAACTTGTTGTATAGTTAGGAACAGTTGCAATGATGAAATACTTTCTGCAGCGTCTTCTAGTAGCACATTGAACAGAGGGAGAAGCAGTCTTACACTACAGAAGCCCTTCCGACTCATTAACATAATTTTAAAAGAAATATAAGAAAATTACCACAGTCTCAGAGCCTAGATCTATGAGAAAGTGTTTATGATTTTTGGTTTATCATGCTATCATGTAGATTTACTTTAATATTATGTGGTATATCACAATGTAAATTCTAGCTTACCTTGATAGACAAGCTTGAATCCTTGTCGATTTCCAGAATGATCACTAAAAAAGTGAATGAAAACTTCATGTGTTGTGCTGAGCAAAGATGTTGGAAGTTCATTGCCACTAAACTGTCCGATCTGAAAACCAGGATGAGAGGGTCCATTCTGAATTTCAAGAATGTCATGATTTGCTTCAGTTGAAAAATTTTCAAATTGAATGTGAGCACCTAGAAAACCAAAAGTAAGGATAAAATTACTATATAAAGCCAACATATGATTTTATTTAAAAAAAACTATTAGAAAATAGAAAATGAAACTCTTGTTGCTTTTAGTATTTAAAATCACTTGAATATAATGACTGTAAATACTTGCAAATATTTGTTTGTTAACTTCTGGTTGCCTGTTACAGCATTAAATCGTACGCTGTATCAGGTGCGTAGCAGTTAATGGATCAGAGTGTCTGGCTCTGTAAACAAAGTGGCAAGACAGTGGTGAGCGATACCGACCTGGCAAAGGGTGCGCTGGAGAAGGTAAGAATTTTTTTTTTTATATTTATAAAGCCCCCCCAAGGCCTGGTATATTCTGTTTTTAAATCTGGGACAACCCCTTTAAGTCATTATGCTAAAAAATCTATTGCGTGACTACAACAGAATAATGCAAAAATACTAACTGTATATAAAACAATAATATTTGTATAGTCATATTCTACACTAGCTTAATTTGTCATTTACATTGTTTCAGTACTATTTTCATTTAAAGGGCTTTTGTTAGATAGAATATTGGTTTCGAAATTTCCAAAGGGCAGTAGATATGTTATGAGGTGTTATCCATTAAAAAGGACCTGTCACCTCAATAATCTATCTAGGAGCTACTTACTAAAGGTGTAGCAATGTTAAATCGCTAGCTTTATCGGAACCTTCCGATAGAGATAGCAAACACTGTACTATGTAGCCCTCAGAACGCTGGCCCAGGCTTACAGTGGTCTGGCGTATTCATGACAGGGCGGTTTGAGGGAGTGGTGACTGTCGCATGAAGCCTGGTAGTCAACACTGGCATATAGTGTGGGAGGGGAAGAAGCAGAGGAGAGGGGAGCGCCTTTCATGAATATGCCGCACCTACTGTAAGATGGGTTTGGCATTTGCAGCGCTACGTAGTGCAGTGTTTGCTAGCTTTATCGAAAGGTTTGATAAAGCAGCATTTTAACACTTCTAGACCTAAGGGTAGGGTTAGGAACTGCTTACTTGTTTGTTATATTTTATAATTGTATATAATTGCATCATATTCACATTTTAAAATATCACAAAGTATGATTTTTGTGCGTATTTATCCTTTCATAGTTATAAAGAAAATATATGTTTAATGATCAATGTAAACTTGACTTGAGTAATAACACTTTGTTTTGCAGTAATTATTAGGAACAGTATCTACCCTCTTCATAAACTGTAGAGTTATTACTACATTAATCTAGATACAAACCATAGCCAACTGGTAATAAAATCTTCCACGTGCAGTCCAAGTTGCTTGGATAATTTCCAGGAAAACCCGGACTTAAAATCACTCCCTTCATATTTGATAATGTACCTCCACATTTAGCTAAAAGAGAATAAAAGACTATTAAAAGGTGAAATGGATACTTTAAGTAATAGATTAGTGTTCTGCTAATGGTTAAAATGGTATTCAGGTTCAGTTGTATTTATTATTCTAGTGAGGGCACAATGTACTGATTGGTGGGGGTCCAACTGCCTTACAGCATTGAATGCATGGAGTGGCTAGTGGCTTATGTGCATACACCAACAGTAGAACACAACATTCAGCTATCCTCAGCAGGTCACAGAAGTAAATAAATTGGTCACACATGCATAAACATCTACTTCATTTGAGGATAAAATTACCTTTCATAAAAAAACATGCCATTTTTATGACTGGTGGTACGGTCAGTCAGTCATAAGGTTATACAAATTCTGTGAATAGGGGATAACTTGAAATAACCAAAAACACTTTTCTATTTTTGTTTTAGAGAAAGTACACTGTGTACAAATTTATGAATTAGGCATTCCTAAAAATATCAATGATCATAATCATTATAATAATACAGGTTTATGAGTTCATGCATTTTGTAGACATTTTATTAATAGGACAGAGTTACAGCAAACTTAGCATCTATCTGCTTTTCCAAGGTGCTATGTATATTTAATTACAGTATTTTGTGCTGTGCAGTAGGACATTTTAATATAGCATCAGCTAACCATGGCTTTTGCTTGGGAATAATTAATCATCTTTGACATTAAAGGCAATGTTGGAAGAAACAGGGTTTCTTATCATGAGTAAAATGCTAATTATTTTTCTATGTGTTGTTCTATATATTTTATCATGGAATGTGTGAAAGGTTGACAAAATGTTAAGTGTTCATTTTTTTGTCATATCAAATTCGGCAATCCTATTTCTCTAGGGTCACAGTACCACTGTTTATTGTTTTGTAACAGATTCTAACAAGTATATCTGTTTCTATGACTTCTACATTTCATGGATCTAGTCTAACTGGTATCCACAGTGTCATATTGTTGATCATCGTTTCTTGAACTAAGATAAAGATTTAGACTCTTTTCAGACAAACGTTTTAATATGGCCATGTGCTACCTGTACTGGCTACAGGTAGAAGAGGCCCACATTTACTTGAATACGCAATACAACCATCAATTTGAATGGATGTATTGCCTACAGAGCCATATCATTGGCAGAAAAAAGGAAGAGCATACTTTCTCTTCCGCCATACGCATGGCTCCCTATCGAGATGGGTGAGGAGTGCCCCTCCACCCGGTAGTATGCTATGCAAGGTCCTGGAACTGGCATAGCACACATTCATCTGAGTGTCACTTTCCTCAGGATGTATAATTTTGATAACATGAACCCCTGGGTTCTAGCTGAACCCCTGGATTGTGTAGAGGCCATAATAACAAAAGAAAAGTCACCACAATCTTCTGATATCAGTGGAGCAGAAAACTATGGGTATTGGTGCCATCAAACATTCCGCCAATATTGGCTTGGAAAAAGTTCTGTCATAATTCCATACATTTTTGCGCATACAACATCTATTAAGTTCTACAACATATTTTCCTATGGTTACAGACTACACAGTTTGCTCTGTTCTTGATAAATGTGCTCTTTTGTATATTTAGAAAAAGCATTAAAACATAATATATAATACTTTTTGGATAGGTACATCAGTGCAGTGTTTACCAAAAATACTCTGAGAAAGAAACTATACAATCTCTTACCAATGCAAAGTGGTGAAGGATAATTCCACCGCCGTACAGTCCCAGACATACATGAAATATGTGAATGTCCCTGTTGAAGTGAAAAGATATCAGCTCAGACACATAAAAGGGGAGCATCAAAAAGCACAATGGCAAAACCTAAAGTATAGTGCAGTGTCAGATCGGAGTTCACTGTTCCCTTTACTGCTGTGTAAAATTCTCCACTCCACCGGCAGTAAAAAATGAATTTGAAATGCATCAGATGTATTCTAGAGCTTTTTATAAAGTGTTCAAAGAATGTTTCACTTCTTTAGGGACAGCAACTTGCCAAGTATACTTTTTCTAAGTCTGTTAAATACATCTATGCTTTAGCCATCATTGGTTAAATAGTGATAAATAGGAAACATGTGACAAAGTAAAGTAATAAAGTTGAAGATTCTTAAAGCTTTAATTCAACTCTAATCCTGGCTCAACCATGAGTACTTCAAGTGCTATATCAATAATGCTTTAAGTTATATGCACCTGTTCTGTAAATAATGGTTGAAATTTATCATACAGCAGTGCTTATTCGCAAGCATATGATAAAGGCCACAAGCCCCTCCCCCCCCCCCCCCCGGTTGTGACGGGTAAATCATTAGGCAGCACAGGCTGCACTGCCGGTCTGGACGTTGTGTAGTTTTGAGGACAAAGCAGCAAACAAAGGTCACATGACATGAGGTGGTGCAGTCATAAAGTAATCACAATTTCTTGCAGTGTTTCAGGCTTTTATACCACAAATTGACATAGGAGCACTGATAAATTCCATCCAGGTTTGTGTATATGCTGATGTTATTTGTCCCTTTTTTTTGGCACTGGTTATCATCTGTACCATCCCATTCATATAGAGCACACTTGTTCATGAGTTACATTCACTAATCTTGCAAATCCTGGACAAGTTTCCTTAGTGGCACAACCCCTTTCTTATACTTCATAATGTCACATACAATTGAACATGTCACAATAATTTGTAGCTAATTTTATTTATATTTGATATTATTTTGTGAGGAGACCTCTCTGTGAAATCTGGGTCACAAGGAGGTACAGCATGGAATTGTCTATTTTTACAATTATTACAGAATTATACAAAATAAAGCTTGTCTTGTTTCCTTTTATAATATTTATTGGCATATATATACTTAATACAAATGCCAACCTACCTGCAACGTGTATCCAGGCTCACATTGAAAAGACACTACATCATTTACCATGTATCTGTCCCCATTTTTAATGCCATTTGTTGGAATCAATGGTTCTGGGCAAGCTGTAAGTCCAACAGCTAATGGAAATAAAAAAGTAGAGAGTTTATTTTGGCATAACTGAATGAATGATTTGACATATGATTGATCATTACTGGTAACATATAGTTCAAACCATGTTCTTAAAAAAGAAGCCCTAGGCTACTTAGAGATGCTAACTGAAAACTAAACTATCTAACTGAGCTAGAATGCAATTGGGATATGATGTTGCACAACCAGGACTTGACATTTTTTCTCCCCTTGTACCATCTCCATGCCAAGTAGACATGGAGGAGCACAGGATGGGGCTTTCTGGTACATGTATTGAGTCCAGGGACTCCCTGCACCAGTTTCTGGCAAAGGTTACAACACAGTTCAATGTCAGACAGGGCTAGGGACTCTTAGTATATGCCATGCAACCGGCAGGTTGGGGTTGACATCAGACAGTTGCATACAATGCTTCAGCACTTGATAAATCCCTCCATTATTTCTGTGTCCAAGGATCACCAGTTCATCATTGCCATTTTTAGCAGGGTTGGCATATCCACTGGTAATGACATTAATGCTATATTGGTGAGGGTTAAACCTCAGGAAAACGAATCTCTGGGAGAATGGGGATCTAGTTGTCCTCACGTTGAGATTGTCAGCATCTGCAACTTACATACTTTTTCATACTCTTTTTTCAATGATCAATATTATTCCTACGGATGCACATATTCATTTACTACAATATTTTTGGTCAGGCACAATTAATCAAAATGCTTTGTAAACAATTACCTTTCTATTTCTAACAAGCAATTTAGGTAATGGTTTCCCGGAGTTGTTTGGAAAATGTAGCAATTAGTACAAACTATAAGATGATGTTAGTTCATACAAAACATTTCATTGTATGTTATTTCAGTTCCATACATTGATCTAATACGTACAACCTATTTCATTAAACATCATAAGTGACCTTTTCAAGAGGAGGCTGTTCAATGATGTTATCAATTCTCTGCCTTTTAAATGTTATCATAATTAGGCTTTCAGATCTTAGTTCCCTATTAATTTCTATAATATTCCTATTGTCTTTGGGATATATCAATAAGCACAATATATATTTATAACCTAATCTATGACATATGCGGTACACATAGGCAGCAAATCAATGCTGAAGATTACAAAAAGGTTTACATTAAAGAGGATGAAGCTTTGCATTGTACCAGAAATTCAATTTACCTTTGATACAAACAAGATACAAAGCTATAGGAAGGCTTTCATTGTTGTGCAAAGTTAGCCCTAAACACCATACAAAAGGCAACATACAAGTTAGAAGAAATCTGATTGAAAATCTGAACTCAACAAATTGTTGTTCAGTTTTCTTTCATTTGCAGCCTAAACCATGAAGTTGCAGATATCATTATTTCTACTGGATTGTCTAGTAGCCTAAAAACATAAAATATATGAAGATATTTGTTAGGTGGTTTGAATAAATAAAATCCTATTAGACTCTTTTCATATAAGCATCAATACTTCTTTATAAAAGGAGCAGTGACTGACATGATGGATCTGTTGGAAGGTGATATGCAAAGAATCCTGATGGATCCCAATAACTTAGTAATGCCTTTATCAGGATTGTGCTGTTCCTAGACCCTGTAGACATCTATCAGTACTGTCAAATTCATTCATTACTGTTTGATTAAAACACATGCTTCATTCGACCATAGCTAAAATTGGATTCAGGCTTGTAAAGGTACCATCCCACTTTTTAAGTCAAAACATTATCTTTGCTCTCTATGCTAAAACCTACGGAAGTTCAATGGAATTCAAAAACATCTATGTGGTTCCCAACAGAGAACAGAGCATATAGAATAAATGTATCAGAAGGACTGCTACAAAATATTGCTGGCAATGCTCCTTTTCCTATATGCTCCTGTTTTGGTGTTCATATGGATTTTGTCCTCACCATTGACTCTTCATCAAAGCTAACTAGATCATTGATTGTAAAACAAAATATATGATCAATGTATAGGTGTTTAACATACAAAGAAGTTCATAGAAAAATATTAAACAATATGATGCGTGATTGTAGCGTTATTTATTTTGTTATTCTCTGTTTTGCCAAATTTTTAGATTTATATGGATGTTAAAAATAACCCATGTCCCTGAATCTTGGTATTCAACCTAATTTTTGTTGGGTATCCTAATTAGTATAGGTTCAGCTAAAAATGTTTAAACTTTCTTTCTTTATGGATTAGTGAATATTTTTTTATTGCATTGAATGTTACATGTGTTCACAGAGGGAGGTGCTTTGAAGGCTGTATAAAATATGTAAGATGAGCTAAAATTGGACAAACATTTGAATTTTCTTTGTATCACGGTAGTAGAAGCATGAAATCCTTTCTCACGATAATCACCTCTTCACAAAGTAGATATGGATTTTGCTAATGACACTAAAATTAGTTCTATAATCGTGACATGTTCTATTATCTTAATGAAGAGAATGCCAAAAAACGGAAATTAAGCTAAACCCTTAACAGAAACAGTTTCAATTGGCATATAAATGTACAGTGATAATCTCCGACAAGAATCCAATAAGTGACATAAATCAAAGGCTTTGTTCAGCTTGTAAAATGGCCCTGTAAACTAATTAGTCTCTAACTCACGTACATGAGATACAGTGTTTAAAAGAATTGAGTTTTTAGTTTTACTTAAAAATAGTTTTTTGCATGTACAAGCAAATTGGGCTCTAGAGATTACCACCCTAAGCTGTGTTGTTACAATCAATAGTGAAGTTATAGAATTAACAAAGAACATTTATGATAATATTAGCAATTGAAGAGCATCAATAACATGCACAATACACATATAGTAGCAGTGATCAGTTTCATTGAATCCTATGTTTACAATAAAAATATGGAAATGGAACAACATAAAATTATTAAAAACTTTACATACTGCAGTACTTGAAGGGAATTTGTCAGCAGTAACTGACCAAATAAATGACTACCACTTTCTTGTTAAGCAACAATTTACTCATCGTTTTTTTTTATGGCCCATTGTGGTGGCATCATTGGATGTATAATATCAAAGAGTCATAAATTGAGGACTGAATGCAAGCTCTACCAGCTTTGGAACACCTCTTCTCCTATGATTGAGATCATGCATCAGACTTTGGGAGTGCTGGTTACTTATGTCCCACAGGACCATCATTAATAGCTGAGGGGAATTGTGAACCAGATAGAGCTTGACTTTAGTGATAAATGTGCTTCCTCTGAGACTTTATATATCTGATTTTACACCTCACTTCAAAGTTGATTTTCTGGATGATGGCACCTTGCTGGCCGAGGAAAGAACTTGATCTAGAAGGTGTTACTTTGCTTGTCGAAATACTGGTAGTGGTTTACTAGGTCAATATCGGCTGACAGGTTCCCATTAAAGCAAAGATGGTCAACCTAAGAGATAAGGTCCCATGCACAGCTGACTATACTGTGGTCTGAAAAAGCATTTAACCCTTTCCTGCTTTCTTTATGTTTACAATCCATTGTGGCATGTGTGGCTGTACATAATATTTTTTTCTTTATCTTAAGAGTGGTAATTGTTAGTGAAATATTCAGGATAACTGTATAGCCTGTCTTTATTAATCATTTTGTTAAAGTTCCTTTTAGTAAGATGTCCCTTTTGTATTTAATACTTATTCATTTTCTTCATGTATTGAAGAAGCTAGGTTGACCTTGAAATTAAAACTAAGCTTTTATGCCATGTATTTCAGTGAGTTTCTGCAAGCAAATTTCCATTTCAAAATAAATAAAGCCAATTATTTGCCATTTACAGATATTCTTGACATGAAAAAAAAATTTAAAAACACAAACAGGAGCAACTTTAGACAATACAATAAAGTTGCTTAATTGACATCCTGCATATAAATATTTTCAAAGACTGGGAACATAAGTTTCGACCAACAGACTTTTCCTATGTGCATTTTAATTTATACAAAGGATTGAGTCTTATACTGTTCTGTATGGATGTTCAAAAGTTTTAAGATTACTCATTAAGATTGCTTGCCCAAGAACTAAAGCCAAGCAGTTCAAAGAATGAATTTTATTCAATTTTACAATCCATGGAAATAGTTTTGTAATGAAACGTAAGAATGGTTTGTTAATTTGACCTTTGTCATCCCATTAATCATACTGTTATTGCACAGACCCCTATTCACTCTGGAAAGGTTAAGGCATTTTTGAGGAGAAAAAATATATCTGTTACACAAATTAAATGTCTGTATACTATAATAGCATTCAGAGCTCCTTTGTTTCATTCCAGTAATTGCAAAAGGTTTTCCGTAAAAAAAAACCAAGAGTCTGAACTAGGGTAGATTACATACTGACAATGAAACATGTCTGGATGCATCATAGTCTGAATATGGATTCTGCTTTCCCTACAAAGTCAGAGGTACAAAATAAATAGCTTACATATTGTTCCAGACAGACACTGGTGTAAATGAACAATAACAATGAAGAAGAAGTCAGAGATGTCGCAGAAGAACTAATTACAATAAAACCCTTATGGAATCAATTACATAAATGGAATGACACAACACACAAAATGTCTTTGAATAGAAATAAGTCAGTGGAATTTACCAATTCAATGAGCAACTTAAAGGGGTTGTCCACTTTAAACACTTTACTGCAAATAATTGATATTGTTTGTGCCGTGAAAAGTTATTAAAATTTCCAAAATACTTTCTATATCACATTGTTTTCTATACTTCTGCTTGCTGTATTTCTATAAGAAGTTTGATTGTTTACTTCCTGTAGATAAACATTGGTCCAAAGTCATGTGATGTCACCGAGGTGCACTGTTCGTTAACATCACAGAGCTTTGATTACACTGTTGGTTGTAATGAGCTGTGCACCTGTGTAAAATCACATGACCATGGACCATTGTTTATCTGCAGGAAGTAAATGATGAAACATCCTGTTGCATGACAGAAAGCACACAACAAGCAGATATCTTGGAATTATTGATAGTGTATTGGAAAAATTTGTATTGGAAAAATTTTGGAAAAATTTGTATTGGAAAAATTTTATAACGTTTAATTACACACAAAAAAAAATTGCTGGAAAGTGCTTAAAGAGGAAAACCCTTTTAAAGTCTAATATTAACAATTGATGTTGATGATTACAGATGGGCTAATTTGTTGAAATTCGATTCGACTCGATTCGCTGAATTTTTCGGGAAAATTTGATTAGACCAGAATCGAATCATGACAAATCACATTAAAAAACATGTATTTCCTGGCTGCAGAGAGCCTGTAGGGTGTTGTAGAACGTTGTGCCATGCTCAAATATGCATAGGGAGCGTTTGGTCTTCAAACAATGCTGTGTTTTAGTATGACACGCACATGACAGCCACCACTCTTAAAATCTTTTCACTCTTCAATTCCATGGGCGCTTAGAGAGGCCAATTTCCCCAAATAAGTGAATTGGGAATGCAGCCTGACAAGGTAATGACTGTGCCAGCGCAAAAGGACTGATCTGATGCCAAGATCCCACTATAACATCAAAGAGTGGATTCTTTTTACACTGACATCAGATGATTCCATAGTTTACAACAGAACCTGTTCTGTTAAACTCGGATACATGTAGAAACCCCCCAAAAGAGTGTAGAGGTTGTCGGCAATAATTTTGCATTGACGTCACTGATCAATTGCCCTTCATTTTATCCATCAGTGTCCACTTGGTCAAGAATCCATCATCAGTATTGCTAAAGCCAAAAACAAACAGGAGTGGATCCAAACAGAGATGACCAGTAAATGGGATATGTGAATGTCCTCTGTGTTCTGTATCCACTCCTGCTTTTGGCTATCAATCCTGAGGCTTTTCATTCCTTCCGACAGATAAAATGAAGGAGAAAACGTCATAGAGTGGTGGAGAGTGAAAACAGCATTCTGGAAATCACAGGGTGTTCCAGGTAGACAGCGGTCAGTTGGCAGCAGCATGAGTAGGCCGCAGAGTGGCACAATGACAAATTATGGAGGTGGCTAAATCATGGTAGGCCACAGAATGGCACAATGACAGAGTGTGGAGGTGGCAGCAACCTGGTAGGCCACAGAGTGGCACAGTGGCAGAGTGTGGAGCTGGCAGCAGCAGCAGGAGGCCACAGAGTGGCACAATGACAGTAGTGGAGGTGGCTGCAGCAGCATGAGGTCAGAGAGTGGCACGATGACAAATTATTTAGGTGGCAGCAACATGGTAGGCCACAGTGTGGCACAATGACAAAGCTTGAAATGAATTTGAAGTTTGAAACGAATTTGAAATTCGAAACAAATTTGAAGTTGAAATTTTCAATTTAAATTTGAATTTGAAGATTAGAGATGCCAAATGTATAATACATTACAATTTTCCTGAAAATATCATGTATTTGCCAAAGAAGACACGAAAAGGTGGCACAAGCAACAGCAGCATGAGGTCAGAGATTGGCACAATGATAAATTCTTCAACTGGCAGCAACATGGGAGGCCACAGAGTGGCACAATGACAGAGTGTAGAGGTGGTGGCAACATGTTAGGCCACAGAGTGGCAGAATGACAGAGTGTGGAGGTGGCAGCATCAGAAGCAGTAGCAGGAGGTCAGAGAGTGGCAAAATGAAAAATTCTTTAGCTGGCAGTAACATGGGAGGCCACAGAGTGGCACAATGACAGTATGGAGGTGGCAGCAACATGGTAGGCCTCAGAGTGGCACACTGGAATAGTGAAGAGGTGGTGGAAGCAGCAGCAGGAGGTCAGAAAGTGGCACTATAACAGAGTGTGGAGCTTGCAGCAGCAGCAGAAGGAGGTCATAGAATGGCACAATGACAAATTATTTAGCTGGCAGCATCATGGTAGGCCACAGTAGCACAATGACAGGGTGTGGAGGTGGATGACAATTCCAGTCCCTGGTAAAGATGGTGGGAGGCAGATGGAGCAACTGGCAGCAGATGTGTGGCATCAGGTGGGTGGCAGCATCAGAATAGTGGCTGAGGCAGGTAGATAGAATCCAGACTCATTTCTCAACATTTGGGAGAGGCGTCATGGCTGATATAATCTGATGCATATGGCATTGGTGTGTTGAAATACTGTCCGATCCAAGCCTGATTCATCTTGACATAGGTCAATCTCTCCACAATACTGGTAGACAAGCTGGTTCTCCTTGGGGTAACAATGGCCCCAGTCACACTGAACACCTGCTGTGATGCCACACTACTGGCTGGGCAGGACAGCTTCTTTACTGCAAACTCTGCAAGTTGCGACCACATATCAAGTTTGGCTGCCCAGTAGTCCAGGGGATCCTCTACCTGGGATGGTAAAGTGCTGTCCAAGTAGGCCACCACCTGCTGGAGCAGGTTCTACTCCATGTCCTGCTTCTCCTGGTGGCAGCTACCCTCCTTACTAGGCGGGTTAAGGAAGCTGCTCATTAAGGACTCATTAAGACCTAAGCTGCTGCTAATGGAGCTGCCACTGCTCCTACCCCCCCCCCATCTCCCCACAGCAGCCGTGACAGTTGTACGTGTAGTATGACTGCCAGGAATTACCCGGTCAGAACAGACAGAGGATGGACATTGGCGCACATAGGCAGCAGTCAACTGTCTGCACAGTATTTCTCTACAGTACGCCAGTTGTTCCTCCCTCTTGGCAGCTGGAAAAAAGTCACCCATTTTTGACCATTAGAAAGGTTCCAAGAGGGTGGAGAGCCAAAATTCTATTTGGCTGTCATTAGTTAGTCAAAGCAGCATGCTCGGGCCATCTGGACGCATACAGTTGTCTCTTTGTAATCGCCTCTTTCAACAACTGCAGGCACCATGCATAGCGAGGAGCAGGAGCATCTGGACCAGGAGATGATGTCAATAACAAACAGCTTCCTTCGGCAGATGTGTTGGAGCCTTGACTGGCTGAAATGGCATGTGTGCTACTAGGTGCTGCTGCTGTTGCTGTGGTGGCAGGATAGACCTCCACATGCGAGCCACATTTCTCCCAGGCCATTGTAAGGTGATGCTGCATGTGTTGATGCAGAGCTGTGGTGCCAATGTTAGCTCCCTGGCCACACTTCACTTTATGCCCGCAGATTCTACATATACACACTCTCGACTCACTCTGGTTTCTTAACAAAAAACTGCCACACCTCTGAGGTGGTGACTTTACTGCCAAGACTCTGCCTTGCTGAGCCCCTGTGCCACTGCTTACTTGGACCTGTGAAGCAGGGTTTGAACCCTACGGCCGTTTGGCTCACATCCTTGCACTGCTGCCACCCTGCTGACTGCTTTGCTGCCCTATGCGCAAGCTGACAAAGTCTTCTCCTTTCAATGATGATGAATCCCTGGCTTCACCAGGCTCCCAAGTGCGATTGGCTACATCATCATCGATTTGTGTTTCCCTGTCACTGCTATTCTCCTCAATAGTCTCAGTATTCACAGCCCGAATACTTGCAAAAGCAACATAACCTCCCATGCTACTCTCCACATCTCTACTTTCCGCCTACAGCACAAAGCAGTGGATGTCTGCGTGCCAAGCAGATTCTAACTGTCCTCAAAGAATACATCCTCACTTTATAGTGGCGCTGAAGCCAGATCACCTAGTAAATCCCTGGTTGAGGGAAATGAACAGGACAGAGGCTGGTTGAGGACAGGTGAGCTCTGCTGACCTGCTCCTGGGCCATGCCAACTAAGGATTGTATCTGACGAAACCACAGACTCTTTGCTAGAGTTGTCAGATGACCTACTCAACCAATCAACAACCTTTGGTTTGTTTATCAGCACACTGCAGCTAGATGACACCAGCAGTTCTGGCCTCACAGAGTCGACCCTGCTGCAACTTCCACTTACTGTGCTTCGACCTGTGCCTGCTCCATCAGCCACCTGTCTGTCTGACATATTTGTTAATCAACTATGTAGATTTGACACGGATCTACTTTATCTACCAAAAAAACTTGAAATTTGGGGTATACAGATTTGGGGTATAAGAACTGACACCCTGGAATAGGAGCAGAAATTGCTACAGAAATTATTTGGATTTTACACAATTTCTTCCTATTCACTTCAGCAACAAAAGAAAAACTGCTATTTGAGGTATACAGATACTCCAAAATGGACACCCTGTGATAGGAGCAGAAATCACTACAGAAATTATGTGGATTTTACACAGATTTCTTCCTATTCACTTCAGCAAAAAAGAGAACTGCTATTTGGGGTACACAGATCCCCCAAAACGGACACCCTGGGATAGGAGCACAAATCGCTACAGCACAGTACAGTACAAATAGTTAGATGCTGGAGACAGCACATGCAGTGTGAAATGCCGCAATTGGAAATGGCTGCCTATTTTTATAGGGCTGTGTGACATGACATAAGCCTGCCGGTCGCTGATAGGCTTACGGGTCTGCACATGTGATGGAGGATGTTCCTTTCTTCTTCCCAGAGTTCTCTGCCCCATGTAACACGTTGCGCTTGCACCCATTTTGGTAATAAAGGAGGAAAAAAATCCTCGTTCCCACGAATCACTGTAAACTTCGGATTTGTAACGATTCGAATTTTCCCTGAAATTCGGACCGAATTCCACTTTGTTCAAATTGATTCACCCATCTCTATTGAAGATATATTGTAACATTTCTAGTTAGAAACCCTAAAACAAATTACAGAAATTTAGAAATAATTGCTTAACCCCTTCCCGACGGGTCCCGGTGCATGGAGAGGGCTCGCGGGCCGAGCCCTGTCCATAGCCGGTAAGTCTTTGCTGCATATTGCAGCAAAGTTGTACCGGTAACACCCGCGATTGGTGCTAGCAAAGAGATGGGCGCCGCCATCTTGTCGTGGATCGCTGCTCCCCGATGACGTCACGGGGAGCGGCGATCCATCGCCATGGTAACCTCGGTTGTTCCGAATACCCGAGGCTACTTCGTTTTAACCCATGCATTACAATGTGCTAATTGCACATTGTAATGCATGGGGAGTAAAATCCACATATACTGCCATACAGTAGTATGGCAGTATATGATAGGATCGATCAGACTACCTAGGGTTAGAGTACCCTAGGGAGTCTGAAAAATAGTAAAAGTAAAAATAAAAAAAAGTTAAAAAAAAAAAATTATAATAAAAAAACCTAAAAATTCTAATCACCCCCCTTTCCCTAGAACTGATATAAAAATAAATAAACAGTAAAAATCATAAACACATTAGGTATCGCCGCGTCCGAAAATTCCCGATCTATCAAAATATGATAACGGTTTTTCACTACGTTTAACCCCGTAACGGAAAATAGCGTCCAAAGTCAAAAATGGCATTTTTTTGCCATTTTGAAAAATATAAAAAAATTAATAAAAAGTAATCAAAAGGTCGCACAGTCCCAAAAATTATAGTAATGAAAACGCCATCAAAATTCACAAAAAATGACACTATCCACAGCTCCGCCATAGAATATTAAATACCGTCACTATGAAGTGCAATTTGTTACGCAGAAAATAAGCCATAACACAGCTCTTTATGTGAAAAAATAAAAAAGTTATAGATTTTTGAAGTTGGTGAGTGAAAAATGGAAGTGAAAAAACTAAAAAAGGCCAAGTCGTTAAGGGGTTAACCTGTCTTGCACCATATTAAGGGCTGGGACTAGGAGTGGAACCCTAGCAAAAGGGATGTGACTGTAGTGGTATCAAAAATTGCCAAAACCTCCTACACCGAGAGGAGATAAAAAGTATTCTGCACACCTGCATTCTTGGTCAGGATCACAAGTTTTCCAAACCTTTGTATTTTGAGGCAATTTGGATGTCATGGAGGAACCATTTTCTTCACAGACCAATTGCCTTCAGTGGTTGAGTAGGGCTGTGAAAACTGATTTCTATGTCCAATCTGTGAGAGGCAGTGCAGTCACTTCTTTTTATGTATCTAATACATGGTCATAGAAATCAGACCTAGTGGAAGAGGAGACTATGCTGCTATTAATCAGAATACCAGTGGTAGCAGCTTATTATCTTTGAGAACATGTATGACCTTTCTATCTTTTGACACTTGCTTCTGGGAAAAGTTGTGAACCTGTCAGGTGGTTGCCCCATACTAAGATTTCTGTAGCTGAAAAGTCAGGTTATAAGCTATTAAAAACTTAGACTGGCATATGCTATTTAGTTGAACTAGTCATGAGTATGTGGTGAAGCTATATCTAGTCATGCAGGTATCAGGCTTAATAATGCATAATTTGGCCTGCAGTCTGGAAGGCATTCCAGCAAAAGAATAAAATTGGCAGTAGCTTATTATCTCTGAGAGCTTGCCTCACCCTTCTTTAGACATATGCTTCTGAGGCATATATACAGTTATCAGAGTTAATTATGCATAATTAATAATGCATAATCTGGCTGGCAATGTGAACAGTTAGGGATGTGTCAATTATAGTTCACATTGTGTGTTTTAGCATGATGATACTCTCTGCTCACCTGTTGGTCTAAGGGTATGTCCATAACTTGTTATTAGCCCTCTGTATCAAGGATATCTTAAACAATGGAGGACTAGAACGTCCTTCACTAAATGCTCATACAGTGTGATACTGTATATTCCTGTGATGGAACATTGGCAGGAGCCAGATTGGTTGCAGCAAGGTGTCTCCCGAGTGATGATACTGTTCTTATATGGCCAGTAACATCATAACGTCCTCCCACAGTGTGCTTCTGGTTATGGCCTCTGCTGAATGTTGCTCTGCAGCAGGAAATAGGATGTTAAAAAACCCATCTGTTTTTTCCCATCTTGCTGGATGCAAGGTACACTATGCCTATGAGTGTAGCCTATTGCCTATAGCTTATAACTTGAATTTCCAGTACAGAAAAGCTTAATAAAAAAAACGGTACTTAATGCTGCACTGGCAGGAGTAATTTTAAGCTAAAAAAGCTAAAAAAAAACATCCTACAGGTTTACTTCTTCCTAAGTATCATTTGTCCACCCTTACCGTATTGTGTTACAATACAATACTTCTGTGTTGAGTTACAATTGCAAACCTTTGATTTGTTGCATTACTTCTTACTACCACTATATTGGTGCCTCAGATCCTTTTCATGTAAAGGTAGCCCTATGGCACTGTAGTTTAGAAGAAAGCAGAGCAATAATAGTCATATATGTGAAATCTACTTTACGTTTCTCTAGTTTCAGCACCAAATTTAAAAAGCAAAGAGTGCTTTGAATTTGGATTTATTATAGCTTACTTTTATATTCCAGGTGAAATCCAGCTGCTGATACACTGATATCTGTGTGGAAATGCAAATAGAGCTGATTGGAGGTGCTGTTTAGTAGAGCTGGCACAGTGGTCCCTAAAAGAAAAGAAAAAGTGACAAAATGTGTTTTTATTAACTATAGATGGATAGGAATCAAACATATTGCAGCATTGCCAGAGTAGCTTAGGCTTCTTGCACACAACTGTGTGCTCACCCAGACCAGATCACAGGAACGGCCCCACAGTCAGTCGGAGTAAGCACTCCTCAATTCCATCGCAAATCAGTCCAAAGATTAAACCTACACTGTGTTTTTTAGACATTTTTGGCACTTTGCAATTTTTGCGCCTTTTTGAGGACATTTTTAAATGTCTGCCGGACATTTATTTTTCGTCAGTTAGACACAATTATCTTCCATTCCAGAAGTGCTAAATGTCTCAAAATAGTCTAAAATTTAAAACTCCAGACCAAACCATACTTAAGGAAAACTTAGAAAAAGGAAAAAAATCACTTGAGACATTTGTGTGACGTTTTTGCAACAAAAGATCTGGAAAAAAAAACCTCTTAACACAAGGAAAAAGTGAGATTGATAAATTACCAAAGAAGCAGACGGAAAAACGGCAAAAACTATCCAAAACAAACAGAGATAAGATAAATGACCCCCTATACTTTTGGCATGGCCATCCAGTTTGGACACATTACAGTGAGACTGTTTGTTCACCTCCCCGTGACCGGGTATCATAGAGCTTTATTGGATCTGTGATGTTGTCACAATTTGTTTAACATAAAATTGAGAATGCTAGAAAGTACCTTATGGATAGGATATACTGATTTGGCTGTTAACCCACATCATGTCTCTAGGGTTTCTGAAAAAGTTATGTATGATTCCCTACAATCTAGCCAAGAGGCAGAGTTTTCTTTCCATCCTGGAAACCTACTTCGTTTTATCATACCCTTGCTCGGGAATCTTGTTTAATTGGATAAAAACTCTTCACATTCAGGTAACACTAGAAGAATAGTTTTTCTTTTCCGAAAGTGTAAAGCTTATTTGCATATTCCATTTCCATAAACCCCAGTGGCCTTTAAGATTCTGTAGGCCTGTAAAGGTGGCCTGTAAAGGCAAATATTCATAAGGAGTATAGTTTCCTACTTGACTCCGATAGTTATCTAAGATTCAAATCTTTGACTGCACTTAAAGCAAAAATAAACCTTTGAGACATTAAAAAACAGAAATTAATAGAACAGGATGTAACAGCAAACATTATTATATGCTTCATTAAGGAAAATAGCTTCTCTGCACCGTTTTCTTTTTCCTGTAGTGAACAGTGTATCTGAAAGCCTTCCCAAGTCCCAGACACAACACAGAGATAAGGACAGGAGGCTAATGATTAACTCCCCCATACCTTTTAAAAATGTACTTGATAATTCAGCTCTGTAAGATTGGACTTTCCAGTGAATGTCTATAAAGAGCTAAGTTTCATTAATTTCTCAGGAAGGGGCAAAAGGCTTGTTTATAAAAAATTCTTAAATAAGGAAGAAAGCCCAGGGTAAGAGAAGGGCTTAGTAATTTGATTTCTTTAAACAAAGTTTATTATCATGTGCTGAACTATTGCTTTATACAGATTAGTTACATTTTAAGTGTGTTTCCATTAAAAAAAAACAGAATTTCAGTGATTTCATTGTTATTATGGTACAGTTAAAGAGAATGTATAAGAAGACCACAAGGCAAATACAGAGTTTACAACAAATGTTGCTATCAGACCACAATAGACATGCTGTCTTGCATATCCTGCCCAAGCAGAAATCAATGCTATCCATGGCATGTAGGTTGCAAGTAAATGTAGAGACCACATTTAACCTAGAGAAAATATCACATTGCTCAGCCCTGTTTGCAGCACAAGGGACATTTTGCATCCATTAAGTAAGCAATACACATAAAACAGCATGTACTGTACAAATAATATAACCTCTTTTTACTGGACTCACCTGCTAAGACTCAATATTGCACAGTATGTCCATGATACTTTGTGTAGATTCATTTATACATTCATTATATGGCGTAAATGTGTGTGTTAACATTCTCCTTGTAACAATACCCCCAAATGTAGCTACCCACAATTATTACATTGATGTCAGGTAAGTTGGATTATGAGGGTGTAGAGGGTACATAAACTTTTAGAATGCTGTTGATTAATGTACTTAGAAAATTTGGGGAGTGGCATGAATTTATTTTTATTTCAGATTTCAAATTGCTAAAGTAGACTCAAAGGGTTAATGAAGTCAGAGAAGATTACCCTGGCATAGAAAAAGAACCAGAACGGTATAAAAGATTTGAAATAGCAAGGAATAAGAAAACAAGATGACGGCTTGTTTACTAGTGTAAGAAAATTAATCTACAGCACACATGGCATCTGCAGCTGAGCTGTGAGAGACTGGACGGTAAATCTTATTTTACAAGACTATACAGAGCAATATACATTCACGCACGGGTGCATTTAATAAGCTGGAAACAGGCAGATGTGTGATAATAATTTGATGAGATATCAATCAAACAACAGACACACAGGATATTAGAAAAAAAGTTTGTAGTTTTTCCTTTTCAGTATAGATTTTGATATTGTCAAAAGAAAATGACTTAATTAGAAATAACTGGAATCTGGAATATACTTGTAAGAACAAAGGAAATGAAAATTAAATTAACCTGTGGGCTTCTAACATGGCACCCATAGAAACCAAGGGTCTTTCCTGATCCTTTATTTGATTGCAGTTTTTCTCTCTTGGATTGACATGGAAAAGACATGCCATATTTACAGGTAGATGTTACCTCTATAATACAGTTATATGAAGATTAAAAATCTGACCAGATTAAGATTAAAAATCTATATATCCTCTTTACATATCAAGATCTCTCTTCAATGGTGTTTGCTATAGAGAAATGTATTATCTTTTACTCACAAAGTGAATAAAATTTGCATATATAAAATTCCATGAGGACGTCAATCGCTCAACCCTGGATTTCGCCTGAATAGCTTCTTCTGGGGCATTGGGCGAAACCCAGGGTCGGGAATGAGAGATTGGTGTCCTCATGGAATTTTATACATGAACATTTTAATCACTTTGTGAGTATACGATAATAAAAAGTATTTTATTGTATGTAACAGACTATGCTATGTGAATATAAATTTCCTCTATAGCAAACAATGTGAAAGAGGGATCTCGTGGTGTGAGGAGGATTTAGAGCTAACATTTTCTGGTCTGATTGGCGGCTTGTTGTTGATGGAGACTTTCTAGTTATGTGCAGGGGCATAACTTGAGGGGGTGCAGAGGTTGCGATCGCACCCGGGCCCAAGAAGTTTAGGGGGCCCTTATGGTGTCACTTTCCCATATGAGAAGTCTATTACTATAAACCATACATTATAGTCGGGGTCCTGGCACTGACTGGCACTGCAATGGGGCCCATCACTGGATCTGTTCTGCAATCGATGGAGATACACTAATGAAAGAGGATAACATGTTAAATAAAGAGCTCCGGTCAGATTTTTAATCTTTATATGACTATGTGTTTGGACCCACATCAATCTGAAATTGATTACCTATCCTTAGGAAATTACAGTTTAGCAATGCATATAGTATATTGCAACCTTATCATATCAAAAGTGTCTATTGTGGAACTTGCATTTCTCAGATAAAATAACAAAGAATATTAAATAATAAGAACATAATAAGGTTATACTACCATGCATTAGTTTTAATAAACATAACAAGCATCTTGGTATTTCCTATAATAGTTAACAATGACCTCATTTAAATATGTCAAGATATTTACCTGAAAAACTACCAAGTCGTGGAGAAGTCATATCCGAACCATCATAAATCTCTAGGGAATCCCAGTTATGCTCTGTTGCGAAGCTCAAAACTTGTATCTGTCAAACAAAGTAAATAGAGTGTAATATAACATGTCCTTCAAGTTACTGGTAAAGACCTTTAGGAGGATGCGTAATGCTAGATGATTACTGCAAACACTGAAGGCTTTAAAGCTTGTATGACAACTAATTTTATGGATGCTTAACCTATCCGCAGTACAGGAGTTGAGCATGAGAACTGTGGGAAAACCATTATACAATGGATGGGGTATTCTGCTTCTACTTCCATCCACTGTACAGTTATTGGAGGCTATATGGATCATCTCATCAATGCATTGTTTGGGTTTTAGTCCCCAAACGTTCTGATACTATTGATCCATCTTGAGAACAATCATTTTAATTTTAATTTTTTTTTTACCTGAATTCCTGATCCTTCTGTCACTATTATTCTCCAAACACAATTCAAGCTGTTGCCATAAGGCTCAGGAAAGCCAGGCGACAATATTGTTCCTCTTCTTTCTGTAAAATTACCACTACATGGTACTGAAAAACAAAGTTTTAACATGTAGGTCAGCATTAAAAAGATGTTGGGCAGTTCTATTGGAATCATTAATCATTACATTTTTTTACATACTTTAACATTATGTCACCTTAAATGACACACTATCATATCAGATTACTCATTTCAGAGGTGGACTACCTTCAACAGATCTGAGAAGAGAGCAGAGCCTTGTGTAGACGTGTACCCTTGTCCTGCATTGTTTGCGGCATGAAGCCTTACTGATAAAGATCAACTGAAGGTTATTACAAAAGTTACCTTTCTGAATGCCATTTCAATGTCAAAAAGCATTATCTTGTTTTTTAAATAAAAAGTCCTGAGACCCCTGATCACATCATGTTCATCCCTTTTACTTCAAGGCAGCTCCATTGTGGGCACAAGGTAAAGAAACATCTGTGGCACTCACCCGGTAACAATCCAAAATCTTTATTGAATCAAAGCAGAGGTGCGGGGGGACACCGAATATGGCTATGGTGTTTTTTGCGCTATGAAGCGCTTCCTCAAACTAATGACCATTTTTCACCAGATTTTGGATGTTACCGGGTAAGTGCCATCGCTGTTTTTTTTACCTTTGTGATTGCCTTGCCTGTTCTGGTTGAGCCCCCCGGGATTCCTTCTTATCCTGTTACCGTACGTGCCTGCATATCTCTGGGACAGTGGGACTTTTGGAGCTTGGCCTTGGATGTGTGGGTGGTGGCCATCCTTCTGTTTCTTTCTCCGAATATAGCTCCACTGTGGACACCTTACTTTCCTGGACCTTCTACATAATTGATTTTAGGAATTCTACCTGCTGCTAATGGCATTGGTGCCAATTGTTATAGGAGTAAATTTTTATTTCGAAGTCTTTAAATTTTGCCAGCTTTCTAAACTAGAGTTCTAAATATCAATGTCATAAAGTTCTCAAGCCTCTTGTCTTCCTTAAAGCCCTTTCACTGGCACTTGGGGCTTAATAATCATAAAATAAAATCAATAAGGACTCATCTGCCTTTATTTATATGCGTCCACTGACTACTCCAGATAAGACAACTCATTTTCAAAGGTGATTTTCATTATGAAAAGAAAACATTGACATTCTTTTCTCAGTCTGCCTTGTACATTATCTATTTAATAGTGCAGAATAAAAGGCTTGAAGTCTAGAGAACACTGAATTGATTTGTACATCATCATCTGAAGATTTCTATGGCTAGAGCTTAATATACAGTACCCACTTTTGTGCTTATCATGTTCCAACCAATCTGTGCTACTCAGAGAGAACATTTTGTCATACAATATTACTGCAGATTCATTCTGGTGTAATAGACAATGAAGATAATGGGCTGTTGAATAGCTCACTTATGCAGTTGTACACAAAACTGAAAATTAATTACTAGTTACACAAAGAAAACTAAAACATTCCGCAATATAAGTTGCTTATGTATTTAATATGAAAATGATTAATTTACCCAAGCAGCTTGGCACTGTATCGTTCCATTGTGCTAATGCATTAGGTACTCTCTGGCACCGAATAGCTTTAGATCCTTGAAGTAAGTATCCAGGGTTGCATTCAAATCGCACTACAGAACCTGCTGAAAAATCAGAGCCAATTCTTCTGCCATATCTGGGCTCAGGAACTGAGCTGCATTGAGTATCACTTGTACGGGGGACAGCTGGAAAATAAAATATTCAGCATGGCATTAAAACTGTATTTTATAGATAGTTCAGTAAAATCTAAACTAATCAGCATGGTCTGAAATCTTCAATATACTGTGGTTTAAAAAGAATCTGTTTACCAATAACAAACAGTCATTACTTAAATAGTGTTAACAAGTCATGGTACATATCTGATTCAGGGTTTAAGGGTTATTCTTTCTGGAAGACTATGGACAAATATACACACATTGAAGGAGGTGTATTAATCTGTTTATACCAGAGAGCTGGAGTAATTTGCACCTGAAATGCCATAACTAGGGGGGGGGGGGCTGTATAGAAATAGCCATTGCACCAGAATATTCAGTCCATGCACCAGAACATTCAATATTGTGGTGCAGCTAACTACACCAATGAATATGAGGGGCAAAGTATGACTCACCAGTCTCATACTACACCAGATTAATCATCCAGCATCAAATATATGGTTTAATATGGTGCAGAAGAGAACTGTTTAAATCTACTCTCCACTAAAGACTAATACATCTCTCCCATTGTGTAGACAGTGTAAACTTAGAAAAGAACCTATAGCTAACAAAATGTAAGCATCATATCAACTTCCAATACAAACAGCCTAATAGCTACTTCTATCTCCCAAGCTGAAAAACCATTCATTGAAAAATATTCAAAAATCTTAATTGATTTAAAACATTATGAACATTACTTGACTTTAACAGACATCCAAATAGGTGACAATATTTTTATGGCTTTTAATGCTTGGTCCAGATGACACATCTTCTTTATTCTTTGAGTCAGTATTATTACAGAGAAACCAAATTTATATAATTTAGTAGTCTTTTTATCTTTAAAAATATTCTAAATTTCTTCATTAAAAAAACAACCTTTTTTACACTTTGGAGTATGGAGCTGGGAAATTGTTTGTTGGATTAGACAAAGCTTTCATTGATACCAACTGCACAATTTTATGTTGACTTTTTATTAAAATTTTTATGGGGGGGGGGGGCATAATGGCAAAAAATAAGCAATGTTGCTTCTATTTTCTATTTATCCAGTGTCCCGCTTGCAATAATCCCATTTTATAGATTTAGATTTTGGGATGCAGGGATACCTAACATGTTTTTTTTAATTTCCTTTGCCTATTTATTTATATGTGTTCTAGGGAAAGGGGGGACCATTTGAATTTTTTTTTTTTTTTTTAACATGTTTCTGTTGTAAATATATTGCTTCTTTGGAACATTGGGTGTCACATGGGAGCCTCTTATAAGTTCCCAGCTGTCATGGAAACCAATCAGCGCTCTGATGATGTCACAGTTGTGTGATCTGCATATAAAATGGTGACGCCCATCTGCACTGTTAGGTGGGGTTTGATCATGACACCTAACAAGGTAAGTGCTGTGAACAGTGCAGCTCTGCAGCACTTACTGGCAGGTGTCAGCTGTGTGATACACCTGACCAGCATTGGACTGGCTCACCAGAGTACCGGAGAATCCTCCGGTGGGCCCCCAAGCCTGCTGGGTCCCTCTGCTCCTATACCTCCGATGTCTGCGGGGCCCCGGCGCTCTGATGTCTACCCGGTCCCGGCATCCCAGCGCCTGTGCGGTCCTGCCGCCCTATGTCTGCTGCTGGTCTGTTGGGTCCCGACATCCCGTGTTCCGGCGGTGATGTCACCGCATCCACGCCGACACTCAGTGCGGCCTTTGTCTCATTGAGAAGGCGAGTTCCCACAGCTGCTTCATGGTAAGGCCATGTGTCTCTTTGTGTCTGTCTATACTGGGGTGAGGGGAGGCCCTATTTCTATCCTGGAGTGGGGCCCTATTTCTATCCTGGGGTGGGGCCCTATTTCTATGCTAGGGTTTGGGGAGGCCCTATTTCTATCCTGGGTTGGGGTGGGAGGCTCTATTTCTATCATGGGGTGTGGGGAGGCCCTATTTCTATCCTGGGGTGGGATGAGGCCCTATTTCTATCCTGGTGTGTGGTGGGGGGGGGCTATTTATATCCTGGGATGGGGGGAGGCCCTATTTATATTTTGGGGTGGGGGGAGGCCCTATTTCTATCCTAGGGTGGGGGGAGGCCCTATTTCTATCCTGGGGTGGGGGGAGGCCCTATTTCTATAGTGGGCCCAAGGTACACCAGTCCGACACTGCACCTGACAGCTGCCATGTAAAGAGAGAGCTCAGTCTGTGAGCTCTCTCCAAATGCTACGTCACCATCAGCCAACATATATTTTATGAAAGCCAGTTGTGACAGGGTTAATCAGATAAAATCTCACTACATTGTGTGGAACTATTTATATTTATATGTAAACAGATACAGATTTATAAAAGGGACACATGTGTGTCAGCCTATCTATATATAACATGTGCCTGTAATAATTGGTTGAGTAATTGTGTGGAACTGTGCAGAATCTTCCAAAGAAATTGGAAGTTAGAAATAAATGAATATAAATATATATGAATATAAAAGTAATTTTTTAAGGCTGCATGGAAAGGTCTAAACGCTTTAGTGCCTATTATGCATTAGCATCCCTCAATTTTAATGCTGTGTACATTTATAGAAAGGAGATATACAATAGGTGGGTGGGCTAATTTTCTCATGTTTAACTCTATGTTTCTGCTGATTGAGCAAATAATCTTCTTCATCTTCTATATTATAAGAATAGGGCTCAGTGTTTATTGACTTTATGGGCACATTATGGGCACATTTACTTACCTGTCACAGAGTTCACAGAAAGTGCATTGTTTATGTATAATGCATTGTGCCATGATTCACTATGATTGTGCCCCCGATATCCTGCATGTGTCGCTTCCCCGCACAGGTCCGACAGAGTTCACCATCTTTTTAGTGGTGCATCTAAGTGCTTCATCTTGCGACACAATTTGCAAGTTAAATCCCGCATTCAGTCAGAATAAGTCGGCCCACCCCCCGATTACTGTTGCATGAAAGCCGGCGCAGCTGCACCAAAATCTGATCGCGTGTGTCACAGCCTTGCAAAACCCTGAAAACGTCGGAAAGTCCAACGAAAGTGTATCTGCGGACCCTTAGTAAATAATCCCCTATGTGTCAGCTATTCTGTCATTCAATCTGCCAACTCTTTTATGATCTCTTTTAACAACTTATGACTTGGACAATGATGGTAATAAGAAATAACATGTTAATCAACTTAAGAAATACATTTTATCATTTTACTGTGTACATCATAAGATTTTAAACAATCATATTGTTACTGAACTTGTTTAATTAGGTTCTGTGTAAGGAGTGCAAACCGTGAAGACTGTTTGATCTGCTATAACTTGTGTTTAGCATTGGCTTCTTTTTCTCTTTTGCCTTTCTTATGTGTTTTAGTGGGAATATTCACCTGGTGCGCACAGTGGCAGAAGTTCAGACTCGAAATAAACACTTCTTCCAGTGCCTTCCAAATTCTTCTGTTAAAAAATTTCCATTGGGACCTAAAATTGTAGTCTGTACTGCAATTTTGTTTCAATCAACTGCACAGCTATAGATATATAAAAGTGATTGCTCAGCTAGACTCAAAATAAAAGATAAAAGTTGCCTTTTTTAGAGGGAAATATGCCGTGTGTAGGTTTGGCTTGCCCTCATTGTTTGTAATTTTTTATCTTGTTGCAGAAGAAGAGAAAATAATAATGAATGTTGTATTTAATAACAAACAGCTATAAAAAAAATATTCATTGTTGTATTTGTTTTGTGTGAAAGAGTTATAACTGAATCTGAAATTCCTAGTTAACCAAAAAGCAGAATAGGCAAATAAAGGTAAAAAAAAGACAAGAATATGAGCAAGGACCATAGTAAATGCAATAAAGTGTTATGGTAGTAGTAAAAAAAATCCTTTCCTAAAGCAACATTCAAGCTAAAG
The DNA here is from genome assembly GCF_040894005.1 of Engystomops pustulosus. Taxonomy (NCBI): domain Eukaryota; kingdom Metazoa; phylum Chordata; class Amphibia; order Anura; family Leptodactylidae; genus Engystomops; species Engystomops pustulosus. The sequence goes on along the minus strand of NC_092413.1, from coordinate 141,151,328 downwards.
ACAGTATTGGGTAATAGCTGCAAAAATTGGTGAATGGTTATTATATACAGGCGGTCCCCTACTTAAGGACACCTGATTTACAGACAACCCATAGTTACAGACAGACCCCTCTGACCTCTGGTGAAGCTCTCTGGATGCTTTACTATAGTCCCAGATTGCAATAATCAGCTGTAAGGTGTCTGTAATGCAGCTGTATTGATAATCCTTGGTCCCATTACTGCAAAAAATGTTTAAACTCCAATTGTCACTGGGGCCAAATTTGTTTTTGTCTGGATCTACTATTATAAAATATACAGTTTCGACTTACATACAAATTCAACTTAAGAACAAACCTCCGAACCCTATCTTGTATGTAACCCAGGGACTGCCTGTAATAGGATTTAATCATTAATAGGATCTTATAGTTTGGAATCATTGGATTTCAACTACTCAATCTTCCTGCTCTTGAATTTATACATTTTTTTTTTTAGAATGGCACGGCAACAGCTTCCTACTCCCCGCACCCAGTTTAAACTACATGTATGCTCAGTCAAGTTAAGTTTGCATGTGTATGGGAGTGTGGAAATATAATACCATAACTGTATCGTGTACAGGTGTAGGGCCAGCAATATGCTTAACAAGTTACCACCAATATGCTTCCTCTTTTATAGGAATATGTAAATGGACCCGTATTTGAAATAAACCAAAAGTCTTTTGAATAGACAATATGGAATCCATAAATTTCTTATTACATATCCCTGAGTGCTTTTATATTCAAACCTTTGGATAAATCCCAAAGTCTATCTCTTACAGGTTCTATAACATGTTTTATAAATTATCTGAATACTCTTTGTCTGGTTATAAAGAGTTTACCAAAACCCCTCCTTGAATTTTCATAAGTATGTTTGATATCTTTTGTAACTATTTGTTCTGCAGAGCACTTTTTGCAAGACTGGACCTGAAGTGTTAGTTTTCAGTTTCCACACACATTAATGAATTTTGGCTGTGCATGACCCTGTTTAGATTTCACCAGTTATCTATTTTTGGTACTATTGGTATATGTTATTAGTATATTAAAGGAAATCTACTAGCAAAATAAATCATGATAAACCAGGGTAATTTACTCATAGATCCAGGCACCGTGACTGTGGTAATAGTCTTATATTTGTTATCTATGGCCTCCTTCCTAGAATTAATATTTATATGAACCAGAAGGGCTTTGGGGGGATGGTTGTTACCACAGCATCTCCCTGCTGCAGATTCCCAGGCTAAACCGTCTTCAGTAAACACAGGGTTTCAGCGGTAATCTACCACTGACAACCCATGTAACACCAGCAGTTGGATAGTGCCTAACTTTCTGATCAGTGATGGAACCCCCACAGACCACTAACACAGGGGTCTGATGGGATCTGATGTACCCCGTCATCCCCCTCTTAGCACCACTGTCTGTACCTTTCATCTCTATGGAGCTGAAGGAGATTCCATGTACAGCGCTTTGCAATCTCCATCAGCTCCATAGAGATGAATGGGCACAAGCAGCTGCTCCCGCCATTTCAATGGTGCTACGAGGGGTCAGACTGGAGGTAAATTGAACCCCATCTGACCACTGTTCGACTGATCTGTGGGGGGCCCATCACTGAGACCCCCACTGATCAGCAACGTATGCCTTTGTGGGAAAACCCCTTTAAGGGGATGACTCTACTGAACTACTGGATGCTTTTATTCTTCTCATAGTCTTCTATTGCCTTCTGTGATCTGCATCCTTGAATAAAATAGGACAGGTTGCTGGATGGAAGCCACAACAATAATATGATTTTCTCTTGATACGAATGAAAGCTGTACTAAAGCAGTGAACAATAACTTAATTGTTAACTTAGCATGTTGCAATAAATAAGTAGGTTCAGGTTTACCATCACTGGCTTAGATTAAAGCAATTAAAGACACAAGGGACACAAGTCAAGTGTTAAAGTGAGATTAATTCTCATTACATTTTATAATATATATATATATATATATAAATATATATATATATATATATTTATTTATATACTGTGTATATATATATATATATATATATATATATATATATATATATATATACATATATATATTAGGAATTCAGTTTCGCCTGTAATTATTTTCCATCCTTTAGTAAATGTTTCACACTGCTGTGAAACGAAATTGAAATCAACTCAGTGGAAAGTGAAGAGAGAATAAGGTCAACCAGGAATATAGAGCGATAAATAAAATGATTGACTTTGCAGGTGAGATTAGCGTGTTTATTCAGAAAGCAGATGCTGTTCACAGTAACAGAAAGCCAAAGAACATTTTTCTAATTGAATTCATAGTCAAAATCCATAATGCATTGTATTTTTTCTGATCATTAACAAAAACAAAATGTTTGTCTAAGTTCTTTTTTCACAAACTTTGAATAATGCTCAATACAGAAGGATATAATTGCCAAATATAATGGCAGGAACTATGCATATTCATTAACAACGTACAAGAGTTCCTGTGTAATCTAGAGGAGAGATATTAGTGCAAAACGGCCTAATGCTCTCTTTACTGTGTGTTTGGCATGCTCTACTGTATTATCTTGCAGATGACTTTGGATTTTAGTTGGTGAGTGCAGGTCTTCATTTGTCCTTGCATTTATATACAATATTAGTATGGATTCCTAATATAGCACCCACATACCTACTTAGAGACATATTGTACCTCTGGTTGACCACCCCTGGTTGACATGGTTGGAAAAATATCATATTCCTAAATACTCTCCATAAGGGAGCTCTTTTTTTCTAGGACCACCCTCTACCCTGCTAATGTTATTCACTGAACTGCCATTCAGGATCTAGCCTAACTGTACTATGGCATTGAGAATATGAATCAACCTTGGTAGCCACTGGTAGACTGGTAGCCACTGCCAAGATTCAAACAGATATATCCACTACTGACATGGTTTAAATTTGGTTATGAAACCAATTTAAAGACAGCCTGTTGTTTAAATTATCCATCCAAAAATAAATACTGCATTATACATCATGATTAAAAAGCATTGCTCTTATCTCCAAATGGTTTCTGTCCCTGGTTGCAATCACTTTGTGAATTTATATGCAACCCACCTAATGAGAGTCCAATATATTGAATCTTACTTGCATTGCCCTGCCTCCTTTTTCTGATTTAGAGGTCTCCCTGCTAGGATATGCTGCTGTATAGAACATTGAGGGAGATAGTTCTGTTACATTATTAAGCATTTTATGTCATGTAACCGGGGTAATGTCATCTAAGTTCCTTTACCCAGAAAGATTTCCAACGTCTACCTCATGTATGTATTTTATCATGCCTCCATGGAGGATGGGGAGTAGTAGAAGTCCATGGAGGCATGCTGTGATTTCAAAATGATCAGATATATACATGGGGTAGACGTTGCAAATTTTACAGGGTAAAGGACCTTAGATGACATCACCCTGGTCACATGACATACTGATAAGAAGCAGGGGAGATGAGGAGGAGTAGATGGGAGATGCCGAACGAGCAGGACATCTCTGATGTCAGGTAATACAACATAAAGTTAATTTATAGGGTATGAGGGAAGCTATTTTAGCTAAAGGAATGGTTTCAGTTAACAAAGCTCTATGGGAAACTCTCACTAGCTGTCTGTGTGAAAATATGTTGACAGGTTCTCTTTAAAACAATATCATAACTTGGTAGCAAAACCATTCACATGCTGCAATTTACTGCACAAACACTGCATGGCCATAAATGGACACATGGGGAATTATTTGTTATTGGTTTTGCTGTTTTTTGGCATAAAATTGTCTCATCAACATTACATTAAAGCTCTGCATAGTGCTGCACCTCCCTACCTCTCCTTTTGAATACAGTTTAAATAATCACCCTCATCCACAAAGCTCTGCATAATGCTGCACTTCCCTACATCTCCTTTTGAATACAGTTTAAATAATAACCCTCATCCACAAAACTTTGCATAATACTGCACCTCCCTACCTCTCTTCTTTCATCTCAGTCTATTGCCCATCAGGTTCTTTTCAAACTTAATTTAATCTGTACCTCTCATGCATGTCTCCAGGAGTTCCCTGGACTTTCAGACTAATACCTAACCTCCCTATGATTTGAAAAGCACTATAGAATATGATGACCCTATATAAATCAAGATTATTATTATTTTGTTGGAGCCAGTAAGGGAAAATTAATGAGCTAAATGCAATAGAATTGTGACTCAATGTGCAATTGGATACGTATTCTTCATTCTAAACTCGTTATCAGACTGTTTTTGTATATTTGCTTCTTGTTTTCTTTTTATTTGTGGCTTGTGTGGCAGATTTACTGTGTGGCACACATTTAGACCTGCCAAAAGCAAATCTATAAACTTCTTTATAGGTTTTAAATGTATTTTTGACACACATTTGTTTTGATTGTGGTGTGCTACATGATATAAAATCAAACTGTGTAGCGTAACACAAAACAGAACTTGCACCCATTCTTACATTCCCCCATTGTACTTTGGACATTATTTTAAGTGTTAAGAAAGCAAGAAGGAAGAAAATTTTGGTAAAATTGTACCAAATGCAAAATGTCGAAAATATTTAGAAAGATGTGTGAGCCACTGTGAAAATGTTACACAGTTTTTGTCCCTTATGGTCTAGTTTTGTAGTTTTAGATCTTCCTTAATATATTTAAGAAATTAAATCTACAGTTTATAGAACTGATGGAAGCATTAAGGTGGGAGGAAAGGCCATAATAATATGCAACAAAGCACATGCATACATTTTTTACTAATATGTTTTGTACAAATATTTCAATGACTGCAAGGAAAATACAAGAACCTTAATAACAGTATGCTGCATAACATATTAGCAATTATTCTTCATATAAATAATGCCATAATTTCCCCCTATTGCAACATCTTGCTTCATACAGTACCAAAGGATGCTGAGGATCAAATCAAGCAAATGGACTAGAGTACTGCTATGAATGGCATTGTGGGAAGCTTCTAATGGGAGGTGCAGCCGAAATTATAATATTGTTTTAGAAGTGGAATTGAAAAAGAATAGTCATTTAGCAGAACACTATTACAACATACATTGTGCGTAGTAAGAGTTCATAAGTTATTCAGCACAAATATCTATGCAAATGAAGAGGTTTCATATAGATCACATATGGTTCTTTGATATCTGGTGCTTATGTATGCATCGGCTCCTAATGTAGCCAAGTGTATAGTGCAATGTGCGTCATGGCCCTTATCCGCTGCTCTGCTGAGTATGATGTGATTATTCATGTGCCCTTCTGTGTAAATATTTATGTGGTACATATTTTGTATGACCCCATTGGAGACGTTTTATTTCTATTTATTGATAATTTATGCACTGGTGTGTTGGCTGTTATCATTTAGGGACTTGCTTTATATAAAGTTCTGGATATTTTTATAGTATAGCATTGTCACAAGAAGTATTTTAAATGTTGTGTTCTACTCCTATACTTATATTATTAAAATAATTAAAGTGCTTCACATTAAGGGTTTAGAGTATTTATCCTTTAAATGAACTCTGTTTGCAGTATGTACAGTCTTTTGTATTAATGTGTTTTTATATAGTGCACTGAAATAAGCAGTTCAACTCTGGTGTAACTGCCATCCTTGATCTATATCTGTAATCAAAAATCCTGTTTCTCAATAGAAATACAAGATCACTGTCAATCTTCCTTGAACTGTGGCTGCATGCAAGATCTCAGCTCCAGGGATAAAGATTAGTCTAAAAAGATCAGAAATCATCACAGAACTGCACAGGAGGACCTAGTCTAAGATCTGAACAAGCTGGGACCACAGTCTGGATGTCATGGATTGAAATCATGCAGGGTTTGCAAGGTCCATGCCGACTTATGTTTGCCAGTTCTCATCTGGATGATTCAGAGGAGGCAAAGGAGAAGGTCATGTGGTCAGACCAAAATAGAACATTTTAGTATCAACTCTATTAGCTAGGGTCACATTATGGGTAGGGCTATAGGGACACACACCTTGAAGCTCCCACACCTTTACTCATGAGGGTTCCCCACTAGCAATGTCTGACATTCAGTTTATAGCCGTGACCTGAATGTCTCTGAGAGTGATGCATGGCAGCAATGCCAACACGCCACACATGCCCTGATCTCCAAGCTGTGACAGTGACTCACTGGCTGTGTCAGGGAGATTGTTCCCGCCCAGCTGTACTCAACCCCATTCTGCTTGCAATGTTCTTTTTCAGGAGCTTCACTTGGCTTACCCAATCAGTGCTTGGTTTGCTTACTCACAGAACACTTGGCCCGCTCTGTCGGAAGAGGAGAAAGAACTCTCAGAGAAGAAGTGGCACATGGGCCTGGCATGGCAGCTAGGAAAGGTCAGTACTACTGCCACTGAGACTGTACCAGCCAGACCAGCAGCTAGGCTAACATCTACATAGGAGACAATTTAAAATATTAATGATAATTTAGAATAGTAATGTGTACCACTGTCTGAGCTACATTCAGTGGGTGGGCCCCACCAGATAGGCCTCCAACTACCTAAATTCAGCCCTGCTAATATCCATATTTGGAGAAAAAACATTGTCCGAATCGTGCATAATGGAGGAGACATCATACTTTTAGGTTACTTTTCTGTAAAGGGGATAGGAAAACATATGATATGGTGCCATGAATGTTCTATCCCATGAAAATACATTTTTCTTTATATGGAGGTAGGAAGCCAAACTCTGCAAACCTGGAAGCAGCCTTAAACACAACAGATATAGCAGGGCTTGGTGCATTGGAAAGTCATAGGCATGAACAAGTAACATTTTGCACACTTGCGCGAAATAATATGAGACCAGAAATTGATATTATTTAAGGGGACATGGAGTAGACGTGAAGCAGCCCCCAAGCACTTATGTCTTATTAGCATATTTATTATGTCATATTTTCATGGGGATAGGGCAGTCTGCACATGGATAAAAGGTTTGTCTGCAGAATGTATCCGTAGACCGTAATTCTGTTGCTTTGGTGTGGTAGAAAGGCATACACCTAGTAAATAAAAATACATACCTCCATCACTTACTCACAGCGAAACACAGCTCTTAAAAGTTAGCAAATAAAGTAGGCTCTTCAGCAGCAGAGCGATCATAACTAGGGAAATGAGTGCCTGCTCCCCTTAAGAATAGCAAAGCTGTAGCTGCCACAGGCTTCTGCTAAGTTACCTAAGTCCTTAAAGCTGGAAGGAGGTTTGGACAACCTTGGGGCCCCTGGAGCCTGGGAAATGAACTGCCCATATTATTATATGCCATTGTTTTCAACAGTTTTACACCAGCACCAATTCAGAAGGGAATTCACTGGGCTTATGACAAATTCATGTTTTATAACCAATTGGGGGAGATTTATTGCCAAAATGTCTGGTTTCTTGTACTATTTTTAGACACGCACATTAATCAAAACTAGTGAAAACTGTACTATCTGCAGTTTCCCTATGGAGTGTGCAGAGTGCGGCAGATTTATGAAAACTAGCTCAAGGCTACACATATAGGGACATACTTATCAGAGCCTCTGCGCCACGTCAGATGCTAGCTTGAAGGGGGACATGAAGGGGTGTGAAGAGGGGGCACGGTTGGCCGAGGGGAGGGCCCGGGCAGCCAGTAGTGGGATGGCATGGGGTGTTACTGTCCCTGCACCTATGCACTCGCACATGTGAAAAGTTACTGGCCAGATTTATTTCTATGCTAGGTAGGGCCCGGCATAGAATAATCACTGCGTAGCACCCTGCCTGATACATCAAGAGGCTGGTCATGTATCGCGCTGCGAAAATGCAGCGGTGGGGATATCATGCGTGTGCATGATATCATCAACTAGTCTAACAGCGGTAAAGCAGGTGGGGGGAAAGATACAGGGAACATTTTAATGTTATGGTTATTGTTAACTGTTACTATTGTGGTCTTTGCAAGTTGTACCCCCGTCCTCTGTTAAGTACACTTTCCTCCTTCCCCTTCCATTTTCCTCCTTTTTTTTTTGGTGGACTTTTCTCACACTGTAAAATTGTGGCACAGAAAAAATTGTAACATTGTGGAGCATGTCAGTAATATATGTTGTGCAAACTCCAACTAACATGTCCCTTTTGGTGCACATTTTTTCTATCTTGCTGAACACAGTGCAGACGCAGCACAAAACTGATGCAGATACTTTGTAAATACATGTGCAAGCAGTTGGCATGTTCTTTTCAGTGCAAAGTGAGACAGAAAAATGGCACAAACTCTTTAATAAATGTGGGCCAATGACTTCACAATGGAGTTATTACATATTATACACCTATTGTAATATTTTGCATTTCAAAAAAATCCATACTATTGTTGTCAATTTATTTGCATATATTTTTATATAAAAATAAATGTCTAGCCAGTAATCTTTCTTTCTAATATATGGGACCTTAAACTCAGGACCCTCACCTAACAAGTCTGTTTTAAGTCTGAGATCAGTAGAATAACCCTTTAATGATCAAGAAATCCAAGAAGAAGAGATGTGGTCACAAGGGAAATAAATGGAAGTCTCTGTACAGCGTATGATATTGTTCTCTTTCACATAGATTGTGCTAAAGAGTTTCAGGTTTCCATCTATGACATAAACATTTGCTCTGCTGAAATGAAAGCAATAAAACCTTTGTCAATGCTACTAAAAACAGCCTCATAAATATTAAACTGGAAAAATCAAAATGTTATTAATGTTACTGGAGCGATTTCGAGTTACCTTGGTAAACGAAATGAAATCCCTTGGCAGGTGCACCATTCGTTGTACTGAATCTCAGAAGGATGTGATTTGAAGTGGCTAATGGCATTGTCTCCCCTGGAAAAAAGAGAAAATTAATATTTTCAGAGATTTCTTTAGTTTTTTGGGGGAATTTATTGCAATTTAAAAATAATAAAAACCCTTTATGCGAATGTAATGACAAATTAGTTGTTGTCTATTGAAAATATTAGCCTCCATAATGTTTATGAGTTTCATATACTTCATCAATTATGTAATATGACTAATTTTATGACCAAATGTTGAAGTGTTTGATAACTGTTTAATTGGTTCCATAACGTGCCCCGCAAGCTTCCCTTGCTGACATTAGGCAAGATAGCTGCTGGTTGGATAATCATAGATTTAATTGCTCCCTGCTGCCCTTCCTCATCAGTCCCTTACGTTGTTATTACTGTAGACTATATATTTTAAATTTACTCCACTGTCACCCAGTCAAACACTTGTAATATATATATAAGTAAAGGATATGGATAGACAAAAACTGATTGAAGTTAAAAAACGGGAGTCAGGTGTTTCTAAGCAAATTCCACTAGTGAGTACTTTCACAGAGGATAGTAACCGGATAGCCAGAATTGTAAGAAAGCATTGGCCCATATTGGGTAGTAATCATAATGACATACCAGAACTTAAAGAACCACCTCTTTTTTCATATCGGAGGGCAAAAAATATCCGTGACAGGGTTGTAAAAGCTGACGTGGGGCCGGGCAAAAAAAGTGTCCAGACTTTTCTGAGCAAACCAAAAATGGGGAGTTTCCCCTGTGTTTGTTGTGTCAACTGCAGTCTGATGCTAAAAGGTAGTACCTTCACACGTCCCACTGACGGTAGGATATTTAATATACGCCATTTCTTAACATGCTCCTCTGAGTATGTCATTTACATTCTTCAATGCCCCTGCAAATTAGTCTATGTTGGTGAGACTATTAATGAATTTAAGGTGAGAATTAACCAGCATAGGTACACCATTAGAAAAGGAAGAGCGCATTTACCAGTTTCATGTCACTTTAAAGAAGCGAAACACAAAGAGAGGGATTTGAGATTCATGTAAATAGACCATGTCCCACTCCTGAGGAGAGGAGGAGACAGGGAGGAAATATTAAAACAAAAAGAGCTACAGTGGATTAAGAGATTGGGAACGTTCAAACCAGGTGGCCTAAATGTAGACTATTCATTGAAACCAGTCCTATAAGACCGTCCTCTAACAGTGAACCACTGATACCAATGATGACATCATCCAGAAAGTATAGCCATGTGATAAATCTATGAAATTTGTATAAGACATATTTAAAAAAAAAAATTAAAAAATTTTGTGAAAAATTGAAAAAAATCAAATTGACACTCTCATTTTGTTTTTTACAGAAACCACATGAAGAAAAGTCACATATGTATAGAGCACTTATGGGTTATTCACAAAGAAGACACATGAATATCTCCAACGGCACTATCGTTTCTTTTATTTATGTTATTTAAGATGGGGCTATGTACTTTATCATTTATTCCATGAACCTTTAATAGTAAATCCCTCCTAGAGGATGTGTGTTGGTTGAGCAGGGGGTCATTTTTCATTTTTTCTTTCTTTTTACCGTCATAAGATATGAGGTACACTGCAGTTTTACAGAGAGCACGGTGTGCAGTGCGACACGTTGTATGCAACTCTATACTGCATTGTAATGTTTGGCTATATGCCGTGGAACTGATGGGCCTTAAACAAAATGGCGTTGGTAGGAAAGATCATTTGATCTTGACCCTAGGTAACCGCTTAGTGATGTTGAATTAAATAGTAATTGAATGCGACACAATATGGCGCTTGCGCCAGAAATAGGCGGCTGCGCCAGAAAGTGTCGCAGCATGTTTTGAAGGAAGAAGGTGGTTACAATGTGGGGTATATGATAGGTAGATGGCTCCCTGACGTCATAGGGACACGCGCACATGCGCCCTTTGTACTTCTGAACGCCGAGGGAGATAGTATTATTGTCACCAAGTTACAAGAGGTAAAGAAATGGGGTTATTACACAGGATTATTTACTGATGTTTCTTAATATATCACTGGAAGCTGTTCACTGTGTCACATATATGAATGTTTTGCAGTGTAATTTTGTTGCACCTGATATGATCACATGACTTATGATGTTGTCCATATATATGGAGTGTTGGATTTATCACATTGCTTGAAAAAGGATCCTGAACAGGGTCTGAAATGTTGCACTTGGGCTTATAAAGCTCCCATCCGTTTTTTTACATTTTACCTTGGAGTGCAGTCTAATGTTTTTCTTGGATATATATATATATATATATATATATATATATATATATATATATATATAGTATACACACGCAGTTTACACACATTGGGGCAAACTAAACGTAGTGCAAACAGTTTGCCTGTGTTATGTGTGCAGGGGGGCCAGATTTAGCATTTGTGGTGCCCGTTTTTCATGAATCAAGCGCCCCCTGCACTGCTCCAGTGCACCTTTAACATAGGGCGTGCAACACACCTAATACTTAATGGTAAATGTGACTCACACTCTGTCTGCGCACTGGAACACCCCTTTATGTGCATAAATTTGTGTTTGCATCGGATACAGTGCATCCAGGACACAAATAAGTTGCTTGTGACACATGTGTGGCACTGAAACCCTTTACCGGTAAATACACTTACTTTCAAGCAGTTTGCCCATAAAAGAATGTTCAAAGTCTAACAGAAAACTAGCGCAAAGAGCTTAGTACAGAAGCACATAAAAGTCTCTCATACTGCTGAAGAGATTTGGGAAGATTTAATAATGGTGAATTTGCACCACAAAAACTGTCCAAAATGCCTTGCGTCACATTTATGGAGGCTTTTAGACCTTTTTGGTACATTTCAAACAAGTCTGAGAGGGTACATGATCTGGTGGAAAATTTCAGTGTACCACACAGTGGCACACAGTTTAGACCAACCAATAATAGGGGTATAGTAACACCAGACAGTCTTACACTGCACCGGAATTTAACATCACAGTGATAAATCTGTTACAGCAAAAGACTAGTGTTTCTGACTCTAGACTGGCAGAACCTGACAGTGATAAATTCCCCCCATTGTATCCTAATGCCATTGTAACTTGACAGTTGATCAATTTGCAATAGCTTTAGATTAAAATATATTTAACTGCACGATGCCCTGGATGATTTTCCGGTCATTGTTGCTTGTGGTATTTATTACTTCTGTCTTAATAGATACCTCCAGTATTTTAAAGATTTACACCTTGATCCTTAAAACGCAGTACTGGGTTCATAGCACTAGTATCTAATAAACCAAAGCACAGCGTCAGGTTAGTAAACATTGATACATAGTTTGTAAACATTGTAAAATTGATTTATGGTTTGTACACAGCCTCAGATCTTCATGGTTTGTAAACGTGGATACACAGCATCAGATCTTCATGGTTTGTACATCTGGATATACAGCGTCAGATCTTCATGGTTTGTAAACGTGGATACACAGTATCAAATCTTTATGATTTGTAAACGTGGATACACAGTGTCAGATTTTCATGGTTGATAAACGCGGATACACAGCATCAGATCTTTATGATTTGTACACGTGGATACAAAGCGTCATATCTTCATGGTTTGTAAACGTGGATAGACAGTGTCAAATCTTTATGATTTGTACACGTGGATACAAAGCGTCAGATTTTCATGGTTGATAAACGAGGATACACAGCATCAGATCTTCATGATTTGTACACGTGGATACAAAGCGTCAGATCTTCATGGTTTGTACACGTGGATACACAGCATCAGATCTTCATGGTTTGTACACGTGGATACACTGCATCAGATCTTTATGGTTTGTACATGTGGATAAGCAACATCAGATCTTTATGGTTTGTACATGTGGATACACAGCATTATATTGTTATGGTTTGTGCACGTGGATATACTGTGTCAGATCTTCATGATTTGTACATGTGTATACACAGCATCAGATCTTTATGGTTTGTACAAGCGGATACACAGCATCAGATTTTTTTGGTTTTGTACATGTGGATACACAGAATCATATTGTTATGGTTTGTACACGTGGATATACTGTGTCAGATCTTCATGGTTTGTACATGTGTATACACAGCGTCAGATCTTTATGGTTTGTACACGTGGATACACAGAATCAGATCTTCATGGTTTGTACACGTGGATACACAGCGTCAGATCTTCATGGTTTGTACACGTGGATACACAGTGTCAGATCTTCATGGTTTGTACACGTGGATACACGGTGTCAGATCTTCATGGTTTCAACATGTGGATACACAGTGTCAGATCTTCATGGTTTGTACATGTGGACACACAGCATCAGATTTTCATGGTTTCTACATGTGGATACACAGCGTCAGATCTTCATGGTTTCTACATGTGGATACACAGCGTCAGATCTTTATGGTTTGTACATGTGGATACACAGCATCAGATCTTCATGGTTTGTACATGTGGATACACAGCGTCAGATCTTCATGGCTTATACATGTGGATACACAGCGTCAGATCTTCATGGTTTGTACATGTGGATGCACAGCCTCAGATCTTCATGGTTTGTACATGTGTATACACAGAGTCAGGTCTTCATGGTTTGTACAGGTGGATACACAGCCTCAGGTCTTCATGGTTTGTACATGTGGATACACAGCGTCAGATCTTCATGGTTTGTACATGTGGATACACAGTGTCAGATCTTCATGGTTTGTACATGTGGATACAGAGCGTCAGATCTTCATGGTTTCTACATGTGGATACACAGCGTCAGATCTTCATGGTTTGTACACATGGATACACAGCCTCAGATCTTCATGGTTTGTACGTGTGTATACACAGAGTCAGGTCTTCATGGTTTGTACACGTGGATACACAGAGTCAGATCTTCATGGTTTGTACACGTGGATACACAGCAGCAGATCTTCGTGGTTTGTACATGTGTATACACAGAGTAAGGTCTTCATGGATTGTACAAGTGGATACATATTTCGAAGTTGTAGTCAAACAACATCAGCACTAACTATAGCTGTACAGATTCATACTTAAAATAACAATATATACCTTAATGATTTAATGATATCTAATTTTCTTTGCACATTTGCTAAATACTGAAAACGCACAAACCCACTATAAAACCCACCTTATAGTACTTAAGACCCGCAATATCATCCCTGAGCTTTAATACGTCACATACACAGGACTATAACAGTAATTATCTCTCCATTCTCATGTTCAATCTCTCCAGGGTGTTCTGAAGGTAAGTAGAATGTGGTAACCTAGTTTGTGTATGATATACTGATACCACATTTTCTCTGTAATCATAATCACTCTCTTTTAGCTTTTATCATTCTGCACATCTTCTTAGTCTATTTTCGTCCAAATTTCTCTGATCTTAATAAAGATGATATCTGGACAAGAACTGCCTAATCTGCAAGAGGTTATACTTTCAGATATGTATTCATACAAAGGAGCGCTTTATCACCTAGTCACTTAGTTCTACAAAATTGCGACAAGGCAAACGTGACTACCACAATCTTCTGTACATTAAATTTTGATTGAAGTTATAAATGGAATTCTTTTGTGACTTTGGCATTTGAACAATCTGTTCAGAGTAAAAGGAACGGATCCATTGAAACTTTTTTATATTATTAAAATAGCAAAGAGATGTGTAAAATGCCAGAAATGAAGATGATTCTTTGGCTGCAGAGAAACAGGATAAAAGGATGTATATACCGTATGACAACTGAGAAAATAAGTGGAAGAACCCTCTTTCTGATCCCCATTTCCATTATATGATGATACATTCTCATTGTTGGATAACAAAGAAATGGAGATGATGGCATTTTTTGTGGGTGTAAAAATGGTTTTATTTCTTCCAACAGAAATTTGAGAAAGTTTGGAGCTATAGGTTTCTGCTGTTTTAGAGGCATACAAGGAGGTGTCATTGGGTACTTGCCTTATAGAGGGGGGTAAAGGAAAATATGAAAGGGGGAGATTTATCACAGCTTGTATGCCTAAGAACAGGTGTACCAGCACCATTCCTGGTGCAGTGGCTGGGGTTTGCGAACTTCTTCCCCCTCTATGCCAGTTGGGCGGGTAGGGGGAGGTGCATCCCCATACCTGTTCACTACCTATGGCCTGCACCCGTTCTGGGGCCAGCCTATGATTTCAATCTGAAGACGTTTTTAGGGCTTAAGTGCTAGATATTTTGCTAAAGTGTTTGAAAGGGGTGGGTATAAAACCAAAAACATATTCACTGAATACATGCTGCTTTATGCTGAAAACAGTATTCCTTAAAGCTAAACAATTCAGGCATTCTAACAATCACCATTACTCTTTTCACATGGGGAACTCTGGGACACCTATGCAACCCACAGTTCACTTTAAGGCTTAACGTTTCAATTACATATTTCAGTGGTTTATCTCAATTACTGCTGGAAAAACACAACATTGGGGGTTATTTGTTAAGACTCATTCAATGAATGACAGTCTTAATTTTCCCCCACCTGGTGTACTGCACACAAGATATAAGAGGCTCCAGCACTGCTGAAATCAAGGTTAGACTTGGTGGAGATTACAGATCTGTTCACTGCTGATTTTGTCTGGCCTGCTCTCCACCTTGTCCCACCCAAAGTGGTATGCAGGGTGGACACCCAACATGTGTCGTTAATTGGGCTTTTTACATGCCTTGTTGGACAGAAAACTACAACAACCCTTTAAGGCTCAGACCATGAACACAATGAAGCATATTTACTATGTGCTGTTTGCCTGTGTATAGTGCAGAGTGCACCAGGTCCGGCATTTCTGGTGCATTCTGCATGAATCTGTCACTCCTTGCACTGCCCTGACAGAGTGCACCACTATTTTTTGGTGCACCTTTAACATAAGGCATGCAACACATTTCTGTTGGACTTTGCATGGTGCACGGTCTAACAGAGCAGCTGAACTCCCCCTTTAGTGCAGAAATTTGAATGAAGCAAAGTGCAGCCTCAACACAAAACAGTTAAATGTGACACAAATGTGACACAGACACTTCTTAAAAACCTGTGCAAGCAGTTTGCACTGAAAACAACATGCAAAGCCTGACAGAAAACTGGAGCACGGCCCTTAGTAGATGTGCCCCAATGCGGATGTATTTAGTCTAGCTATTGATGTGGAGCTGTATCTCAGAACCACCAGCTGTGCCTATTACAATGTTCACTTTGAATATTACTTTATTATGTTTTTTAACACCCTATTCCACCAGATCCTGGTGGAGGTTTACTAAACTACACAACAAAATGCCTGCAGTAAGATCAAAATTCTGTAACTCTGCTCAAACAACATTGACTCAATGTACTTATTACCATTAAATGGAAATTAACCCCTTAGTGCTCTGTGCCGTAGCTCTACGACACACAGGTATAAGGAGTGTATGAAGAGGGCTCACGGGCTGAGTCCTCTTCATACAAAGGTGGGGGTTTTTGCATTTTGCAGAAAACCCCCACCGCTAATAACCGTGGTCGGTGCTTGCACCCTGTCATTGCCGGCGGCGTTTAAAAGATGGCGGCGCGCGGGTTGCCATGGTAGCCTCGGGTCTTCTTTTGACACGACAAACTCAAAAATTCAAACAGAGAGAATACTCAAACTCAAAAATTCAAACAGAGAGAATATTCTAAAACCCAGGCCCAAGACAACGGATGACAAAGTCAGATTTGTCACAACATATAATAATCAATGGCAAGATTTATACAAAATTTTGGGGAAGAACTGGAATATCCTGTTGAGTGAACCTAAATTGGAAACATACATTGACCCTCGTCCCAAAGTCACATCAAAAAGGGCACGAAACTTGAAGGACATCTTGGTTAAGAGCCACTTTAAACGATCGGTGAGCACGACGGGAGGAAATAGACTAAAGGGCTCATACGCCTGTGGAAACTGCAACATTTGCCAATTCATGACTCCAACTGATCATTTCAAAGATCCAGTTGATGGTAAGGAATATCCACTCAAGAACTATATAAACTGTCGTTCAAAAGACGTGATATATGCAATTACATGTTCTTGTCCCAAGATCTATATAGGTCAAACATCACAGGAACTAAGGAAGAGAATTCAGAAGCATCTGTCAACAATCTCCACGGCAAGACGAGATTTCAACAGGGACAAAAGCCTTATGTCCGTGGCCTCACACTTTCATCACTACCATGGAGGTACGTGCAGGGAGATCCAGATAGTGGGACTGGAGAAAGTTCTACTGAACATCAGAGGGGGGAGTACAACTTCTCAATTATTACAGAAGGAAACCAAATGGATATTCCAAACCCAGTCTATGACACCAAGAGGACTTAATGAGGAGTTCCTCTTTACGGGATTTTATAAAAAGTAAATAAAATAATTGCATATACAACTTGTAAGTATGATGCTTACCATGCAATGTGGCTGTTGGGTACTGCACCTGCATGATGGTATGAATACTTATAAAACACACAGACAGCACTATTAAAAATGACACACATCAATTGGTAGTCCTGTTTAATGGCTATCAATTAGAGATGAGCGAGCACTAAAATGCTCGGGTACTCGTTATTCGAGACGAACTTTTCCCGATGCTCGAGTGCTCGTTTCGAGTAACGAGCCCCATTGAAGTCAATGGGAGACTCGAGCATTTTTCAAGGGGACCAAGGCTCTGCACAGGGAAGCTTGGCCAAACACCTGGGAACCTCAGAAAAGGATGGAAACACCACGGAAATGGACAGGAAACAGCAGGGGCAGCATGCATGGATGCCTCTGAGGCTGCTTAATCGCACCATTATGCCAAAATTATGGGCAACAGCATGGCCATGACAGAGTGACCGAATGAGGCTAGATAGCATCTAAAACATCCAATAATTGACCCTGACACTATAGGGGACGGCATGCAGAGGCAGCGGCAGCGGCAGCAGCGGCAGGCTAGAGAGTGTCATGGCAACATACCCTAAATGGACTCAGGCTTCAAACCAATGGGTGGCAGAGAGGAACCAAAGGAGGTGAGCAAGAAGCGCTCAAATAATATCGGTACATGATAAAAGTTTGCCAGTATATTTTGTGGATTACACAGCAGGGTGGCGACAAAGTTAACATGGAAGCCATGAAAACAATCCAAAATTCTGCCTGACACAGCTCGTTTGATAAGGGGACCATGTATGGAGGCAGTGAACAAGTAGTAGATTAAAGGTGCTGCGGTTAAAACTATGTTAGTTGGATCTTGGCATGGAGCTGGCGCTCCGCTGCCAGGCGACCTTTCGCCAATCCAAGCCCCTGTCTCTAGGCTACTCCCCAAACAGCACTTCTAAGAACCTTTTGTATAAGATCAAGTGTAGTAGCGTTCTTATAAGTTTGGGATATGGCGGGTGAGGGGAATGTAAACATCTGCGCAAGAAGCGCTGAAATAATATCCGTAAATGAAAAAAGTTTGCCAGTATATTTTGTGGCTTACACAGCACGGTGGCGACAAAGTTAACAAGTTTGATGTGGAATGCCCTGTAATAGCTCTTGGGCGGTGTGCCTTTTATCACCTAGGCTCAGCAGTTTGAGCACCGCCTGCTGTCGCTTAGCGACGGCATTGCTGCTGTGCCTAGAGCTACCGACTGATGGCGCCATGCCCACGGATGGTAATTCGGAGGAGGAGGAGGTGGAGGAGGGGTGGGAGGAGGAGGAGGCATAGTAGGCCTGAAACACCTGGACCGAGGTAGGCCCCGCAATCCTCTGTGTCGGCACTATATGACCAGCCCCAGGGTCAGACTCGGTCCCAGCCTGCACCAAGTTAAGTGTAGTAGCGTTCTTATAAGTTTGGAATATGGCAGGTGAGGGGAATGTAAACAGATGCGCAAGAAGCGCTGAAATAATATCCGTAAATGGTAAAAGTTTGCCAGTATATTTTGAGGATTACACAGCAGGGTGGCGACAAAGTTAACATGGAAGCCATGAAAACAATCCAAAATTCTGCCTGACACAGCTCGTTTGATAAGGGGACCATGTAAGGAGGCAGTGAACTAGTAGTAGATTAAAGGTGCTGCAGTTAAAACTATGTTAGTTGGTTCTTGGCATGGAGCTGGCGCTCCGCTGCCAGGCGAGCTTTCGCCAATCCAAGCCCCTGTCTCTAGGCTACTCCCCAAACAGCACTTCTAAGAACCTTTTGTATAAGATCAAGTGTAGTAGCGTTCTTATAAGTTTAGGATATGGCGGGTGAGGGGAATGTAAACAGATGCGCAAGAAGCGCTGAAATAATATCCGTAAATGGTAAAAGTTTGCCAGTGTATTTTGTGGATAACACAGCAGGGTGGCGACAAAGTTAACAACTTTGATGTGGAATCCATGAAAACAACCCAAATTTCGGCCTGACACACCTCGTTTGATAAAGGGACGATGTATGGAGGCAGCTATATGGACGACTTTTGGAGGTAGCAATGGAGACAACGTGTGGAGGCTGCTATGGAGACAATTCAATTTGGATAGTGCCTGTATGTGGCAGTCCAAAAAAGTTTTCAAACCAGAGGAGCAGGTAGGTGGCCCTCCAGAAAAATTGAATAGATTGAGTGCCTGTATGTGGCAGTCCAAAAAAGTTTTCAAACCAGAGGAGCAGGTAGGTGGCCCTCCAGAAAAATGGAATAGATTGAGTGTCTATATGTGGCAGTCCAAAAAAGTTTTCAAACCAGAGGAGCAGGTAGGTGGCCCTCCAGAAAAATGGAATAGATTGAGTGCCTGTATGTGGCAGTCCAAAAAAGTTTTCAAACCAGAGGAGCAGGTAGGTGGCCCTCCAGAAAAATTGAATAGATTGAGTGCCTGTATGTGGCAGTCCAAAAAAGTTTTCAAACCAGAGGAGCAGGTAGGTGGCCCTCCAGAAAAATGGAATAGATTGAGTGCCTGTATGTGGCAGTCCAAAAAAGTTTTCAAACCAGAGGAGCAGGTAGGTGGCCCTCCAGAAAAATGGAATAGATTGAGTGCCTGTATGTGGCAGTCCAAAAAAGTTTTCAAACCAGAGGAGCAGGTAGGTGGCCCTCCAGAAAAATGGAATAGATTGAGTGCCTGTATGTGGCAGTCCAAAAAAGTTTTCAAACCAGAGGAGCAGGTAGGTGGCCCTCCAGAAAAATGGAATAGATTGAGTGCCTGTATGTGGCAGTCCAAAAAAGTTTTCAAACCAGAGGAGCAGGTAGGTGGCCCTCCAGAAAAATGGAATAGATTGAGTGCCTGTATGTGGCAGTCCAAAAAAGTTTTCAAACCAGAGGAGCAGGTAGGTGGCCCTCCAGAAAAATGGAATAGATTGAGTGCCTGTATGTGGCAGTCCAAAAAAGTTTTCAAACCAGAGGAGCAGGTAGGTGGCCCTCCAGAAAAATTGAATAGATTGAGTGCCTGTATGTGGCAGTTTAAAAAAGTTTTCAAACCAGAGGAGCAGGTAGGTGGCCCTCCAGAAAAATTGAATAGATTGAGTGCCTGTATGTGGCACTCCCAAAAATTGTTTAAAACAGAGGACCGGGTCGGTGGCCCTCCATAAAAATTAAATGCATAAAGTACTATAGCTAGAGCCAGTGGGCCCTGTCAAAAAATAGCCAGTTTCCTCTGCTTTACTGTACAAAGAGGAGGAGAAGGAGGAAAATGAAGAGGAGGAGGAGTGGATAAATTATTCAGGTTGAGCTTCCTTCACCTGGTGGAGATTGGAAATTAGGAGAAATCCAGGCTTTATTCATCTTGATAAGCGTCAGCCTGTCAGCGCTGTCAGTCGACAGGCGTGTACGCTTATCGGTGATGATGCCACCAGCTGCACTGAAAACCCGCTCGGACAAGACGCTAGCGGCAGGGCAGACAAAAACCTCCAAGGCGTACAGCGCCAGTTCGTGCCACATGTCCAGCTTTGAAACCCAGTAGTTGTAGGGAGCTGTGTGATCATTTAGGACGATGGTATGGTCAGCTACGTACTCCCTCACCATCTTTCTGTAAAGATCAGCCCTACTCTGCCGAGACTGGGGACAGGTGACAGTGTCTTGCTGGGGTGACATAAAGCTGGCAAAAGCCTTGTAAAGCGTACCCTTGCCAGTGCTGGACAAGCTGCCTGCTCGCCTACTCTCCCTCGCTACTTGTCCCGCAGAACTACGCACTCTGCCGCTAGCGCTGTCAGAAGGGAAATACTGTTTCAGCTTGTGCACCAGGGCCTGCTGGTATTCATGTATTCTCACACTCCTTTCCTCTCCAGGGATGAGAGTGGAAAGATTTTGCTTGTACCGTGGGTCCAGGAGAGTGAACACCCAGTAATCGGTGCTGGAATAAATTCTTTGAACGCGAGGGTCAGGGGATAGGCAGCCTAGCATGAAATCTGCCATATGCGCCAGAGTACCAACGCGTAAGAATTCACTCCCCTCACTGGCCTGACTGTCCATTTCCTCCTCCTCCAACTCCTCCAACTCCTCTTCTTCTGCCCATACACGCTCAACAGTGAAGGACTCAACAATGGTCCCCTCTTGTGTCTCGCCAACATTCTCCTCCTCTTCCTCCTCATCCTCCTCCACCTCCTCCGATATGCGCTGAGAAACAGACCTAAGGGTGCTTTGGCTATCAACAAGGGAATCTTCTTCCCCCGTCTCTTGTGAGGAGCGCAAAGCTTCCGACTTCATGCTGACCAGAGAGTTTTTCAACAGGCCAAGCAGCGGGATGGTGAGGCTGATGATGGCGGCATCGCCACTGACCATCTGTGTTGACTCCTCAAAGTTACTCAGCACCTGACAGATATCAGACATCCACGTCCACTCCTCATTGTAGACTTGAGGAAGCTGACTGACCTGACTACCAGTTCTGGTGGAAGTTGACATCTGGCAGTCTACAATCGCTCGGCGCTGCTGGTAAACTCTGGATAACATGGTCAGTGTTGAATTCCACCTCGTGGGCACGTCGCACAACAGTCGGTGAGCGGGCAGTTGGAGGCGGCGCTGCGCTGCCCTGAGAGTGGCAGCATCTGTGCTGGACTTCCTGAAATGCGCACAGATGCGGCGCACCTTCGTGAGCAAATCAGACAGATTGGGGTATGTCTTGAGGAAACGCTGAACTATCAGATTTAACACATGGGCCAGGCATGGCACATGTGTCAGTCTGCCGAGTTGCAGAGCCGCCACCAGGTTACGGCCGTTGTCACACACAACCATGCCTGGCTTCAGGTTCAGCGGTGCCAGCCACAGATCAGTCTGCGCCGTGATGCCCTGTAATAGTTCTTGGGCGGTGTGCCTTTTATCGCCTAGGCTCAACAGTTTCAGCACCGCCTGCTGTCGCTTAGCGACGGCACTGCTGCTGTGCCTAGAGCTACCGACTGATGGCGCCATGCCCACGGATGGTCGTTCGGAGGAGGAGGTGGAGGAGGGGTGGGAGGAGGAGGAGGCATAGTAGGCCTGAAACACCTGGACCGAGGTAGGCCCCGCAATCCTCGGCGTCGGCAGTATATGACCAGCCACAGGGTCAGACTCGGTCCCAGCCTCCACCAAGTTAACCCAATGTGCCGTCAGCGATATATAGTGGCCCTGCCCGGCAGCACTCGTCCACGTGTCCGTGGTCAGGTGGACCTTGTCAGAAACGGCGTTGGTCAGGGCACGGATTATGTTGTCTGACACGTGCTGGTGCAGGGCTGGGACGGCACATCGGGAAAAGTAGTGGCGGCTGGGGACCGAATACCGAGGGGCGGCCGCCGCCATGAGGCTGCGAAAGGCCTCGGTCTCTACTAGCCTATAGGGCAGCATCTCCAGGCTTAGCAATCTGGAGATGTGCACATTAAGGGCTTGGGCGTGCGGGTGGGTTGCACTATAGTTGCGTTTCCGCTCCAGCGTCTGGGGTATGGAGAGCTGAACGCTGGTGGATGCTGTGGAGGATCATGGAGGCGACGATGGGGTTTTTGTGGCAGGGTCCTGGGCAGGGGGCTGACTATCAGCTGACACAGGGGAAGGAGCAGTGGTGTGCACGGCCGGATGTGAACGCGCTTGTTGCCACTGAGTGGGGTGTTTAGCATTCATATGCCTGCGCATACTGGTGGTAGTTAAGCTAGTAGTGGTGGAACCCCTGCTGATCCTGGTTTGGCAAATGTGGCACACCACAGTCCGTCGGTCATCCGGTGTTTCCTTAAAGAACCTCCAGACTTCTGAAAATCTAGCCCTCGCCGCAGGAGCCCTCGCCACGGGAGCTTCACTAGTTGACACATTTGGCGCTGATGCACCAGCTCTGGCCCTGCCTCTCCGTCTGGCCCCACCACTGCCTCTTCCAACCTGTTCTGGTCGAGGACTCTCCTCCGTCTCAGAAGCACTGTGTTCACCCGGCCTCTCAACCCAGCTTGGGTCTGTCACCTCATCATCCTCCGATCCCTCAGTCTGCTCCCCCCTCGGACTTCCTGCCCTGACAACAACTTCCCCACTGTCTGACAACCGTGTCTCCTCATTGTCGGACACCTCTTTACACACTTCTTCCAGTACGTCAACAAGGTCATCATCACCCACAGACTGCGACTGGTGGAAAACCTGGGCATCGGAAAATTGCTCATCAGCAACCGGACAAGTGGTTTGTGACTGTGGGAAGGGTCCAGAAAACAGTTCCTCAGAGTATGCCGGTTCAAATGGCAAATTTTGCTGGGAGGGGGCAGACTGGGGGGGAGGAGGCTGAGGTGCAGGAGCTGGAGGAGTGCCGATTTCGGTGACATGGGTGGACTGCGTGGAAGACTGACTGGTGGACAAATTGCTCGAAGCATTGTCGGCAATCCACGACATCACCTGTTCGCACTGTTCTGGCCTCAACAGTGCTCTACCACGAGTCCCAGTAACTTCAGACATGAACCTAGGGAGTGTAGCTCTGCGGCATTCCCCTGCTCCCTCATAAGCAGGTGGTGTCTCACCCCGCCCAGGACCACGGCCTCTGACCCCTGCAGTAGTTGGACGCCCACGTCCCCGCCCTCGTCCTCTACCCCTAGCCCTCGGGTTAAACATTTTGAAAATGAGAGTTATAACTTTAATTTTTTTTTTTAACTTTTTTTTTGTGTTTTTTTTTTTGTGTGTTTTTTAGTTTTTAAAACCAAACGATGCTATCCTATTGCAATGGCTATTTTCTAGCCAAGTATGAAAGCACACTGCTATGCCAGATGAGATGACACTGAGTTATTAAAAAAATAAACGTAAAATAAAAAAGGAAATGGCAGACTGTGCCTAATTGAAATCCAACCCTGGGCCCTAATAAATTTTCCCACTTCGGTCTTTGCGATGGATATGTGCGTCACTAAGCGCAAAACACAGTGGTCGCAAGTCTCACTCCAAATTGCTCACAATTTGTTAGTAGATGCACTGCAGCAACTACAGCCACCAGCAGATCAACCAGAAATCAAATATATATAACGCTACTGTAGGCGTAAGTAAGCCGTTTGGATTCTCCTATGGCTATTTTCTAGCCAAGTATGAAAGCACACTACTATGCCAGATGAGATGACGCTGAGTTATGAAAAAAATAAACGTAAAATAAAAAAGGAAATGGCAGACTGTGCCTAATTGAAATCCAACCCCGGGCCCTAATAAATTTTCCCACTTCGGTCTTTGCGATGGATATGTGCGTCACTAAGCGCAAAACACAGTGGTCGCAAGTCTCACTCCAAATTGCTCACAATTTGCTAGTAGATGCACTGCAGCAAGGACAGCCACCAGCAGATCAACCAGAAATCAAATATATATAACGCTACTGTAGGCGTAAGTAAGCCGTTTGGATTCTCCTATGGCTATTTTCTAGCCAAGTATGAAAGCACACTACTATGCCAGATGAGATGACGCTGAGTTATGAAAAAAATAAACGTAAAATAAAAAAGGAAATGGCAGACTGTGCCTAATTGAAATCCAACCCCGGGCCCTAATAAATTTTCCCACTTCGGTCTTTGCGATGGATATGTGCGTCACTAAGAGCACAACACAGTGGTCGCAAGTCTCACTCCAAATTGCTCACAATTTGCTAGTAGATGCACTGCAGCAACTACAGCCACCAGCAGATCAACCAGAAATCAAATATATATAACGCTACTGTAGGCGTAAGTAAGCCGTTTGGATTCTCCTATGGCTATTTTCTAGCCAAGTATGAAAGCACACTACTATGCCAGATGAGATGACGCTGAGTTATGAAAAAAATAAACGTAAAATAAAAAGAAACTGGCAGACTGTGCCTAATTGAAATCAAACCCCTAATAAATTTTCCCACTTTGGTGTTTGAGGTGGATATGTGTGTCACTAAGAGCTAAACACAACGGTAGCAAGTCCCCCTGCAAATTCCTCACAATATGGTACTAGCTGCACTACTAGTGCCAGCAAGCCCAGCCACAAGCAAATAAAAAAAAAAAGTATAACGTTATTGTAGCCCTAAGAAGGGCTGTTGGGTTGTTGTAGAATCACTCCTGCCTAACAGTAAGCTAATAGAACACCCTAACGCTTTCCCTGACCAGCAGCAGCTCTCTCCCTAGCGGCATCCAGACAGAGAATGATCCGAGCAGCGCGGGCAGCGGCTAGTCTATCCCAGGGTCACCTGATCTGGCCAGCCAACCACTGCTATCGACGTGTAAGGGTACCACGTCATGCTGGGTGGAGTGCAGAGTCTCCTGGCTTGTGATTGGCTCTGTTTCTGGCCGCCAAAAAGCAAAACGGCGGGAGCTGCCATTTTCTCGAGCGGGCGAAATACTCGTCCGAGCAACGAGCAGTTACGAGTACGCTAATGCTCGATCGAGCATCAAGCTCGGACGAGTATGTTCGCTCATCTCTAGTATCAATGTCTTTTTCTTTTTTTTCTTTGCCTCTTAATGTGTATTGCTATTTTGGTTTATTTTACAGGCATCCTAAACACTCGTGGGGATCTTGCACAATGGTACTTTATACATCCACAGTTCGACTATCAACACAAGAAACTAAAGAAGAAATTTTAATGCACTTTATTATTTATTAGCACCAGTCACTTTAGACACATTCTTGCTTGCTAAGTCATACCACCATCAAAGATATATTTTGTATTATCAAATTGTAAATTGAATTGTGTACTGCACCAGGCTCATTATGTGGGGCCAAACTTATATTATATTGTACTGTATGTTGTATAATGTTTAATCATAAGTCCCCTCCTTCACAGACTGAGATAGATACTTACCATTTTTCAATGTTTTAAATCTCCTCCTACATTTATTCAAGAAGTCCAGCATCTTCTTCATCACCTGGATACGTATCCGCACCACTCTAACTTGTTATGCAGTAGCCGCGGCACAACTCTCGCGATGCCGGCGCGGCTCGCGCTTGCACGGCCCCTCGGTATGGAGGTGGAGGTCCGAGGTGGCTGCGCATGCGCGGGCGGCGCCTGGCGTTGTGGGAGGTTCGCGGCTGAGGCATCATCAATTACAGGTGCAGACATTGCATGGGACATCCCATTGGTCAATGGGCTAAAAAAACTTGTATATATACTACTGATCTATTAACACCTGGTTACCCCTGAGGAAGCCACGGAGGTGGCGATACGCGTGGGGCACTAGCCCACACTACTCCCCTATGCAAGTCTGAATTAGGTAATATTGGACATTTCTGGCAACTGTTATATGGATATATAGAGGCTATTTTAGCTCTTATGCATTGTTGATTGTGTTATCCTGATTCTGAGCCAGTTTGTACCTCTAAGATTGTATGTATCTATGATGCACTTGCACATATTCCTATAGGGGATAGTGTGGAGGGGAAAATCGCTGGTTGCGTCATAACCAATTTCCCTGTTGTGGCACATATTCTGACACGTGCAATTTTTAAATGTTTTTATTGGTGTCTACTTAATAAACTTTTGATTATTTTGAAATGCATTTATGACATGGACCATTTCTTTACACACCACCCTGTTGTTTTGAAATTCTTTTGACACGAGGCTACATGGCTTCTGGAGATTCGTTACAATGAGCCAGTGGCTCATTGTAATGAATGACCTGCAAAAATGCCATATATTGTAATACAGAAGTATTGCAGTATATGGTAGGAGCGATCTGACCATCTAGGGTTAATGTACCCTAGATGGTCTAAGAAATAGTGGGAAAAAAAAAGAAAAAAAAAAGGTTAAAAAAGAAAAAAAATTAATAAAATATTAAAAATTCAAATCACCCCCCCTTCCCCTAGAACTGATGTAAAACTTAATAAACACTAAAAATCACAAACATATTAGATCTCGCCGCATCCCAAAATGCTTGATCTATCAAAATATAAAAACGGTTACGGCCGGCGGTGACCTCCGAGGCGGGAAATGGTGCCCAAATGTCCGAAATGCGACATTTACACCTTTTTACATCACAAAAAAAAATGAAATAAAAAATGATAAAAATGTCGCACAGACCTCAAAATGGTAGCAATGAAAATGTCGCCTCATTTCGCAAAAATGACACTTCACACATCTCCGTGCACCAAAGTATGAAAAAGTTATTAGCGTCAGAAGATGGCAAAAATTATTTTTTTTTTGTACACATTCGTTAAATTTTTGAAAATGTATTAAAACACAATAAAACCTATATAAATTTGGTATCACCGCGATCGCACCGAACCAAAGAATAAAGCTGAGTTGTTATTTTGAGTGCACAGTCAAAGTAAAAAAAACTGAGCCCACAAGAATGTGACGTTTTTTCAATTTTTCCACATTTGGAATTTTTTTTCAGCTTCGCAGTACCTGGCATGTTAAAATAAATTACATTACGGGAAAGTAAAATTTGTTACGCACAAAATAAGCCCTTACACAGGTCTGTACACGTAAAAATGAAAAAGTTATGGATTTTTGAAGTTGGAGAGCGAGAAATGAGCGGAAAAACCCTGCGTCCTTAAGGGGTTAATAAATATTTTTAATTTTAATTTGCTTGCTGACTATAGTCTGCCCAAACACAATGCTTGAAAGAACTAAAGTAACAAACATTGTCATTTGAAAAAAAAAGCAAAAGAAAAAGTAGATATAAATATTTGGAGTAGAAACTTCCGTCATTGAACCTACACTCTCTTAGACTTAGATTCCCTAGATTAGAGAAATACATTATCATCCTTATACACACTTACAATAAAGTATGCATAGGTTCAGAATGAAAGCAAATAGCATCCATTATCTCTATAACAGAAGTAATAACATCTTGTTTTATTACTTATACATATTTCATTATTTGATAAAGGTCAGTGTTAGGCTTTCGAATATATCAAGCAACCTGATATTTACATTATGATTTAATATTTAAATCAATATGACAGTTATGTTGCCTTTTCTACTAGTGGTAATATCCTAACCTTTCTCTTTGGTAAATTTCTACTTGTTGTTTAGCAGTCTTGTGACCTGACTTTCAAAGTGACTGATGGCTGCAGCCACATGGTGTGTTGTCAGTATAGATATCAAATTATTATATAATCTTTTAAATGATGAATGAGTTTTCATCCTTATTATTTATAGGATTTATAGTAGGCAAAAAATTCTTAACAGCATAGGAAAAAGTATTATTAATAAAATATAACTTTTAATCCAAAAAACCTTAAAATCACAAAAGTGTGTCACGTGTCTAGTATCAATATATGTAACCCAAATACCACATAAATATAGTTGCTACATCCAGGTAAGGATAATCAAGAAAAAGATACTCTTACCGTAGTTCAGATGTAAACGCACCCACAAGCTGGGGGTCAGGGGTTCCAAAGGGAGAATGGTAAACTTTCCCTAAATAGTCCCCTTTGACTCCCGCCCTTACAAGGGCAGTCCACAGCTGTCCCTGTTGGACTAAAGCATGCCCCCTAAAAACGCCAATGTCCCTTACTAAGGTTTCACGTTTTTTTTTTTTTGTTTTTCCCTGAATTGCCCCAGGTTTTTGGCACACAAGATCAGGTTGTAGCGCATCAGCGCTGGCTTGCGTGAGACACAAATCGGTGGGAAAGGACGTCAGACAACACAACTTATTCGGACAAACCGCAGAATTTAAAAATGAAATTGTCTCACAAGATCAGCACTCACATTCACTGGGAAGAAGAAGGTGAACTCAGGCGGACCTCAGCAGGGGAAGCGACACATGCAGGAAATTGGACGCACGACCTTAGTGAATCGTGGCAGCTCCGAATCTTCATAGGACATTCCGGATCGGCGATGTCAATGGGACGGGTCAGTAAATGTGCCCCAATGTGTACTTTTTATTTGCATCATTTAATATTTGTGCACAGGGCAATTTTCTTTTAACAGGTTTAACCCGTTTTAACAGGTTTCTCTGTGTGGTCCAAAAGACTCATCCATTTGATTCTTTAGATCGGTACGATGACAAATTCTACATTCATATCATTTTCTTTTAATGTTTTAATACTTTAAAAGTACTTCATTGTACAGATAACATTTGCTTATCACAAAAACTTTTTTGAAATATAGGTTTCTGGTGACATACCCCTTCTAGAAATTGCATATAGTGCAATACCTTATTGCCGTAAAGAATCAAATAAGAGATGCTTAGCTATTTTGCCCACTGAATAAATGTGCAGTAAAAGAGGAAAAATAAATTCTTTAAGGGTTTACACCCAATTAGTTAAACACACAGTCATATTCTACTTTTTATATGAGATTTATTGTTCTTTTTGAGCTACTTAGTTTAATGGGAATATTATCTTTGTGTTTGTCATTAGGATTTCATAGCTCTCTAGGAAACTTTAATAGCTTTTCAAGTTATGTATCACTTCTAAATTACTAGAAAAAAAACAGTGTTTTCCTGTCAATAATTGATACATGAAACTTTTCTAGTACTTTAGCAGCTGGAGCTTTGAAGAACTACCGTATATTTATTTTTTAAATTCATCTTTCTTTTTATTATGGTGTATTCCTCTGTGTGAACTACTTTTTGAAGGCTCCATCAGGAGCCCCATTCAAAATTCCACTATATTTGACAGTGATATTGTTCTTATCAAAATGGCAAAGTGACAGCCAGATCCTGTTAGATAACAAAAGTAAGTGGAGTATTCTGGACACCTCTGGTATGGCAGATCCAGATGCACCTTTCTTTAGTTGCCATTGGAGAAATTAGTGTTATTAGGCTGGGTTCGCCATCTGTCTTTACTATATCTGTTAATAAATGGAACTTTAATGTAAATAATTCGGAACACGTTTGTATGGGTTTGCTGCGGGTCCTCCGGTTTTCTCCCATACTCCAAAATATACTGGTAGGTTAATTAGATTGTGAGCCCCATGGGAACAGGAAATGATTTGGCAAACTCTGTGCTAGCACTGCATAATCTGTGTGTGCTATATAAATAAAGGAATTATTAATTATTTTTATAACATTTGTTGGATGAGAACAACAAATATTCAGTATAAGTTGTCTGAGCACCAATTATGCATTTAGACGGGTACTTGTACTTTATGAATGTTGTAATAGTGGTTCTGGTACTATATCTAATTCGTAAGCTTGATACTGCTACTGTATTTGTGTAACAGGCTTTGTTATGTTGTGAGTGGGGTGCTAATACAGTCTCTATGTAGTTACATGACTTGGTTCTGGTACTGTTTTTTGGCTCTGATGCCACATCTATTTGATAAGCTTGGTTATAGTAATTCATTTATAAAATAAGTTTGGTTCTGATACTGCCAGCACGTCTCACCAGTCCCGGCTCCCGTCTCACTCCCCTCCACTTTGTGCGCGCGCCCCCGACTGCTAGGGTGCGCAGCACCTTCTCCAGATTTAAAGGGCCAGCGCGCCATTAATTGGCGCTGGCCATTTGGCCCAATTCTATATAAGCCTGCCTCTACCTGCAAACCCTGCTGGATCTTTGTGCCTCACAGCCTGAGAGAAAGCTCTTCTGCTATTTACCTGCGTTCCTGTGTATCGTACGTTCCTGTGTTACCTGAGCTCCTCTGTGTTCTGTCCTGTGTACCAGTGTTCCTCCTTGCTGCTGTCCTGTGTGCTGTGTTCCCGTACCCCTCTGCTTGGTCCTCCTATTGCTGACCTCGACTCTGGACTCTGACTTTGCATCTCTGCTGCCTGCCCTGACCCTGTGCCTGGACCTGACCTCGAGATTGTCTGCGGTTTCTGTACCCCAACCTTGGCCGCCACTGCAGACAAGTCACGCTGTGGAACGACCTGGTGGTATCACGCCGCAGCTTGTCTAACCCGCTTTGCGGCGGGCTCTGGTGAAAACCGGGTACCACTTGAGTGGCTTGAGTCATCATCTGCAGTGGTACAGAGGATCCACAAACCCTCAAGCCTGACACATATCTATACAGTTAGATGAACATACATTATTGTGGTTGCTTTACTGTTCAAATTATATTTTATGGGACTCATGGGATTCATTCATATCCCAATATTATTCTAATTTGGTTTTGGGTTCTAAGTATAAATTGAGAAATAAGCTATTTTTTGGCACATTCACCTACTGATGGATTAAAATGTCACTCTCAATGTCATAATGATTTTTATCAAACTGTAATATGTGTAACATTCCTCTTACTACAAATCACAAAAAAACAATGCCCAAACGGTGATAATTGCCCTCTTCTTTCCAGAGGTCTATCATTTTCTGTTCTGAAGTTACATGTCAGAAACATTCCTGGGCAGCAGTGAAGGGGGCAGAGACTAACCTCTTCCTGCCTATGCCCTGAAGCAGTGATGGCGAACCTTTTAGCGGATGAGTGTCCAAAAAGACACCCAAACCCCCCCTTATTTATTTTGAGGTGCCAACCAAAAATTAAAGCGTAACTTACTGCTCCCTGTTCTTCAACAATCATATTGGCCTCCTGAGGACAGCCACACAGTAGAAAGATGGAAAATTAGCATCATTTTAGCTTCTTTCCAGTGTCCCTGTGTAGACCTGTAGGGGCCAGCAGGAGATCCTCCAAAGATAATTCGGCCCTGTCTATTGATTTTCCCTTTTTCTACAGTCCCAAGTAGCAAAGGAGGTATCAAAATATGACTGAAAGCAGCATCTTTTAAGTTGCTTGGAATTGCAGGAAGATTCTTTGAGTCCTGTCTGGTGTGCTGGGGCGATGGCCCAGGTGCCCACAGAAAGGACTCTGAGTACCACCTCTGGCACCAGTGTCATAGGTTCGCCACCACTGCCCTAGAGTCAGATTTAGGCTACCCACAGTTTCCATGAAACCTTGAGTTTTCTCATCAAGTAAAATCCCTGCAAATGAATTCACTGATGACTTTATAGTGTACATACAGGAATATATAGAAACAAGTTTGGCTAATTTTATCACATGGCGCATGTAATTAGTATCAAACTAGTAATTAGAAGTAGAAACTAGCAGTTGTATATGTGGTACACTAGCATAGCCACATGAAATGTATATCCTGTACTGTGTGCACACTGATTTTACCAGGTCTGCTGTGTAAAGTATATAGGAGAAGGAGGTGGCTGCAGAGGAGTCTAAGACACAGCTAAAGGTGTAGCGAGACAGAGACAGAGAAAGTTATGTAGAACAACAGACTGGGTAAGAATGACTGAGAGGGAACAGAGGAGAACTTGTACCTCATTATCTTGTGCCAGAGACAGCACACACACAAAGCAATGTCACATGATCTCCCCCTCTTCCCTCCAGAGTAGTCCCACCTCCTGTAAAGTTGTTTACATGACAGTGATTATTCACAGGGATTACTAACAAAGCCAGGAAACACAACTAAACTGAGGAGGATAGCAAAGAAAATGCAGGACATAGGTAATAAAGATATTTGGCAAAGCCCTAGATCACAAGAGCTACTGATTTGTGGGGGAAAAATATAGATGCCAGGGGCCATACCTTACCTCCCTCCATATACAGTACACTGAATGTTGGTTTTTGGCGATTATCTCAGCTTGTTTTTAATCTTGAAATTATTATGCTATTTTAGCATTGTTTTCAACAGTTTTGAACTTGGTTTTTGTGCTGTATCTTGTTTCTGTGTCTACGCAGTAAGCTTTGTTCTCTTACTAAATCTATATACTAAGCTTGGTTAGGGAACTGTATTTATTTAGTAAACATTTGATTATTTTAGAACTTTAGGAAAATGAGGATAATGATCTTAATACATCCTAGAGTCCCTGGTAACCTTATCAACGCCTGTGTATACTAGACATATATTGTGAATGTCATTAGCGCAGCCCAGTAAACAATAACTGGAAAGCTATTACTCTATCATGAAGGGTAACAGTTAATAGGTAAATGCTTCATCTGCTGTTTTTATATCTTGTTGTATATGTTAAACGTGAGCTGTATATTTTAGAAATACTATTGTGTAATATTTCTATAATAAACTCTGAATAGATAATTACGGTAGACCAAAGTGGAGAACAATTACAAAAAAGCATCAACTACACAACTGTAGAACCTGGAATGAATAAACATCAAACAAGCATTCATTCCATTATTGTGGGGATTTAAATGTCTTACACTAGTATTCTTGGGTGGGCTGGAGGAAAACTGCACACCTCCTGCCTGATTCCACCCCTAACTTCAGCTAGGCACCAAGGATATAGCCGTGGGATACCTTGTTATAAGCTTATAATAAGCTTTTTAACTACCTTTTTGTTTGAGAAATATTAGATTAATAATGAAGGAATGTGAGGCATCATGTCAGCAAAAAATTAAACTAAGCAAAGTAAAAGTAAATATGTATAAATAACATGCTTCATTAATCCCAATGATAGAACTGTGGATGTCTCCTTCCATATTTGTCCTTTTAGTTGCACATATCAAGATATGCATATCACTATTCCACCCAGCTTTATGTGGGTATATTTATACATTCAATATATTCATATTTTGGTAACATTATGCAGATAAAATACTGACCTGGGACCAAGTGTTAGAGACTTCCAACATTGTAGATGATGCTGGGAGTCTGGGTGACTGCACAATGTTCGATACAGAAAATAGAAGCAATTTGAAATTAGCTGCTATTTGTAGAGCAATACAATCTCCTGACAGCTAACTATTTCAGACTGTTACTGTGTCTAACCAACCTCTAGTGGTGAAGGTGTAGACTACAGCCTTTCAATGCTTTTATCATGTCATGATTGTATTGCTTTGTATCGGGTAATTTTAATGATAGACAGATTAGTTAACCTACAGTACAGTAGTAGGGGGAT
The DNA here is from genome assembly GCF_040894005.1 of Engystomops pustulosus. Taxonomy (NCBI): domain Eukaryota; kingdom Metazoa; phylum Chordata; class Amphibia; order Anura; family Leptodactylidae; genus Engystomops; species Engystomops pustulosus. Next base: position 141,117,435 of record NC_092413.1, on the reverse strand, counting down.
CGGAATACCAACAACTTAAAAGCTTATAACATCTGCTACAGAATATACACTCACCAGCCACTTTATTAGGTACACCATGCTAGTAACGGGTTGGACCCCTTTTTGCCTTCAGAACTGCCTCAATTCTTCGTGGCATAGATTCAACAAGCTGCAGGAAGCATTCCTCAGAGATTTTGGTCCATATTGACATGATGGCATCACACAGTTGCCGCAGATTTGTCGGCTGCACATCCATGATGTGAATCTCCCGTTCCACCACATCCCAAAGATGCTCTATTGGATTGAGATCTGGTGACTGTGGAGGCCATTTGAGTCCAGTGACCTCATTGTCATGTTCAAGAAACCAGTCTGAGATGATTCCAGCTTTATGACATGGCGCATTATCCTGCTGAAAGTAGCCATCAGATGTTGGGTACATTGTGGTCATAAAGGGATGGACATGGTCAGCAACAATACTCAGGTAGGCTGTGGCGTTGCAATGATGCTCAATTGGTACCAAGGGGCCCAAAGAGTGCTGAGAAAATATTCCCCACACCATGACACCACCACCACCAGCCTGAACCGTTAATAAAAGGCAGGATGGATCCATGCTTTCATGTTGTTGACCCCAAATTCTGACCCTACCATCCGATTGTCGCAGCAGAAATCGAGACTCATCAGACCAGGGAACGTTTTTCCAATCTTCTACTGTCCAATTTCGATGAGCTTGTGCAAATTGTAGCCTCAGTTTCCTGTTCTTAGCTGAAAGGAGTGGCGCCGGGTGTGGTCTTCTGCTGCTGTAGCCCATCTGCCTCAAAGTTCGATGTACTGTGCGTTCAGAGATGCTCTTCTGCCTACCTTGGTTGTAATGGGTGGCGATTTGAGTCACTGTTGCCTTTCTATCAGCTCGAACCAGTCTGCCCATTCTTCTCTGACCTCTGGCATCAACAAGGCATTTCCGCCCACAGAACTGCCGCTCACTGGATGTTTTTTCTTTTTCGGACCATTCTCTGTAAACCCTAGAGATGGTTGTGCGTGAAAATCCCAGTAGATCAGCAGTTTCTGAAATACTCAGACCAGCCCTTCTGGCACCAACAACCATGCCACGTTCAAAGGCACTCAAATCACCTTTCTTCCCCATACTGATGCTCGGTTTGAACTGCAGGACATTGTCTTGACCATGTCTACATGCCTAAATGCACTGAGTTGCCGCCATGTGATTGGCTGATTAGAAATTAAGTGTTAACGAGCAGTTGGACAGGTGTACCTAATATAGTGGCCGGTGAGTGTAGATTGCAGTGTATTAGAGTGGAAATAATGTCAGCACAATGGTAAGGTGCAATGTACTTTACTAACCTGTATGGCTTCCAGAGAGAGAACTGAGCAGTCTGGACTGTGAGTGAGCTCCATCAAAAAGCTCTGCAAGATCATTTAATGATGTCTGGAAAAAGGCAAACTGGCCAAACACGACTAAAAAGTAAAAAAATAAGAAGGTCAGTATCCATATAAATATTTCAGTATCAATGTAAATCTATCTTACAGATTTCCTGCCACCCTGTGATCTGACAATTATAGTGATTGGGCAAAAGGGGGAACATAAATCATGTATTGTGCACCAAAAAACGGACATACAAAGCATGATACATGCCCCCTGTGCATTTTTCAGGGTTCACCTGCAAAATCAGAAACTGCACCAAAACCAGCATCAAAACTACACCCAGTTCTTTACAATGCAGTTTGTGAACATGAATAGCACAGAATATCAAGTGTAATGACAAATGTTTTCATCATTTTATCAGCAGTTTGGGAAATTTACAGAAGTATGAATCTATATTTGATTAGAAATGGAATATCATCATTTAACAAAAATTATGTACATTGATAGCTTACCGAATTCTTTCGGAACTGTTATCGAGTAATGGCATATCTGTCCTAAAGTGTAATTATTTGGATAGTTTGGAGATAAAACCACTCCTTCCATCCCGCTGTACTGCCCTCCACAAGGAGCTGAAAAAAAGCAAAACAGATTTCTTTTTATGTTATTTAAATAAATGCCAAAGTCAATTAACGAACAGTGAAAGAGTCTACAAGACCCCATCTGGTGCTCACTCATCAGTTACAATAATGTAAAAACCGGGATAAGTTGGGATAGCCTAGGAAACACCATACTATTTAGGTCCTCCCATTTGACGTCATCCTATATGAAGTATCACTACACTTTCCATTTATCTTCACAATTTATGTGATTTATGCTAAATCCTTCCCACATAGGCAACAACCACAAGAGGTCAGTTCAGAGTGAAGAATATGAAGGTATGGTGTGAACATTTGTTTGAAGTAAGAAACTCAAATAATTCATTGTTGAGCAAGATACTGTAAGCTTTAGTATAATAGAACTACTAGTTACTGACGTAGAACTGGTCAACATGACTAAAATTTAGTTAAGTCTATTAGTTATCTCATAAAAAGGGGCGGATCCCTGGTTTACAGGTTAAGCCAGTCATGTTACCCAGTGCTGCCTCTATAGATATATGGCAGATAACACAATGAGACTTATTTACTAAGGGTCCGCGGATTGCATTTCCGTCGGACTTCCTGATGTTTTCGGGGATTGCATGGCTGGGACAGGTATTTCAGAGGGGAATGTGGTGCACGGATTTTGGCCCAATCGCGTCGCTTTTCATGTGACAGAAGTCTGGGGGAAGATCCGACGGATTTGTACTGAGCACGGGATTTAACTTTAAAATCGTGTAGCAAGACATGCACTTACATAGACCTGGAAGAAGAAGGTGAACTCCAGCGGACCTGAGCGGGGAAGCGACAGATGCAGGAAATCAGGTGCACGATCTTAGTGAATCGCGCCAGAGTGCATTATCATCGGAACAATACACTTCAGGTGAACTCCTTGGACAGGTAAGTAATTGTGCCCCAATGTTGTATATTTAATGACAAACACAACTGTGTAACTCTGTAACCCCCTCATATTCATGGCTTTATCCTATGCATGACAATTAATCCCAAACAATGACCTTTCCTCGTAAGATCACTGCTCAGGAGTTAAATACTAGCAGTATGGAAATTTCACATCAAGGTTCGATCTATTGTCAAGATATCTAGAAATCTCAAGTAAATCTTTTCACCATAGTACAATTGTTGACAAGATGTAAATCAAGACAAAACAACATTTATAATTTTTAGTGGTTGTTTGTATAAGAACAATAATTATTCAATTTTGTGTATGAAATCTTTAAAGGTCTTGTAAAACTCATTCACAATAAATCTGGTTACACTAAATGTCTTGACTTTTGGCCACTAGAGGGGAGTAGCCACATACTGTACATAACACAACTAGCTGACAATGTACTGTACATGTAAATCTACGTAGGCTGCCAGTGTAGAAGCTGTGCAGATGCTAAGTGTCTAACATTCCTGTTCTTAAAAAAATGCATCTATTATCTGTAAAAGAGCATCAAGGTTAAATTTGACCATTTGGCTGATAATATTTGATAGTATCACTATAGACATAATGGAGATATTATATATGACAGCTAACAATAAAACATACCATTACATGATGGTAAACTCTTGTTCCATGCGGGTTTCCCATCTGTACCTATTACACAGCTAATTGTTGCCGGGTGAATGACCTTATAACCAGGATCACACTGATAAGTTACAGTGGATCCAAGTTTAAAGTCTGTACCAATCCGACTTCCATTCATGATGTTCCCGGGATCAAAACAAGCTTCACGTGGTTTTTCTATCATAAAAGTAAAGAAGTAAAATAAGAAAATTAGAATGAAATAAATTAATACCAGTATAAGTTTATACATTTATGTGATGCATAAAGAAGCTTTTATCATGTTATACTGAATTTTTTACATTGTTCAGTACTTTTGAACATTTTTAAAGGACACCTGTCATCAGGTCTCTGTCACTAGTCCGGTCACTACTACCTGTTGGAGCAGCTCACAAGGATCCCATCCTAGCCTTTATCTAGTGATTTTATACATTAATTATTGTAAAATCATAATTTCTTTATTATGTAAATGAGGCTGGTCACATGGTCAGAGGCAGTGATGTCACCCCTGTTCCCCCTCCCCTCTCCTCCCCCTGCTCATGTTTGTGTATAATGTATAGTAAAGCATAGTTAGTGCATCTGCTGACATGTTGCACCCTCCTAATACATATGTGTGATACACAGACATCAGCTACACAAGTACCTGACATGTTCTGCTATAACATGGCTGCATCCTGGAGCTGTTGTATCTCTCCTACATAAACACACACAGGCTGCAGGGGTTGTGGCCACTAGCAAGCATATGTAGCAGCCATCACAGCATTACACAGGCTGTCAATCAAGCACTGGGGGTGTGTTTGTGCCTCCCACTCATGAATAATCTGGGCAGCTTGAATATGCTAATGACTCATTGGACATTTCACAGGTCATTTGCATACAGCTGTAGGACCTTATTGCTTAGGTTTACAGGCATGTAGAGGGACAATGAAGGGATAGAGACAATGCTTTCTAATGGCAGTTTATGAAAATCTATTTAGATTAGAGGGGTTATTTTGCATGACGGGTTCTCTTTAAGTATTCCATTCTCATAAAAACAAAGGGTTAAAGTGCCCAGTGCCTCTTCCACTTCTCTGCTGTAAATGGTAACTACATTTTCCACAAAATGACATAAAATAGTGCAGAAGATAATAGTTCTTTTTGGCTTTTCTTCTCTATTTAAATAGTTAATGTTCCACTGACAGCTCAGAGATAAAGGGACCTGGACATTCTTATGTCCTTATAAACCTGAGAAAAATTCTATAGATATGGAAAGTGTTAACCCCTTAAGGACGCAGCTATTTTACAGCTTAAGACTCAGTCCCATTTTTTGTAATCTGACTTGCATCGCTTTATATGGTTATAACTTTTGAACACTGTTACTTATCAAAGTGATTCTGAGATTGTTTTTTCCCCACATGTTGTACTTAATTTTTGTGGTAATGTTGGCTGATAAGTTTTGCATTTATTTACCCCAAAAAAGAAAAAAATATGAATTTTTGAAATTCGAATTCATCGCATTTTCAGGCAGATAGATTTACCACCTAAATAAGTTGCTGAATAATGTATTTTGATGTAAAACGGCTTACAAATAGAATAACGATTTTCTGTATTTTCAGAATTGACTATTTTGGGGATAAATACAGTTTTGAATGAAATTTTACATATTTAACATCAAAACCCCCCTATATAATCAACCCATTTTCAAATCTGCAACCCACAAACTATCAGAAACAGCTTTTAGGAAGATTGCTAACCCCTTGTTTGTTATGGACTTTGCTTTTGATTGTTAGGGACACGGTGATACTATGGGGGTCATTTACTAAGGGCCCGATTCGCGTTTTCCCGACGTGTTACCCGAATATTTCCGATTTGCGCCGCTTGTACATGAATTGCCCCGGGTTTTTGGCGCACACGATCGGATTGTGGCGCATCGGGGCCGGCATGCGCGCGACAGAAATCGGGGGGGCGTGGCCGAACGAAAACCCGACGTATTCGGAAAAACCGCCGCATTTAAAAACCGAAAATGTGTCGCTTGGGGAGCGCTCACCTTCACCTTCTATGGGATGGTGCATTCCGGGGCGTTAAGATTATTTTCGGCGCTGCAGCGCCACCTGGTGGACGGCGGAGGAACTACCATCTTAAATCCCAGCCGGACCCGAATCCTGTGCAGAGAACGCGCCGCTGGATCGCGAATGGGCCGGGTAAGTAAATGTGCCCCAATATATGTGGGGTTTGTGTTATGACTTAGAGTTTTTTTTGCGTTATATTTCGCTTTAGATGTCTTGTGGAGTATTAGAACTATCAGCCTATGCACATGCATAGGCTGACACTGTGCCTTTAAAATGACATCACTGATGCCATCTTTTAGGCAGTGCCGGCAGGCAGCTCTTGGGTCCCAGGGTTGCCAAAGCAATGATCAACCCCCCCCCCCGCGCGGGAGGGTTTGGTGGGGGAAAAAAAACCTCCAAAGGCAAGTTAAATGGTTTGGTGGGGGAAAACCCCCAAAGGCAAGTTAAATGCCGCTGCATTTAAAGGGTTTAACACCCGCGGTCGGAGTGGTAGATTACCGATGACACCAGTGCAGAGCTGAACCAGCATCGCTAATCGCAGGAGCCCACGCTGTACAGCTTTGGCGCGGAGAGCTAAGGGGTTAATCATTAGGCCCGATCCCGGTGCATGGAGAGAGCTCGCGGGCCGAGCCCTCTCCATAGCCGGTATGTCTTGCTGCATATTTGCTGCATATTTTCTGTTAAACTTTGCTAGAGTATCAAGTCATTTCCATGTGCTCCAGTCCTCTCTTTACTATGTGCATCTGATCTTGTGAATTCCAGATCTCTGTGATTGTGACTGCAAATCCACAACTTGTTTGGTTACCAAGTCTCTGGCTCCTTACCCTGCTCTGCCTTTTGCTAGAAGTCCTGTCCTCAGTTTTGTACCAGCCAAATATAGTTAGTCCGCAGGCCCAGTACGCAATCCCAGCCCCTTCCTCTCCCCACCCAACTGGGCGTACAATCCTTGATAAATCCCCCCTAGGGAAGGATTTTCCCTTCTATTGCAGTTCATTATAATCTACGGTCATGGGCGTTATACTTTGGTTTTAATACAGCTGCACAAAACATAATGCCCACATAAGAAAAAACCTTAGCCATTCAGAAAAGAGAAATACTGAGACAGAAACTTTGTGGCTGTAAAAACTAGACATGCTCCAGCACTAGAATATTCCATTATTTTCTTAGCAACTTTTTGAAAGTATTCACACTATATCAATGACAACATCCTCTTTCAGTAATCAAAGTTCTTTTCAAGAGCAGATGAGCTTCTAATTCTGTAACTCAATCCAAGTTAACACTATCCTGCTTATTACATTTGCCTCACTTTCTCTCATCTCCTCTTGTAAGCTACTTTTCTTTTAGTACTGAGGATTTTCATTTTCTTTCTTCTGCATCCAATTCATGTGCTAGGTAATTTGTTCTCAAATGTAACACTCGTGATCCCAGCTGTCTCTCTTTAATTATGTCTCCCATTCCCCTTTTCTCTACATCTCCTTTTCAGCTTCTTCACTCTCTCAGCTCTGCTTCAAGCACACTAGAAGTGTTTGTTCTTCTTTGACCCGTTTCCTGTACTCTATGACCCTCTGCAGTCTACTGTTTTCTTCATCCTCTGTAATTTCACAATGACACAGCATGACCTATTCCTAGCTCCTATTCCTCTAGAACACGTACAGTATCATGCTCACACGTTTATCAGGGATACGGCAACCTCCGCTGCTTTGACCTTAACACCATTAGATTTCTATTTGCTGCACAATGGCATTATCATGGAAATGTTCAATATCTTAAGGTTGTCTGAAGTAATGTATCATCTTGTTTTAGAAGAACTTGTAACTGCTGTTACAATGCTGCTTTTACCATAGTTATATTCATGTTATAAAATGTGGTGTATATTACAAAAAAAGAATTGAGGGGAGAATTGATCACAAGGGTAAATTTTAGGCCGCAACTAGTTTGAATTAGTGTGAAAGTGATACAATATTTGTACTTATTAATAGGGCAGTTTCTAATTTCTGTTCTACTGACAAAATGTAGACAAATTTTTACAACATTTTGCAATGGCTGTCTATAACAGATTTGTTTTAATTTTGATTAAGACATAAATAATTACTTGTAAGATCATTCTTTAACACAGAAATAGCAGAAAATAGACCTAATGGTATTACAACCACTTAAGGTAAAAGACAAAATTATGCTTGTCCTGTTTGGTGGAGAGTTAGTAAATGTGTACTGGGCAATTGTAACAGCATGATCCACATGAGGAGATCTGTAGTAATACACACACACACACACACACACACACACACTGATCGCTGCTGCATCTGCCTTGAATGTGTGTGTAGCAGATTAAAGAAATACAGCAATATCTACAAACTAAACATTTCATTTAATAAGCAAGTAGTGGAATTTTACTCCATTTCCTAGGATGAAAGAGGATACATATTGTATGTTAATTTTTACCCTAAATATGAAGCCATTAAAATACACAACTCTTAACACAGGAATTAAGGCTCCTAGATTAACAAATGATGTCAGAAGTTGCAGAAGTTAAACATAGAAGAAAATACTTTGTCCTGAAAGTCCCATCAGGCAATGTCCCAAGTCCTCAAGGTGCAAATATTCATTCCAGAGATATTGTTATCACACTAAATATTTTATTACAAAGATTTGTTAACTCAAAAATATATGTATAAAAAATATGCATATAACTACTGCATATTACATTATTATTTACTTTCTTAACTGTATATAATGAACAGAAATTACTGTGCAGTTACCTTTATATTCAATAGCAAAGCCAGACATGCCAACAGATGCATCACTACGAAATGCCAAAAACAAGCTGTTACCGCTGCTTTCTAATCTTTCCGGGGCATGAGAGCCTTGAAAACTTCCTATAATAGGACTGTTGGAGTTGTCACCTTCATATATATGTAGAAAGTCATAACTGGGTTCCATGTTAAAACTGAAACACAGAAATAATGGTCATCATTGAACTGAAGTCATGATAGATAACTGCAAATATGATATTAACACTTTGTTTGAACTTGAGATCTGTGTACTATGTAGCATGCTGAATTTAAGAATCAAATTTGAAGTATATATTTGTTAGCAAATATACTCAATACCATACACAACACATTAATGTACCATGGTGTAAAGTAAACGGGCTTGAAATATTTTATAAATAAAGCTCCATTGTACTCAAAAATAGCAAAAAAAACTTTGTTAACTTAATACTAGACCCCATAATATAAGATGAATCAGATTTTGAAATCCAAAAATGTTCCCTTCTCTCAATGACTGAAGCTGGAAGCTGAACATTAGGGGTTTTTATTGATTTCCCTCATGGACAAGCCTCATACATCGGAGACTACCTGCATTCAGTGATGTGATGGCAATGTAGATTCAAAGAAAAAAAGACTGTTTCTTCTTCCATTGATTATCATGTGGCAAACTACACATTTTCTAATTATAGCTTTGAAGGTAATAGAGAACTAAAATGTTTTACATATGTCCTTACATGTGTCACATGACTTGTTTCTATTTAGAAAAAAAATGTTTCTATCATTATTACTATTTCCATGATCATACAGTCTCGTTTTCAAAAAATAGACAATCTTGTGGCCTCTTCAAATGGGTTTTTCAGATTTCTGATCATGGAAAGTTACAGATAGGCCAATGGGAACCCCAGAACCCCCAACTGATCAGTGTACAAAGTTGTAAACTTAATAAAAGGTCATCAACATCCATTTCATGGGAAAACTACATTAAAATGGTGCCTATCTGTCCATTGATTGGTAAATATGTTATATGGATTTTTAGAGTATTTTTAAATTGATTCCTGATTATTTAAACAATGTCTTTATAATACTAGAGAGATTGAGTAGCATAGTGACTATTACACAGGCTAAGGCATTTTCTTTTGATGAGCAGAGAAATGTTTTATTAGGAAGAATGCTTGGTAATATAAATAATCTAGCAAAGCATGCAAATAGATGATATCACGTAGAGGGTGCGGATATGCATTAAATGTTAATAAAGGCAAACATGCAACAGGTCTGTTAGCTCTTGAATAAATTAATATTGCCTTATTTCTGATCAAATCAGTCTTCAAGCTGCCTCATTTTTGATCCTGTTGGGTATACATAATTCAGAACACAAGCACATAAAAGAAAATCTGTTTTTTTTTTATAATTTTTAATATCATAGGTTAAAATGCTGATTTTTCCCAAATCAAGGCAAATTGTAGTAGAGAATGACAGCAAGATATTACACATCAATGTCATTCATAATTTAATTCTACACTTGCAGAGAGGGACCTGGTATCTGAGTATAGAGAACCTGCTTTTCTTATGGGCTTGGATCTGGCAATTTTCTGCATTTTTGGTAACTGGATAATGATTTTGCAGATCGTTTTAAAATTAATTATGATATTTTTAGAACAGATTTACATATTGTGATGAAATATCAATTTACAATATTCCAAGATGGGTAGCTATTGGGCAGTTAGCACAGTATATGGTCAGGGAGTAAGAGTTCTTTTTACAGAGAGTTTGTCAATTTAGGCAGCCTTACAGGCATGTGAAGACTTATAGCCAATGATGCTCTATTAGGGGATCCAGGAAATATACAAATAAGTTGTCTTAGATGGGACAAAGAAAACTACGCCTCTTTTGCTACCTTGTAAGGCAACCATCAAGACTGTCACGAAGCCTAATGGCATGATGTGAGATTAAAGCCAAATCAGTACATCTATTTCAGAAGGAAGATATTCCCTACTGTAGATAACATGGTTTTGACTTAGTTGCATCTCTTCAGTACAGGGTAGGGAACTGATTTGGCTAAGTAAGATGCTTTTGACTACAGTCCTTCTGAAATAGATATACTGGTTTAGCTTTAACCCCACAACATGCCATTGGGCTTCCTGAAAGTCATGAAAAAAAGCATATATATATATATATATATATATATATATATATATATATATATATATTTTACATATTTCCCAGCACAGTTTATGAAAGGTTGGTGTGATACAGATTGATAACCACTAACCTCAAGCCTGGTCTCACATGGAGATCTCTTTCCCCACCAACCCTTCATCCTAAAGGACCTGGAGACAAAACTGACTGCCTGCACTCTGCAAGTATACATTGTAAATCAATGTGGCGTGTGTACTCTGCAATTTTGCGGAGGATCGTTGCTACCCAATGACATCACAGTTAAATGTTACTGGTGGTTTAACATCCATTATTTGGTGCCAGCACTAATCTGCGAGTATTACTAGTGGGGGTTCAGATCCGAACATAATTTTATACTTGGGGCTCCCTCATCACTAGTTTTAAACAAAGGCACATACTGTACCAGGTTATTATTTTGGCACAAATCAATAACAGATTTTACTAAAGTAATATGCATCAATAAAAGGGTTCAACATGCTCTAGAATCCAAAAAAAAAGTGTAAGTAGGGCTTACATATGTGCTAATGTTTACTTAGCAAGTATCGCTAACCAACAATAATTCCAGTACACTTGACACACATAGATGCAGCACTTAGAGCACTGATATAAAAAAGGTACTGTTCTTTTACAGAGTAATGAATGCCCTTAATAATCTGGAACAAATGCCAAATTGGCACAATGCTACATCTGGCCCTTTAATCTGTCCTGTGACTATGTCCCTATGGAGGAGACACAGGGAAGAAGATGGCCGCTGGTCACATGTCCACATCACATGTTCTGCACCTGCCTGTTCAGGTCATGTGTCACTATGTTTGGCTGTTCTCAGTTGGTTGCAGTGTATCCAGTATGGCCAGTGTTGTGGTGAGACACATTTTAGTGAGGTAATGTGTAGTGTAGGCAGTTACATACATCATTACTAACTGGTAACAGAACAGGACAGTCTGTTAGATCATCACTGGGAGCAGAGCATGAGAGAGAGGAGCTGTTACTGAGAACTGAAGGGTCATGGGAGTTGTATTTGTAGATGGTGCCAATCTTGGACACAAGCCAATTAAGCCCATAAAATCTTGAAAATCATAAAAGCAAACTACTTAAGCTTAATTTTGTTATTAATGACACTGAGTTTTGTTGTATTCATTTATTTATAGCATTATGGGTTTTTGTATCACACTTTCCAGGAATACCGCTTTAATGACTAGCCTTGTTGCATTGCAATTTTTATCTCAATATTTTCTAAGCATTTTATTAGGAATATTATAATATTTTAATGGAATGCTTAATGGATAAGGCAAGATATGTAATTTGCAAATATTGACTTCTACAGCAAAATAAGTTAATACCTGCCATGTCAACTCATGAGTGCAGTAACTCCAATTTTGAAGCTGCACCAAATATCTGTGCTGTAAACCAATAGTGTTTATTTCATGAATAGGGTGATATGTGGTACATTCACTTACTGTATTTGTGCAGTAGGAGTAAATTAGATCTTGTGTGTCAACAAATAGATATAGTGATTTAAAATAGTTTAAAATTGCAATGGGGTAGTGTTGATGATATCTTAAATGTATTTTTTTAATAAAAATTGGTAAACTTGTTAAAAAAAATTGCCAAACATCTCCAACTTCAACTGGGTGTTAGTAAAGAGAGTCCATTTTCAGCCTGTAAATTATGTCTTTACAAGTTCAATACAGCTTACAATGTAGGGATAGTCTCCTTTACCCCAGCCTTTACTTGCCCTGATATGTGTTATCCTGATAAATAATCCTATTCTGACCTACTCTACGCTCTCCCTGTCTAATGCTGGTCCTTAGCACTGGGTACTTAAAGCGCAGCTTATCTCTTTCTGAATGTTCTCTCACTTACACATTTAGATATAGATTTAAAAATTCAGGATATATTTCATGCATTGCAGACATTTCTGTAACTATATAATTCATTTGTAGAAACTTTTGATTAACTTTGAGAAGGTTTTGCAGAAAAAAAGTTAGTAAAAAATGCTTCCCTAGCACAACGTCTCACTTCTTTATTTTCTTCAGAAAAGTTTCTCAATGCTTTGCATATACTTATATAAATGTATGATGATTGTTTTGTGAGTTGGTACATTATCTCTCTTTCACAAGGAGCTAGGCACATAATAATTATGTGGAATTCACTTAACAGCTGTTTCCACGGCTTACTTCATTTCACATGTTTAACACTATAAAGAATTGATAGCCACTTGTTGCAGTTCTCTCTTGATCTCTATTTAGTACTAGACCTGTCGCATGACTACTTTATTGTAATCGCTTTACCCTATAAGTGATAGCTTAATTAAAATATACTTTGGAGCTAAAAGTTTAAAAGATACATATACGGTTCTTCCATCTTCTTAAACTGACTCCAGTACCACGTCATAGGACGTATGTAGATTTTTGATCTGCAACAATTGTAGGTTGAAATTCCAGATGGTACCTATAAAAGAAAGGTATAAATTATAATTATAACAATTATAAAAATTACATCACTGCCAATTCAATTGTAATTTACTTAATTATACAACAATTGTTTGTTTTGGACTATCTGTTGACTCCCCTGAAGATCAAATGTTGTCCTACAGTACTTTTGGGGCCACCAATCTGTGAGGGGAACTAGCTGTAAATGTATTATACCTCTAAAGCATCACTGTAGAAAAATTATTATTACACTGTGCCAACTGTATTTAAATACAGATGGTCCCCTACTTAAGAACTCTCGACTTACAGATGACCCCTAGTTACAAACAGACCTATGGATGTTGGTAATTTACTGTACTTTAGCCTTAGGCTTCAATAAACATCTATAACAGTTATCAAAGGTGTCTGCAATTAAGATTTATTGTTAATCCTGGATCTTATGACAACCCAACATTTTTAAAATCCAATTGTCAGAGAGACCAAAAAAAATTGTCTGGGGTTACAAGTATAAAATATACATTTCCAACTTACATACAAATGCAACTTAAGAAGAAACCTATGGAACCTATCTTGTACGTAACCTAGGGACTGCCTATAATCAATCCATTTTCTGTGTAATGGATTTATGTGTAGGACTTTCATAAAAAGGAAATTTATTGAGAAATGGGTGAATGTTCCATGGACTATAATATGACACAACTCCATTCCTGACTGCAGGACTAATGACCAAGAGTAGACCAGTGGTCAGGACAAGTATGGAAACTGTGGTTGTAATCTAATCTGTACAACATGGACACATTATGGCCATCAAAATAAACACTAAGAGAAAATTGACCCTCACTTTCTTTCCAAAAAGTTGGTGATGAATACAGTATATAACTCATCATATAATAAATTTGTTTTGCTTTACGCAGCATCATAAAACTCACTGTCCAAATTATAGTGTAAATACAGACATAACTAATTGGAATCCTCCTAATTTGTTCATAAAATTGGAATGACGTTCCTGCTGGCAAAGGCACATTGTCTAGTCAAGATGAAAGTCCCTGTGTTATTGATCAGCAGATTTCCTCTGACTTCTTCATTCATTTAACATGCCCTAGCAATGATTGCCAGTGTTTTATACTGCCCACCACATTGCTCTTTTTGGTTGTGTACCATATGCTGCTTTTATGGTGTCCTAATGCTTACAAAAACATATGCCCGCAGCTAATTCCCTGCATATTCCCATTGAAAGCTGCTTGAGCACAGGCTTCTAATTTGCTAGTGTGTAGCAAAGGTTCTCTTTTACAATTTCACAGCGTCCATGGGGGACTTATGATACTTAAATCCAGACTTATGATGCATGTGCCCCCATGTGTTTTGACTCTTGGCTTGTTATTGGACCTGTTCTGCCTGCCCCAAGTAATTGTCTGTATGTTGAGAAACTCTGCCTGCTCTTACCTTGGACTGTCCACTTAACACACCCCATACTCAGTGAAACATCATGCTGTCTCCAATATTGAAACTACTCCCAAAGGAAACACCGGGACCCAGATATACAAATATCCATCTCAGTACAGGAATGGAAGTTTCAAAATAAGAGAATCACTCCTAGAAGTGGTCTATCACCAAACTTCTTTGGTGACCCTTACAATTTATTTACAATAGTCGCATGCTTCTGTGATGTCCTTAAAAGTGGGTCAAGCAGATAGTACCACTATACATTTATCATTTTATGTTAAGTGAGATGTGTTAACCAGGTTAATAAAACACATCAAATGATATTTTTCTATATTTTACTAAGTCCATTAGTACCCAACACAAGGCATGCAAACATTCTGTTTATTTCCTAGGACTTTGTTCACTTTCGCCTAGAGAAAAGCCAGTTAGATCTAAGATATTGAATGGATGTTACACTAAATTATATAAGTAAATAACTAGAAAACTAATAAAAAAAATTAATCACATAGACAGACTTCATAAAAATGCAAGTTCTGTGGATACAAAGGATATAGGATTCTTTACCTGGAGGTGGTTCAGGTTCTTATGTTTTCTGTTGTCCATGATTTATGTGTACGGTTGAGTCCTTTTCTTGCTGTAGTCATCCTTTATAGCTATCCAATATAGGTGCTCAAAGCTGCTAGACCTGATCGATCTGTTGATGCTGGAGTCATCTTTAAGTCTTTATTGGTGAACAGCTTCCTCTTTAATTTAGTGATGGATTTGCTTAATAAATATAGATTGTACATGAGTGCTGAAGAGTCTTCCTACAACATTCTTGCGCTGACGTGGGAACCTCATCGACTACATTTCTTGAGTACGTGGTAAGTTAGTTTCCACTTTAAAGCATATTCTGCTTTCACTCCAGAGTTAGATGCTTGAGATACAGGACTGAGATCTATAGGTAACTCATTAAAATAAGCTATCACTTAAGTGTAAAGGCTACTACAGTAAACACTACATATAGAATAATAATTTTCTTCCTCACTTCACTGAATTACTAATTTTATCAACATCAATGCAAGTATGTGAATGAATACATAAATAATATGCCACTTTGGGAAGCTTCATAAAAATATTGTTATTCAAAATCATATGTACTTTCCATACATTTATCATGGTCTGGTGGTGTTAAAAATGAGCAAACAGTTGTTTTGAGTTGACATTAAATACCTTTCGTTTGTACAAACAGTTTTAATGTGGATATGCTATATAATGTGTTTGTAATTCTGCCATGATCCCGCATTGATGGTGTAGGCTCTGGATATATGCTCCAGGGCTTAGTTACATAATGTAATTAACAGCTCATTGAAGTGACAAATGATCTGACATTTTGAAACCTGTTGCATAGCTTTGTCTTTCGATATAACTTGTACCTTTTGAATATCAAGGCAATGACAAAGTCTGGATTTACTTTTATTCTCCAGTCACATTCTTTTCCAGCAGGATAATGTTGAGGGTAGTTTGGTGATAAAATAACACCCGCAGGGCCTGTCAAGTTTCCACCACATGCAGCTGTCAAAGTAAGACAAGGAGAACCAAAATCAATTAGATGTTAATCTATAGCTCAGTATATAACAATTACACTGTAATGTAAGTATTGCCTCATCCAATTTCATTAGCATGCTAACCATTTAGCTTCAAAATGTATTTTATCTATGGAAATGGTAGTTTCTTAAGTGATTATTTGTGAATAAATCTCAACGCCTCCATACACAGAATTGTCATCTGAACCTGCAGGTTATAGCAGGAGCGGATAGATACTAGATGACTGTGGAAGCATTTAGACTGCTGAATTTTATCACGCTAAACTTTTTTGTTTCTCTGAGACTAGAGAAATGTTGGCAGTATTTTCTTCCCTCTCTAAAGTTTTTTTTTCTGCCATAAAAGTTTTTTGGAAAGGCTTCATAAAGGTTTTTTGTGACTTTTCACTGCTAAAAAGTAGCACGGGACTATTTCCATTGCTTCACAATTCTAGGGTAAACATAAAACTACTGCTAATGAAATGAAGTGAAAAGCCAGACAGAATGGGGGACATGTATCATAGTTTGTTTCTCTGTGGTGTATTTTTGAGACAATTGGCAGCTCTTTTTTGCGCCTTATGTATGATCATTAGAGATTGGTGAATTTGTGAAAGAAAATTTGATTCAAATTGAATCACGGCTGAGCCCTCTCCATAACTGGTAAGTCTTTGCTGCATATTGCAGCAAAGGCTTACCGGTAACACCCGCGGTCGGTGCTAGCACTGATCGCGGGTGCCAACCCGCAGAACGCCGTCGGCAAGCTTCAGAAAAATGGCGGCCGCCATCTTGCCGCCCCGTACCGGGGAGCTTCGATCCATCGCCATGACAACCTCGGGTCTTCCGAAGAGACCCGAGGCTGCCTCGGCTTAACCCCTTCATTACAATGTGCGATCAGCATATTGTAATGAATGAGGGAAATCCCCATATACTGCCATACTGTAGTATGGCAGTATATGATAGGATCGACCAGACAACCTAGGGTTAAAGTACCCTAGGGAGTCTGAAAAAAAGTTAAAAAAATAAATAAAAAAATTTAAATAAAAAACCTAAAAATTCAAATCACCCCCCTTTCCCTAGAACTGATATAAAAATAAATAAACAGTAAAAATCATAAACACATTAGGAATCGCCGCATCTGAAAATGCCCGTTCTGTAAAAATATAATATTAGTTTTTCATTGCGTTTAACCCCGTAACGGAAAATAGCGTCCAAAGTCAAAAATGGCACTTTTTTGCCATTGTGAAAAATATAAAAAAATTCTATCAAAAGTGATCAAAAGCTTGTACAGTCTTTAAAATGATAGCAATTAAAACGTCATCAAAAGTCGCAAAAAATGACAACACCCACAGCTCCGTACACCAAAGTATGAAAACGTTATTAGAGCCAGAAGATGGAAAAATTAAAAAAAAAAAAGTGAGGAACACCACCGCCATACAGTGAGGAACACTACCCCCATACAATGAGGAACACTACGCCCATACAGTGAGGAACACTACCGCCATATAGTGAGGAACACTACCCCCATACAGAGAGGAACACTACCACCATATAGTGAGGAACACTACCCCCATACAGTGAGGAACACTACCCCCATACAGTGAGGAACACTACCCCCATACAGTGAGGAACACTACCCCCATACAGTGAGGAACACTACCTCCATACAGTGAGGAACACTACTGCCATAGAGTGAGGAGCACTACCACCATACAGTGAGGGACACTACCCCATACAGTGAGGAACACTACCGCCATACAGTGAGGGCCACTATCCCCATACAGTGTGGAATACTACTCCCATACAGTGAGGAACACTACCCCCATACAGTGAGGAACACTACCCCCATACAGTGAGGAATACTACCACCATACAGTGAGGAACATTACTGCCATAAAGTGAGGAACACTACCCCCATCCAGTGAGGAATACTACCGCCATACGGTGAGGAACACTACCCTTATACAGTGAGGAACACTACCCCTCTACAGTGAGGAACACTACCACCGCACAGTGAGGAACACTACCCCCATACAGTGAGGAACACTACCCCCATACAGTGAGGAACACTACCGCCATATAGTGAGGAACACTACCCCCATACAGTGAGGAACACTACCCCCATACAGTGAGGAACACTATCCCCATACAGTGAGAAACACTATTGCCATACAGTGATGAAAACTAACCCCATACAGTGAGGAACACTACCCCCATACAGTGGGGAACACTACCCACATACATTGAGGAACACTACCCCCGTACAGTGAGGAACACTACCGCCATACAGTGAAGAACACTACCGTGATATAGTGAGGACACTACCGCCATACAGTGAGAAACACTACCCCAAAACAGTGAGGAACACTACCCCCATACAGTGAGGAATACTACCCCCATAAAGTGAGGAACACTACCCCTATAAAGTGAGGAACACTACCCCCATACAGTGAGGGACACTTCCGCCATACAGTGAGGAACACTACTGCCATACAGTGAGGAACACTACCCCCATACAGCGAGGAACACTACCGCCATACAATGAGGAACACTACCCCCATACAGTGAGGAACACTACCGGCACATAGTGAGGAAGACTGCCACCATATAGTGAGGAACACTACCCCCATACAGTGAGGAACACTACCGCCATAAAGTGAGGAACACTACCGCCATACAGTGAGGAACACTACTGCCACATAGTGAGGAACACTGCCGCCATGTAGTGAGGAAAACTACCCCCATACAGTGAGGAACACTACCCTCATACAGTTCGGAACACTACACCCATACAGTGAGGAATACTACCACCATACAGTGAGGAACATTACTGCCATACAGTGAGGAACACTACCCCCATCCAGTGAGGAATACTACTGCCATACAGTGAGGAACACTACCCTTATACAGTGAGGAACACTACCCCTCTACAGTGAGGAACACTACCACCGCACAGTGAGGAACACTACCCCCATACAGTGAGGAACACTACCCCCATACAGTGAGGAACACTACCGCCATATAGTGAGGAACACTACCCCCATACAGTGAGGAACACTACCCCCATACAGTGAGGAACACTATCCCCATACAGTGAGAAACACTATTGCCATACAGTGATGAAAACTAACCCCATACAGTGAGGAACACTACCCCCATACAGTGGGGAACACTACCCACATACATTGAGGAACACTACCCCCGTACAGTGAGGAACACTACCGCCATACAGTGAAGAACACTACCGTGATATAGTGAGGACACTACCGCCATACAGTGAGAAACACTACCCCAAAACAAGGAGGAACACTACCCCCATACAGTGAGGAATACTACCCCCATAAAGTGAGGAACACTACCCCTATAAAGTGAGGAACACTACCCCCATACAGTGAGGGACACTTCCGCCATACAGTGAGGAACACTACTGCCATACAGTGAGGAACACTACCCCCATACAGCGAGGAACACTACCGCCATACAATGAGGAACACTACCCCCATACAGTGAGGAACACTACCGGCACATAGTGAGGAAGACTGCCACCATATAGTGAGGAACACTACCCCCATACAGTGAGGAACACTACCGCCATAAAGTGAGGAACACTACCGCCATACAGTGAGGAACACTACTGCCACATAGTGAGGAACACTGCCGCCATGTAGTGAGGAAAACTACCCCCATACAGTGAGGAACACTACCCTCATACAGTTCGGAACACTACACCCATACAGTGAGGAATACTACCACCATACAGTGAGGAACATTACTGCCATACAGTGAGGAACACTACCCCCATCCAGTGAGGAATACTACTGCCATACAGTGAGGAACACTACCCTTATACAGTGAGGAACACTACCCCTCTACAGTGAGGAACACTACCACCGTACAGTGAGGAACACTACCCCCATACAGTGAGGAACACTACCGCCATACAGTGAGGAACACTACCCCCATCCAGTAAGGAACACTACCACCATATAGTGAGGAACACTAGCCCCATACAGTGAGGAATACTACCCACATACAGTGAGGAACACTACCGCCATACATTGAGGAACACTACCGCCATACAGTGAGGAACACTACCCCCATACAGTGAGGAACACTACCGCCATACAGTGAGGAACACTACCGCCATACAGTGAGGAACACTACCCCCATACAGTGAGGAACACTACCCCCATACAGTGAGGAACACTACCTCCATACAGTGAGGAACACTACCCCCATACAGTGAGGAACACTACCTCCATACAGTGAGGAACACTACCGCCATATTCCTTTCTTCTTCCCAGAGCTCTCTGGCCCATGTAACATGTTGTGCTAGCCATTTTGCTAATAAAGGGGGTAAAAAAAATAATATAAAAAAAATTATTATTATTTTTTTTTTAAATTCGAAATTCATTCCCACGAATCACTGTATACTTCAGATTCGTGACGAATCGAAGTTTTCCTGAAATTCTAAACGAACTTAGAATCGTTAGAATCGACTCGCCCATCTCTAATGATCAAGTCTTTTTACTTGTGATACATATTCAGTGTTTCCTATCCTGGCAGGTGCAAATTTTGGCTTCTTTTTGAGACTTTTTGTTGCAAATGTCTCAAATTCACATGGGCACAAGCCATGAGAGGGGGTACATGCAGGAGTGGACACTATTGTAAATTTTGGATTTGAGGCTGTGTCCTGCATTTTTAAGCACTCTAGTCACAGATGATGACAGATGAGGCTGCGGTCACACGTTGCGTTTTGATTGCATTTTGAAACCTATTACAACAGCCGAGGAGAGGTGATTTGCCTAATTACATTACTGTTAACAGTTGCATTTACAAAATCAATAGTAAACGCAATGTTAACATGTGTGTTAAAATCACATTTAAATGCAAATGTTAACAGTAATTTAATTAGACAAATCAGCTCTCCTCAGCTGTGTAACAGGTTTCAAAACCCAATCAAAATGCAACGTGTGACCGCACCCTTAGAACCCAATAAATTAAAAGAAAAATGTAAATGCAAAAATTTCAGAATTTTCAAAAAACAGGTTACTGTGCAAAATGTTAAACATTTTTAAAGCATGTGGAATAATTCCAATTTACGTGTAAAAATAGGGTCCATGGGCAAAATCCTTCCTTTGCACCTGCCCTGACCAGGTGTAGATTTGCGCCTAAAAAGTTGCAAAAAATAAGCACAAAAAGTGATATATAAGTCAGAACTTGCACGGAACATCTAGGAAAATAAGATAGATGAGGCACACTGCACAAGGTGCAGACCAAGGCGTACTTGAAACACAACAAGTGAAAAGTCACAGAAAAGTCACAAATACGACAAAAGTCGCAAAAATTTGACAATTTGACTAGCAGAAATAATGATACATATCCCCCAATATTTTCAGCTTTTTTAAAATGTTGCAAAAATAACCATACAGCTGTATGCTGGGAATTTTTATGCACTTTACAACTTTTAACAAAGAAAAAATCTCAGACAGCTAGTAGAGTATAAGAACATTTATTAAAGGGCAAAGTAATTTGAAACTTACTGTATAGGCAGCAGAGCTCCAAAGTCAGACATATAACTGTCCCAATGAGCTCTCTTAATGTTAAATAACTGTGTGTATACTATTGGGATTTATTGAGCCCCTATGCGCACCAGGACGTCTTAGTGCTGCGGGGGGTTATAGAGGAAGCTCACAGGCTGAGCTCTCTTCATACACAGCAGGTGTCAGGTGTATAATATAGCTGACTTCCGCCTATTACTGCCACCATCGGTGCTGGCAAGTGCCACGGTTCTTTCAAAACATAAAGAAAAGATCATTTCCGTCCATGAACACCGTAATGGTAAATAGCGCCCAAATGTCCGAAATGCTGGATCATGCAAGAGATAAGATTGTATTTCACTATTGATTCACCACACTAACCACAGCACCACCTCCACACCTTCAGGCTCCATGTCCGAACACTAGCTATAGCTTGCACCAGATAGGACCAAAACCTTGTGATATAACCGGTGCAGGGGGCAGGGTTTACATAACTTGCAGGCGGACCTTATGCTAGTGTGTGATATACCCTCTCTGTATGTATAGGGTAGTCAGAAGAAAGAGCTAACACTAAACAAATAATAAAACTGGATGGATACCTTTAGGATTTTTTGTAATAGAGTCCATTAACCAAACATGAATTATTTACAATTTTAACAGTTTAAGGGACAATCCTTTGCATTTGAACACAAAAGGGGTGGGGTCTTTGTTAATTTACATTAAAAGAGTATTCTGATTACAATGTGTATATAGAAATCTTTGTACATATGACATAAGCTTTTAAGAGACTCAGATTTACCTATACAAGATGGTGGGTCTGGCTGCCAAAAGAATCTGTTATTTAGCTGAACACATGTAATTTTAGCTTGTCCTTGAAGCTGATATCCAGGGTCACACTGAAAATTTATGGTATCTCCAGGTTCTTTGCTGTCTCCAAATCTGGTACCATTTTGAGGAATTCCAGGATCATTACATGTTGATGCAACTGAAGCTATGGCAATAAATATAATACAATATAATGTTATGTTACAGAACATTTTAACGCATTTACATGGTAAAACAAGAACAACAATTGATCCTTATCATAATAATGTATTGCTTAAGTGCAAAAGAAAAATTCTTTTATAAGGGTGAAAATGTTATAAGTGACATAATACTACCATTTTACAAAGCATTGGTTCCTAAAAAAGATGCCATAAAGGCGCAGAGGGTTCAAAGGAAAGACAACAAAATAAGATTAATGGAAAGATTAGATGGATTTATTTGCTCATCAGAAGAGACAATTGAGAGGACACATGACTAATTTATAAAATATGCAATGGCAATAAAATATATGGTAAAAAGTTGTTTGATGTTAAAACAACCCAAAAAACATGGGACCTTTTCTCTGCCTGGTGAAACCAAGGTTTAATCACCAGAGACGTCAAGGCTTGGTTACCACAAGAACTGTGAAATTGTGGAGTAGCTTGCCTCAGGAGTTGGTCGCAGCAGGGACTGCAGAGAGCTTCAAGAAGGGTCTAGATGCCTTCTTAATGATTACTATAAAGAATTGTGTTCCCTTACATCCCTTTCCCTCATTCCTGTTCCATTGCCTTTCTTGGTTGAACTTGATGAATATTTGTTTTGTTTCAGCCGTACTAACACTGTAACTATCTAACTTTATATACACAAATTTCTCACAAATGTTGAGAAATTCAGCAATACAGAGTTTTATTTGCTTATTTGTATAGTATTTGGATTTTACAGTTTGCTACATAAGAATATTTCTTGTAGTCTGCGGCACACAGACTACAGATAGCAACGAGGGGCAAAAGGGGATTATTATTATAGAATGGCTGGAGTGTAGTGGTGAGATTTGGAAGAAACAATGGAGCAAAGAATATGATTTACGTACATAGACGGAAAGTCTAAGTATTAGCCGATCATCTGAAGATGGCCTAAATAGCTGTATTTAAACTATAAGGAAGATGTATTAATAATAATAGATAGCAGCACAAAAAGCATTCTCTTACCAAAGTACATAGTTTTGGGACAAAGGTGAAATGTTAAATGGATTGAATGACTTTGTTGAGTCCAATAGGGCTCAGTCGCCTGAGATCTAAAAAAAACAATACACACAGGACATGGGAAAATGTATCTGGGGTCAAAAAAATGTGGACACAAATTATGTCTATGATGGGACACCATTAACAAGTGTGTTAAAACTTTTACATCCAAAAGTACTGGAGAAACATTCAAAATAGACTTTCCTGTTCATCAGGCTTTGTAATTTATCTGATCGACTGTTCGTGTGGCCTACAATACTTTGGCCGCACGGTACAGTCGCTGAGAATGAGGCTCAATGGACACCAATATTAAGCAAGAATTGGGTTCCTTAAGCAGAGCCTTTTCGAAACATATCTCCCTTGAACATGGGGGGAAGTTTGATTGCATACGCGTAACACACATCGAACAAGTATCTGCTCAACCATAGGGAATCCTACTGGATATATAAATTGAACACTCTGAGCCCCATTGGACTCAACAAAGTCATTAAATCCATATAACATTTCACCTTTGTCCTAAAACTATGTATTTTGTTAAGAGAATTTTTTTTGTGCCGCTATTTATTATTAGTAATACATCTTCCTTATAGCTTAAATTCAGCTATTTAGGCCATCTGCAGATGATCTGCTAATACTTACCCTTTCCGTCTATGTAGCGAAATCGTATTCTTTGCTCAACGGTTTCACTCAAGTCACACCACTACTCTCCAGCGATTCTATAATAACAATCCCCTTTTGACCCTCAATGCTATCCGTAGTCTGTGTTCTGTAGCCTCCTTTAATGACATCAAAACTACGCCACCCCACCAATACTTCAGTCACTTTTAAAGTGGGTTCTAATGACAGATAATCAATCTTCTATACATCCAATGCATTATCCTTTATATGAAACTTTTTAACTTATTTATTATTCGATGCATTTACATACAATCACTTCCCCCTCTACAGTGATTTTGCCCGGAAGGTGGTTTCTGTAGGCTGAGCAATCATATATAGGTATCTTTATGGCAAAATTCACATCTTATATTTGGTTTTTAATCTGAGCACACAATAGATTTATAACCCATATATTTATTTATGAATTTGTCTCCCAAGAGGTTTTTTATGGGATTCCTTTTTATGTGATTCTATATATATATATATATATATATATATATATATATATATATATATATATGTATATATATATTTACATGTTTGAATCTTGTTACTAGAGTATCTTATTACCCCAATGTTTTTGTTTTTTGTAATCGATAACATCCGCTGCACGAATCGAACCCGGTCGCCCTTTGACCCCCGGTAATTCATGTGTATCCTACCACGTACTTCCTATCCTCAGGTCAAAAATGTATATATTGTCGTTTTATCTTGTGTTACGTTATGCCTGATGAAGGCTCCAGTTCGGGGGCAAAACGCGCCGCTACCTTTTTTAATAGATTTTACTTCTGATGTTTGAGTGGGTTTTAACAGCGCCTTCCTGCTACTATCTTTGGGCTTTGTACATGCTACCTACACGGTTCCGGGATCCTGATCTCCAAATGAACGTGGTTACCGAGGATTGGCTGCTAGTTTCCTAAGATCATGAAAAACCTTTGTACCATCTTTATCAGCTGAGCCTATCCCAAAATTTTATGTTTAACATGAGGGTTAGACCTCATGATTTATCTGTTGGCCGATCTGGTGTAGTTTTGTCTAAAAACCTGCAAACATCTTTTTCAATGTACGCAGTTTTTTACAAAGTGCACAGGCAGAAAACTAGCAATGATAAATCTTCCTCATAATGCTTATGTGAACAATTTTTTAGGCACTCTCCTCTTTGCTTTGCAGTTTCAGTAACTTATCTACTGTATACTCATTTTAAATCTGGTTTGGGGGTCAGATATCATTGAGAAATCTGATCAAAGGTTCTAACTAGAGATGAGCGAGTATACTCGTCCAAGCTTGATGCTCGTTCGGGTATTAGCGTACTCGAAATGGCTCGTTGCTCGGACGAGTATTTCGCCGGCTCGAGATCGAGCTTTTACTTAAGGAAACACAGTGAAGAACTGTGAAGAACACAGTGAAAACAGTGAACACAGGATCATTCAAGTGAAGAACACAGTGAAGAATAAATTGCAGATGTTTCCATATATCTGCTAACTTATCAGAAGACATTAGCGCCGAACGGTGTTCTTCACAGTATGTGAAGAACAATATGTGTGAAGAACACATTGCAGATGTATGGAACAGAAAGGTTATGCATGGCCGTCCATTAGTCTGAGGAGCGACGAGGGGTCTGACTGATCACTGATTATTCAAATCTGCCATGTATCTTTGATATGCAGTTATAATGTTATAATTTGGTTGAAAAGTTTTGCACTTATTTATTGAAAAATGGAAATTTGGAGAAAATTTCATCATACAGTTAGTCTTACCGCCCAAACGGGTTGATAACCAAGCTTAAACAAATCTCTTCTTTATGTTGACACATTTTTTTTATTAGGATGCTAGGAGGCTTAAAGTTATGTTGAGACATTTATTTTAATAGGATGCTAGGAGGCTCAAAGTTTGAACAGTGATTTTTCAAATTTTTAATTAGATCTCAGATTTAATTATTTTTGAAGACAATTCATTTTTATAAGGATTTTCAAACATCTATTAAGAACCCTTCAGAAATTTAAAAATTGCATCCCTCAAACTATTAAAAAAACCTTTGGTGAGCTTGTTAACCCTTTTGGCATGTATGGAAATATGGTTTTCTGGGTGGTGAAATGAAAACAATGGGGGTCATTTACTAAGGGCCCGATTCACGTTTTTGCGACCTGTTACCCAAATATTTCTGATTTGCGACGGTTTTCTCTGTATTGCCCCGGAATTTCGGACTGTGGCGCCGGCATGCACGCGATGGAAATCGGGGGGCGTGGTTGTAAAAAAACCCGACAGATTCGGAAAAACTGCCGCATTTAAAAAAAAAAAAGTGTTGCACGACTCGCGCTTACCTGCACCTACAATGGCTCGGTGAACCCCAGTGCATTCCGATGCTCTTCTGCGCAGCAGTGACACCTGGTGGACGTCGGAGGAATTGCCTTAGTGAATCCCGGCCGGACCCGGATCCACGGCAGAGAACGCGCCGCTGGATCGCGAATGGACCAGGTAAGTAAATCTGCCCCAATGTCTCTGTTCACTACCTTGAAAGGCATCCCCCTTAACACCAAGCATGACTTACAAGAAGCCTAATAACATGATGTGGGTTAAACCAAACCCGTATATCTATTCCAAAAAGGAACAAATCCACTACTTTAAACAGCTCATTTTCGACCTAGTTGAGTCTCTTTAGTACAGCGTAGGGAACTGGTTTGTCAAAGTGAGAGGCTTGTGACTAGGGTCAGGAAATAGAAGCATCAGTGGCTATAAGTCTACACATGCCTTTAAGGTGGTCCCAATTGGCAAATTTTCCATAGGTTAAACTCCCAGCCAAACCATGTTATATTAACTTTTTTTAGGGAGATTCAAAAACAAACTATTCAGTCTGATTTTTTTGTGTTTTATACACCCAATAGCATAGATAACATGCTACTTATGTGCTATGGCTCAGTATACATACGGTAATATCCTATTTGGAAGCTTTTTTTATGTTTGACATAACATTTTACTTTTTTGTGGATTGAACTGACTTATTTTTTGCAGGACCAATTGTTCTTTTTATTGGTATCACAATGGGGTAAATGTGTCTTTTTGATCACTTTTTATTGTGTGTTTTGTTTATTTGGATGCACAATAATCATAGTGTTTTATTTATTAAGGCGTTCATGATATGGGTATAGTAATGATTTTATTTTATTGTATGGGTTGTTACAATCATGGAAATACCTTATATGTGTAGTTTGGTGATTTTCCCTTTTTATGTGGTTTGGGTTTGGTTTGACTTTTACTATTGTATTTCCATTTTTTTCTAACTTTTTTTACACTTTATTTTCTCCTCCTCTGCGACTTGAACAAGTGATCATGCAGATTTATGGCAGCACATTATAAAAGTCAGCCTATGCACATGAATAGGCAGACACTGCCATTTCTTGGTCCAGTTCCAGGCAGGATCGAGAGCAGGCAGTCAAACAGCAACCATGGGGTTCTTCATTGGACTCCATGACATTCCCTTATGTCACGGTAAATTAAGGGTTAAAATTGATACAAATCTGATAATTTGTTCTGCTATTCCATTATGAAAGAGAAAATTGGAAGGCAAATAATGCAGGTGAATAGAAACCTTCTGTTTACCATC
Source organism: Engystomops pustulosus (assembly GCF_040894005.1). Lineage (NCBI taxonomy): Eukaryota > Metazoa > Chordata > Amphibia > Anura > Leptodactylidae > Engystomops > Engystomops pustulosus. Next base: position 141,089,605 of record NC_092413.1, on the reverse strand, counting down.
AATTACAATAGACTGTCCCTTCCATCACACTTCCGGTAAAATTTCGGAAAAAGATAAAACATTTGCAATGTTATTTTATCCAGCTAGTGTGGCAGAAATGACCCTTTTATTATAGAAAATGCTAAGTTTCCATTTACAAGCAGTGTTTGTTTTCAGTTGTTCTCTTCAATAACAAAAAATCATAGCGCATACACTAGCAGAAATGTGCGCTTAACTGTGTCTTTCTACATCTATTTTTTTTTCATCTATTCATGAAGTATCTTTTGCTAAAAAGCAAAATAAATAACACAGAAAGCTTTATGCAGATAGCATAAGAAAAAATACACACACACACATATATATATATATATATATATCATGACATTTTGTTATGTTCTTTTACCATTTTTACAACACAAGGTGAAAAATTTACTGAAAAAATAAGGAAATGCACAAAATACTGCTATACTCAAAGCTTGCTATGTACTCTGCAGGTGCCATAGGAAGCATTAGGTGTAGAATTCCTGATACATATTTGCTCTACATGTTGACCCTTTCTCTGTTGTGATTTCCTTTTAGCGTTGCATGGAATAATGATAATAACAATAATAATAATAATACTATTAATATTAATAAAAATCCCTTTACTATAAAAAATGGTGAGTGTCTTTTTTTATAATTTTTGGATTGAATATTTTTTTACCAAAGAATGCTTAGCCACAAAAAAAAAAACAGACCATAAAACTTAATTGCTGAAAGACTAATTATTTTTATGTACTGCATTAAATATTAACTAATGCTACATCTTACTCTACAAAACTGTTAAATAACCATCAAAGAATATTTTTGATTCCTGGTTTCTTTTGTTTTTAACCGTACTACTTAAGTTATTGTAATTTAATCTAAAGGCCCTAATATCTATCTTTTTAGCACTAATGATTTTCAGTGTTTTGCTTTCCTGCTATGACTTTTAAATGGGGCATTAAATATATAATAAGCTTTAATATTGAAATTAATTTGCATCTGAAGGATTAAAGAGCTATTTGCATGCTAAGATGAGTTTAGTTACAGAGTGTAAAATCTATAAATTGTGTGAGCATGCAACACCAATTCAAGCGGAAATATTTCTCTGCAGAGATATTATCAGTGTTTTAGGTGTGCACTAATTTCTTTTCATTAGACACAACATAGTATTTCTTTCCCCAGTGACCTTATTCTCATCATTGGTGGCAGTGACTTTTCCCGTCACTTTCAAGAAAAACTACTGTGCTCAATTATGGCCAACACAAATAAGTAATTGATGTTACAAGTTGCTGAGCTACATTCCAAAGTCAATATACAGTATGACCTCAACTGTCAATGTATCTTGATAGAACTAAAGTAAAATCAATGTTTTTCAATTCATGCACTTCATCTTTCAAGCCTTGTTCAGACCTTTTTTTTAATTTAGTTCTCCATCATATATTCTATAAAATAGTCTTTGTTTGTCCTAAACAAAAATAACATACTACTATATTTTATTGAAAGTGGATTTGCTTGAAATTAAAAAAAATCCTTTCATAGAAATGTAAAAAAATTATAATTATAATTACAGAAAAATAGCATAGTATTTGCACAATATAAGTCACAATTTCTATATAAGAAATAAAATAACACAACATATTAGAGATAACATTCCCAACCAGTAACAAACTTTGGCGAGTATGTTTATTATTTCAATAACGTCCTAGAAAATTGATATCCAACAGTGGCATGGCTGCTCCGAGGAACATATATACATCCTTGCCTTTGACAATGGTGGCTACATCAGCATGACTGGTGCAGCCCATTATCTATGGTACCATGAATCCTAAAGCAGCTTCATTGCACTTAATATTCCTTTCAGATGTTCCATGCTAAAAAATGACAATTTAAATAATTAGTTCGCATTTCATTGCATGAAGTATTTGATTGCCTACCAACAAGAATTCTGTCTCTCTTAGACCCATTTGTTTTTCTTTAAAAAGTTCCTCTGCACTTATTACCTGTATCAAATGCAACTGTTTGAACTTATTACTGCATAAAATACACCTGTCCACGCAACCAATCCCATCCCAACCTCTCCATCATGACTAAGACCAAAGAGCTGTCTAAGGACACCACTTGCCACATTGTAGACCTCCTTGAGTCTGGAATGGGTTGGAATGGGCACTAGTCAAACAGCTTGGTGAGAAGGCAATAACTGTTGGTGCAATTACAATTAGAAAATGAAGGCAACACAAAATGACTGCTAATCTTTCTTGATGGGACTCCAGGCGAGAGCTCAGCTTATGTTTTGTGGGGTAAAGTTTATTCTGAGGAAGACTGGGGTGCAGTCCTTAACTCCATAGGAGGACCTGGTCCATGACCTGAATTGACTACTGCACTCCAAGAACTCACCACACTCTTTTTTACATCAGCATAGTATAGGCTATTGGAGAATGTCATTACATGTTTTATTTTTTTATTCTACAAAATTACAAATACATTTACAGATACAAACAACAAAACAAACATATAACAATACACCATTAAGAATTTTCTGCGGGTGCAGTCTGGGAGGGGCAACCTTTTAGTTTTATATTTTAAGTAACTATTTTCAAATCGGGCTGAATATAACCCTTCTGTTACATCGGTTGGGCTGAGCACTCTAAGTGATCTTAGAGGATGGGCCGGGTAATTTATAGGGTTTTTCAGGGCACATAGTCAGTCAACGGAAAAGGGGGACTTCTCCCATAAGACCCATTTTTCTTTAATTGTACAAAGATGCGTGTAATTTCTCGCCAACATGATCTCATAATGCCTGTACATATTTATTCTGTTGCAGACTTCTGTTAACTTTAATTTTTGTGCCGTCTTCCAATCTACCGCTATACATTGCCTTGCTGCAATCAGGATGTACGTAATGATCCATCTCTGTGCTATTGGGAATTTTTCAGTCCCTATATGTAAAAGAGCTAACTGAGGGGAGATGACGTTTTGTGCTTGTGTAACTATGTTTATCAGGTCACTAACTTGCGACCAAAAAGGAAATAATTTAGGGCAAGACCACCACATATGGACTTGACCTCCTTTAGTTCGGCATCCTCGCCAGCACCAATGAGAGGACGTTCCTCCTTTGGAAAGTCTGTCTGGAGTAAGATACCATCTCATATGCATTTTTTAAATTTGTTCTAAGTGGTTTATACAAGGGGAACACTGAGCGGTCCACCTAAAAGTTTTTGCCCACTGCTCATCATCCCATTCCTCATTCAAGTCCAGCTCCCATTTTTTCATGTATCTCAACTAGAGATGAGCGAGCACTAAAATGCTCGGGTACTCGTTATTCGAGACGAACTTTTCCCGATGCTCGAGTGCTCGTCTCGAATAACGAGCCCCATTGAAGTTAATGGGAGACTCAAGCATTTTTCAAGGGGACCAAGGCTCTGCACAGGGAAGCTTGGCCAAACACCTGGGAACCTCAGAAAAGGATGGAAACACCACGGAAATGGACAGGAAACAGCAGGGGCAGCATGCATGGATGCCTCTGAGGCTGCTTAATCGCACCATTATGCCAAAACTATGGGCAACAGCATGGCCATGACAGAGTGACAGAATGAAGCTAGATAGCATCTAAAACATCCAATAATTGACCCTGACACTATAGGGGACGGCATGCAGAGGCAGCGGCAGCAGCGGCAGGCTAGAGAGTGGCATGGCGACATACCCTAAATGGACTCAGGCTTCAAACCAATGGGTGGCAGAGAGGAACCAAAGGAGGTGAGCAAGAAGCGCTCAAATAATATCGGTACATGATAAAAGTTTGCCAGTATATTTTGTGGATTACACAGCAGGGTGGCGACAAAGTTAACATGGAAGCCATGAAAACAACCCAAAATTCTGCCTGACACAGCTCGTTTGATAAGGGGACCATGTATGGAGGCAGTGAACTAGTAGTAGATTAAAGGTGCTGCAGTTAAAACTATGTTAGTTGGATCTTGGCATGGAGCTGGCGCTCCGCTGCCAGGCGAGCTTTCGCCAATCCAAGCCCCTGTCTCTAGGCTACTCCCCAAACAGCACTTCTAAGAACCTTTTGTATAAGATCAAGTGTAGTAGCGTTCTTATAAGTTTAGGATATGGCGGGTGAGGGGAATGTAAACAGAAGCGCAAGAAGCGCTGAAATAATATTGGTAAATGATAAAAGTTTGCCAGTATATTTTGTGGATAACACAGCTGGGTGGCGACAAAGTTAACAACTTTGATGTGGAATCCATGAAAACAACCCAAATTTCTGCCTGACACACCTCGTTTGATAAAGGGACGATGTATGGAGGCAGCTATATGGACGACTTTTGGAGGTAGCAATGGAGACAACGTTTGGAGGCTGCTATGGAGACAATTAAATTTGGATAGTGCCTGTATGTGGCAGTCCAAAAAAGTTTTCAAACCAGAGGAGCAGGTAGGTGGCCCTCCAGAAAAATTTAATAGATTGAGTGCCTGTATGTGGCAGTCCAAAAAAGTTTTCAAACCAGAGGAGCAGGTAGGTGGCCCTCCAGAAAAATTGAATAGATTGAGTGCCTGTATGTGGCAGTCCAAAAAAGTTTTCAAACCAGAGGAGCAGGTAGGTGGCCCTCCAGAAAAATGGAATAGATTGAGTGCCTGTATGTGGCAGTCCAAAAAAGTTTTCAAACCAGAGGAGCAGGTAGGTGGCCCTCCAGAAAAATGAAATAGATTGAGTGCCTGTATGTGGCAGTCCAAAAAAGTTTTCAAACCAGAGGAGCAGGTAGGTGGCCCTCCAGAAAAATTGAATAGATTGAGTGCCTGTATGTGGCAGTCCAAAAAAGTTTTCAAACCAGAGGAGCAGGTAGGTGGCCCTCCAGAAAAATGGAATAGATTGAGTGCCTGTATGTGGCAGTCCAAAAAACTTTTCTAACCAGAGGAGCAGGTAGGTGGCCCTCCAGAAAAATGGAATAGATTGAGTGCCTGTATGTGGCAGTCCAAAAAAGTTTTCAAACCGGAGGAGCAGGTAGGTGGCCCTCCAGAAAAATGGAATAGATTGAGTGCCTGTATGTGGCAGTCCAAAAAAGTTTTCAAACCAGAGGAGCAGGTAGGTGGCCCTCCAGAAAAATGAAATAGATTGAGTGCCTGTATGTGGCAGTCCAAAAAAGTTTTCAAACCAGAGGAGCAGGTAGGTGGCCCTCCAGAAAAATTGAATAGATTGAGTGCCTGTATGTGGCACTCCCAAAAATTGTTTAAAACAGAGGACCGGGTCAGTGGCCCTCTAGAAAAATTAAATGCATAAAGTACTATAGCTAGAGCCAGTGGGCCCTGTCAAAAAATAGCCAGTTTCCTCTGCTTTACTGTACAAAGAGGAGGAGAAGGAGGAAAATGAGGAGGAGGAGGAGTGGATAAATTATTCAGGTTGAGCTTCCTTCACCTGGTGGAGATTGGAAATTATGAGAAATCCAGGCTTTATTCATCTTAATAAGCGTCAGCCTGTCAGCGCTGTCAGTCGACAGGCGTGTACGCTTATCGGTGATGATGCCACCAGCTGCACTGAAAACCCGCTCGGACAAGACGCTAGCGGCAGGGCAGGCAAGAACCTCCAAGGCGTACAGCGCCAGTTCGTGCCACATGTCCAGCTTTGAAACCCAGTAGTTGTAGGGAGCTGTGTGATCATTTAGGACGATGGTATGGTCAGCTACGTACTCCCTCACCATCTTTCTGTAAAGATCAGCCCTACTCTGCCGAGACTGGGGACAGGTGACAGTGTCTTGCTGGGGTGACATAAAGCTGGCAAAAGCCTTGTAAAGCGTACCCTTGCCTTTGCTGGACAAGCTGCCTGCTCGCCTACTCTCCCTCGCTACTTGTCCCGCAGAACTACGCACTCTGCCGCTAGCGCTGTCAGAAGGGAAATACTGTTTCAGCTTGTGCACCAGGGCCTGCTGGTATTCATGCATTCTCACACTCCTTTCCTCTCCAGGGATGAGAGTGGAAAGATTTTGCTTGTACCGTGGGTCCAGGAGAGTGAACACCCAGTAATCGGTGCTGGAATAAATTCTTTGAACGCGAGGGTCACGGGATAGGCAGCCTAGCATGAAATCTGCCATATGCGCCAGAGTACCAACGCGTAAGAATTCACTCCCCTCACTGGCCTGACTGTCCATTTCCTCCTCCTCCAACTCCTCCAACTCCTCTTCTTCTGCCCATACACGCTGAACAGTGAAGGACTCAGCAATGGTCCCCTCTTGTGTCTCGCCAACATTCTCCTCCTCTTCCTCCTCATCCTCCTCCACCTCCACCTCCTCCGATATGCGCTGAGAAACAGACCTAAGGGTGCTTTGGCTATCAACAAGGGAATCTTCTTCCCCCGTCTCTTGTGACGAGCGCAAAGCTTCCGACTTCATGCTGATCAGAGAGTTTTTCAACAGGCCAAGCAGCGGGATGGTGAGGCTGATGATGGCGGCATCGCCACTGACCATCTGTGTTGACTCCTCAAAGTTACTCAGCACCTGACAGATATCAGACATCCACGTCCACTCCTCATTGTAGACTTGAGGAAGCTGACTGACCTGACTACCAGTTCTGGTGGAAGTTGACATCTGGCAGTCTATAATCGCTCGGCGCTGCTGGTAAACTCTGGATAACATGGTCAGTGTTGAATTCCACCTCGTGGGCACGTCGCACAACAGTCGGTGAGCGGGCAGTTGGAGGCGGCGCTGCGCTGCCCTGAGAGTGGCAGCATCTGTGCTGGACTTCCTGAAATGCGCACAGATGCGGCGCACCTTCGTGAGCAAATCAGACAGATTGGGGTATGTCTTGAGGAAACGCTGAACTATGAGATTTAACACATGGGCCAGGCATGGCACATGTGTCAGTCTGCCGAGTTGCAGAGCCGCCACCAGGTTACGGCCGTTGTCACACACAACCATGCCTGGCTTCAGGTTCAGCGGTGCCAGCCACAGATCAGTCTGCGCCGTGATGCCCTGTAATAGTTCTTGGGCGGTGTGCCTTTTATCGCCTAGGCTCAGCAGTTTGAGCACCGCCTGCTGTCGCTTAGCGACGGCACTGCTGCTGTGCCTAGAGCTACCGACTGATGGCGCCATGCCCACGGATGGTAGTTCGGAGGAGGAGGTGGAGGAGGGGTGGGAGGAGGAGGAGGCATAGTAGGCCTGAAACACCTGGACCGAGGTAGGCCCCGCAATCCTCGGCGTCGGCAGTATATGACCAGCCGCAGGGTCAGACTCGGTCCCAGCCTCCACCAAGTTAACCCAATGTGCCGTCAGCGATATATAGTGGCCCTGCCCGGAGGCACTCGTCCACGTGTCCGTGGTCAGGTGGACCTTGTCAGAAACGGCGTTGGTCAGGGCACGGATGATGTTGTCTGACACGTGCTGGTGCAGGGCTGGGACGGCACATCGGGAAAAGTAGTGGCGGCTGGGGACCGAATACCGAGGGGCGGCCGCCGCCATGAGGTTGCGAAAGGCCTCGGTCTCTACTAGCCTATAGGGCAGCATCTCCAGGCTAAGCAATCTGGAGATGTGGACATTAAGGGCTTGGGCGTGCGGGTGGGTTGCACTATATTTGCGTTTCCGCTCCAGCGTCTGGGGTATGGAGAGCTGAACGCTGGTGGATGCTGTGGAGGATCGTGGAGGCGACGATGGGGTTTTTGTGGCAGGGTCCTGGGCAGGGGGCTGACTATCAGCTGACACAGGGGAAGGAGCAGTGGTGTGCACGGTCGGAGGTGAACGGGCTTGTTGCCACTGAGTGGGGTGTTTAGCATTCATATGCCTGCGCATACTGGTGGTAGTTAAGCTATTAGTGGTGGAACCCCTGCTGATCCTGGTTTGGCAAATGTTGCACACCACAGTCCGTCGGTCATCCGGTGTTTCCTTAAAGAACCTCCAGACTTCTGAAAATCTAGCCCTCGCCGCAGGAGCCCTCGCCACGGGAGCTTCACTAGTTGACACATTTGGCGCTGATGCACCAGCTCTGGCCTTGCCTCTCCGTCTGGCCCCACCACTGCCTCTTCCAACCTGTTCTGGTCGTGGACTCTCCTCCGTCTCAGAAGCACTGTGTTCACCCGGCCTATCAACCCAGCTTGGGTCTGTCACCTCATCATCCTCCGATCCCTCAGTCTGCTCCCCCCTCGGACTTCCTGCCCTGACAACAACTTCCCCACTGTCTGACAACCGTGTCTCCTCATCGTCGGACACCTCTTTACACACTTCTTCCACTACGTCAAGAAGGTCATCATCACCCACAGACTGCGACTGGTGGAAAACCTGGGCATCGGAAAATTGCTCAGCAGCAACCGGACAAGTGGTTTGTGAGTGTGGGAAGGGTCCAGAAAACAGTTCCTCAGAGTATGCCAGTTCAAATGCCAAATTTTCCTGGGAGGGGGCAGACTGGGGGGGAGGAGGCTGAGGTGCAGGAGCTGGAGGAGTGGCGATTTCGGTGACATGGGTGGACTGCGTGGAAGACTGACTGGTGGACAAATTGCTCGAAGCATTGTCGGCAATCCACGACATCACCTGTTCGCACTGTTCTGGCCTCAACAGTGCTCTACCACGAGTCCCAGTAACTTCAGACATGAACCTAGGGAGTGTAGCTCTGCGGCGTTCCCCTGCTCCCTCATAAGCAGGTGGTGTCTCACCCCGCCCAGGACCACGGCCTCTGACCCCTGCAGTAGTTGGACGCCCACGTCCCCGCCCTCGTCCTCTACCCCTAGCCCTCGGGTTAAACATTTTGAAAATGAGAGTTATAACTTTAATTTTTTTTTTACTTTTTTTTGTGTTTTTTGTTTTTTTTTGTGTTTTTTAGTTTTTAAAACCAAACGATGCTATCCTATTGCTATGGCTATTTTCTAGCCAAGTATGAAAGCACACTGCTATGCCAGATGAGATGACGCTTAGTTATTAAAAAAATAAACGTAAAATAAAAAAGGAAATGGCAGACTGTGCCTAATTGAAATCCAACCCCTAATAAATTTTCCCACTTCGGTCTTTGCGATGGATATGTGCGTCACTAAGCGCAAAACACAGCGGTCGCAAGTCTCACTACAAATTGCTCACAATTTGCTAGTAGATGCACTGCAGCAAGTACAGCCACCAGCAGATCAACCAGAAATCAAATATATATAACGCTACTGTAGGCGTAAGTAAGCCGTTTGGATTCTCCTATGGCTATTTTCTAGCCAAGTATGAAAGCACACTACTATGCCAGATGAGATGACGCTGAGTTATTAAAAAAATAAACGTAAAATAAAAAAGGAAATGGCAGATTGTGCCTAATTGAAATCCAACCCCTAATAAATTTTCCCACTTCGGTCTTTGCGATGGATATGTGCGTCACTAAGCGCAAAAAACACAGCGGTCGCAAGTCTCACTACAAATTGCTCACAATATGCTAGTAGATGCACTGCAGCAAGTACAGCCACCAGCAGATCAACCAGAAATCAAATATATATAACGCTACTGTAGGAGTAAGTAAGCCGTTTGGATTCTCCTATGGCTATTTTCTAGCCAAGTATGAAAGCACACTATTATGCCAGATGAGATGACGCTGAGTTATGAAAAAAATAAACGTAAAATAAAAAGTAAATGGCAGACTGTGCCTAATTGAAATCAAACCCCTAATAAATTTTCCCACTTTGGTGTTTGAGGTGGATATGTGTGTCACTAAGAGCTAAACACAACGGTAACAAGTCCCCCTGCAAATTCCTCACAATATGGTACTAGCTGCAAATAAAAAAAAAAAAAGTATAACGTTATTGTAGCCCTAAGAAGGGCTGTTGGGTGCTTGTAGAATCACTCCTGCCTAACAGTAAGCTAATAGAACACCCTAACGCTTTCCCTGACCAGCAGCAGCTCTCTCCCTAGCGGCATCCAGACACAGAATGATCCGAGCAGCGCGGGCAGCGGCTAGTCTATCCCAGGGTCACCTGATCTGGCCAGCCAACCACTGCTATCGACGTGTAAGGGTACCACGTCATGCTGGGTGGAGTGCAGAGTCTCCTGGCTTGTGATTGGCTCTGTTTCTGGCTGCCAAAAAGCAAAACGGCGGGAGCTGCCATTTTCTCGAGCGGGCGAAGTATTCGTCCGAGCAACGAGCAGTTTCGAGTACGCTAATGCTCGACCGAGCATCAAGCTCGGACGAGTATGTTCGCTCATCTCTAATCTCAACTTGTCTCTTTCCCCTGTGAATTAAGAGTATTATATACTATTGATATACCCCTAACTTTTCTATCAGAGGGCTCAAAAAGTTTTTTAAGGGGATACAGATGAGGTTTACTTTCCTTTTGCCCCTTTGCTAATGTGCTTCTTATTTGTAAGTATTGAAAGAAAACCTTATTCGGGAGGTCAAATTGGTCCTTAAGGGTTTCAAAAGACTTTAAAACATTTCCTTCATAGAGGTCTGAGATTATATGTAAACCTTTATTAGCCCACAACTCAAGTGTCATATTAGGGATCAGTAATTCCAAGGCACGGATGGACATTTGTCCTATTTTTAAACCTATACTGCCACCCACTGAGTTCCATGTTTTTACTGTGTATTGTAGTGAGGGCATATTTGTGAGAATTGTTACGTTCCCCAGGCAAGCCGCTTCCATTACCAATCTTAAAGGTCTCCCCCCTAAAACACTCTGTTCTAGGGTTATCCATTTATGACTTTCTCTCGGGTTCCAGCATTCTCTCAGTGAGTCGATAGAGACTGCCTTATAGTAAGTTGCAATGTCTGGCATTGCCATGCCTCCCTTATTAAAAGGGAGGTACAGAGCCGCCTTTGCTACTCTTGGATATTTATTATTCCATACAAATATACTAAGCATAATTTGAATCTCTCTTAAGACTCTATTAGATATTAATGTGTGCAGACATCGGAAGACATACAGAATCTTAGGAAGAACTGTCATCTTACAAAACTGGATTCTTGCCACCCAAGATAAGTAAATTTTGCCTAGTTTATCAAAAAAATGGCATTACATGTAATGACTTGAGGAACAATCAGAGCTTATGTAAAATGAAGTAAAGGCACATGGGACACTTAAGTGAAGGAATTTTCCATCCCCTTTAAATGGTTAATTAAGATGGTTTACATATTCTGAGGGATGCAGTTTGTAAAATGGGGTCCCTCAAAATTTAAAGAGTAACTGTGAAGTATAAAAAACTTTTGCTTAGCTCTGCACTAAGCCAAAATAAGCAATTCCCACTCATTACCTATCTGCAGCCATTTATCAGCAAGCAGGCAGAAAGCTAGCAGTACCTTATCTCTCTGGCTGTATTTATGTATATTAGTTGCCATGTGATTCTGTAGCTAGATGGAGCAGAGAAGAGGAGGTTGGGGGAAGTGTTACTGGCACATGAACTCTCAGGAGCAGCAAAAGCTCTCAGCAGCTGCAGGACCTGACATGATGACATAACCAAGTGACTGATCACATGGTTCAGATCATCCAATTACATACCATGTTTAAAAGTTTGCATATAAGGGAAAAGTGTATGTATTAAAGTGTGAATGCACAAATAAAGCCAGAGCTCAGGCTCCCCATCAGTTCTAATGACTGGATCAGGATCAGATCCTGCACACACAGCACAGTATATATACAGGGAAACCTCTTTGAGCAGATCTCTGTGCACAGGAAAGGGGTAGTCTGCATGTGTTAATGCTATGTTGACATATGTGTTACCATTGTGTTAACAAATAAAGATTAACACATGCATTTTGTAAACACAATGTAATCAGGCAAATCTCCTCTTTTCAGCTGTTCTGATGCATTTGAAAATGCATGTGTCACTGCCACGTGTGAATACATCCATGATATATATTTTCTTTGATGTGTTACGATTCCTGCATGATGCAGTTCTCTGGGGAACTATTGCATCATCTTTTCCTTGGTTGTTATATATATGCATATATTGTTTTGGCCCCTATGATCATATACCTTCATTTACTTTGGTCCACCCCTCACAGATGTAGCATTAATTAACATGACTGACTTAACCCATTAACAAGACATTATAATAGAGTGGGGGAGATATAGTAAACAGTTTTAGCCAGAATTCTGGAATAATTTGCAAGGAAAAACTGTCTGAAATGCCTTGTGCCACATTATTAAAAGGAAGCAATGATCTACTTTACCCCACAAAACTAGCACCACCTTCATGGTAGAAATGTAATTTCTAACAATTTCTCTTTTGTGTGAAATGACTGTTTACCTAAAAAAAATTGATGCCCATTTTAGACACTTTTCTGACATGCACAAAATAGGGGCATGGTCTCACAAAGGCAGCATGATTAATACGCCAAAAAATAATTTGGAGCATTATACTAGCCCAACTTAAAGAAAGTGCAAAGTAAGACTCAACAGCCTTAACTACGCCAAAGTTATCTAAAGTTATCCTCCTGCATCGGACATAGTAATAAATCAGATGTCGCAGAAGAAAGTCAAGTTGTACACTGCACATCACATATGTGCTACAGATCCCCCAGTCTGTAGTGTTAGTGAATAAAGGGAACCATCCCTTTTGCATGATAACTAATTGTGTTAGCACACACTTAGTCATGTTGGCCCATGTTGCACCAGTATAGTGACACATGTCAAATCCAAAAAAATGGGCTCTGTCAGGAAGATGATACATTCACCTTGTAATGTCTTTTACCACCACACACCTTGATGTAGCCTTCAACCAATATTACAATAAAATAAACTAGCATTTCATTAGCGATGCATATGTCTGTTGACTGTTCAGCAACATTGCACATTTAGTACATCAGATTTCTACAAATAAGGGTCACTTTTCAAAGTAAGCTCACTCTGTGATTTTATGCTTGATTAAATAGTAATTAAGCTGTAATGAAAAATATGTAGCTTGATTACAATTAATATAATTGCACAAGTCAGTTTGTATCTTCATTTTCTACACGCTGTGCTGAATTGGAACGACAATGATCCCTTAATAGCCCATGAATGGAGCCACCACACAGATGACATGATTGAAATCAGGGATTGAAGGAAAGCAAGTAGACAGATGAAATTCTGATTCAGAAACTAAAGTTGCTTTTGACAGTTACTATGAATATTTATTCACGCCAATGCATATTAAATGAATGTCAAAATAGGAAAGTTGTTTAGAACTTGAGTTCATCTGAAAAGAAAATCTATATGCATTTGTGCGCTTCATGGAGATGAAAACACTCAGGGGTATGTATATATACAGGAACATTTCCATGCAACGTAGACACCAAATCATGTTACATTTATAATGCAGCTTGTTATACCCACTTGAAAATTGTATGGAAAAACCAGACTTGCTGATGAAAAAATCACTATCAAATTGTAAAGTCAAGGAGTTGAATGTGCTGTGAATGTCCTCAGGGAGAGATGAACCACTCCATTCTTTCAGAAGAACATCGCTGTCTACAGGTCCATCCCATACCTTAAGGATATCATGTGAGACTTCAGTGTCAAAAACTATGAAGTGAAGGCTGAAAAAGGAAAAAGATCAGACAGTGTATATAATGTTGAGATGTAAATAATAAAATATGCATTGCACTGTCACTTGAAATATAATGGCCAACCGCAACATACAAGATAGAAAGCAACATAAAGTACACACAAACAGCAGAGAAAGTGCAGGTCTTAAAATATATTGTTATGAAAGCTGCCCGGTGAAATATTTACTAAACTTTACTAGGTTTTCTAACTAACTTTTCACCTTTATGGAGAATATACAGTATCCAACATTATATATTATATACCCATCAAAGTGACAGTTTATCCCCAAAGTTTATGACAGATGGCTATAAGCTTTGTGATAATGTATGGTGAACTTCCAGGACTGATTTTGCTGTTCAGAAAACTTCCACAGCAAATGTATCATCTAATTATTTAACTATCTATCACATGAAAGGAGAGGGGGAGCAGAGACTGTGACTAGAGTATTATACTGTGTGGGCAAACAGGGGGGGGGGGGCATAAGGGGTGGGACAATAGTTGTGGTTTATTATACCGAGAAGTTTTGGTCCCTCTTTCTTTGGCCCATTTTTGAGGTTGGGAGGTATGCACATTGCATACATTTTATACCCTCACCTCCCCCTATATGGCAAATAATTTAAATTAATTAAATACCCTTTTCTGCTATTGACTTCAAATTGTCATCTTAACAGCCAATGGCAGTTTTTTCTTCTATTAGTACTTTTTATTGGTTGGAACAATATGGCGCTTTTTCTTGTTCAGTGTGTTGCGATATGTGGCTAGGATAGCAAATGGGACCTTTGCTCTAGGTAAACAAAATACAACAAAGGTTCTGCAGTAGTGTGTCTGCTTATTCTGTGCAAGGCCCCAATTACTCTATTGGAATCAATCATCTACTGTACCTTGGTATTGCGCACTTACATAATGTATAGCCATTTCATCAATGAGTCATATTTGATATATTTTAGCACCCATACTATTAAAATTCAAGCATCTGTAATACATAAGCTGTAACACTTCACATGCTGACATTATGAAAGGTGCAATGAATAGTGAATGCTGTCATGCAGATGATCATTCATGATCATATAGTTCTTCACATACAGTTTGGTATCTTTTGCATTACAGATAGTATATAGTTGTTACCTAATTGTCTTTCCAGGGTCAGCTTCCAAAATCCAAGTACAGTGTACATTGTTTTCATAAGGTGCTGGATAACCTGGAGACAGAATGCGTCCAGATGCTGCAGCATAAATCCGACCTCCACATTCAGCTGCATAGACAAAATGTGTTAAGTGTTAAATATTGGTAAATGATTTACAAGCTGAGATCCCACTTAAGCATCCAATCTGGAGTTAGAAATGTTCTTGTAACTATTTTTTGACAAATAACATAAATGGTTATCTAAGTTGAGTCTCTCTGCACAAGCTAAATGGACTGCATTTTTGAAAGCATTCTCAGGGAACAAATTTGTCAGCAGACAATGGAGGTCTTGTCTAAAAAAACATATTCCCCCTCCCGAATATCTGCTTTCTTTCAATCATGTAAAGTTGGATAAATTGGCTATCACACTCTCTTAAATTTACTACATTAATGAATGCATTACCTTTCACAGATCTATACCACGGCAAATTCTTAACAGGAACAAGGGAAAATCATGTGTAACTCACTTTTCCATTAATATTGCATCAGGTTGTAAGTCTTATATACAGATTTTTTCTTCTTACCTTTCATTTGGATGAATAGCAAAATATTTTTCACAAAATGGTTAATTTTTTTAACACAATATAGTTTCTCTATAGTGTGGTACAACCTGCATCATTAGATACTCTATGTTATATATACAGTTTTTCGAGGATTGTGTTAAATTAAGAAACTAGACTTAAAGCATAATCATACCTTTGACATATTTTATTTCAGAAATTAATAGTACAGATGTTAATAGTAAACTATGTAATATACTTTATTAAATTTAAAAAAACTGTTCTATTTTTTTTTTCAGTCCTTTATTAATTAGTGTTTTTGAAAGAATCTCAAAGTCTGTACATAGCAGAGAGATGAGTTAGGCAAAGTAAACTCCTTATAGTCCTAGAGAATATTTCATTTGATAATTCAGTTCTGTAAGGACACAACTCTTTCCAGTGACAGTCTGTAAAGAGTTAAAGGTCCTTATGGACCAGTGATTATGTGTCCCGAATTGCACTGGGTGTATTTTCAGAAATCGTTTAACAAAAAAAAAAACTTTATACTTACCACAGCCTCGTTTCCTCGGCACCTGAGTGTTGCGGACAGTGAAGCCAATGTTGCACATCCCAGCTTCACTGTCCAAGCGCCGTATGTGATATGGTGAGGTACTTTTTCAGCAAGTAGTACTGGTTTGAGAGGTAAGCTCTGGGGAAAGGTCTCCTTAAAATCTGTATACACAATAGGTATGATTATACACAATAGTGTATTTAAAACTTAAAAAAAAAATTATAACATATATTACCTAATAATTAAGGAAAACCAACAAGTAGTACTGGTTTGGGAGGTAAGTTCTGGTGACAGGTCTCCTTAAAAGCTGCATGTTTCTCTAGAACATCTGTAGTCCAGTGTTTTGTGGACTACAAAACTTTTAAAAAACAAATAATTTTGCAACATATATAACCTGATAATTAAGGAAAACTTAGCTAATCATAGGAATCAAAGTATTAAACTATGTCGAATAAGAGACTGGGTGAATAGTGTTATCTACTGTACATTGTAGATTTTCAGAGCCGAATAGATTAGTTTAGTCTTAAAATCAGGATTAATACAGAAATGTATATAAAAAAAACAAAATTACCAGTGCAAGTTGGCAAAGGCTTGTTCCACACTCTCCGATCACCACTCAGACATGTCAAAATGCTACTTCCATGCATTGTATATCCAGGATTGCAACTGTACATGATAGTTGTATCAGAAAAGTGTCCTTCATCACGTATCTTATAGCCATAATTTGGAATTCCTGGATCTTCACATTTTATGAGGTCAAAACCTGCAAAATAAAAATAATGATACTAATTATAAAACAAAAAAATTACATAATAATATATTAATTATAATAGCACATAAAATGAAGGCACATTAGAACCTATATTAAAATAAAGGAAATAATAAACAAAAGTCTCTGTCAGGGCAGATAAAGACACAAGAATATCAGGGACAGGCACGGAATTGGAATACAGGCTCCGAAATGGTGTTCGGAGTATAGGCTCGGGAAAGGGATGCAGGTTCCACTGTGTGGTACAGGAAACAGGCTCAGATACAACTTGGGGGTTCTGGGTCAGATTGGGGTTCTGGACCAGGCAGGATTTAAGATCAGGCAGGATACAGGGTCAGGTACACGGTTCTGGATCAAGTTGGGGTTTAGGGGTTTGGATCAGGCAGGATCCAGGCTCAGGTAGAGGTTCAGAGCTCCTAATAAAGCTGGGGTCACTGTATTGGCTCAGGCTGGATCCAGGCTCAGGTATACAGATTTTGGTTTTCAGGTGAAGCAAACCACAAACATTTTTACTGTTATGAAACTACTATGTTGTGGATATTTTTTGGGGGTGCAATTATGCCACACTGTCATTATCATTAGGCAGGATCCTTGTGACAGTTCTATGTCTGTCTTTGAAGATCCGCTGCTGTCATATTCATTTAAGGGGCTTTGACCCTCAATTAATCTGCTGGCAGTGCCTCATGGGGGTTGTTTTTATCAGTCACATAAAAAGTCTCACAGCACATGGTGTCAATTTGCACCAAAACTTGCACCCAAACGGAAAGTAGCAATTCATTAATTCAGTCCTATTGATACATCATCTCCAACAAATCATTTAGTAGTAAAATAATGAATCAAAAGGGTACATTTCCTCACAAATAAAACAAAAGTCTCAACTGGACTTTACCTAAATGTGCCTATGGCGATTAATTTAAAACATACTATTACTGATTGTGTATTGCAGTGGTAAGATCTTTATTGATTACATTTGTTTAATTTTTTTTTGGAGTTTAGGACAGCTGTTTTCTCCAATATATACTATATATACTATATACTATCTGCTTGCCATCACACCCTGCTCCCACCCCCTATCCTTCCTCTTTGGTTCTCTAACCTGTCAAACTACAGATCAAATAAAGAGTTAAAAGAGATAAGAGGTGTAAAGGATAAGCAAGAGTTCATGTACAAGAGGAGGCCCTGGCTAATCTAAACTGCTTTGTTTATGGCTATACAGGTCAGTACTGCTCTAAAATGTCACATATGATAATGGAAGTGCATAAGATGGGAAGATTCTCCTCTACCTTCACGATGTAGTAGATGGGAGACAAAAACAGCTTGTCCCGACCCACTATCTCTGAGAAAATTATAGTTGTAGTGTTAGAGGTTAAATTGCTAAAGATGAACAATATAAGATATCAAAAGGCCAGAAATATTGTTATTGATCATATCCACCAAGTATACAATTGAATTCTGCAATGTTTGTTGGTACTTTTGTTATGTTTTACAAGAGATAAATGAAGTTAGTTATTTTCTTTACCCAGTAATTACAAGTTTTGTGTGTCAGATTCTACACTAACTAAATGAGCAGTACACAAAAGTAATCTCCAAAATTGAAAACTTAATGCTCAAGACAAATAATAGAGACATAAAATATCAAGTAAATATAATTTTCCCTGATCTCATAATTAATCCTTTGCCTACTGCTGTATTTATATATTTTATCAGATTTAGGAGTTCCAAAACTTTAGAATTTCCATGAAATACTTATGTCTGTTGTGGCTGACAGCTGTCACCAACATTCCAATTATCTAGGGTAATTATTCATCACTATAATTTAACAGTGAATTTGCAAAAGGTAATTATTTGTTAGAGAATTCAAATAATTTAATCAGCATTACTGCGTAATAGATGCAGAAGAAAAATTACTTTGACAACGATCAGATAAGAAATTAATCAGATTGTATTCATTGTAGATTTCTGCCCATGAAATTGTTTTATCCAGCATAAAAGTTTAAAACAAATGCCCAGGTATAATTATCCTCACAAATTAAAATGTAATGACACATTGAAAATGCTTTCCCTTCAACATGTTATAAATCGTATTCATTTCCTATATGATAGTATTTATTTGTTAATTTTAAACTACATTTATTACAAAAAGGGTTTTTCTATATATGATTGGGGGATAGAGATGAGCAGACCCAAACTTCCCATTCCGGTGCACTCGCATGATCCAGACAGATTGCCAGGCCGCCAAATCTGTCATATTAGCACCCCTTGTTACTAGCCATGGCTATGATTAGCCAAGTGAACACCCCTGGCAAATAAAACCTTATGGGCATTAATATGCCAGATTGGCTGTTCAGCGGTCAATCTGTCAAAATGTCCTGATCATGGTGGGTGCACCCAAACCCCACATGAGAAGTTTGGGTCCTCTCATCTCTATTGTGGGGCTCTAACCCCTTACCGACATGTCTCATAATAGTACATAACACACACCAAGTGTAGGTGTATGGAGAGGGCTCACGGGCTAAGCCCTCTCCATAGCCGGTAAGTCTTTGCTTCATATTGAGGCAAAGCCTTACTGGTAACACCTGTAATCTGTGCTAGCACCGATCGCAGGTGTAAACCAGCTGATCGCTGCAGGCGGCCTCATAAAAATGGCACAGCATGGGCGCCACCATCTTGGCTTTGATCGTCGCTCCCCGTGATGTCATTGGGGAGTGATGATCGGCCGCTATGATAGCCTCAGGTCTTCCAAAGACCCAAGGATGTCTCATTCTAACCCTTTCATTAAAATGTGGGATCAACATATTATAATTAATCCCCATATACTGCCAAACTGTAGTATGGCAGTATATGATAGGATCGATCAGAAAACCTAGGGTTAAAGTACCCTAGTAACTTGAGCTTGTCCCAAGCCTGCATACATTAAAACTGTATATTAGTCCTTTGTTAAAATAAAATACTTAAAAGGCAAAAAGACATAATAACGACCTAAACAGGTAGGTAAGCATAGTAAAAAGTAACATTAAAAAAATGAATTTAAAGTTTTTCTATAAAATGAAACATTTAGCACAGATATGTGTTCTACAGTGTGGTATTATGCATAGGTATAGGGTAAAATCCAAATGGATGTTATTCAGAAAAATGGATTTTTGGAAGATGCAGGTACAGTTTTAACATATTTGGTCTTTTATTTGACAAATAAAGGACCAAATCCGTTAAAACTATACCTGCGCTTTCCAAACTTCCATTTTTCTGGGGTAACATCCATTTGGATGTTACCCTATACCTATGGATAATACCACACCCAAGACGCACTGCTAGCACCGAAAAGGGTAACGATGTCGCAGCGGTACATATCCCGCATGCTCATAACAGAGTTGTGGCCGAAACATAGCACAACTCTGCCAGGTAAGTATTAACATATCATATTAACATTACCTGTTATCTTAAGATAATCTTGCACTAGGTAGCGTTACCTTGTCTCTGTTTGTTTTTCTTTTCTGGGTATCATCGATCAATATACTACTTCATTAATTATTTTTTTTTAATGAAGTTAAAATATGCCCCTAAAAATAAATTCACAATTTCTCTAAATATATATATATATATATATATATATATATATATATATATATACACACATATGCATATCCACTGCTGTAGTAGCACACAACTACTACTGTATCATAGAAAATTCTGTTTAATGAAGTGTCTTTTAATGAAAGATTAAGGGTATGTCTGCCCTTGAATACCCTCATTAACAGGAAAGAGTAAAAAGCCAAAATATTATAAAGACAATATGCAATATGTATTTAATGTAGCATCTAAGGTTAATCAAAGATTGTCATCAGTGCAGCCCAGCAGTGTTATACCATAGACCCAAACAACAACTTTCTCTACAAATTCCGCCTGCTGTTTAGAGGACAGTAAAAACAGGACCAGCTGTGAAGCGGCCTAGGGCTACATCTTCCTCATTCATGAGAGCAGCAGGGATCTCTGCAAGTCTCGTTTTAATTGAGAATAATAAGTCTCAATGATACACTGATGGATTTCTAAAACCTCTTTTTGTCCTGCGAGTGCATATGAAAAGCTAATCCGACTTTTTAGCCACCTCTGTCTGTATAAATAAAAAGTATCTGTGGCAAGAGGAGCTTATCTTCAAGTAAAATAAGTAGGGCGGAAATCTTTCTGTTTGTCGCAAATCAATCTAAGTATTTCATTTTCAAAGAAAGTAACTTTACCTGAGTTTTTAAAAAATAAATTTGTACATTTCACTTGTACATTGTATTGACTTGATACCAGGTTACTCTTTAATATGATCTTTAAAGGGAACCGATCACCAGATTGTACCCCATGAAACTATTAGCCCCTCAGTTTGGGTATACAATATCCTTATCAGAATTGCCTCTTTTATGTGAAATCTCACCTATTTACCTATAAAAAAGAAACTCCTCCTAAATCATCTGAAAATGGGTCATATTTTGCTTGAGATGAGTTAAAGCATAACTGAGATTAGATGTTAGCTCATGCAGCCTCCAAACACTTTATACATGCGGGAATATAGATCTTAATGGGCACATTTACTTACCCAGTCCTGTAGCGATCCCCGATCTGGACGGTCCGACGAAGATGAAGTCTGGCGCGATTCACCAACATTGTGCACCCAAGATCCTGCATCTGTCTCTTCCCCCGCTGAGGTCCGCCGGAGTTCACCTTCTTCTTCCCGGTGCTTGTAAGTGCGTGTCTTGCGACACAATTTATGATGTTAAATCCTGTGCATTGTCAAAATCCATCGGATCGTCCGATGGCCCACCCCCCAATTTGTGTCGCGTGAAACCCTGCGCCAATGCGCCAAAATCTGATCGCGTGCACCAAAAACGCGGAGCTAATCATAAATCACCGGGAAACCCAATGAAAATGCGCTTCGCGGACCCTTAGTAAGTTTGTTTTTTACAAAACAAAAGAATTTGTTAATGAAGTATATTAGAAAGATGTTCATCATACCCTCCACATACATGTATTTGTTTATTTGTGCTGTTAAACTTGAAAATTGTTAAATAAAAAAGACTAGATTTTTAAAAAAAAGTTCTGGTCATTTAAATTTAAAGTAACTTTACAGCATAAGGATCTATACACACAAGTGAAGTTTTTCCTTTGACATGGAATATTATTGCATCCAAAAACCTGTTTGGAAGGCATCCATATGTGTATCATTTTCCCCTGAAATATTATTATATCACTGCCTAGCAGATCTTTCCCTCATGTACCACAGTATTATAATTAAGAAAAAAACTAAATGGTTCAGAGGAAGAAACAAGGATTAACATTTTAATGCACATCAAAGGATAGAACGTGGAGACTTATAGCAGCCGGATGCCAGCCAAACACCATGGTGATAAAAGTTCCAATAGTAACACTGTGTTTTCTGTAGAATGCTTGAGCTGCGCATCAATCCTTATTAAAAACTAGCAACCTCATTAATTGAGCCAGTACACCTACAACTGAGACATTAGCTTTGTGGTTTCATGTACAAAGTCAAATCCGGCGCAGAGTGAACATGTATCTTGTCCCTCTTAAGTCATTGTTTGCAAAGTCTATCGGGAAACTATAAAACTTTTAATTACAGAAGTTGTTATAAGTGAAAAAATGTTTCTTTCTTAAGGTAAAATATCAGAAGATTGTTCTTTAGCTTAGTTCTGCTTTTGTTTCTTATCCATATTCTATACTAAAAAAGGAAATCCCGCATAATGTGACATGATAAAAATCATCAATTTATGCAGATTGATAAATGTTCTTTTGGCAAAATTTTAACTATTTTCCTTACTTAACCAGTACAAAGAAGAAGAAACTTGTTCCACCCGGTTCCTATGGAGAGGAAAGGGGTGAGGAGTACTCACCCCTTCCACCCCTTCCACCCCTTCCACCCCACTCCTTCTGCACACAGCCATGTGCTACGCCTGTACCAGTGAGCACACCGTCATGTACATGAGGCCTAAGAGATATTTTATATGTGCAAAAACACTACTTGTTGCTATATAATTAAAGGGGTATTCCCATCTGGGCATTAACATTTAATTTAATTAATTTGCCATATGTAAACATTTCTTCAATTGGATGTTATTAAAAAAAATCTTCCGGTGTGAAGATAATTTCTCATAAATGTAGCCTTGTTGTCCCTTAGAAACGATATAGTTTCCTCGGATGCGACCACCTCACATTTTGCCAGCAGTGGCCAGAGATGTGCTATTGAGCTCTGCTGGACCACCTAACCCGACTAAGCATTCATTACCACAGGACGGTTGTAGGGCATGTAGTAACTCCTGGACATGTCATATACAAAAACCTTTTGTCTCTTTGTGCAATCCCTCCAGCAGAGGTGGCCATATTCAAGGACACAGTCTTGTTTCTAAGGGACCATATGGCTACATTTATGAGAAATTACCTTCACACAGGTAAATTTTTTTTAATAACATCTAACTGAAGATTCTGGGGGAAAGGGTTCACTCTCCGTTCTCCTCCCATCCCTTGCACTTTGTTGATTATTATTAAACATCTCCCGTAAAATATTTATTAGAAGTTTAGTTTTTTCAATGAACTTAGAATTTCCATGCGAACAATAGCTTAAAGTACATTGGAGGTTAGCTGCAGGAAAATGCCAGTTGACCTTATGACTAATCAGTTAAAGGAGTATTCCGGGAATATTAACGTCTGATACAAAAACCCATGATGCTATAAATAAATAAATATAACAACACTTAATGTCACAAAACGGGGCTTAAATAGTTTGATTTTATGATTCACTAATTTTATGGCCTCTCTAAAGTTATCACTAAGATGGCTGCCACTGGAAACTACAAGTCCCAAGATCCTTTAGTTCTCAGTAACTCCTCCTCCTTCTTATGCTCTGCTCCCAGTGCTGATGTAACAGACTTTCCTGCTCTGTTACCATAGTAATGATGTGTAACTGCCATCACCACATAACTGTCCATACTGGATGCACTACAACCAACCAACTACAGCCCAACAGTGGTGATCACATGACCTGCCCAGGCAGGTTCAGGACATGTGATGTGGACATGTGACCAGCGGCCATCTTCTTTCCTGTGTATGCTCTGCAACGGACGGCGCGGAGGAAATTAATGGACTGATTAAAGGGCCAGTAGCATTTTATTTCTTCATTCAGTCTATGTCATTAGCATTTTCTGCTAACGGGAGCAAAATACTACCGTATTTTTTGCCCTATAAGGCGCACCGGACAATAAGGCGCATTAGTCCGATGCGCCTTATATATGTAATAATTACATATATAAGGCGCATCGGACTATAAGGCGCGGGGTCCGGGGGCGTGGCGGGGGCGTGGCGGAGGCGTGGCGGAGGCGTGGCGGAGAGCCGACGTGACGGGACGCAGCGACGGGACGCGACGCCAAGACGCGACGGGGAACGCGGGGAAGGTGAGCGGGGAAGGTGAGAGGGGAAGGTGAGGGGGAGGTGGAGGAAGGCAGCGGACCATACTTACATAGGTCCCCGCTCCAGGTCCCGCTGGAGATCTGCTGTCTCCGGTCTCCGGTAGCGGGGACCTATGTAAGTATGGTCCGCTGCCCTGTGCCCAGCGCCATACATAGGGCGCACCGGACTATAAGGCGCACTTTGGATTTCCACGGAAATCCAATGCTTTTAAGTGCGCCTTATTGTCCGGAAAATACAGTAATTACATATTAGCTTATATTTTACTGACCCATTTGTATATGAATTATGCTGATTCCTGGAATACCCCTTTAAGTAGTTATTGGACCAGGACTTCACCGCTATATTTGCAAAGTTGCTGTAATTTTTGTGCAAGTTTTATCGCCCTCAGATCTCACATTGTGAATTTACCCACTCTGGGACTAATAAAGGATGAACTTATCATATTGACTGTTCTTTTTATCTTTGGGGCAGTACATTAATTTTCTATTGGTTTTCATCCCGCACTTTTATCTTTTTACTGCCACTTGGTACTTTAATATACAATCTACAGTGGAGTTACCGTATATACTCGTGTATAAGCCGAGATTTTCAGCACAAAAAATGTGCTGAAAAACCTTGCCTCGGCTTATACACGAGTCAATGATAAAAATAAATACATTAATACTCACCCTCCAGTGTCCCCGATGTTCCTCGCGGCTCTCGGCGGCTCCCGATCCCTGTCACGGCTCCCGGCGGCTTCTTCACTCTCCACTGGCCGGGAGATCGCGCTCACCGTCACACACTGTGATGTGACGCTGATGACGTCATCAGTGGCGACAGCGCGGCATCACAGTGTGCGACGGGCAGCGCGATCTCCCGGCCAGAGAAGAGTGAAGAAGCCGCCGGGAGCCGCAATGGGGATCGGAAGCCGCCGGGAGCCGCGACGAACATCGGGACAATGGAGGGTGAGTATTAAGTTTATTTCTTTATCTGTATAGGGGCTGCTGTATACTACTGAGGGCAGACTGCATACTGATGGGGGCAGGCTGTATACTACTGGGGACAAGCTGTATACTACTGGGGGCTGTGCTGTGTACTACTGGGGGCAGCCTGTATACTACTGGGGGCAGGCTGTATACTACTGGGGGCAAGCTGTATACTACTGGGGGCAAGCTGTATACTACTGGGGGCAAGCCGTATACTACTGGGTGCAGGTTGTATACTACTGGGGGCAGGCTGTATACTACTGGGGGGCAAGCTGTATACTACTGGGGGCAAGCTGTATACTACTGGGGGCAAGCTGTATACTACTGGGGGCAAGCTGTATACTACTATGGGCTGCCTGTATACTACATGGGGGCTGGTTGGCTGTATACTACATGGGGGCTGGCTGTATACTACACCCTCGGCTTATACTCGAGTCAATATGTTTTCCCAGTTTTCTGTGGTAAAATTAGGGGTCTCGTCTTATACTCGGGTTGGCTTATACTTGAGTATATACGGGTACTTGTTTTTTTTCAGAAATAATGCTATCTCCATTGAGCAATATTTGATGGAACATTTGGGGTACACCAAGCGACAAGAACAGTGTTTTACAAAATAACCACAGTATACCAACATAAAATGAGGATGAAAGTAATTAGAGAACAGCAAGGACTGTAGTACAGAGAAAGATTATAATAACATTTTCTGAAGGTTGCATCATTCACCAGTCAGTAGGAAGTGTACAGGGCTTTGCTTTGAATGACTTCAGCAAATCTTCGGCCACAGGACCTCACTAGTCTCTAACAATGCTCTGATTTTGATTTTAGTTCACTCTTCTTCCAGTCTCTTTGGCAGTTCTGTGACTGTTGTGGGTTTCTTGACCATAACTTTTTTTACCGAGGATTTTCCAGAGGTTTTTTATTGCGTTTAAGAACTCTGGGCTGGCATCTCATTGTTTTAATGTTTTCTGTTTTACCTGTTTTGCTGTGGGACAAGGGGACATTGTCCTGCATGACAATTGCTGGATGATTGAGTTAAGAACTCAAGGAGGGAACTATGTGTAGTTGAAGAAGGTTCTGATACACACCTGCATTCACTCTGCCATAAAGCTGTATGAGACGTTTAACTACTGCTACAGAAAACATTCCCTAAACCATGAAACTTCCTCCATCACTTTTTAGTGACTTCCCATCAGATCCAGATAAATTAAGCTTACTTTCATCACTAATATGTAACGTGGACCACGTCTCCACTTTTGTCACTACAGAATGTACTTTAAGTCCAAATGCTCTTGAACATTAAGCAATTCCAGTTCAGTGTTGAAACAATTACCCATGGAGATTCTATGAATAATCCTGTCCTCTCTTGCATTTGTCTTTTGAGGATCACCAGCCTTTTTAGTGGACTTGAATAAGTTTGTGATGATGTAAAGATGCAATATTCTAGACTGACTTGGAAAAACCAATTTCTCTTGTTATGTCTGATAGGGTCACCCCTTTGGCCATCATCTGGACAACCTACTGCCAGAGGTGTTTAGTCAGTTTGGAAAGGCATTTTTGCTAAGGCAATGAAAACTGGAAAGTTAGTCTGCCAGTTAAATATGGTTCATCAGATAATTAAGGAAATTAACACCAGGTGACAGATTAACACCAATAACTTCAGGTATCCTAAAGTATTTTCTAGTTTTGATCAGTGTTCTTTTACTATTATCTCATTTATATTTTTATTCTGTGCTTTAAAATACATAGGACTGTGAAATGATCTTGACATTTAGGAGATTGTTCTCTAATTTTGATTTCAAGTGTTCCTGCCCAGGTCATGATGCTATGAAGAGCTGCTCTGAAGCATGTGACCTTAACCCTGAAGCCTTCCTTCTTAAAAGAGAACAATCTACTCCATTAGCTACACCCACATTTGTACTAGTTGTAAGTTTCTCATAATAAATGTTAAACAATTGCAGTACATTTCCAAAAATATAACATAGCAAAACAACCGAGTAACAATACATTTTAGTTCAGATTTGAAAGATCATTCCCACAGTAACCATCAGGCAAAAGTCTTCTTTAAGGAAGATACTTCTAGAAGATTAGGAGCTTACTGATACACTGTATAAATAGAACCTTACTGTCTATGTCCGTGGAGGATTTTTTAGTTTCTGTCTGAAATGTGGCTCTACAATCACTAAAAATATAGTCTGTAGTTTGATTTCTTAGGAAATGTCAAGACCTGCTTTAGTCAAGATTCACGGAGGGTACTTAGAAAAACTCAACACTTGATGTTACTGTTTGTATAAATGGCAGAAGTGTTCCAAGTCTGCCTTCATGAAATTCCTGGAGAATTATTGATGCGTTCCTCAGAGACACAACATGAATGTGCTGTGAAGCCTGTCAATGCTCTCATCCAAAGGAACCTTTATGTTGTGAAGAATATATATGTTATTTAAATACATTAAATGATTATTATTATGACATTATAGCCTATATGGTTATGTGTTATTACATATATTATTAATTATTGGTACAATTTAAAACCGCTTTTCCTCTGCAATATAGTGTGTCTTTTTTCAGTCTAAATAATACATTACAGCAGTGAAAAAGAAAGAAAAAAGGACAGGAAGCCTGGAATAGTAGCATATTTGTATTAGTAATGAAATTTTATAAAAGTTACAGCATTCAATGCATACATAAATAAATGAAGCATTGAATAAGAAACGACATGACCGCTAACTCTAGTGTATAATCTAACAGTTCTGACAGTATTCTCTTTATATCTGGTGGATATTGACGCAGCATGATGGTCTGTGGGGAACAAAAAACCTCTGCTAAGGTGTTGCTGCACTTTCCCCTCATGCTGCTTTTCCAAACTTCCGCATGAATGAATTAGAATTCTTATATACATTTGTATGGCACAGCACTGTGATGGACCCTGTGGATTTTTAAACGACTGTAGCAGTTCTGACAGACTCAAAAGATGCAGTGTTATATTCAGCTTTTTAACTTCAACTTACTTGCTTAAATATTTCCTGTTGAAAAGCAACTGTTACAAAATCCTCCTACATTGTATCTAGGAAAGTTAAGATATTAGTCAAATTCTATTTTTTATGAAATGTTACTCTAAGACAAATATTTACCTAGCATTTGCAACATCTGAGACCACTCAGGCTTCAGTGCCATCCAATGCCTGTAAAGTACAGCAGAAGAAGTGGTTTTATCTGTGATTTTGTTCTTAGATTGCATTATGTCCTGCACTAGTCTGAACACTGCTTAATTCCACTCCTAGCTCTTTCAATTGATTTCCATCACACCAGTCAGTCTCCTGTTGACTTTGTTCTGGGCTGCAGGTATATCTTAGATAAAAGATATCTGCAGATATCTTATAAATAAATTGTCCACCAATTTCGTAGTGGGTGCTAAAAGTCTTCTTTGGAGCTTGCTAGTATTTGCTGGATTTTTTTTATCTTTTAACTGCTTGTGTTCTGACCATCTGACCTCTTAGTTTTTGTACGACCATTATTTTGTGATTGTTCACGCTGTTTTGTTGTTTCTGTGTTTTTAATTTGGCACAGTCAGGGAACATTGACCATTTGTCACCTAAAGTGTAGAGAAGGATAAGTACATAGCTAGTATAAGTCGGTGTGTCTAGATTTATTTTCCGTTCCCGAGCAGTAGCATAACAGTATTATAGTTTATATGAATTTAGAAAAAACTTATGTTTTTTATGGATTCTGAACAGAAATAAATCTTTGCAATAGAGATTGTTGAAGAGATTGCCATACATATATTTCTGCGACAGATCTTAATTTGATGTATGAAATGAGTGTGTGGCTACATTTCGTCCAAAATCTAGACTACTATGCTGACCCCTGATATAAAAATCTGCTACAACATAAACCAGTTATGAAATGAGCTTTATCTAGACATTTACTTTAAAACAGATTATCGTATATACTTGAGTATAAGCCAACCTGAGTATAAGCCGAGGCACCTGATTTTAACACAAAAACCTGGGAAAACCTATTGACTCAAGTATATAGCCATCCCTGCCCCCTAGTATATAGCCAGCAGTGCCACAGTATATAGCCAGCCCCTGCCCCCTAGTATGTAACCAGCGCCTGTCCCCTAGTATAAAGCCAGTAGCCCCCCCTGCCCCCAGCGGTCTATGTCCCCCTGTACATAGCCAGCAGCCCCCTAGTATATAGCTAACCCCCTACCCCTTAGTATATTGCCAGACCCATGCCCCTACTATATAGCCAAAAGCCTTGCATATAGCAGTGCCTGGCCCCTTGTATATAGTCAGCAGCTTCCTTGTATATAGCGAGTGTCTTCCCCCGTGTATATAGCCATCAACCCGTGACCCCCAGTATATATCCAGCAGCCCCCTAGTATATAGCCGGCCAGTGTGCCCTTAATATATAACCATCAGTCCCCTAGAATATAAGCAGTGTCTTCCCCAACTATATAGTCAGTGACTGCCCCCCCCCAGTATAGAGCCAGTGCCTGCCCCCCAGTTTACAGCCAGTGGCTACCTCCAGTATATAGCCAGTGCTTGCAAGCCAACAGCCCCCTGCCCAGCCTACAAAAAACCTAACTCTCTACTCACCAAATGGTGTTCTTTACAATAGTATGTGAAGAACAATATGTGTGAAGAATCTTCACACATATTGTTCTTCAAATACTACTGTAAAGAACACCGTTCTGCACTCGTGTCTTCTGATAAGTTAGCAGATGTATGGAAACATCTGCAATGTGTTCTTCAGCTAAGTACACATTGCAGATGTTTCCAAACATCTGCTAACTTATCAGAAGACTTTAGTGCAGAACGGTGTTCTTCACAATAGTATGTGAAGTACAATATGTGTGAAGAACACATTGCAGATGTTTAGCACGGGTCATTCTCCTTTTTTAAATTCCACAAATATTCCATTGAATAAAAAAAACAAAGAAACAGGATTGACTTCTTTATTTCCCAATAAAATGGCACATTTTATTGCAGAGCCTTAGTCCCCTTGAAAAATGCTCGAGTCTCCCATTGACTTCAATGGGGTTCGTTATTCGAAACAAGCATTCGAGCATTGGGAAAAGTTTGACTCGAGTAACGAGCACTCGAGCATTTTAATGCTTGCTCATCTCTAATTAGGGCCCATTTACTAAGAGTAGTAGTGCAGGGTACTGTGAATAGTGCAGGGTCGCGAAATTCTTCATGAATCTGGCGCTCCCTGAACTGCCCCTGGAGTTCACCAATGTTTTTTAGGTGCACCTTTTACATAGGGCACACTTCTGTTGAACTTTGCATCATAAATCTGGTGCACCATGTGACTGAGCACTGGAACACCCTCTAATTTTTTCGCATGATGCCAAGTGCAGCTGCACCACAAAATGGTTGCGTGCAACACAATTGTAGTGCAGACACTTCTTAAATAGCTGTGCAAGCATTTTGCACCTCAAAGAACTTGCAAGGGCCACCAGAAAACAGGCACAGAGCACTTAGTAAGTGTTCCCCTTTGAGTCCTATCTAGAGCAGTAGTATACTGCCCAAAATTTACTATGACAATTAGTCATAAACATGGATCTGTGACTGTTTGCTTCTGTGCCTATTTACTCAGCTTTACTTGTGGTGTATCCTCATCAAAAGAAGAATGATTGGTAAATTCCAAGGGAACCTTTCACAACATTAACTCCCCCAGACCCTTTAACAGTACCTTCTTTTGTAACATGTACATCCCCTGAAGGTTTTTAAGCATATTTCTAGTTTGCAGCATGAATGAGAAATCATTTGTTATTATTTTGTAGGATGCAGTCAGGCAACCATGCCTCCTGCCGTCAGTTAATCCCGCCTCCTTCAGACAATTAACCCCACCTCCTGCAGCCAGTCTGCTCTGCTCAGTGCATGCATCTGGCGTCTCAACCCTGCCTCTTAATTGCAATGTTATTCTCTGGCTATTCAGAGCAAACTGACTTTGGGAGGTGGGGTTGCAGGAGGCTGAGTTGCAGGAGGTGGGGTTACCTGACTGCAGGAGGCTTGGTTGTCTGGCTGTCTGACTGCCTCATACAAAAGAATAAAAGATGATTTTTCATTCATGCAGCAACCTAGAATTCTACTAAAAAGACTTCTAGTGGACATACATATTATAGAAAAGGGTACTTTTTGTTGTCCTTGGGGTTTAGTGTGATGACAGGTTCCCTTTAACATTTTTTTAGCTCCATTATTTTTCTTCCATTTATCTACATAAGATTCTTTCTGGCAAACTCGTCACCTATTCAAAATGGGTCAGCTTTTTGAAGTGGCAAAATCCTATACATTTATATAATCAATACAGGCAGTATAGGTTCTGTAGGTTTGTTCTTAAGTTGAATTTGTATGTAAGTCAGAACTGTTTATTTTATAATTGTAACCCCAACCAATTTTTTTGGTATATGTGACAATTAAATTTTAAAAATGTTGGATTGCCATAAGAACCAAGATTAACAATAAAGCTTAATTGCAGACACCTTTGATAACTGTTACAGCTGTTTATTGTAGCCTAGGGATAAAGTACCGTAAATTGCCAATTACTAGAGATCTGTTTGTGACTAGGGGTTGTCAGTAAGTCAGGTGTTCTTAAGTAGGGGGCTGCCTGTAGTATTCATATCATATTATATCTGTTTGAATACAGAGTGACAGAGCAGGAATATTCATAGAAATGTCAAGCATTATTAATTTCATGCAAAATTAAAGAGCCCTCACATGTGAA
Organism: Engystomops pustulosus; assembly: GCF_040894005.1. Lineage (NCBI taxonomy): Eukaryota > Metazoa > Chordata > Amphibia > Anura > Leptodactylidae > Engystomops > Engystomops pustulosus. The sequence continues at coordinate 141,057,982 of NC_092413.1, read as the reverse complement.
GACAAACATCTAGTATGTTATTGAACTTATTTCACAATTTAGATTCCTGTAGATACTCTTGGCTGCTTTGTTTTATTTGTAAAGTTCTGTATGTTAATTAATGACAATTATATCATCATTTATGTAGAACACATGGTGCATAAATGATCATGGATTGCAATATGTAGTATTAGCAGATATTTTTTCTTAGAATTTTACTCTTTAAGTATATAATTTTACTTATATTATGTTCACAATAAACTTGACATTAAACGAGAAGCCCTCCTATATATAATTTATACAGACATTAAAATGCAGCCTTGAAAGGATATTTCTATTATAAAAACTGATGGCATATTGAAAAGATCCTCATGAAAATGGAAAATGAATGGACCTCTGAAGTCCTTTAGTATATGGAAAAACTGAGAAGGATGTAGCATTGTCACACTATAACCTCAGGATTACTAAGGATCTGAGCACTGGACAGAAAGTAATGTCTTATTGTCACTAGGGACAACAGGATTGCAACAGGATTGCAGATCAACAAGAATAATTACAGTATTGTATGTATCTAGGATAAAATTTACTTACTGTTATAAACAAGATGAAAACCAATGTCTGTGTCAGATCCATTGGTGTTGAATTCTATCCACAAATGATTTGAAGTGCTGTTAAGAGTTACCTTCGATAACTCGTTTTTTGTAAAAGCTCCTACAAGTCGAGAAGAACTATTTGTCCCGTCATACACCTAAATAAGAAAAACAAAACTGGCATGTTAAAAACAAACAGCGGCTGATAAATAAATCTCTTCTAATTCCTTCTATGTAATTCATTTTCAAAATCCTTATTGTGGGAAAAAGAATCATTTGGTTATAAAAGGCTTCTTGACAGGTTACATGAAAGATCAAAACACTTCACGTGCTGTCAAGACTTGTATAGTCAATTATGTTTTCAAACATGTTAAACCCTTTTTCCCCATACAATTAATATTCATACCTTTACCTTTCATTTGAGATTTTATAACCTCAGCCTTTTTGATAATCTACTTAGACAACTTCAATATAGATAAAAAAAAGATTGGTGACATTTCACTACAGTGTGTCTTTTCAAAGATCATCAATGGGGGAGAAAAAAAGAAATTGTCCACTCTGTTCCTTTCTGTCAGCTTCTATTAAAAGGAAATTGGAAATTTGAAGCTAAGCTGTCATCTTGCATCTTTGACTTGGTGCATGAGGTGACTTCAATTTTGGATGTAAGTTATAAGAAAGAAAGTGCTGTAGAACAATTTAATAATACAAGGGTCACTATTATATGGCTGTCAATAAAACTTTCTACTGGCAGAGCTGGAAACTGTTCATGATTTATTTATTAACATAATAAAGGTCTAATTATTCATATCAATTTTATACATTAAAAAATGTCGAACTTTTATATAAACATCAACTGGTTTGAGTCCTAGTAATGGGATTGTCAACAATTGGGAGCATGGAGGTTCATGCATTTTGCTCCTTTGATTATTTAACCTTATGTATGTATAGTATGAGAGCAACTTTGGCCACATAAAGGGGACCTGTCAGGTATTTTTTTTTTCAAAAATACCCTTTACTGTCCTAAATATGTACAGCACCTTTCCCCTGGAGCTCCTCACTGACATTTCTGGTTTTGAAAAGGCAATCGGTATATGCAAATATATCACTGAGATGGTGTACATTCATCAACTCTTCAATTACACAAGATTTGGTTGGCAGTTAGGGAGTGCATTTGGATGGCATCAGATGGTGAAGGAAGTATTAGAGGCTGTAATTTGTGTGAAAACTGCTTTCCAAGATAATTTTTTAATTAAAAAATACCTTGACTTTTAGCAACAGAAAGTTTAGTGTAAAGTATGGAAAAACTCATTACATGATTCCACACAAAATTGGAGTTTTCTCCACAGTTTACTATGGAAAAACCTTACAAAATCCTTTTAAGTAGGTAAGTGTGTTACTTGAAATATCGATAATATAGTAAGTGAGCGAAACAGCAAGTCAGCTCTAATGGTTCCATCCCACTTGTTTTATATATTCCTGATAATCATTGATATTTAACAAAATAACCCTATTTCCTAAAACACAGTTGCTGTGGAACACACTGTTGGTTACAGGTCATGTATGTGGCAAGCTGTAACAGTTAACCATTATGGCAGAACTTAATACTATTCTGAATAAAATAATTTTCTGTGCAATTTTACTGATCTATTATAATTTAAGGCATATCTACAGAAAACATAAGCGGAATGTAATTTCTAATAATATTACAGTACAACGTTAGGGGAAGTGTTTATATAATGGCTTATTAAAGTACTCCTTTGTATTCCACATTTACAAGGGGTTATCCAACATAAAAAAAATCTGCTGCCGACAATATAATGATGTGGTTTTAATTTTTTGTTAATATTTTTGCCTTATTTAACTATGGCATTCTAACAATGATTAAGAAAAAATACTGGAATACTGGTGGAAAATACTGAAAACTATAAAATCTTGAAGGTTAACCATCATTCTGAGCAAAAAAAACATCATTCTGCTCCAGGTGTCCCTGGGAATCATTTCTCAATGTATATGCCCCCCGTTTAGTAGCTGTTGTGGACCATAGCAATCATGGTTTCCAGCTCTAAAAAGGACTGCAATCAGCAAGATAGAGGGGCTGAAACTGCCCCTGTGATATCATCACAAGCATATGCTGCTGTCCAATGAGACCATAGCTTGCGCATCTTAGACACACCCACACAGGCGAGTGTGGAGCCCTTAGCTAAGAGGCTAAGTAATATACATAAGTGAAAATGTAAAGGTTTAATCAATGCCAAGAAAAGTTTCAGTATTATAACTTTTGCAACTATAGAAGAGTAAACACCAACACAAGTAATAGGGGAACAGACACAATGTACCCCCACTAGATTAAATAGATTGTTCCCAAAATCAACTAGCATCACACAAAAAAAAAACAGCTAAAATGTAGAAAGCATAAAATAACACTTTATTAGACCAATTAAAACAAACCATTTGCTTTTGGGATTTAAGGGACTAAACCTAGAGTTTCTGAACTTAAAAGACATGTTAAGTTGATAAAGAAATTGATGTAATCGATGAAAAAATCCCTAGGTGCAGTGATCTATGTGAGGCAACAAACATGTGCAATATCAGTCTGCAAACGATAGACCCTTGGGATACATGTAACATGGGTGTGTGAAATCCTCTTATGCACAAGTATGTATGAGCCCATTGAAATACAAGGGCCACATGCTAGCCATTAAATGAACAAAGAGCACATGGGCAAAGACAACAATCATGTGCTTGAAATGTGTTCATCAAAATAAAGTATAATCACAAGTTATGTTTCATCATTTAGCATGCTATAAATATATAAAATGTTACATCATTAAAAAAATTAAAAGAAAATAAGAAATAATTTTATGAGCTTTTCATAAATTTCTAGACATTTTGAAGTATATTATTACCTTTAGAATGTCGCCTTCATAAAGCTGAAAAGTTCTAGCCCATAGATGGATTCCCTTTCCAGGTTCAGTTTCAATTCTGTATATGCATTCATGGTTGTTGTCATAGTTGGCAGGGAAATTTGGGGATAGCAGTGTTCCTTCATTTCCGGTTACTGTTGCTCCACATTCAGCTAAAGATAATGGGTATATTTAAAACAATGTAAAAAATTGAGAATTATAATTGCTCTAAATTAATATTTAATTGTAGTAAGCACCAATTTTATACAAAAGTCAATGAAACCATCAAAGCCATCCAGCTCTTTAGATGAATTATAATTTCTGTAAAATCCCATGAGACCTAACCTTCATTTGTCTGTAGTTAATTATATTGTTTATGCAAAACAATCAAAATTTATTGTTAGTAGCATAGTATAGACATTGATGGTAAAAAGTGAGTAGAGGGGGTGCTCGGGGGCACTATTGTAGTAACTTCTGCGTCGTCAGAGGAGACAAAAACTCAGCAGATATATCTTATATGGAGATCAAACTGTAGGTTTCTGGACTTCGGTATGGTGCTCTAATCGCAGTGACAGGTCATTGACATAGACTTCGTGGTAGAAAAATGGAAAAAAGTTGGCACTCACCACCTTTAGTAAAATTCTTTTCTTTTATTAAGCCATTTAAAATTCAGCGTACACAACAGGGGAGGGTAGCGAAGGAGGATGCGTTCTTTCACCAGGGACGAATCGTTTCGCGCTTTGGTTAGCGCTTCATCTTTCGCTTCATGAAGCGCTAACCAAAGCGCGAAACGATTCGTCCCTGGTGAAAGAACGCATACTCCCTCGCTACCCTCCCCTGTTGTGTACGCCGAATTTTAAATGGATTAATAAAAGCAAAAGAATTTTACTAAAGGTGGTGAGTGCCAACTTTTTTCCTTTTTTCTACCATGAAGTCTATAGACATTGATGGTATATGCTGGCATTGATAGTACAGTACAACTGAGAAATTAGACCAATGTCTATTTCAGTTACCATAAAGAATAATTAAAAAAAAAACTATTAAAGCTAAATACTAATGCAGCAAACATTAAACCTGCAATGTTGGTAGACAGCCATTAACACAAGAGAGGTTAAGCCATTCCAAGGGACAATTTACAGCCTTTCTTTACAAACTAAGCAGAATTTCTTAAATGGGTATACTAGAATATGTTTCACAACACTTCCCCCTACACAATATCAAAAATTATCTCAACAATTATCTGAAATGACAATTCATAATTAAGTTGTGCACACAAAAATGACAGTAGTTCAATGGGGAGAGTGTAGGTCTAATGGCGTTAGAACAAAAGTCCCATTTACCATGATTGTGATGTCATAAAATATATCTTTGGCATTACAATGCACAGAAAACAGTGATTAGTGAATATAATGATAACTGCCCTTACTATGAAGGTCATATCCTTATATTTTATGGTGGTGTGTGAACCCAATCAGTTAAAACATAGTAGGAGGTAGCATAAGTGTATATACCCATGCCATTAAGTTGATTTAGTTGAGTAACCTCAGTCTTATAGAATTGTGGAAATTAAAGGTTACTGCTTGGAGCCTAATCTAGGAGTGGTATGAATATTTACAATGCAGAAACAAGAGCAACTAGTTAAAGGCCTGTAGATTCGCCATGATGGCAATATTCACTACATTAAAATTAAATACATTTAAACCACAATGAAAACACTGCCCAGAAACAGTGAAGTAAAAGAGAAAAAAGGTGACTGCTTATTCCTAAGGGTTTACATGGTTAAAAGACAAAGATTCAAACAATAACTGCTTATAATATCTGTATGTAGATTCACACATATTCAATTATTTCTGGTTATCAATGTCTCTCCTGTGATTTATGTCCATGTTCATTTTATCTCAACATTCATTTCCTGGAAGCTTTTCTTTCTAAGGACAAAACAGACATGTTTATTATACTACTTTTAATTTCCTCAATCTACATATTTCTCCTTTAACCTTCACTTTTCTCTGCTATTGTTTTTGTGCCCATTAGTCTTACAGTGAAAGGCAGACAGCCAGTTGTTTAGCATAAGAATCAATTACTCTCCCAAACCTCCAGAAAAATAAGCAGCCTAGCAAGAGAAAGATTTCTGCTTCAGCTCTACCAGCAGGTGAATGATACTCTCTCTTGTGTACAGGTAGCATTTAGGTTAACAGATTAGAGGTTTACTGTCAAAATCTAAGTATTTCCAAATATCTTTTCTTAAAGGCATCTATTTGACTTATTAAATCTAGTTTTATAATGGGACCTGGGACCAATACAGAAATGGTGGTATTCCTTTAAGCACAGCACCTTTGTGAGTACCTGTATCTGCCCAAAGACATTGGAGGACATTTACATAAAATGTTGTTACCTCCAGTGGTTTGATTTCTGAGTAGCTGTTGGAAATGAGATACATATTTAATTTTGTGCCGCTTAGCAGATAATATTTCTGTCCCTTGGACCATTTTCTGTCTCGAGCACCACAATTGTGTGCAACGCTAAGCAGGATGCTAAGGAGCCGCAGCAATGGCTACTGTAGAAGGTGACCCGGAAACCTTCTGAGTGAAGGTTTCTATTCTTCTACACCAATTTTCTCTACCACTTTCCAGTGCCAAAAAATTAAAAAAGACACATGCGTCCACACCACAAAAACCATACTCCTTTTTTAGAGCAAAGTACTAAAAGAAGGCTCCAGTGCCAGCAATTCTACTAAAACCTGGTACAGACTATAGTAAATGCATTGGACAGGGACATCCCCAGTCCAATCCCATTACCTCCCTACTCTGCCCATGCACCAGGAAATGCAACTTTTTCATAGATTGTACCCCAGAAACCTAGAGTACAATACTAAGTTGCAGAGTACTCAAAACCCAATCTTGGCTCTTTGATCATGTTTGATTCTGAGTTTAGATAATATAGGATATCCCTGTATTTAGGTAGAACTGAAGAATCAAAAAAAACAGTACTCCAATGAAGTATGAATGGTTTATTCACAAAAAACGAGAAACATATAGAGGCCAATTCACTAAGAATGGTGCAAACTGCACCAAGTGTGGTTTGCATGTGTTTAATACAGGTTGCGCCAGATTCATGATTTCTGGTACCCGTTCTTCATGAATCTGGGGCTCCCTGAACTGCTCTGACAGAGCGCACAACTTTTTTTATTGTCTTTCTTTAACATGGGGCGTACAGCACACTTTTGTCAGACTTGCATGTTAAATCTGGCGCACAGTCCAACTGAGCACCGGAAGACCCCTTAATTTGTGTCGCATTATGCCTAGTGCAGATGCGCCAAGAAAGGGTCGTGTGTGACACATTTGTGGTCAGACACTTTTTAAATACCCATGCAAGCAGTCCACCAGGAAACTGTCGCAAAGCCCTTAGTAAATTTGCCCCATAATTTTTCAGCCTCTCCATGGAGCCATTTTCAAGTGAACTAGAAATGAGGACTCTATTGTCTGATATACAGTTTTTACAATTATTTTTATCAAAAAGAGAATACTCTACCACTTGAAGCTGCACTGTGTGACAACACACAGGATTAGGCCATTGCCTTTGCTTTGTAGCGTTGACTTGTCTAAAATGTACTTGTATAAAATGGTCTTAAGTAGATTTAACTTTTATAACTTTATCTGTGTAAATGCACACACTCAGATTTATGTAGGTTTGTGCTAGAAAATACCTTGAAACAAGATAAACCATTCATGATGTCCCTAGTCTCAGACAAAATCTCATCTTCTGAGTGTCACAATAGTTCTTATCAGTACATCACAGGTTCCTAACACTATCTGGGCCATGTATTTGAATCCAGTGCCTCAGTCACAGACATAATATGGAATGTTCAAGAGTTGTAAGCACACAACTCAATTTTTCCCTTGAGAAATTCCATTATACTCAAACCCTTATGAGACAGGAAATTGAAAAGTCACTTACTTGTGGAAAACATCACATGATTCTCTTTAAAAGCTGAATGCACATTTGTCACAGTGTAGTATATTCTACAGTCTAGCTTTCAATAAACAAGAATCATCTGGGAATTAACTGCCTGCATATGTTAAGTACATTACTTTGCACCTCTACACATCAATTATGTAAAGTAAGTATAATTAAACTCAATAATTACTAAGTTATTTTTTCAATTCTACATTACAAAAAATGCAGTAAATGCCTTAATAAAAAAAAAGAGAAACACAGATTAATACAGTATCCAGAGGATCCAGAAAGGTAGTAAACCACAATCAGAGTGTTACAAATTCATTTACCTTAAAAAGGGAACAAAAAAATCTAATCCTCAGGATACCTTTCAGACAAGAACACACAATGCACTTTGCACCACATTTACTTGTACACGATTTTCTGCATATAACTAGTGTTTTGTTGCTGCAATCTTTCCCTCTTTGCATTTAAATACGTTGTTCATGTTCAGGTGTTCAGGAAAGATTAGTTTACCGAAACTGGTGTATGGCGTGGACTAATAGCCAAGAATAAATATATATATATATATATATATATATATATATATGTAATGTATATATATGAAATTTCTATACTGCAAAAACTCAGGAATAAAGCAGTTATATTTAATTTCATAGAAAATAATCTGTCTTACTTTCTTATTGGTGTAGGTCTAATTTTCCGGACAGATTGACAACAATGTTTTTGGCCGCCACTCATTTAGGAATGTACAGTAATACAGCTTCATTCAATAACATGCAGAAAGAAAACACTGGAGCTTGCGCTTTATCAACATTCAAACTTCCCCCAATCCGAAAGTGATGAATATCCTAGTCATGCGATAAGTCTGCTGGATTTGAGAATATCCATTTTAATCTTGTTACATATAGCAGGTTTGTTCTGATAAACTCAGTCTATGCATGTGTGTGATTTACCGGACCAAGCCCAGAATCACTGAACTGAACTGAAATGCATGGTCCAGTTCAGTGGTTCTCCATTTGGTAAATCCGCCACGCACTAAGAGTTACTTTGTCAGAACAAACTCGCTTATAAGGAACATACTTAAAGGGGATGGCCACTTTAACTTATTTTTTTGAGGGGCTTTGGAACAAGAATTTAAAAAAAAAGCTACAAAAAAGAATACAAAGGATTTGTACTGTGTTCTTTTCCTTTTGATTTGGGCCAAGAACCCGACAAAAGTACCATCCCACATTTTTGGAGTGCGGTTCCCCTGTTTTCTAAACAAAAATTATTGTCACATAAGAAATTCCCTAGCATTGTCCCAATCCTCCTGTGCATTCAGCCATGGTCGGCTCCCTCACTGAAGCTCCATGAGACATTCCTGGGTTTGCTCCCGCAACGTAGACAGAGAGTGCAGAAGGAACTGCTTTGAACACTGTGCATGAGAAAATGTTATGTGATGTGATGTGTGCGGGGCGTGTAGGAACCCAGGAAGAAGATTGCCCCCACTAGTCCCCCCCAACATCAGAATGGACTTCGGAACATGAAGAGCATAACAGGTGAGTCTGGTACAGGGGGGGCATATATTAAAAAAAAGGTAATGTGAAAGTGGCCAACCCCATTAAGGTATTTTAATTAAAACCTTTTCTTTTTACTAATGTTAGTGATCTTTATAGGTTAGGCATCAGGGTTACTTTGCTTTGGAGGTCATAAAACCAAACCAGACCAGACCTGGAAGCAAACAATCTGAAAATTCAACCTCTAGTTGTGTTGGAGTTATCTTCAAACCCTCTGTAGCTGCCCAACTTTATTATTCAGTCACTACCTTTTTAAAACAATATGCATGAATACAGAAATACTACATTATTGGTTTTCCTGTGCCCATCATTTTAGCTCTCGCTATCTTTCAAAACTTCATGTACAAGAACATTCTCTGGCAGCAATGACATTAACTTTTCTTATTTGGAAGTTATTACCATATACAGAGTGGCATAATCTGCCTAAGATCTCTGCTTAAGTCTGGGCACATATTTTGGCTGATATCACTTTTGTTGCAAGTGCTCAATTAATTACACTGGTTAAAAAGGAACACAATGCGGGTCATCTAGCCTTTGTGCTAATAGATTTATATCAAATGAAGATTGCTCTTTAGCAAGTCACTGAACTAATTAAGGTGTTACATGGGTTATACAGTATTTTGCAAGGGAGTACATATTGATTCTTGCTTCACTTTCCAATCACTTTACTGTGCTTAATTTGCATCTTTTCTAATCAAGATTTTAACAGCATCCTATCAAGAAAACTATGACTCATACTGATGTACGAGGCCTGATCATGAAATACTAATGCACAAAAAGCACCAAATGTATTTGTATGTATATCTACATATATGCATGCATGTTTAATAACCAGTGGCGTAATGTTGTCCATAAACATAAGCTGAGTATCAGCTGTAGCTGTTAGTTTTGCCCGGACTGACTGACCAATAGAGATAAGGGTGGGAAAGTTAAATTTAAACATGCTCAATACTTTTGTTCTCTGGGGCACCAATAGCTTTCTTACCTTTTCCCTGTGTGGACATGCACACCAATAGCTTCCTTACTTTTTCCCTCTGTGGAATTGAATTTTGATTTTTTTTTTTTTACTATTTTTCAAACCCCTTACTTTGTCTGATTGATCCTACCATATTTTGCCATACTACAGTATGTCAGTTTATGGAGATTTCCACATCATCTATTGCAATTTGCACATTGCATATTGTAATAGATGGGCTAAAATGAGACAGCCTCGGGTCTTTGAGTGTCCCAAGCCTGTCATAGCAACAGATTGCCGCTCCCTGATGATGTCACTGGGAGTGACGATCTAAGCCAACATGGTGGCACCCATGCCAAAGCTGCCGGTGGTAGTAAAATGCCGGCAGCTTTGTCAGTGGTGATTGATGGGTTAACACCTACGATGAGTGCTAGCACTATTTGTGGTTGTTAACAGTGGGTGTTTGTTGCAATATGCAGCAAAATATGCACTCACCAGCTGTGGAGAGGGTTCAGCCCTTGAGCCCTCTCCAAGCACCCATAGCCGACATCATTAAGGGGTTAAGGTGGTAAATGAATAATCTAGCTGCAAATGTCTGTTTTTTAATGCAAAATCCACATAGGAATATATAGGCCCATTTCCAACAACCATCACTTTAGTGGTTTAATACAATGGGAGTGATTTATCATTGGGTTTTGTTATGTTTAGAGTTGTTTTGGAGCAGTTGTGGTACAAATGCTACTTTGAAACTTTTTTTATTGCGCCAAATGAACATAGGACAGTGCAAAATCACTTTGACATAGACCCTGCTTGCACCAAATTCATTATTTGCATAGACTAGTTTTCAAAATATGACTGAATTCATGATTTGCGATTTGGCACAAGTTTTGGCACAAATTCAGACCAGACCCTACTCTGGTCTATGTTATGACTTTTTTGGGGGGTCTTGTGACTTTTCAAGCAACAGTCGCAAAAAACCCACACAGCAAAAAACACTGCCAGCAGATTTATCAAGGGCCAAAGACACATTAATGAATCTGAATCTGCAGTGGAACTCCAAAGACAGACATAGAACTGTCGTAAGGAGCCAGTCTAATGATGAATACCTCCCATTGTGTTTGTTAACTGTGTAAGAAGGCTTATGGCTGTTTAGAAAACCATAGTTCAAGTATGCTTGTACAGCTGAAAACAAATTTGGCTGATTAGAGAAGCTATAAATCTGACCTTCCTTTGAGCTGGTTGAGAATCGGAAGCATCATTTGTTTGGTCTATGAGAGTCTCACAATGGCCAGAAAAAATAACTTTCATGTGAAACTTGACAGTCTATTCATGATTTTTTTTTAGAAATGAAGGTCATTCCATGAGACAAATTTCCAAGAAACTGAATATTACCTACAACAGTGTGCACTAGTCTCTTCAGAAGAGAGCACAAACACCCTCTTACCAGACCAGAAAGAAGTGGGAGGCCACATTGCACAACTAAGCAACAAGACAAGTGAATTAGAGTATCTAGTTTGAGATAAACATGGCCGCCGGTGCAGCGCTGGACTCGACAACCTTCCGGCCCGCATTCACAATGCTGTGAATAGGGACGGCCAGCTGGAAGCTGAATCCAGCACTGCTCCGGCGGCCATGTTTGTTTACATGGCGCCCGGACTCGAGCGACAGCAGCGCTGGATACCGGAGGGCACTGGGAGGTAAGTAGGACTTTATTTTTTTTTAAGCAGTGCCCTCCCGGCCTCCCTGAGTTTTTTTTTAAGAACTCGGACAACCCCTTTAATATGGACAAAAGAACCCAAACATTGGACAGAGGAAGATTGGAAAAAGTGTTATGAAGATGAATCTACGTTTGAGGTGTTTGGATCACCCAGAAGAACATTTGTGAGACATAGAACAACTGAAAAAATGCTCAAAGAGTGCCTGAGGCCATCTGTCCAGCATGGTGGAGGTAATGTGATATTCTTGGGCTGGTAAAGTGGAAGATTTGTACAAGGTCACAGGGATTTTGAATAAGGAAGGCTTATTCCATTTTGAAACGCCATGCCATACCCTGTGGAAAGTACTTGATTGGAGCCAATCTTATCCTACAATAGGACAATGACCCAAAGCACCTCCAAATTATGCATCAACTATTTAGAGAAGAAGCAGGCAGCTGGTATTCAATCTGTAATTTGGTGCCAAGCTCAGTCACCAGATCTCAACCCCATTAAGCTGTTGTGCGAGCAGCTTGACCTTATGGTATGCAAAAAGTGCCCATAAATCCAATCCAACTTGTGGGAGGGGCTTCTGGAAGCAAGGGGTGAAATTTCTCCAGATTATCTCAGCAAATTGAAAGCTAGAATGCAAAAAGACTGCAATGCTGGAATTGCAGCAAAGGGTACATTCTTTGATGAAAGCAAAGTTTGAAGGAGAACATTATTATATCGAATGAAAAAAATATTTATTTGAAACGTTGTCAATGTGTGGACTATATTTTCTATTTATGTTGCAACTTATTTGAAAAATAAAAGTATGAAGTTTTATGGAAAACACAAAATTGTCTGGGTGACCCCAAACTTTAAATCCGTAGTGTTGACTCACTGTCATATAGCTTCCTTATAATTCATAGACAAGAATACAGCTCAGTGGCAATCCCTGCTAAACACAAAGAAGAAGTAGGTGGCACATAGTCCTGACACTCTGCACTGTTATATTAGGCTGCATAAAGTGTATACAATTCTGCACATCCTCCATTTTTTATTCTGTGTAGCAGGTCAGGCAGCCAGGCCCTCTGACACTGTAGTCTCCGCAGAATCTGTTATGGCTGCTTCAGCAGTAGTAATGTCCCTTGACCTTATTTTTCCCATTCAAAACATAATCACATTTGGCTAAACCTGGTGTTTATTTTGTAAGTGAACAGGAGGCATCTCTGAAATGTGTGGCCAAATTAAGAAACAATAATAATAACTTCAAATATTATATATTCTTTAAGACGATGCCCCTATTTTTATAGTCTTAGTTTTATAGTTATATATAGTATATCTCTTATGCAAAGATGTTTTAGCATGCACCAATAATAGTTCTGCATTAAAAAAATCTTACACAGTTAAATAACAGTTTGTCACTTGTACCCCATCTATCATGGGGACCTATCAGTTTATCCTGAAGGAGAGATCACAGTGAAAAACTGTCAGCTTAGTTATTTTGCTGCAGGCAATCCAGTATTGACAATGTGACTGGCAGCATAAATTAGTATATAGGGAGCGAGTTACAATGTAGAAGCTTCATTTTCCTTCCATTTTATTTCCAATATGAAAACAAGTGAATCATATAGTTGCTTTTTCTGTCTCTAAACAGGTCTGAGTATTCAATTTCTAAGTAATTTGGGAATGCAAAGATCTGGTTTTTTTATATTAACAGGTTTCCCAAAATCAGCATTTTTTGATGGCAAATGCAATGTAATATGCCTTGATAGAACCTTGATAGAAACCTGCAGACAATATTAAAAATCAGTGGGATTTGTCAAGATTTGACATAGCTATTATGGTGTAAACAGAGCCTACATAATTTTTGCATCATGTCTGGAAAATCAAAAAACACACTGGCTGTATGCTTACATGGCCATAAATGTGTATGGATGGTGGTAAGAAAACTGGGGAAAAACATGAAAATAGGTTTTCTAGATGGGAAAAGGAAACCTTTTCCACTAGTCCCACCTCAATGTTAAACTTAAATGAAGCCTTGTGACATGAGCCAAACCCGTAACTTTTTTTTTGGAAGCTTTTTTTTTTCATAAGTGCAGAGAAGGAATTGGAATCACGAGAGCTACATGAGAGCCGGTTGGTCAACTGTAAGTTCTTTTATTCTTGAAGACATTGGGGTTTATTTACTAAGGGTCCGAAGATCGCATTATCGTCAGACATTTCAGGGTTTTTGGGATTTGCGCCGCTGAGACAGGGATTTAGCAGGGGATTGTGTCGCATGCGATCAGTTTATGGCGCAGCGGCACCAGCTTTCATTCAACAGAAATTGGGGGGTGGGCCATCGGACGATGTGACTGATTTGGACTAAGCACAGGATTTAATATTCAAATTGTGTTGCATCCAATGCACTTACATGAACCAGGAAGAAGATGGTGAAATCCGAAGGACCTGAGCGGGGAAGCGACAGATGCAGGATATCGGGCGCACAATCTTTGTGAATCGCGACACAGTGCAATGGAGTTGGACAATGTGCCCCATTGGTTGCTTTATTTTAATCCCAAATTATGTCATGAAGCTTTATTGGTTAGTCTCAATCCCAAGGAAGTTTTTAGGCTATATTCTATATTCTACAAGTTGATGCTAGAAGCTCAGTTTTCCTCTTTGCATTTCAGCCTCATTGATTGTGTATGTAAACAGTATCTGTCTCCCGCAGCCTCACTGTGTGTCCATGCTCTGGAAAGTTATCATCTTATAAACTCACAATATGGATTTTTTATATTATATGATTAGGGAACAAAAACACAACCAATATTAGGCATCTGCTGAGAAGAGGAACACGCTACTTTCAATGACTCTCAGAGGCAAGAGGCAATGTGCATAAAGGGGATGAAAAAAGCACTAGCACCATTTTTAGGACTAAAACAGACATTTTAAGTGGTTTTTCCAGCATACTTATATTTACAGAACATGTAAGCAAGTCGAACATGCGGGCTCTGGAGAATGTTAGTAATGGATTAAGGTCATGTTGAGAAAAGCTGCTGTTGCATGGGGAACTGTTGTTTGAAGAACCACCAATAGAGGGCTTTTACTATTGGGAGTAAAGTATGTACAGATCTCATAAAGTAACAATGAAAAAAATAAAAGTAGTGGAAATGGTTAGCTTTTTACTGTACAAATAAATTTGGATACTTTGGGATGATTATTCCAAATACAATTACTGTATACTGTGTTGTATCCAAACATAGAATATAAACATATATATATATATACAATATAATATCCTGGTATGATATATATTCATGTAAGCCGCTGTCCTGTGCCTCAGCTCATAGTCAAATGTGCATTGATGCAAAGTTTGAAAGTTTGAACAAAATAATAAGACTGTATGGGTTTTTACATTGTGATTATATTACATGATCTGTCTGTTTCTAAAATAAACCTTCTGTACTCATTAGGTTACTTTAATATGCAATGTTTTAATAATACAGAAATATCTATTTTGAGATATAACACAATCCTCATAAAGTAAGAAATATTATCTTGATAAAGACTTGATGAATGAAATGAAAGCATGTGACCACCTACCCACACACCTTGGAAGAGGTGTACTCCACACTCGCCGGCCACCTCCCAAGCAGGTGAGTCTATTAGCACCTTCTAGGCGATACCCAGGAAAACAGGAAAATGTTAGAGTGTCTCCCACACCAAAATGGAACCCAATTCTTCGACTAAATGCAGGTACTCCAGGATCATCACAAGGCTCTAGATCATATTCTGCACAAACCAGAAATAAGAAAAAATGAGAAAATGTTTGTTCTATTAATCTGTGTGCGTTCTAGTGGTCAAACCCCTAATGGATCCAACAAATATAACATTTGCAGTGGATATGTTAAACATATTACACAATTTAAGTAAATGAAATAATACCTAGTGAAATGAAAACATATAAAGTAAATGATTATGCTTTTTAAGTGTTTGTTCTTTTATTATACATGGCCAAAAGTGTGTGGCGCTATTAGTAAAGGTGTTGCCCAATATGTGCATAAAATAAAGAACACAGCCATACACCTTCATAGAAATGCAACGGTAATAGCATGAATCATAGGGAAGAATTGAATTACATTATGTGTAGTACTGTCATAAAATACCACTTTATCACTTCATTCATGACATTTAGGATCTTTTAATCTGCCCTAATGACACCCTAAGTGTGTTATTATGTATGGGTAGCACCTAGGAAAAAAATTCCAAGCTGCCTCTAAAAATGAGACCGGCATCGGAATTTGCATCAGTGGTTTCATGAAATGGATATTCATGATAGATCACTTGCAGACCTGCAGGGGAGATTTATGAAAATGTTACCAAATACATACCATGGCAGAGTTAGACTTCACAGTCATAATCTGCACCAGAAAAGTTATGCTGGATAATGTATCTGGAATAGTTTACAACTGTAGAGTCTACTTTAGACCACCTATTAATTGGTCTGATTTCCAACTGAATTTTCTGGTCACATTCCCTTTTCATAAGACCTATCCTACAGATAGGAAAAGTGCTTGAAAACGGCTTAAAAACCTTTATAATTGTGGAGTAAGGAATTTATTGGTTGATAAATCTCCTCCATTATGAAGAATGGCAAACACTGGCAGCTTAAGCATCAGGGTTCAGCCAATTCTCTCTATTCGTGGAAAAGCTTTTCTGTAGTAACAACTCGTGTTTTACTATATGGAAGTCAGTACATCAACTAAGAGATCTACCCTCTTGTCCAACATTGGTAGTTGATCTTACACATGCTCCTCTTTATAACCGGCACATATTCCCATAGAAACAGTCTAAAATCATGTGGAAAGCTTTTGCAACTCTATTAACTACTTATAGTTATGGTTATTTGGACGCAAAATTGTGGTGCCGCTTGTGAATCCAACATCATCTGGTTTCTATTTTTCAGACTTGGGTGCAATTTTTGGCACACAATTAGAGAAGCTAAAAGCCTGCACCCAAATTAATAAATATTTATTCAATACAATATTTCTAAATGTTAGAAAAAACATGCCTCTTGTCAGACATTCCCAAAAATGAATAAAAAACAGGCTACATTTTGCTAGATATCTGCATGAGGCAGTTGGAGGCTTCTGAAACTCTGTCTGTCGTGATGGACATTCAGGTGCATGGCTTCCTAGAAATACTGTCTTAGCAGTGAAGGAACACTGAGCACTAAGTATACCTGTACTGTACAAATAAGTCTGATAAATAAGACAAATGCAAGACCTGACGCCACGTGGACAAGAGAGATTCACATACATAATGAAGAGGTAACACTGCACTGCTTCTGTTCAGTTGAAGACAAACTCCACTGTGTGTATTTACTTTGCTCTCTCTTATAGTAATTACTTAATGCAGTATTATTAGCAAATATGCTTCATTTAGCAAATGGATCAACATTATCACACAGATCTTTGCTTCAAAGCATTTTCAATTTCAAAAGTCTCCTTTAGTTTCCTTACTACACACCACCAGGTCTATTCGATGGAAGACTGTACTTAGGCTTTAGATCACACATTTTTAAGGGAAGCTGTCACCAGATACCCTTTTTGAACCTCCTCCATGTCCCCACAAACAATTAATAGTATCCCCAAACTGTTTTTATAAAACTTTTGTTAGTGGTTAAAACAATAACTTACAGTATATTAAAGTTTACCTGGCTCCCTCCCAGCTTGTGTCCTATGTCCCTGGGGGAGTCTTCCGCACCAAGCTGAGTTCCCCTCCCTCCTTTGCAAAATGCTCATCTGTAAGTTTGAAAAAAACCCTCCTCCTCCCAGTCACCTCATGCTATCACATCTCCACTGTATCTACAAGAGCAAGAAGCAGAGGTAGGAGGAAAGGAGTGGGAGAAGGCGAGTTTTTCAATTCACAGATGAGAATTTTGCAAAGGCAAAATGGAACTCTGTTCTGTGCTTAACACTCCACAGGGACACAGGGCACAGGCTGGCATGGAGCCAGGTAAACTTTAATATACTAATACCAAAAGTTTGGGAATATGCTATTTTTTGTCAGTGGGGACATGTAGAAGGCTCAAAAAGGCTGCCTAGTGACAGGTTCCCTTTAAATGTTATAGGATATGCTAAATATTTCGGAAGAAGTGTCAGTGTATTCATAGTTTTTAATTACATATAGATTTTTTCTAATACTGGTATGTTATTGGAATTTTTACAACAGCAATTCTGAAAAAAGCTGACATTGAGGATCAGTTATTTCATTCATTTTTACTTTATCTCTACACAGAAATAAGATATCATGGAAAGATTTGTACCTCTTCTGTGTGATCAACCATTATTTTTTTTTTAAATAACTGATAAAAAAGATGATTAATTCTATAGCAAATTTATCGATCAGCCTAAGATAGTTGGAGAAATATTGCAACAGTCTATATGTAGATATCCTACATATAATATACTATTGAAACATACTTTTAGAAGAAACTTTGTTGTAACTTTCAATACAGCACAGTAAGGGTACATTCACATAGCGGTATGCCAGCCGTGCTGGCATACCGCCGTGTGCTGGAGAGGAGGAGGAGGCGGCCCCTCCTCCCTCCATAGAGAATAGCGGCGCACGCCGCACACACTCCGAAAGATAGAGCATGCTCTATCTTTTTGCGGTGTGCGGGCCGGATCGGTGCCACACATGTGTGGCACCGTATCTGCGCCGCTATTGCCATCTATAGGGACGTACATGCGGCCGCAAATTTGTGGCCGCGTGTACGTCCCCACAGACGGCCATGTGAATGTGCTCTAATATGAAGAACATCTGGGTGATAATAAATGTCGAATTATTTTTAATAGAAAGAAGATGTATAGTAAGAGAATACTATATGGTAATGTAGAAAAAGTAAAAACAAAATAACAGCAATACCTTT
The DNA here is from genome assembly GCF_040894005.1 of Engystomops pustulosus. Lineage (NCBI taxonomy): Eukaryota > Metazoa > Chordata > Amphibia > Anura > Leptodactylidae > Engystomops > Engystomops pustulosus. Next base: position 141,039,441 of record NC_092413.1, on the reverse strand, counting down.
TAACCCTTTCCAATTCTTTAATAGTCTTTTGTGAAAAAAACTTTTTTTTGTCTACCAACTTCTCAATCTTGTCACTCCATGTCTCCCCCATAATCCTTCATATGGCTGTAAGACAACTGCCTAGAGCAAAAGCCTACTTATCTTCTGTGTAGTAGAATTATTAAACAGATCTATTTGGTTAATCTCAAAGATTAAAGATCCGTAAAGATTCACCCTTTCTTTTTGTTTTGTTCTTTAGGATTTCAACTCCTTGCTGCTGAAGCCAGTTTTCACCTTCCTGACAAGGCCCTATTTTTAGAATCTGACATGTGTCACAAAACTTTGTGTTTCCTTTTGAAAAATATGCAAATTTAGCAACATTTCTGAAAATTTTCCACACACAAGTTTAAAATGTTCTGCTTTCCAGGCACATAGTCAGACCACCCAAATTGTTTGATAACTAACATTTACTGAATGTCTGCTCTATGTTGGTATAATTTTTTTTTCATCCTCACATTTCTCTAGGATGTTAGGAGGCTTAGAAGTCACATTTTGTGGGACAACTCTGCTTTCAAGTGACTTTAAGAGACTTAAATGTTAATAAATCACACAAGTATAGAAAATACACACCTCAATACATGTAAAACAACTTTTACAAAGTCTGTTAAACATTTTAGAGTTTTGCCAGGGTTACATTTAAATAAAAGTGAATTTAAATGAAAATTGTGATAACCAATTTCACCTGAGAATGCCGATACCCCAAATGTAGTATTGCTGTATTGGCACACAATTGGGCATTGAAGGGAAGAAGCCTCATTCAGAGCAGATATGTATGGCTACATTGTACAGGCTATATAGTGTTTTTTTTGGCAATGTTGACATGAGGGCTTATTTTTTACAGGATGAGTTACATTGTACAGATTCAATTCAATTTGAGAGGTAAAGAGGTTATTCATGAGATTTTATTAACTATTTCAAGGTGGACACAAAGCAAATTTTTAGCATTTTTTTGGGCTGCTCATATACTATAAATACAATATGTTATCTTCATTATCTGGGTCACTACAATTGTTTTCTGTTGACTTGGTTACTGTTTTCAGTGGAATTATTTTTCAGCACATAACTATTCTTGATCACTTTTTAGGACATTTTTTGTGAGGGTATGTGATAAAAAATAATATTCTACGGGAAGTTTTTCATGTTTTTTTACGGTGTTCCCTGTGTGGGTTGAATATTGCTTGATATTTTTTAATTACAACATATGCTGTAAATATGTCATATATATCCAATATGGGATTATCTCTTTACATATCTAGTCTGTTTCAACATTTAAAGTAATGACAAAGGTACTATAATTGAAAAGCTTAACTTGTTCTACATCAGCAGGGCCCACTGGTGACGGGCTGCAGCAGGTCCAATGACACTGGAGTAGAGATCCTAATACCGGCACCCACCCAAATGGGATTTTCCATAATTCTAGAAATCCCCTTTAAGATGAGTCACAAATTTATCAATTTAGTTCACAAATTTGAACTTATTCTATGTATAATCATTCATAGTATATAAGTCAACTGCTTTGACATGTCTTAAGACCTTAACATTCCAACTCTAGATTGACTACAACACCGTGGCTAATGGTATTCTTCATCCAATTAAAATAAACTTTAAAAATAAATTATGACTAGTTAGTTTCCCTGTAAGCGTTTTTACATCAGCTTCATTGAGCACATTGTATTTAACTTACTTTAGCTGGTCTCTGAGCATTTCCCTTACCTGAAAATGTAATGTTGAATCCTTCATATGAAATAGAAAAATCTGATACAAAACGAAGCTGAGCTGAAAAATTCCCAAAAAGTCCAGCCTTTATAGTGGGTGGTAGTACTGAACCTGTCAGTCTTGCCACAGGATGAGTAAAACTGCCATCCTCAGTTATTAACAGATAGTCATGAGAGCTTTCCAGATGAAAGGTGTGAAATACCAGATGTACACCTAGAATGACAGAAATAAGTTATAAGTATATTATAATAAGATTCTATTGGCGGAAATACAAGTCTTGTGTAAATTATTTTTATTTTAGCATTTTGCCTGATGTCATGACATTCTGCCCACTGATTAAGTAATATCTTTCACTTAGCCTGTTAACACTCCTGGCCAGACACAACAGTGGTCTTGCTGCTGTGACCACTGACTGGCCACAGTGGTCGTGTGAATTTGAACACTTGAATAGAGCTCGGAGTGCCAACTTATGGACTGGAGGATGCACTAATACTTCTTTTTATTTTGGGTGCATTTTCCTTCATGCTGCAGAATTGTGGTGTAGAGAAAATTGTGGTGTAGCACAGTAAAAAATGGTGTACAGACTAAGCACTAACATGGGCCTGCAAGTATTGGACAAAGTGCAACTGTGGCACAATAGTGGTGAAAACACTTTATAAATACATATGCAAGCTACAAAGACACTTCTTCTGGTGGAAACATAGCCAAAAAAACAATAATATATCTGGGCCAATGTCTGATCTGAAAAATACATTCACTTTTCATGTCACATTATCTTAAAAGGGAGTTGTTTGTCTTTGATAGACTTATAATGTACATTATATAGTCCATGTAATGCATAGTTGAACTATTATTTCCCTGCGCTAGTTACTTGGAAGATAATTGGCATCTCTGATTCGGTAATTATTCTATAACAACCATTAAATAACCAGTAAATCTACCAGTTTTACATCTACCAGTAAATAACCTGTGTATTTTATCTCATACCTTTTCCATGTGATACTTCAATCGTCCATGTGCAATTCAAAGAATTAGGGTAGAAGTCAGGAAAACCTGGTGAAAGGATCGTCCCACTTCTTCCATGAATATATCCACCACATAAAGCTTAAAAAAAAAACAAAAATAAAAATACAAACATATTTTTCAATTGAAAGACTAAAATAAGCCATTTGTCATCTCATTATTATAAGTTGTAACTTTTCTTTCTAAAAGAAAAATGAACAGAAAATGTGTGCATCACTGCTTTTCAGGTCTTGCAATGTTTATTTTTTATTTTATGTCTGTGGTTTTTAATTGAGTTTTATTATAAATGGTTGTATTATTCTGGTAATTACAGACACAACAATAATGGGCTTCAAGTATTATTCACCCGTCACAAGTTTATTTTTACATGTTTAGCCTATCTTTTTTACTTTTTTGGTCAATGGGCATTATTTATTATCTGGATTGCTGTTTTTTTCAACATTTTGCTCCTTGTTTCTATTTTTTTCATTCTTTACAGTTTTGTGTGTATGGTTTAGGACCACATTTTTTTACATTTTGAGTCATTTGTCTCAAAGTAATAAAACTTTTCTATAAAGTTACAGCCTCACATGTCTTCACACCATAACAGAATGGCTGTGGTATTTACCCTAATACTATTAGAAACCTGCAGCAATCTGGTGCTACGGCTGATTCAGTGGGGTCAGGTTTTAAAACTGCATCACTCCATAATGGCTGAGACAAAATGTAACCACTGCAGTGCAACATTTTGATAAATGAGATAGAAAAAAAGCAGACTAGCCACAACCAACAAGGCAAAAAAGTGGTTTAAAAGTACCCTGATACAATATCAGGTCCAATATGTTTTTATTTTCATTTACAACACTTTAAATGGGCTGGAAATTTATGTTTGTTTTTCTTACTATTTATTAATACTGTACAGTGCAGTCAGACTGTGGCATCTCCATTACGCTGTCATGTAACAATACAAGTACCATCCGATACTGCTTGATCTTATGGAGCACATATTTTCCGCCAGAGCACACTGTTTTCCCTATTCGCTATGAGGGGGGAAGGAGAAAATGTATAAAACACAATGAAATTGGCACAATGTGACACGCATTGCTGAGATCACTGTACTAGTGTGGCATTTGGTTATAGCTACATGGCCCATGGGGCTCACAACTCAACATGAACAGAAACCTCATACTGATACATCCTTGTAGAATTCATAACTATAACATGTAACTATAACATATAGTCTAGCCTTATCAGCCCAGAAAAAATTAAATTATTAAAAATTATTAAAAATATAGTGCAATCTAAACTTGTTGTGATAATTACACAGCTTTTTATAGATTGAAATCAATTGGTATATTCAATTGAATGCATTGAGGTTGATTATATAAGAGTAAGTATTATATTTTTTATATATAAGCATTAACAGATGGATGTTTAAAGGACTTGATTATATTTTTAGAGCCCTTGTTGTTATTTGATGTAATTGGGTATCCAGGTTAAGAGAGTGGTAATTACAAGTGTATAACTGATTTTGTGTATATTTCACCTTTAATTATATACCAGCTGTAGCCCCCATCTCTTCCCATGTTGCCTGGAATAGTAAATTACTGCTCTTAGCTATAACAACATAGAATGGGTTATAAAAAAAAAATTTGCACATAAACATCATCTATACAGACAGTCCCCGGGTTACATACACGATAGGTCCTGTAGATTTGTTCTTAAGTTGAATTTGTATGCAAGTCGGAACTGTATGGGGCTCATCGCTTTTTTTCGTCAGGTTTCTTGATTTGAGCCGGGTTTTTGGCGCACACGATCGGATTGTGGCGCTTCAGTGCCGGCATGAATGCAACGGAAATCTAGGGGCATGGCCATTGGAAAAACCCAACGGATTTGGAAGAATCGTGGTATTTGAAAAAAACACCTTCAATTACCTGCACCAAGAAATAGAAGGTGAACTCCAGCGGACCTCAGCGCAGCAGCGACACCTAGTGGATATCGGCGCACAGACCTTCGTGAATCCCGGCTGGATGCGAATCAGCATCAGAGAACCCGCCGCTGGATCGCGACTGGACCGGTAAATCTGTCCCTATATTTTATAATTATAACCCCAGCCAAATTTTTCTTGGCCTCTGTGACAATTGGATTTTAGAAATGTTGGATTGTCATAGGAACCAGGATTAACAATACACCTCTTATAAATGTTATAGCTGTTTATTATAGCCTAAGGCTAAAGTACAGTAGATTACCAACATCCAGAGGTCCGTTTGTAACAAGGGGTCATCTGTAAGTCGGATGTTCTTAAGTTAGGGACCCCTGTATATATATATATATATATATATATATATATATATCAGAAAATCCAGACAGCAAAGGTGTGAAAAATATAGCAAATCGGGTGCCTGCCAATAGGACCTGGCCAAAGAGAGGGGTCCTTTATTCCATACTTGAATGTGACCGCAACTTTTTGGCTCTGTCTGAATGATTTTCAAGCAAAATGTCATGTGATAATACCACTTATATATGGATAGGAAGATAGATCTCCTTGGCAAAATTGGCCTCAATCCATTATTTAATATACTGTATACTGTACTTAATTAGCATTGTGCAAAATCAACATAATATAATAGAAATTGCAATCAATTTCAACAATGAATGTACATAACAACAAATACAATACTCCATAATAAAATATTATCTTATAATTCATTAGTCCATAACGTGATACTGAACAAATTCATATGTGTTAAAAATGCTTAGTGCATAGAAAAATGTGTCATTTTCCACATGGATTGCTAATGACAAAACTTACTAAGCCAGGTCAATGTGTATAAAAACAAAGAGAGCATGCGTGGAACCCGTCATTAAGAAAAGTGCATGCGTGACAAAGATCAGCACATGCTGTGGTGCCATAGAAACCAATCACATCTATGATATGCAGATGAACGCTCACCACTGAATCGATTAAAAGGTAGCTGGTGAGTACCGTATTTTTTGGCCTATAAGGCACACCGGAGTATAAGGCACACCTCTAATAAATGCCTGTTAAGACATCTAGGTTCATATATAAGGTGCACTGGAGTATAAGGGGCAGGATCAAATGCAGTACCTAAAAATGACCAGCAGGTGGCAGACCTGTGCACAGTTCAAGCCAGCTACACTTCCCGGGAAACTTGTCTTCAGCGTGTCAGAGAGCTCCGATCTCAGAGGTATGGGCTGCTGGGGGTTAATGCAGGGTGATGCAGCAGGGGTTAAGCGGTCTCCCTCTGCCCCTTCTCCTTCCCTCCTCAGCCTGTGGCTCCTTCTCTTTCCCCTGTTACAGGGCTGTCAGGTATGGGGGATTGCTTACTGATGATGATGATTGCCTCGTGGTCGTCACTATGGCAGCTCTGGTCTCTCCGTGCTAGGGGTGGCAGGATGGGCACAATGTTAGTTGTGGTGCCAGGGCACATCAAGAGCTAGGGACCCTGTATATTGTGTGGGAAGGTGCAGGATATTTCTGGGGTTGGAGCTATTAAACACTGGTAAATGTACAGTACATCTTGTCTTTAGCACATTTCTGTATAAGTTCATATACAAGGCGCACCGGCCTATAAGGCGCACCTTTGATTTCTGAGAAAATTAATTTCTGAGAAAATTTCTGAGAAAATTACAGACACAAGCAGTAAAGCCATATGAGGCTAAGTAAAATGGGCAAAATAACTGGACATGTAACAACCCCCATTCCTCCCAGAAGGCCGTAAAATCCATTGGTATCCCATAACCAATACATAATACTATCACATAATGTGAACTGCCTGAACATCTGTGCAGTTAACGTGGCAAAATTGAATAGGCGCATCTCATATTGTGTATGGAAGTAAAAGCACCATTAAAAAAATGGGGAAAGGACATATACAGTCCTATACAACAATATAACAAATCCCTCCATTATCCTAAATGACACCGAACTTGAAAACCAAGATGTCTCAGACAGAGCCGAAACGTCGTCACATACAAGTATGGAATAAAAGGAGCACTATTTTCTTCATTTATATCTATTTCTATCTATCTATATATATATTATATATATATATATATATATATATATATATATATATATATATATATATAGACTCACCGGCCACTTTATTAGGTACACCATGCAAGTAACGGGTTGGACCCCCTTTTGCCTTCAGAACTGCCTCAATTCTTTGTGGCATAGATTCAACAAGGTGCTGGAAGCATTCCTCAGAGATTTTGGTCCATATTGACATGATGGCATCACACAGTTGCCTTAGATTTGTCGGCTGCACATCCATGATGCGAATCTCCCGTTCCACCACATCCCAAAGATGCTCTATTGGATTGAGATCTGGTGACTGTGGAGGCCATTTGAGTACAGTGAACTCATTGTCATGTTCAAGAAACCAGTCTGAGATGATTCCAGCTTTATGACGTGGCGCATTATCCTGCTAAAAGTAGCCATCAGATGTTGGGTACATTGTGGTCATAAAGGGATGGACATGGTCAGCAACAATACTCAGGTAGGCTGTGGCATTGCAACGATGCTCAATTGGTACCAAGGGGCCCAAAGAGTGTCAAGAAAATATTCCCCACACCATGAAACCACCACCACCAGCCTGAACCGTTGATACAAGGCAGGATGGATCCATGCTTTCATGTTGTTGATGCCAAATTCTGACCTTACTATCCGAATGACGCAGCAGAAATCGAGACTCATCAGACCAGGCAACGTTTTTCAAATCTTCTACTGTCCAATTTCGATGAGCTTGTGCAAATTGTAGCCTCAGTTTCCTGTTCTTAGCTGAAAGGAGTGGTGTGGTCTTCTGCTGCTGTAGCCCATCTGCCTCAAAGTTCGACGTACTGTGCATTCAGAGATGCTCTTCTGCCTACTGTGGTTGTAACGGGTGACGATTTGAGTCACTGTTGCCTTTCTATCAGCTCGAAGCAGTCTGCCCATTATCCTCTGACCTCTGGCAGCAACAAGGCATTTCCTCCCACAGAACTGCCGCTCACTGGATGTTTTTTCTTTTTCAGACCATTCTCTGTAAACCCTAGAGATGGTTGTGCGTGAAAATCCCAGTAGATCAGCAGTTTCTGAAATACCCAGACCAGCCCTTCTGGCACCAACAACCATGCCACATTCAAAGGCTCTCAAATTACCTTTCTTCCATACTGATGCTCGGTTTGAACTGCAGGTGATTGTCTTGACCATGTCTACATGCCTAAATGCACTGAGTTGCCGCCATGTGATTGGCTGATTAGAAATTAAGTGTTAACGAGCAGTTGGACAGGTGTACCTAATAAAGTGGCCGGTGATTGTATATATATATATATATATGTATATATATATATATATATATATATATATATATATATATATAGCAGTTTTTAAGATATAGAAAAGGAGTATTTCTCTCTATATAAAGAAGTTTCTTCCTTGTTTGATAATTTTGATAAAACATAATAGGGGAGATTTATTAATGCTTGTAAGCCAGTTTTCTTGGCTACAAGCCTTGAAATAATTGCAATTCCTTGCACACCAACAGGAATTTTGCCACCTCCATGCCAATGCTGGATGGCCAAATGGACCATAGCCTTTGCCAATTTCGGGGGAAGTTTATACTGCATTTATAGAATTGCCCGGTTGTCCAGATGCCTGTTAGATATTGCAGGAGTCCTTCCTTAGTGTTATTTCTATACAATATCACATATGGCAACATTATAACAGTCGTTATTCCTTACAAACATATAAGTTACATTTAATATTCTAACGCCATTTAAAAGGGAAGCTCTTGTGAACAAGGCCATCACGTATTTTGTTTAATGTTGATTATTTGTTACTTTGGATTCACCTTTTATGTCTGCGGGTTATGTTGGTGTTATATAAAAACTTTTTTTGTATTATTTTATTGTTATTATTTTATAAGGTCAAGCTAAATTGTATTTTTTACTATAGACTAGTGATCTTTTTGCAACAATCTGATGAACAATGAAATCGTCTTTCTCATAATTGTAGGTATATATTTATACAAAAATGTATATTTTTTAACATGACACCTGTGGTTTTTAATATAATACAATATTGCAACTTTCCCAGAAGAGGTGCACATAGGAAGCAAAGGCTAAACTGCCTTACTGAATTATTCATTTGGAGATGTTATTCCTTATTTATGAAGCATGCTTATAAACATTCACAGCATAAGAGAAATCACCAAGTGGTCCCTTGGACAAACAGATTTTTGTTCACATGGAGTATTTTCCATTTCCTTACTAATATATTCAGTAAAGTGATTCCATTGTATACAACAGGGAGTTAAATTCATTATATTGTAGAGATAAAATGCGAATGTAGACAGAAAATGCTTAGATAGAAACCTGAAAATATTATTTTTAGATGAGTAAATCACCAGACTGTGATGAGGGTGCAAAAAATAAAATTTTCTTTAGTTCTCCAATATAGTATTTGTAACTAATTTCATGCAGGGAAGTACAACATAAGGAATCATACTATATATTTCAGCTAGTTATTGCCTATTTTAGCATATCTTACAATACACAAAAGTGATTTTGCAAATATTCCTGGTCCTGTCAGTAGAGACAACTTGTAAAAAAATAATATTGAAAGCCATTAATGTCAATGTTAGATATTTGGTGTATAAGACTTCCAGATGTTAGTGGTATGTATATGACAATTCTAAAGATCTGAAAAAAATGACAACCTGTAGGCCATAAAGGTCCAATTTAATGAATAAATGTTTTACCTGCTTATGCCATAGGTTAGATAACAGTTACAACAAGGCTAAAGTGCAATAGATTTTAACAATAAATACAATACCCCATAATAAAACATTATTATATAATCCATGAATAACGTGATACTGAATAAATTCATTTATGTAATTCAATTCAAGGTATTTGTTAAGATCACTAAAAGTCTAGAAATATAAACATAATAATGCAACATTTTAACCCATAAGCTTAAGAATGAAATGATTTAAAATTGTTTGTTTTCTTCATCAATACCTGACTAGTTATATGGGTAAGCAGGTGAGAAACAACCCCTATTAGGTCACCTCAAGGGGTGTACTTGCACTACCGAGCCTAAAAATTTAGTACATAAAACACTGCCATCCTATACAAGATAGTGTCTTTATATAAATCCCTGAACAATTTGGAAACCCAAAATACAGATAACCCAATTAACTATGAAATTACTTAACAATTATACCAGTAGAATTATACCTTCTGGACCCTAAGTTTCTTCTTGTAGCCTCAAATAATTAATTATTGTACTGCACATTCATGAATTAAATTTAAAAAATGTAATACATGAATGTGCAGTGTAAAACAAAAAAAGAATTTATAATAAATGATAAGAAGTTTATAATAGAAAAACAGTTGTAAAAACAAATAACCCTTATCACTGAGATTTATCCAGCTGTGAAGTGTTAGCCAGCTGTGAAATATGACAATATTCTTGTACTAATACCACAGCAGTTAAATAATTTTAAAGGGTAGTCTTTAAATAGATCAACATTTTAAACCAACATTGTGTTATGTAGGAACCTTTTTACATATATTCAAAAATAGTTTTCTTATGTCCCAGTAAATTCAGTTTTTACTTTAATGTAAGGGTCATGTCTGTTTTCCTTTTGCACCTGTTTTCCTTTTCTCTATTTTGCCATGGGCTTTACAACATTACTGTATCTTTACACAATGATTGATTCTAATGGTGCATAAACACAAAAACAGAATTTTTCTAAAATGACCAGGAAACTGGAAATTTTTGCTGGAGATCTATAAAGTGTTCTGCACATAACTGGTTTTACCTATGGGTGATTTGGAGGTAGGCAGGCTCTCTTTGTACAATGTAAATACAAGGGGAGCACATTTATTTGATTAAATCTTTTGAAAAATTTGTACCAAAAAACTGCCTAAAGCACCATGCACCACAATTTTCAAAGACTTCAAAGACAGTTTATAGACACTTTTGTAACGGCAAAGCCAATATGAATTTGTCATAAATGAATCCTTATGATGTGATCTGGAACTTTAAAACTGTCAGAACAGATTTTCAGTTTCACTATATATTATGGATACTATTCATAACCTTTGGAAAGACCACGCTCTTAAAAGTCTAAATGCAATCCATTTTTTTGGTGGTCGCCTCCAAAGCTTTCAAAGGGTTTTGATGATTAAAATACAGTGAGGTAGAACAATATATATAGCTTACCATCACAACTAGGTAATGCATGGTTCCACTGGTGGTTCTTTTCACAGACTAATGGTTCATCATCACTTAAAATGTAACCAGCATCACAAGTAAAAGTCACATATGAGCCAATCCCAAAGTGTTTTCCATGGCGATGGCCATTTACTGGTATTCCTGGGTCAAGGCATGAATCCAATTCTAAAGTAACACCTTAAACAAAATTAAAAAGAAATTATATAATACATACTATTTTGGCTAGTCCTTAAAATTGTTTTACTTGTCTACAATCCTTTAGTTTATTTTACCTGGCTCCCTTCCAGAATCCTGTGCTGAGTCTCTAGGAGGTTTTTTTTTTTGTACATTTCACATGTAAACGGTCATCTGCTCAACCACATTCCTCCTTCCTTCAGTGTCCTCACTCCTCTTCACACCAAGCCACTCTAATATCCTCCCTCCCCCCCCCCACCTGCAGACAACCGTTTAGACTTTAAATGCCCCTTCCCCCAGGATTGTAAAAGATTTTAATGAAGTAAAACCATTTAACGACTAACCAAAACAGGAATAACATTGAACATTACATGCCAATTATAACCTGTCATCACTGACAAATGCTCTTCATGATGCCAATTTCACTTAAAACTGGACAAAGAGTTCCTCTAAAGTATTGAAGTAGAAAATGTAAGTCAAGTTAGATCCTTGATCTTTGTGTTTTGTTCCATAGTCAGCTATGTATCGGCAGATTGTCTTGAAAATCACTCCAAAACATAACAGACTGTGGAGACTTTGGAATAAAGCACAAGGATTTTCCTTTTCATTTCATTGTCCTGGAGGGCTTCACATATACTGGGTTTCCCCCAAAATAAGACAGTGGGGGGTCATTTACTAAGGGCCCGATTCGCGTTTTCCCCACGTGTTACCTGAGTATTTCCGATTTGCACCGATTTTCCCTATATTGCCCCGAGATTTTGGCGCACACGATCGGATTGTGGTGCATCGGCGCCGGCATGCATGCAACGGAAATCAGGGGGTGTGGCCGAACAAAAACCCGACGGATTCGGAAAAACTGCCGCATTTTAAAAAAAATGTGTCGCGGGACTTGCACTTACCTTCACCAGGAATAGGCTGGTGAATTTCAGGGCATTACGGCAGGCCTCGGGGGAACTTCAGCGCAGCAGCGACATCTGGTGGATGGCGGAGGAACTACCTTAGTGAATCGCCGGAAGACCCGAATCCACCGCACAGAACGTGCCTCTGGATTGCGAATGGACAGGGTAAGTAAGTCTTATATTAATTTTTCTCCTAAAGAGGTACTAGTTCTTATTTTCAGGGGATGTCTTATTTTCCCATGAACAAAAACTACTTCTCAACAACTTCTCCAACAGCCAAACTCCGAATTACATGCTACATTATCCCAATCTCTCATGTTTAGCACTGTCCTTCAATTACCCCTTCTTGTCCTGGTAGCTGCTTGTATCGCATTTGCAGTGCAACAGTCACTGATATTATCCCATAAATATTTCACCCATGTCGCAACCTCTTGTAGTATCTAAATCATTTAATAATACTAATGTATGTCAACGGGGAAACTGTAGCAATAACTGCTGCTAGGTCTTATTTTCAGGGGAGGCCTTATATATATATATATATATATATATATATATATATATATGTACATATATGTACCTGTTTGCAAGTTTGGCTGATATGTCTACACCACTGTCAAGTTGTGCTTTCAAAGAATAAAGTTTTGGAAAGATCAACTCCTGTGCGTGCTGGATGCCTGTCTAAAATTTTTTTGTTGACCAGATGTTTTTGAGGTGCGGCTTCCTTGCATCGGGAGAGATCGGGGGAGGTGAGCTGGATTTATATTTAACTTATAAAACAGGTGACCCAGATCCCTAAAACCCATGCTGTATCTATGTTTACTATATGGGTGCTTCTTTTTCTGTCCTTGCAGATTAGGCACAAGTTGTGCTGGATAAGAGCTATGCTAAGAACAGAGGCAGCAGCAGGCATCACCATGTTGCAAAAAATTGCTTAAATGTCACAAATGTGGGGGCTTTTTTTGTCTTAAAATGTGTTCTTAACAACAGCCTTCGATCATGAATCTATTTTAGACAGGGGTGTTTCTTTAAAATATTTATGGACACTAGAAATAATATATGAATAATAAATGATTTCTTATGTTAGCTTCTAACAAATATTTGCTGCTTACATTATGATGTCTGGATGATTTTTGAAAGATACTGTAGTATTATTTGGTTTCTTTTGGAAAAAAAGTTTAGGGGTTACAGTTTAGTTTTGTAGCTCATCAAAATGTAATAACTAAAAAAATACATACATAGTCTACTATGTATTCTTTTAAAAATTTATTTAATTTTATGTTCTCACAACAAACTTTTTAGATAATTTTTTCCCAAACTTTAAAATGTAAAAATACAAAATAGTTTATTGAAAGCTGATGTGCTTCACCATGTCTATTGGTCTATGTAATAGCTACTGTAGATGGTGAAGACCACAATTATTTTGTATAAGCAGATTTAGTAAGTGAGATCTGCGAAATGCAGAATATTTTGGGGTAATAACAATCTATGCTCATTAAATAGAATTTACCACACAGTAAAAGTGATTACTTACTTTCATATCGAATTAGAAAGCCAACATTGGAACGGCTATTATCAGTAGTGAATAAAAGATACATGTAATTTCCTGTGCTAATGAGAAATTGTGGTGCTTGTGTTCCATGATATTCTCCAATCAATGGTGAAGAATTGGCTGACCCATCTCGTACTTCAAGTATATCATAGTTTACTTCAGTCTGAAATCTGAGAAAGGAATGCAATTAGATATTAGTCATGCATTTCTTAGTATCATTATCCTGCAAATTTGCAATTCACAGAGCATTTTTAATAATATATTGCTAAAGCAAACAGGGGTTTTAACCAGTTTAAAATTGCAATTATATATTTTCCAAATATAAATGAATATTTTTCCACATACATTTGTATCCTAATTTTATAGTTAAAATCTTATACAAAGGATAAACTGTCCGTTCACCAAAATTGTCTATTTAGTGAACGATTTCCATATTTCCAGACTATAAGCACTTTTTTAGCAAAAACAAGTCTTGTTAAAAAGTGCTAGCTATATATAATTAGGAGGATCCACAACTGCTAGACCTTTCTGACTGCTGTCCTGGAGATTCGGTGAAGTGAGATATGCCTCTACCCCTATACCCCTTGACATCCTGCCATGAATAATAACTGTAAGACTTTAACCCCATAGCGCAATAAGATGTACATGTCCGGCAGTAAATTCGGTCTATTGCTGCATCCCAACGTACATGTACATCTTAGTGATCACCCTGGCTCAGAAGTAGAGCCTGACTCTGACAGCTGGGCTCCCCTTCTAATAGCTAGGATCACAATACTAAAAATACTGGCTGTTTAACCCTTCAAACGCCACAGCACCTATGGGGTAGTGCTGGGTATTTGCCCGGATGATCATTACCCTCCTACCAGCTATGAAAGTGCCGACCACTTCCATGTCAGCCCTGCGGTCCTATAAAGGACCCCAGGCCTGTCTTTGGTAGATGACTGTTAGATCATGATCTCAGCACAATCTAACTGCTCCTGACAGCCTATGCAGAATGCATAGACTGAGTAAGGTAAACATACTGCAGTACATTAGTTTTGGAGTATATTACACTGACCAAGTGATCAAATGATCTCTTGTTCATGTCCCGCCTTGGGACAAAATAAAACAGTTAAAAAAGTTTTAAAAAATTTAAAATTATTAATAAAAAAATAAAAGCCCCTACAAGCACATTTCTCAACAAATGAGTTCTATGGTCTGCAAAAAAAGTCACCATAATAAAGCTATATAAATCAGTGATTTTCAACCAGTGTGCCGTGGCACACTAGTGTGCCGCGACACATGGTCGGGTGTGTCGTGGGAAAAGCTCCCCAAACTATGGTGCCCCCTGTGTTTTGTTTCCCGGCAATGCGCAATGATGCACAGTCACGGCTTCTTACAATGTAGGAGACGTGTACAATAACACATGCGCAAGCTTTGAACCTCGCGTGACAAAATGATGTCACCGAGGCCGGCGCATCATCCTGAGAGTGGAGAGACTCTTGCATTTGCCCGCCACCAAGGTAATGCCCGCCAATAATGCTGACTATATGAGCTTTTGCCTGAGTATATGATCTGTTGGCAGAATATTTAGCATATGAGCTGGTACTTTTAGTACTCCAGCAGTATACTGCATATAACAATGAGAAATGTAAAATGAGAAATACTATAGTCATGAAGCTGGAGTACTACAAGTACCAGCTCATATGCTCGGTATATAGTTGAGAAAAGGGATCCTTCAAATTATATTGTTGTTTCAAAACAGAACAGTCCTTTTTAGGTACAATATTTATTGCACATATTCTAAATTTCTTGACAATCTCTTCAGATTCTGTGGTAGAGCTTTAGCGAAACAGTTGTTCATGCTATAATTTTCCTGGTTTTATTTGAACTGTATAGATTTTATGAACATCAAAAAATCCTTTCAAGAACAAATGTAACAATAAGTTTACATTGTTATCCCTTGTTACAAACAACACAAATTTTTTTATAAGCATTCGTAAGACACTGAAGTACATAAAATGGTCTTTGCAGCATCACTCCCAGAGCCGAGGCTTATTACTATTAATCACCAAGAAAACAATTAAATTAATCATAGCAAAGTATAAAACCCTACTGCTTTTAGCTTCACTTGGTAACCTAATTGAGAGAGAATAATTGATATATGCATTCCTGCTGGTTTTGGTCCTACTGGGTACTTACACCTGATAATTAAATGTTGAGTCGGCCTAAAGATTCACTTTAATGTCTCTGACATTACAGATAAATCGCAGTACTGCAATGAAGGAGTTAACAACGATATTGGCCAGCGTGTCTGTTTACATTTTTTTTTTCTAGAACCTTGCGTTAACAATTTTCTGCTCCTTGAATCTTTAGGGCTTAGATTTATGACAGATGATGAAGCATGAAATCATTCTCTACTGGCTATCTTTTTTATAACCAGCGAGCTGATACCCTCTCTTGATACAATATAACACTGTTCAGTGAATACTATTCAGATTTGTCTGTAGAGATGTTAACCTCTTGAACTATAAAACCAGAACATTGTACAATATTCAACTTGTCAAGACGGATTAATAAAAAGATGTGAATTTCAGAAAGATAAAAGTCAAGTAATCGTAATCTTGATTAATCTACTTATAAACTGCATTTGTCATGGAAAATAATTTCAAAGCATGTGAAGATTGTTAATATAGACAAAAATGACAGCCTATTTCTGAATTGTAATCAATGAACTTGGCTGAGACAATTAGAGCAGCTATTTCTAGCTAAGTAAGGATATGTTCAAAGCCAAAAATAAATATTCTCTCTTTGATACAGTATGTCATTTTTCCATGGTAAAAAGGGTTTACAAGGGATCAAAATGTTTTTTACATGGCTGGGGAAGGCAGGGGTTTGTAGAAAATAATAAAACTCACATCTCTCAACCCACTATACATGCACCTTTCACAGCTAGTCTCTGTAAGAGCAGAGTTATAAAATAATATGAGGAAATTTTATTTTTCATTTACACAACTATTCTGACACATAAAAGTCCCAATTTATGAACCTATTGTAAAAGAAGAACCTTTTATCAGATTTCATTGGCACTTTTCAAAGAAAAAACTGGTCTGGGCTCATAATCAAGGAATTTGGCTACTTGTGGCCTACTATACATTGATTTAGAAACTGATTTTAATAATTGTAGATATCTATGCCAGCTCTTAACTACAATATCAGTTTTGTATTACATTGCAGTTCATCTCCACAATACACAAAGCTATATATGGTATATTTGGTTACGAAATCTTGTTTTGTTTAAATATATGTGTCAGACATTGACTTACCTCTCCATTGACAAACTCCAGAACAATTATAGAAAAATAGTTTTTCTTTTTCCCATAATGGAAAGATTATTTGCATTTTCCTTACCTCTCAAAAGTAATTTTAACTGATTGTCCAGTGTTTGCTTCTATGATCCATTCACAGTTTAATGAGTCCTTGTAATACCCAGGCCAGCCTGGAGGAAGGATAATGCCACTTGATGCTGTCAAGTGTCCCCCACATGGGGCTGAAAATAAAATTCCATATATTAACACATTCTCTTTAAAGACAACCTGCCTGCTATCTTGATAAGTTTGTGTTAGTTACTTATTATAAATAATTCTGTATCTTGGAACATTGGAGATTTATCACTACCTTTCTTCAAAATGTTAGAACAAAAAAGTTGCAGATTTATGCTGTTTATGCACACTTTCTTGGGGACTTTTCTACATTTTCACCACAATTTGTGGTTAATAGATTTGTTGTATTTATCTAACAAATCCAACTGTTTAGACTAAAGTTAGATTAATTCACCAACTGTGATGTTTTAAAGAGTCACAAAAAAGTCACAAATGCTAGACAGCACTAACCTAACTTCACAACCTTTCAAAAAAATGTCAGGTTAAAAAAAATGTTAAAGTTAATATTAGACAGCAATGTAAAAATGCAGTAAAACATTTTTTGCTTATAAAATGTTTAGCAAATTTTGACAAACAAACACAACTGCTGATTGCAATTTATTTTGTAAAGAAATTTTTATTTTTTAACAAAAAAACCTGCCAGTGAACTGTCTTTTGGCTGAAATGTGCAGTCAATATAACCTAAAGCATTATATAAAGAAAGGTTCGTCAGACAGCCAACTGAGACTTTTGCTGCACAAAAACTTGCAGTTTTAAAAAAAAAAAAAAAGTATCCTGGCACAGGTGCAATTTAACATGAGGAGAATCCACCTAGGACAAATTAGATTAATATAATAGACAAAAAGAAACTAGACATCTAGAAAACTAACTTGAAAGGGAAAAGATAACCCCCCCCCCCCATTTTGTTGAACAATTTCTTAGAAGCATCAACATTCTGTAGTCCAAAAGCTTATGGTTATATATCCTGACTAAATGCTCTATATATTGTATATTTGTATATTTTTTTGCATCTCTAGTGTAAAACATTTTAACAAAAGTCGAGCCTGTTGAGAAAATATTACCTTCACATCTAGGAACAGTAGAACTCCATACAACATTGCCATCTTGAATAATACAAGTGATGGACTCAGAACCTTGAGTTTTTATGAAGCCTTCATCACAATGAAACGTTACTGAACTTCCAAGTAGAAATCTGTCACCAAACCTTTTTCCATTAATTGGGATGCCTGGATCATGGCATTCATTCTGACCAAAGGCTGGCAAAATATGCAAATACATGAATTAAGCATATAAAAAAATATGTGAAAATATATTACTTACGGTATATCCATGATTATTTACATTATTTTATAAACTTTTTTAATATATTGATATGTTCAAGTATCAACTTTTTTTCCACCATAATACTGTCACCTTCTCATTGTCTGCAGTTATTATATGGTCTTACTCCTTCAACAGCTGGTTTTTAAAATACTTGTTTGGCCAACAGCTGTCCCTTCTGAGTTCCTACACATATAAATACTTGCTTTGGGGAGAGGAAAATTAGCCACTTTCATACCACAGCCTATCATTTTAAAATAAATAGGTCGGTCATGTTTAAAGTCAATATGTCTGATTGTAAACATTTGTCATGAGCCCTTAAAATGTACTCAAGGAAATATGAAACACATAGCAGAGAATCAGTGAACCAGTATACAGATCTTGCTTTGTCAGGTGATACTCACTAGTATATGTTATATTGAAGCCTCTTCCAGTTGTTGAATGATCAGACTGAAATTCTAAACGTACAATATGACTGTTGCTGGCTATCTGAGAGGGTACTTCATTCCCTGAAAATGTACCAAGAGCAGGCAAATCCGCCATTCCCTCATCTTTTACAGCAACATAATCAAACTGTGGCTCCACATCAAAGTCATTGAAGATTAGATGAATCCTGCTTCCCGGATCTGATATTATTAACCACACACAGTTCATGTTGTTTCCATATTCATCTGGATAGTTTGGTGAAAGGATGATCCCGGAAGGTGTGGTAAAGTTAAAGAAGCAAGAAACTGGAATAGGGATAAAAAAACATGTAAGAACATTTCATACATATATTTCAACTGTTTGCAAAGTTTTAAAATATAAATATCTTATTTAAATTAACTCAAATACCTACCGTATCAATATTTTGCATGTAAATGCAAAGATACATGAATAGCTATTAAGATAGTTAGAACATGGAAATGGCTGTATTCAATCCTTGTGCTATGCTTTATCTCCAATCTCTAGAGCAGTGATGTCGAACCTTTAAGAGACCGAGTGCCCAAACTATACCCAAAATCCACTTATTTACCACAGAGTGCCAACATTGAATTTTAAGCAGTCCCTTGAGGCCACTAATACAGTTGAAAGAAGGAGGGCACATTCAGACTATCATTGTAGCTTCTCACCAGGGTCTCTCTGTACAGTAAGAATGTAGGGTCCAGTAGGATGACCTACAAATAGACTGCAGTTCTATCAAAACTTTCTCACATTTACAGTAGTTCCCAACATCCAATGAAGTGTCGTTTTAAAATAGCGCTGATTGTAGCATCTCTTAAATTGCCTTGGTCTGCAGGAAGATTTGGTGAATTTGATACTGTTTGGTGAGCTCTGTTGTGGGATCAATGGCCTGAGTGCCCACAGAAAGGGCTCTGAGTGCCACCTCTGGCACCCGTGCCATAGGTTTGCCACCACTACTCTAGAGCCTTGCACAGGTTGAAAAAAATGTCTATTGGGGGGAGGCTTTTCCAAAGCTCTAGTTCATGCATAGAATACTTATAATCTATGTTCTTAAACCCATTGTACTTATATAGTAGAGCTTCTGTGGATTCTCAGATAGATGATAGATATACAAATCAATAAAGACTTCATTGATATTATGGTTTTGTATGTTGTACAATAATGTTATGTATTCACTAAAACTATTGCTATATTCTTCAGTCTTACAAATACTCTAAAGCTACTTACAAACACAACTTGGCTTATTTCCAGACCACTGGTTATTTTGTTGACATGTGATTGTTTTTTCTCCAACAAGTTCAAACGCTGACTGACATTCAAACGTTAGAATGTCCCCATGTAGGAAACTGCTGCCATTCCTTTTACCATAGACAGGAATTCCTGGATCTCCACATCCTCCTTTATTAATTTCTGAGTAAAAGCAAAAAGACAGCAACAGAAATATGTTACTTTAAATGCACTAGTTTTCTATCTAATATATAAAGCTGAGTGTATGTGTGTGTGTATGTATGTCCACCGTCACATTTACAATCACCAAATTTTCTACAGCCGCTCTATGTCTACTGCTGCTGAGGTTGTTAGAAGCTGATCCATGATTGGTTGCTATTTGGACACAGGTCATCAATATGAGCTCTGAGCTTTGATTGGTTACTATAGGTAATGAGTATAAGACAGCTTATGTGTGAGGTACTATTAATAGGGATGCAGAGATAAAGACAGACTTATCAGAAGTGTCTGAGGTTAAACTGTTCCACTTGCTCACAGAAACCAATCAGAGATCAGCTGTAATTAAATAAACAGCTGTGGGAAAATTTAATTTATGCTCTGATTGGTTGCCATGAGCAACTATAACATTCAGAGACAGTCAGCTACAGACACTGACGGAGAAAGTCAGGGACAGAAACAGTCAGAGGCAGTCGTAGCCATAGACAGCCAGAGACATTTAGTGAAAACCAGAGTCAGAGACTGACAGGGACAGCCATAGACAGTCAGAGACACCCAGAGACATACAATCAGAGGCAGTCAGACAGAGAAAGTTAGAGACAGTCAGAGACAGACAGAGATAGTCAGGGACAGAAACAGAAAGTCAGAGATACTCAAAGACAGATATGGTCAGAGAAAGTCTGAGACAGTCAGAGACAGGGAGACAAAGTCAGAGACAATCAGAGACAAACACTGTCAAAGACATTCTGGAACAACAGAGACAGAGATGATCAGAGATAGACAGAGATAGTCAGATGCAGTATGAGACAGAAACAGAAATGCTTTGGCTGTTAGCCATGATTGGTTGCTATTCTGCCACAAGTCATTAGTATGAGCTCTGAGCTTTGATTGGTTATTGTAGGCAATGAGACAGCTAAAGACAGCTTATGTGTGAAGTACTATAGATAGGCAAAAGAGATAAGGAGAGATTTATTAGAACTGTCTGAGGTTAAACTGCTCCAGTTGCTCATAGTAACCAATCAGATATCAGCTATAATTAAATAAACAGCTGTGGGAAAATGAAACTTGAGCTCTAATTGGTTACCATGGGCAACAAGAACAGTCCTTCTCTCAGACACTTCTGATAAATCTCCTCATTGACAAAATGACACTCAGGGACAGAAACAGTCACAGAAAATAGAGACTGTCAGAGAAGATTACAGTCAAAAGCACAGACAGACAGAGAAAATCGGAGTCAGAGATAGACAGAGATCGACAGAGACAGTCGGACACAGTCAGAGACAGTCAGAGACAGACAGACACAGACCGATAAAGTCAAAAACAGTCAGAGACAGTCATAGACAAAGACAGTCAGAGATAGTCAGAGAAAACCAGAGTCAGAGACAATCAGAGACAGACAGAGACAGCCAAAGACACTCATAGACAAACGAGCAGAGGCTGTCAGACAGAGACACTCAGAGACAGTCAAGGACAAAGACAGTCAGAGAAAACCGGAGTCAGAAACTGTCAGAGACAAAGACCTACAGAGACAGGCAGAGACAGAAACAGAGAGAGTCAGACAGTCAAAGACACTCAAAGACAGATTTTTCAAACAGACGCAGACAGTCAAAGTCAAAAATAGTCAGAGACAGAAACAGTCAGAGACAGTCAGAGAAAACCAGAGCCAGAGACAGACAGAGATGCTCGTAGACAAATAATCAGAGACAGTCAGTCAGAGAAAACTGGAGTCAGAGACAGTCAGAGACAAGGACTGACTGAGACAGACAGAGACAGAGAGACACAGTCAGAGACACTCAGAAACAGAAACAGTCAGAGACACTCTCAGACAGCAGAGACAGAAACGTCAAAGACAGAGACATTTAGACAGTCAGGGACAGAGACAGTCAGATAAAACAAGAGTCAGAGACAGACAGAGATATTCAGAGACAGAAAAAGAGAGAGTCAGAGACACTCAAAGACAAAAATGGTTAGAGATAGTCTGAGACAGCAGAGACAGAGAAGGTCAGAGACAGAGACATTTAGAGACAGTCAGAGACAGAGATGGTCAGAGACAGTCAGAGATGAAGACATTTAGAGATACCTACTATATGCATGATATCTGATAAGGGATATTACTAGAGATGAGCGAACATGCTCGTCCGAGCTTGATGCTCGGTCGAGCATTAGGGTACTCGAAACTGCTCGTTACTCGGACGAATACTTCGCCCGCTCGAGAAAATGGCAGCTCCCGCCGTTTTGCTTTTTGGCGGCCAGAAACAGAGCCAATCACAAGCCAGGAGACTCTGCACTCCACCCAGCATGACGTGGTACCCTTACACGTCGATAGCAGTGGTTGGCTGGCCAGATCAGGTGACCCTGGGATAGACTAGCCGCTGGCCGCGCTGCTCGGATCATTCTGTCTCTGGATGCCGCTAGGGAGAGAGCTGCTGCTGCTCAGGGAAAGCGTTAGGGTGTTCTATTAGCTTACTGTTAGGCAGGAGTGATTCTCAAAGAACCCAACAGCCCTTCTTAGGGCTACAATAACGTTCTACTTTTTTTATTTTAATTTGCATCTTTTACCATTTTGTGAGGAATTAGCAGGGGGACTTGCTACCGTTGTGTTTAGCTCTTAGTGGCACACATATCCATAGCAAAGACCGAAGTGGGAAAATTCAGTAGGGGTTGGATTTCTATTAGGCAATAACTCAGTGTCATCTCATCTGGCATAGTACTGTGCTTCCTTTGATACTTGGCTAGAAAATAGCCATAGGAGAATACAAACAGCTTCTTGAAGCCTACAGTAGCGTTCTATATATTTGATTTCTGGTTGATCTGCTGGTGACTGTAGTTTCTGCAGTGCATGTACTTGCCAATTCTGAGCAATTTGTAGTGAGACTTGCGACCGCTGTGTTCTGCGCTTAGTGGCGCACATATCCATAGCAAAGGCTGAAGTGGCAAAATTCAGTAGGGGTTGGATTTCTATTAGGCAATAACTCAGTGTCATCTCATCTGGCATAGTACTGTGCTTCCTTTGATACTTGGCTAGAAAATAGCCATAGGAGAATACAAACAGCTTCTTGAAGCCTACAGTAGCGTTCTATATATTTGATTTCTGGTTGATCTGCTGGTGACTGTAGTTTCTGCAGTGCATGTACTTGCCAATTCTGAGCAATTTGTAGTGGGACTTGCGACCGCTGTGTTCTGCGCTTAGTGGCGCACATATCCATAGCAAAGGCTGAAGTGGCAAAATTCAGTAGGGGTTGGATTTCTATTAGGCAATAACTCAGTGTCATCTCATCTGGCATAGTACTGTGCTTCCTTTGATACTTGGCTAGAAAATAGCCATAGGAGAATACAAACAGCTTCTTGAAGCCTACAGTAGCGTTCTATATATTTGATTTCTGGTTGATCTGCTGGTGACTGTAGTTTCTGCAGTGCATGTACTTGCCAATTCTGAGCAATTTGTAGTGAGACTTGCGACCGCTGTGTTCTGCGCTTAGTGGCGCACATATCCATAGCAAAGGCTGAAGTGGCAAAATTCAGTAGGGGTTGGATTTCTATTAGGCAATAACTCAGTGTCATCTCATCTGGCATAGTACTGTGCTTCCTTTGATACTTGGCTAGAAAATAGCCATAGGAGAATACAAACAGCTTCTTGAAGCCTACAGTAGCGTTCTATATATTTGATTTCTGGTTGATCTGCTGGTGACTGTAGTTTCTGCAGTGCATGTACTTGCCAATTCTGAGCAATTTGTAGTGGGACTTGCGACCGCTGTGTTCTGCGCTTAGTGGCGCACATATCCATAGCAAAGGCTGAAGTGGCAAAATTCAGTAGGGGTTGGATTTCTATTAGGCAATAACTCAGTGTCATCTCATCTGGCATAGTACTGTGCTTCCTTTGATACTTGGCTAGAAAATAGCCATAGGAGAATACAAACAGCTTCTTGAAGCCTACAGTAGCGTTCTATATATTTGATTTCTGGTTGATCTGCTGGTGACTGTAGTTTCTGCAGTGCATGTACTTGCCAATTCTGAGCAATTTGTAGTGGGACTTGCGACCGCTGTGTTCTGCGCTTAGTGGCGCACATATCCATAGCAAAGGCTGAAGTGGCAAAATTCAGTAGGGGTTGGATTTCTATTAGGCAAGAACTCAGTGTCATCTCATCTGGCATAGTACTGTGCTTCCTTTGATACTTGGCTAGAAAATAGCCATAGCAATAGGATAGCATTGTTTGGTTTTAAAAACTCAAAAAAAAACAAAAAACACAAAAAAAAAAAAAAAAACACAAAAAAAAACAAAAAAAAGTAAAAAAAAAAATAAAGTTATAACTCTCATTTTAAAAATGTTTAACCCGAGGGCTAGGGGTAGAGGACGAGGGCGGGGACGTGGGCGTCCAACTACTGCAGGGGTCAGAGGCCGTGGTCCTGGGCGGGGTGAGACACCACCTGCTGATGAGGGAGCAGGGGAACGCCGCAGAGCTACACTCCCTAGGTTCATGTCTGAAGTTACTGGGACTCGTGGTAGAGCACTGTTGAGGCCAGAACAGTGCGAACAGGTGATGTCGTGGATTGCTGACAATGCTTCGAGCAATTTGTCCACCACCAGTCAGTCTTCCACGCAGTCCACCCATGTCACCGAAATCGCCACTCCTCCAGCTCCTGCACCTCAGCCTCCTCCCCCCCAGTCTGCCCCCTCCCAGGAAAATTTGGCATTTGAACCGGCATACTCTGAGGAACTGTTTTCTGGACCCTTCCCACAGTCACAAACCACTTGTCCGGTTGCTGCTGAGCAATTTTCCGATGCCCAGGTTTTCCACCAGTCACAGTCTGTGGGTGATGATGACCTTCTTGACGTAGTGGAAGTGTGTAAAGAGGTGTCCGACGATGAGGAGACACGGTTGTCAGACAGTGGGGAAGTTGTTGTCAGGGCAGGAAGTCCGAGGGGGGAGCAGACTGAGGGATCGGAGGATGATGAGGTGACAGACCCAAGCTGGGTTGAGAGGCCGGGTGAACACAGTGCTTCTGAGACGGAGGAGAGTCCTCGACCTGAACAGGTTGGAAGAGGCAGTGGTGGGGCCAGACGGAGAGGCAGGGCCAGAGCTGGTGCATCAGCGCCACTGTCAACTAGTGAAGCTCCCGTGGTGAGGGCTCTTGCGGCGAGGGCTAGATCTTCAGAAGTGTGGAGGTTCTTTAAGGAAACACCGGATGACCGACGGACTGTGGTGTGCAACATTTGCCAAACCAGGCTCAGCAGGGGTTCCACCACTACTAGCTTAACTACCACCAGTATGCGCAGGCATATGAATGCTAAGCACCCCACTCAGTGGCAACAAGCCCGTTCACCTCCGGCCGTGCACACCACTGCTCCTTCCCCTGTGTCAGCTGCTAGTCAGCCCCCTGCCCAGGACCCTGCCACAAAAACCCCATCGTCGCCTCCACGATCCTCCACAGCATCCACCAGCGTTCAGCTCTCCATACCCCAGACGCTGGAGCGGAAACGCAAATATAGTGCAACCCACCCGCACGCCCAAGCCCTTAATGTGCACATCTCCAGATTGCTTAGCCTGGAGATGCTGCCCTATAGGCTAGTAGAGACCGAGGCCTTTCGCAACCTCATGGCGGCGGCCGCCCCTCGGTATTCGGTCCCCAGCCGCCACTACTTTTCCCGATGTGCCGTCCCAGCCCTGCACCAGCACGTGTCAGACAACATCATCCGTGCCCTGACCAACGCCGTTTCTGACAAGGTCCACCTGACCACGGACACGTGGACGAGTGCTGCCGGGCAGGGCCACTATATATCGCTGACGGCACATTGGGTTAACTTGGTGGAGGCTGGGACCGAGTCTGACCCTGGGGCTGCTCATATACTGCCGACGCCGAGGATTGCGGGGCCTACCTCGGTCCAGGTGTTTCAGGCCTACTATGCCTCCTCCTCCTCCCACCCCTCCTCCACCTCCTCCTCCGAACTACCATCCGTGGGCACGGCGCCATCAGTCGGTAGCTCTAGGCACAGCAGCAGTGCCGTCGCTAAGCGACAGCAGGCGGTGCTCAAACTGCTGAGCCTAGGCGACAAAAGGCACACCGCCCAAGAGCTATTACAGGGCATCACGGCGCAGACTGATCTGTGGCTGGCACCGCTGAACCTCAAGCCGGGAATGGTTGTGTGTGACAACGGCCGTAACCTGGTGGCGGCTCTGCAACTCGGCAGACTGACACATGTGCCATGCCTGGCCCATGTGTTAAATCTGATAGTGCAGCGTTTCCTCAAGACATACCCCAATCTGTCTGATTTGCTCACGAAGGTGCGCCGCATCTGTGCGCATTTCAGGAAGTCCAGCCCAGATGCTGCCACTCTCAGGGCAGCGCAGCGCCGCCTCCAACTGCCCGCTCACCGACTGTTGTGCGACGTGCCCACGAGGTGGAATTCAACACTGACCATGTTATCCAGAGTTTACCAGCAGCGCAGAGCGATTGTAGACTGCCAGATGTCAACTTCCACCAGAACTGGTAGTCAGGTCAGTCAGCTTCCTCAAGTCTACAATGAGGAGTGGACGTGGATGTCTGATATCTGTCAGGTGCTGAGTAACTTTGAGGAGTCAACACAGATGGTCAGTGGCGATGCCGCCATCATCAGCCTCACCATCCCGCTGCTTGGCCTGTTGAAAAACTCTCTGGTCAGCATGAAGTCGGAAGCTTTGCGCTCGTCACAAGAGACGGGGGAAGAATATTCCCTTGTTGATAGCCAAAGCACCCTGAGGTCTGTTTCTCAGCGCATATCGGAGGAGGTGGAGGTGGAGGAGGATGAGGAGGAAGAGGAGGAGAATGTTGGCGAGACACAAGAGGGGACCATTGTTGAGTCCTTCACTGTTCAGCGTGTATGGGCAGAAGAAGAGGAGTTGGAGGAGTTGGAGGAGGAGGAAATGGACAGTCAGGCCAGTGAGGGGAGTGAATTCTTACGCGTTGGTACTCTGGCGCATATGGCAGATTTCATGCTAGGCTGCCTATCCCGTGACCCTCGCGTTCAAAGAATTTATTCCAGCACCGATTACTGGGTGTTCACTCTCCTGGACCCACG
Source organism: Engystomops pustulosus (assembly GCF_040894005.1). Classification (NCBI taxonomy): domain Eukaryota; kingdom Metazoa; phylum Chordata; class Amphibia; order Anura; family Leptodactylidae; genus Engystomops; species Engystomops pustulosus. The sequence goes on along the minus strand of NC_092413.1, from coordinate 141,012,128 downwards.
GTACAAGCAAAATCTTCCCACTCTCATCCCTGGAGAGGAAAGGAGTGTGAGAATGCATGAATACCAGCAGGCCCTGGTGCACAAGCTGAAACAGTATTTCCCTTCTGACAGCGCTAGCGGCAGAGTGCGTAGTTCTGCGGGACAAGTAGCGAGGGAGAGTAGGCGAGCAGGCAGCTTGTCCAGCACTGGCAAGGGTACGCTTTACAAGGCTTTTGCCAGCTTTATGTCACCCCAGCAAGACACTGTCACCTGTCCCCAGTCTCGGCAGAGTAGGGCTGATCTTTACAGAAAGATGGTGAGGGAGTACGTAGCTGACCATACCATCGTCCTAAATGATCACACAGCTCCCTACAACTACTGGGTTTCAAAGCTGGACATGTGGCACGAACTGGCGCTGTACGCCTTGGAGGTTCTTGCCTGCCCTGCCGCTAGCGTCTTGTCCGAGCGGGTTTTCAGTGCAGCTGGTGGCATCATCACCGATAAGCGTACACGCCTGTCGACTGACAGCGCTGACAGGCTGACGCTTATTAAAATGAATAAAGGCTGGATTTCTCAGAATTTCCAATCTCCACCAGGTGAAGGAAGCTCAACCTGAATAATTGATCCACTCCTCCTCCTCCTCCTCATTTTCCTCCTTCTCCTCCTCTTTGTACAGTAAAGCAGAGGAAACTGGCTATTTTTTGACAGGGCCCACTGGCTCTTGCTATAGTACTTCATGCATTTAATTTTTCTGGAGGGCCACCTACCCGGTCCTCTGTTTGAAACAATTTTTGTGAGTGCCACATACAGGCACTCAATCTATTCCATTTTACTGCAGGGCCACCTACCTGCTCCTCTGGTTTGAACAATTTTTGGGACTGCCACATACAGGCACTCAATCTATTCCATTTTACTGCAGGGCCACCTACCTGCTCCTCTGGTTTGAACAATTTTTGGGACTGCCACATACAGGCACTCAATCTATTCCATTTTACTGCAGGGCCACCTACCTGCTCCTCTGGTTTGAAACATTTTTGGGACTGCCACATACAGGCACTCAATCTATTCCATTTTACTGCAGGGCCACCTACCTGCTCCTCTGGTTTGAAACATTTTTGGGACTGCCACATACAGGCACTCAATCTATCCCATTTTACTGGAGGGCCACCTACCTGCTCCTCTGGTTTGAAAAATGTTTGGGACTGCCACATACAGGCACTATCCAAATTAAATTGTCTCCATAGCAACCTCCACACGTTGTCTCCATTGCTACCTCCAAAAGTCGTCCATATAGCTGCCTCCATACATCGTCCCTTTATCAAACGAGGTGTGTCAGGCAGAAATTTGGGTTGTTTTCATGGATTCCACATCAAAGTTGTTAACTTTGTCGCCACCCTGCTGTGTTATCCACAAAATATACTGGCAAACTTTTACCATTTACGGATATTATTTCAGCGCTTCTTGCGCAGATGTTTACATTCCCCTCACCCGGCATATCCTAAACTTATAAGAACGCTACTACACTTGATCTTATACAAAAGGTTCTTAGAAGTGCTGTTTGGGGAGTAGCCTAGAGACAGGGGCTTGGATTGGCGAAAGCTCGCCTGGCAGCGGAACGCCAGCTCCATGCGCATCATGCGCTTCTTGCGCATCTGTTTACATTCCCCTCACCCGCCATATCCCAAACTTATGAGAACGCTACTACACTTAACTTGGTGCAGGCTGGGACCGAGTCTGACCCTGGGGCTGGTCATATACTGCCGACGCAGAGAATTGCGGGGCCTACCTCGGTCCAGGTCTCAAAGGCCTACTATACCTCCTCCCACCCCTCCTCCACCTCCTCCTCCTCCGAATTACCATCCGTGGGCATGGCGCCATCAGTCGGTAGCTCTAGGCACAGCAGCAGTGCCGTCGCTAAGCGACAGCAGGCGGTGCTGAAACTGCTGAGCCTAGGCGATAAAAGGCACACCGCCCAAGAGCTATTACAGGGCATTCCTCATCAAAGTTGTTAACTTTGTCGCCACCCTGCTGTGTAATCCCCAAAATATACTTGCAAACTTTTACCATTTAGGGATATTATTTCAGCGCTTCTTGCGCATCTGTTTACATTCCCCTCACCCGGCATATCCTAAACTTATAAGAACGCTACTACACTTGATCTTATACAAAAGGTTCTTAGAAGTGCTGTTTGGGGAGTAGCCTAGAGACACGGGCTTGGATTGGCGAAAGCTCGCCTGGCAGCGGAGCGCCAGCTCCATGCCAAGATCCAACTAACATAGTTTTAACTGCAGCACCTTTAATCTACTACTAGTTCACTGCCTCCATACATGGTCCCCTTATCAAACGAGCTGTGTCAGGCAGAATTTTGGGTTGTTTTCATGGCTTCCATGTTAACTTTGTCGCCACCCTGCTGTGTAATCCACAAAATATACTGGCAAACTTTTATCATGTACCGATATTATTTGAGCGCTTCTTGCTCACCTCCTTTGGTTCCTCTCTGCTACCCATTGGTTTGAAGCCTGAGTCCATTTAGGGTATGTCGCCATGCCACTCTCTAGCCTGCCGCTGCTGCCGCTGCCTCTGCATGCCGTCCCCTATAGTGTCAGGGTCAATTATTGGATGTTTTAGATGCTATCTAGCTTCATTCTGTCACTCTGTCATGGCCATGCTGTTGCCCATAATTTTGGCATAATGGTGCGATTATGCAGCCTCAGAGGCATCCATGCATGCTGCCCCTGCTGTTTCCTGTCCATTTCCGTGGTGTTTCCATCCTTTTCTGAGGTTCCCAGGTGTTTGGCCAAGCTTCCCTGTGCAGAGCCTTGGTCCCCTTGAAAAATGCTCGAGTCTCCCATTGACTTCAATGGGGTTCGTTATTCGAGACGAGCACTCGAGCATTGGGAAAAGTTCGTCTCGAATAACGAGTACCCGAGCATTTTAGTGTTCGCTCATCTCTAGATATTACTAAGATATGTTCAAGTGTTCTTATTGAAGGATAGACGTATTGTCATTTATGAGGTATGCATGTACTGGGTTTATACTGGAAGTCTTCTATGAATCCATTCCTTCTGATGTGCTTATTCTTTGAATTATTGTACAGTATTTATCAGTTTTATGGCTTTAGATATTTCACAGTTTTTAAGTTTTGTAAAGGATTTCTCTTATACTGTTCCATAAAAATGAGTTCCTGCATGACTACACTACTAAGTACATTGAATCCACAGGTCATGCTTAAACACACAGAAAATCGATAAGACCAGGCTCAGTGTGAAAGAACTCAAATCCAATGCAAGCAAGCAGCAAAATAATTAGATATTTAACTGTTCATGTTATATATTTAAAAATGGCTGACAATAGTCAAAGGGAGAAAATATAGTAAAAATCATGATGTAAACTCAGGATCTATTTCCATTTTCAATAAACAAAAAATCATTAAGAGGCACTTCAATTATTTTGTACATTTTCTAAGATCTTTGCCATTTTTTTCAGTAGGACCAGTATGTAGATCTACATGGTTCACAAGACTATGAAAGAATATGGCTCAATTTCCAGTTTGTACAGTCTGTGCATAAAAAAATAAAAAAGTGCAATGTGTTTTTGATGCTTCTTCATAGACTTGTATAGGACATTTTTCAAGCACATGCAAATGTATAAAAGTAGAGCATGAGAGTTTCAATAGTATAAAAAGGAAATGTTTATTCCCGTAAAATGAAACATAGTTCAATGCGAATTCTGCACATCAAACACACGTACAGAACACATGCAAGAAAACGCTTGTGTATAACAGGTCTTATGGATTTTTAAATCTGCGGAGCACAAAACGAAAAGAAAAAGTCCGAAAATTGCTGCTCAATTTGTAATCTTACTAGCATTGTAATAAAACAAAAAGACCCTTACAAAATTATGACAACACAAAGCAGAAATGTGGTAAATGTTTGTTAGAAACTACCATATATACTCAAGTATAAGTCAAGATTTCAGCACAAAAAATGTACTGAAAAACCCTAACTCAGCTTATGCTCGAGTCTATGGGAAAAAAAAAAAAACCCTCTGTACTCACCTTTTCCTGCTCCGTTTTTGGCTCCGCACATGCTGCGTCGCATATACCATGATGTCAGCTGCTTGTCGACATCATAGTGTGTGCGCCGCCATAAGCACACACTATGATGTCAGCAAGGGTAGGAGGTGTCTGTGATTGTCCGTGTGTGAGCTCATCTTGTAATGGAGGGAAGAGAGGCAGAGATCACACGGCAACCTGCAGACAGTAGAAGCTATTAATGAGAATTGTCTGGCCGATGATAGAAGATAGAAGATTTATGGTGGGATCTTGGGGCAACCAAAATTGTATAGACCAGAATTGATAGAGCCAGGTTGAAATTATATCTGTGAAATTGTGTACTTTTGTTAATGTTATGTTAATTGTTTGTTTTGCCTCTTGACGTATCCGGGCAGGCTACTGCGCAGCATTTATTATTTTTTTAGAAATAAATGCAGCAAGTGACTTTTATGTCACCGAGGGCAGAAAGTGCTCCAGCGCGGGGCCAGTAACGCCCCACAGCGGCCCACTCCCAGCCGGCCGTGCCCTCGGCTCGGCCTGCCGTGCCCCCCTCTCTCATGCCCATTCACGCCCCACAGGGTGAAGGTGGCAGAGAGGGCAAAATAGTTGCAAGTGCCAGCAATAAGGTCCTGATAAATATGCCACAATGTGTTATTTTGTTATCCTGAGTATATTTAAAAATCTTGTCTTTGTAGGAATACCCCTTTAAGGTGTTAAAAGAATTTTATTGATGGCCTATTCTTAGAATAGACCACCATCTATTGTCAATGAGAGGCAAGTAAGGGAATAGTGGGCTATCCTGAGGATAAGCCAAAAATGGATTTTCATGAAAAGTTAATTTTACTTTTCTAACAAGGACAATATTAAATATAATCTATGTACTATGTAAAATAGTACAAATAGAGCTCATTTTGCACTATTATTGTACTGATTGCTCATGGATGAATTTAGTGGCAACCTTTCTAATAGTCCCTGTATCATTTCAAACACAACATTTGCAGAAGTTGCTCATGTGATGATCCTGAAAGACAAAGGCTATCATCTGCCTTTCAAATGATCATTCAAATTATTTGCATGAACGGTTGCTCATTTTTCATACAGCTTGGTTTTAGGCTAAATTCAAGCAGACAGCAGTAATATTTTCAACAAAGTAAAATTCTACATTGCAACAGCCCAAAAGATACTGTTAGCGCTTTTTCCCTCCTCGCTCTTTTTCTTTCTTATTTTAGGGTTGGAAGGGTTGCGATTTAAATTTGTTATTTTTTTTTCAACCTAAGCAATAAATCATAATAAAACAAAAAAATATAGTGTTTGCTTAAATGTTGTATTAAATTTGAGACTGATTAGCAATAATTGCAGCTGAAATATGTTTATTGATTTTGCTGAAAATAATTTTTTCGTAAACTCTAGTAAACTTTAAAAATTGTGTCCTATGATGTAATTTGCACAGCGTCTAATCTCTTGCCTGGTTCATTTCCATTTCTTGGCTTTAACTTTTAAATTGCTATGATTAAAATTAGATTTTAATATTCTTAACATGGGTTGTTTATTTCATGGATTTTCTTGTATTATATATTAATAAATTCATTGATGGTGAAGCTGAATAATTAATCATTTTATACTTGGGATGGAGTCTATGTGAGCCTACAGGTGAACTTTGCACCTCACAAATCACATTTTATTGACCTACACTATTTATAGGTCATTTACCCTTTAATGTTGTTAACCATAATGCTATGGAACAGCAGAGTTAAAGATGTATGAAAAGTGCTCATGGGCTGAGCTCTAAACATACACAAATTCAACAGACACTAGCCACTAACATCCCAAACAAAAGGTTGATAACAACCTTTTAATTCCCCAGTCAAACGAGAATGCTATTCCTTCATCGCTGCCTCTGATGAGGTCAGTCTCATCCCCCCCCCGCCAGGACCTTATCAGGAAACAGCAATTTTTTGCAGTTGTTGAATGATCTGCATACAGTAAAGATCCACTATATTACCAATATTTTACTACACAGTAGTATTGTAGTATATTGCATTAGTTAACAGACCCCTTTTTGTTAAATTGCAAATATAAATTAAAAAAACATAATCATCAATATGTTAGGAATTCCTGTGGCCCAAATGGCCAAACTATCAACATAGAGATGATTATCTGAGGTGGTGAACTTATTAACTGGAAAAAAGAGTATGAAAAGATTAAGGGTGTCGATACTGTATGTGATTGTGTGCTTTTCGAAGGTTTGGAGTGAAAAATGAAAATACAAGAAAGGAAAAGGGCTGTGATGTTTTTGTCTTGCTCTACATATTAACTCTTTTTTGTTCGACTCATATGCATCATCCAATGTTATTGTAATAACTCTTCATTAGAGCTTTGGTACTTCAAAAGCATGTGAACAAAAGACTTAGAAAAACATAGAGGGGCACATTTACTTACCTGTCCTGACGCGTTCCCTGAAAGTGCATTGTCCAGCCGGAATACATTGTGCTGCGATTCACTAAGATCGTGCACCCGATATCCTGCATGTGTCGATTCCCTGCTCAGGCCCGTCGAAGTTCACCTTCATCTTCCTGGTGCACGTAAGTGCTTGATCTTGCAACACAATTTGAAAGATAAATCCCACGCTCAGTCCGAATCTGTTGGTTCGTCTGAATGCACGCCCCCCCTCCCCCCATTTCTGTCGCATAAAAGCCAGCATAGCTGCGCCAAAATCCGACTGCATGCAGAACAATCCACAGTTAAATACCTGTCACAAATCAGGGAAATGCCAGAAAATCCTAAGAAAGTGTGGCCGCAGACCCTTAGTAAATAAGCCCCAAAGTGTTCAATGAGAAACTTAAAAGGCTTAACCAAGTAATATTTTGTACAGTTTCTAAACTGCACTTAATATAAAATGATTTTTAGTTAATTTACTATTAAGCGGTTCATGTCCTGACACTGAATGAGTCCCATCATTGACTGTGTGGTACAATTCATAAAATGATCTGAACATTAATGTATTCCAGCACTTCAATGCCAATGGAATTGCTTTTTGCTAACTTGAGTGCACTTAGCAAAGTCTTGGATAATAAAAAGGATTTATTATAATTTGTAAGCAGTTATAAAGCACATCATTCCTTAAACTAATATCTTGGGATTGTGGTGAAATTGTTTTACCTATTGTCTGCTAAGGGAGACCAAAATAAATCCTATTTTATAATATTAGCCATTAATAAACATAAAGCATAAAAAAGCATAAAAATGTAGTACTAAATCATTATAAAACATCCAGAATCAACATACTAAAAAGCCTTACTTCACATAGTTACATTATAAATTCATCTATCCAGTATTTTAAAAATCTGTTTCCATATATATTTAAAAAAACAAGCACTGGGTAAATTTAAGTTCTATATTATATTATGGGTCACATTTACTTACCCGGTCCTGTCTCGATCCCGGGGCGGGTTCTCCGACGCTGATTCGGGTCCGGACGGGATTCACTAAGGTCCGTGCACCGATATCCACTAGGTGTTGCTGCTGCGCCGAGGTCCGCTGGAGTTCACCTTCTTTTTCTTGGTGCAGGTAAGTGCGTGTCAAGCGAAATTTTTTTTTTTTAAATACTGCAGTCTTTCCGAATCCGTTGGGTTTCCCGACGGCCATGCCCCCGATTTCCGTCGCATTCAATCTGACGTGATTGCGACGAAATCCGCCAAAATTGGCGCAAGCCGAAAATTGTTGGGATACCCGGAATCGCGCGATTTGGACCCTTAGTAAATGAGCCCCTATATGTCCACCTTTATGTTAGACACAAATGTGCTTAAGGTCTCCAATTTTTCATGAAAAAAATACAATTTTATGAAAATCAGGACCATGACATTCTCTATGCCACAACAGAAACACATACATATTTCTCCCATATTTCATACATATTCCTCCCTTGCAATTCACGGAACTTGGTCGAAACCAAACCTCAATACGCCCTCTCAGCAGTATTTGTCACCACACTTGATGCAAGCGCCCAACACCGCTACAAGATGAAATAATGCACTTCCACAACAGTTTGATAGACTCCCCTGTGTAGCAGACTGTGAAAACCTGAGAGACCTCAGAGAGTAAAGTATTCTAGCTCCTCTTTTTTAATTTATGAAGGAATAGATGAGATATTGCAAAAAAGTTGTCATTCTAGAAAGGCTATTTCGCACCCTACCTCTGGGCTGTGCTAGTTTAGTAGGGTTATAGTAGGCGACAGGTTCCCTTTAAGTTTATTTATATTATAGTCTGATGAAATGTAGCTTTCACCTCAAGATCAAACAAATCCAGCGTATTTCATGCTTCAGCATGGGATACCATCATGTACCTACCCTTTGTTAGCTGGACTCTATCTGAATAGTTATATAAAAGGGGGTTTATAATACATAGTACCAATCTGTACCAATCTGAGTTCTTTGAGCCACATTGGTAATCACACTTAATTTTTGATGAACTGCAAACACAACAATATTAATCATACTTTCTCCTAGGAAATATGAAGCATAACTTTCTGTTGGTTGTCTGCACACTTACAACCTCCACATGCATAGATGTCAACATTAATATTCTCAGTGGCTTCCTTTGACATGTACAAAGCCAAAAGTCTATTTAAAAACCAACAGCCAATATAAGCTGAAGCTGCCTGTGGTACAAACATGGAACACTATGAGGCTTATTTATCAGGGATTCTGCAACAGAACACTGGCATAGAAGCCCTGAAATAATCACAAATGCTATCAAAATGGGAGGAATGGAGGGGCGTGAAGGGGGGCACGGCAAGTGGGGGAGTGGTCTAGCATGGGGTGTTCCTGTCCCTGCGTCAACACACTCTCTGAAAGGTTGCTTACTGTGCAGAGCTTCCATATTATATAAAAGCCCTATCTGTTGAGCATAATATTCTATTATTGCGTGTGTGGAAGTCAGCCTTTCTAAGATATACTTTGATGCCTGAGTATGTACCAATAGTGTTGTTTCGATTAAAACATTAAGAACTTATATTAAAATGTCTAGAAGTAGCCATCCTAAACTTGATAACACACAGCAGGGAATATATCACTATTCTGTGTAGCTTGTTAGTTGTCTACTTTTTCCGACCTTTCAAGTGCAAGGCAGCAACCTGCACCTTTTCAGACATTCTCCTGCCATTCCTTTATTCTAACAAGTCTAAAAAGTCGCATGGCAGTGGAGAGCATCTGAAAAAGTCATATGGCAGTGAAGTGCATCTGAAAAGTCATATGGCAGTGAAGTGCATCTGAAAAGTCATATGGCAGTGAAGTGCATCTGAAAAGTCATATGGCAGTGGAGTGCATCTGAAAAAGTGCACACAGCTTCTTTGCACCAGTAAAGTTGGAAAAGGCATCCAACTATCCAAATAGAATAATGAAATATCCCTCCTGCTGTTTGCCCATTGCAGAGAAATCCACTGGAAATATCAATTTAAGGAATACTGAAAACATCAATTTGCAGTCAAACTTGTTTGTGTATATTTGTATCAGATATAATGTGTGTTTATCTATCTATCTATCTATCTATCTACCTACCTATCTATCATTCAATGTCTCTTTTCTGTTTTGAACTGTAGGATATTCAATGTATATAAGAAATATCAATTCTAACTCAACTACTTCCTATATGTTTAACTGCTTCTAGCTAGAATGGCATTTGACATTTCAAAAACCCCCTGGAGATGTCAAAAAAGAAACCAGACTTACAAGTGTGACCTCTGGAGCTCAGATCAAACACATCCTCTCATACAGACATCATTGTATAACCTCTGTAGTATAAAGTACATTTAAATAATCTCAGCTCTCTATCTCTGTGGTAGGCATTTGAACTCAATGATTCACTTCCTTTGAATGTCCATCACCTTCATGTTCTTATGATAAGTAATACAGGATGAAAATAATGTGACCATCACTTCATTGGCATTGACCTATTTAATATCTGAAGGCAAATTTTATACCTGTGAAGTATTTTTTTATCATTTCCAGTTTGTGTAAGTATATCTGAGTTGCTGTTGTAATATAATTCGGTCGATTTTTTTTTCACTTCTTTTTTGATGTCAAGAAACATAGAATACACAAAATGACACATCTCAACCGACTTGTCGAATATAAGTGACAAAGTTGATCAATGTACGAAATAATTGAAATACATTTAGCATTGGGGTGTTTACATTCAAAAAGTACAAATAATACTGTACTGTAATAATGTAGTAATTTAATTGTGAATTTTTCACAGTAGTTTATTAACACACACACACACACACATATACATACATATATATATATATATATATATATATATATATATATATATATATATATATATATATAATCTTCTATTTCACCACTGGACCAAAGAAATAGACTTAGTCCATGAAGATCAGAATTTAAGTACAATTTCCAAAATGTGAAAGTCATTGGGCCACATTAACTAAACAGTTTGCACCAGTATTCTGTTGTGGGCAGTACATAAATACTGTGTAAACTTCTTGCAAATGTATTTATGAAGTTTTTTCCCACTATTGTGTCGCAGCTGCATGTATCTTTATTTCTGCTAGTTTAATTGTCTCATTTTTGTGACTTTTGTCTTTTTTGATATTTTTCACTGCAACTTTTGCCGTAGTTTTTCAAGTACACCTTGGTCTGCACCTTGTGCAGTGTGCCTTATGTATCTTTATTTTCCAGATGTTCCATGCACATTTTTGACTTATGTATCAGTTTTTTGCAACTTTTTAGGCGCAAATCTGCACCTGGTCCAGGGCATGTGCAAAAGAAGGATTTTTTTCATGGACCCTGTTTTAGCATGTAAATTGGAATTATTTCACATGCTTTAAAGGGCACCTGTCATCAGGTCTCTGTCACTAGTCCTGTCACCACTACCTGTTTATCTAGTTATTTCATACATTAATCATTGTAAAATCATCTATTCTTTATTATGTAAATGAGGCTGGTCACATGGTCAGAGGCAGTGATGTCACCCCTGTCACCCCTCCCCTCTCCTCCCCCTGCTCATGTCTGTGTGTAATGTATAGTAAAGCATGGCTAGTGTGAGTGCTGCATCCTCCTAATATACAGGTGAGAGACACAGACATGAGCTACACATGAATCTGACATGTTCTGCTGTAACATGGCTGCCTGGAGCTGTTGTATCTCTCCTATACACACACACACACATGCACACACAGGCTGCAGGGGGCGTGGCCACCAGCACCAGGAAGCACATCACTCTTATATAGGCTGTCAGTCATGAACTGGGGGTGTGGCTGTGCCTCCCACTCATGAATAGAGTGGACAGCTTGAATATGCTAATGCTTCATTGGACATTTCACAGGTCATTTGCATACAGCTTTAGGACCTCATTGCTTAGGTTTACAGGCATGTAGAGGGACAATGAAGGGATAGAGGCAATGCTCTCTAATGGCAGTTTATGGGGGTTATTTTGCATGACGGGTTCTCTTTAAATGTTGAAAATTTTGCACATAAACCTGTTGAGCTTTGAATGCCTGTGTTAACCTGTGTTAACACATGCATGTATTAATGTTATGTTAACATGTGTGTTTACATTTGGTTAACAGCTGCGTTTTGTAAATTCCATGTTGATATCAATGTAATTATGCAAATCTCCTCCTATGAGCTTTTGTGATGAGTTTGAAAATGCATGTGTTAACACAACATGTGACCGCAGCCTCAAGAGTGGCCTAGTGTCCATATAAAACCCCCTTGCATGGCTCTTATCCATGTGGATTTGAGACATTTGCAACAAAAAGTCTAAAAATATGCCAATGCGTATCCCAGGATAAGAGAAAACTAAACATGTATCAGAAGAAAATAGACATGATCGTACTTGAGGCGCAAAAAAGACCAGCCATAAATCTCAAATGTACACCAAAGAAAAAATAAATCATATATACTCTAAAATACATATTAAAATAGTGAACGAGATAATTGTAAATATTCAATAATCAAAATTAGAGTGCAGATATGCATTCAAATCACAAGGTGGAACGTTTATACACACCCTCAGGTTGCGTTCACACGTTGCAGCTAAAACTGCATCGCAATCAGCTTTGAGGTGGTTTTAGGTGCAGTTTTGACAATTGAACAGGTGAAAGACATGAACTGAACAAGTGAATGACATTTGTGTAGCAGGTTTCCCCTTCAAAATCAAATTAACTCGTTCTGTTCATGTCTTTCACCTGTTCAATCGACAAAACTTCACCTAAAACCACCTCAAAGCTGATTGTGATGCAGTTTTAACTGCAACGTGTGAACGCACCCTCAAATACCTGCTAGTTATTGGTGTTAATGTAGAACCTGGTACTAATTTCATTAATTATCTGCCAGACTCTATTTAACTGCAGCCTAATTTTTCAGCTTTCACTGTTTTTTGCAGAAATGGTGTGACATTTTAGAGTGACTGAAAACTTCCAGTAGCAGTTTGTTTAGATGAAAGCCAAAGGAATTTCTAAAATATTGCATCTGTACAATGCCACAAACTTATTGCCCTTTGAATGCAAATTCAAGAGAGGACAGGATAATGCAGAAAATCTCCATGGGTAATAATTTCAACACTGTGGCTGGAATTGCTCATAGTTACATGTAATAATCTGTCTCATCATACAGTGCCTCCAGGTTTAAGAGCACAGACCAATTATAAGCAGAAGGAATCAAAAAGCTAGACTATTTTAGTGATGAAAGCAAGCTTTTGGGTCTGATAAATTTATTTGGGTTTTATAAGAAACATTATGTTCATTGGGGAAATACTGAATCACAAATGTGTATAGAAGTCAGTGAAACATATTGGAGGGAGTGTCATGGTTTATGACTGTTTTCTGCAGCAGGAGTTGGACCTCTTATACAGCTAAATGGAATGTGAATGTAAGTGTGTATGAGAATCTTTTTCAATAACATATGGTTTCTACCTTGCATTCATCACTCAATAAGCCAGCATTGTTATTTCAGGACAATGCCCCATGTCATTCAGCAAAACAGATAAAGCATTTCCTTGAAACAGAAAACATTGAAACAACAGAATGGCCAGCCCAGAGTCATCATCATCAAAATATCCAAATTTCTCTTTTGTAAATCTCCACAAGTTAGAGAAATTAGATTCTATGGCCCCTAATAAAAGAGGCTTCACTAACTAACTAACATTTCACTAACCTAAGCAACTAAGGTGGCACTTTTCACCCAAAATCTCTGGTAGCCCACATTACTATTCTCCCTAAGGAAGGCAGAGACCCCAAGCATTGTGCAAAGTATTGCCCAATTTCGCTTTTAAATGTCAATCTCAAGTGGTACACAAAGGCAATAGCGATGAGGCTCAACCCCGTCTTCCTAAGCTTATTGAACCTGAACAAACAGGATTTGTCCCAGGCAGGCAAGGAAAAGAAAATACCAGTCATCTCTTTTGAACATGGAAGACACATTATCAACCTGTTAACCTCGGCACAGATGTCAAGAAGGCATTTGACAGCGTAGCCTGGCCCTACATGAGATACAGCCTAGAACGTTTTGGTCTTTCCCCAAAAATCATTGATGCTATTTTCAAAATATATTCCTTCTACAGTGCAAGAATGAAAGTGAATGGCACCCATTCTGCCCCAATTAATATAAGAAATGGAATAAGACAGGATTGCCCCTCTCCCTGGCCCTGTTTATTCTTTGTATGGAAACCTTGATAAAAAAAAATTAGGCATGACCCCTTGATAAAAGGCTTTGAAGTCACTACACACACTCCACTACTGCATTCACAGAGGATCTGCTATTTATTATGACAAACCTGTTAACCTCTATCCCCAGGGTTGTACACCTCTTCTTGGAGTTTGGAGAACTTTCAAACTTTAAAATGTATTATCACAAATCAGAAGTATTAAATATAACAGCCCCTCGCACAAGTAAATAAAGGTTCCTTTGGACAGTAAGAAGCAGAGGCTTAGCTATAATTTACTTATCCAAAGGATACCTAATGAAGGATTAGGCCTTGCAGATGTGTCAATCCTCTACTTAGCAAACCATGATGGAATGACTTAACGCCAGAAATTTGTACTACTCCCTCGAGGATAGTTTGCTGACCGTAAATGACAAAGTAAAACTATGGGATCTTAGGGTGCACTCACTTACCGCCAACTCATCCAGTCTTTTGTTAAAAGGGCTCATACTAACTTTCCAAAAATTCAAGAAACAAGTTGTCACCTGTCCAACAATAAGGCCTGTTGTCACCTGGAAATTTGCCTACACCAGGGATTACACCTCCTCATCTCTTCTTTTCTCCTTCATTTCCCCACCCTCTCTCTACCACTGCTGATGGCTGACAAATACGACCCATCTTATCCCCCTTCCCCTCCCTGTGCCTTTCCCTTTTACTCCTCCCCCTTTGTCTCTCTAAGGTTTTCCAAATCCTTGATCATCTGTATCCCTTGTAAGTTTTAAAGTTATTATGAACGTTTATTTGTTTATGATACTTTATTTGCAATGCCCAGGGGTACCCAGTTAGCAAGAAAATTTTGGAGTACTATTCTTCTCTTGAACTTGCTTTTTTCATGTTACCCCCTTCTGGTATTGTATTAGTAGCAAATAGCACCATAAACATTGGAAAATGTGGTACAATTGTTAAAGGATAACAATTCTATGTTTCTTTGTCTTTGTACAGTACTCAATAAAAACAGTTTACAAACACATGAGATTCATAGTAGATAAAGTTGGAAAAAAAACACAGGTTCATCAAGCCCAACCAAAAGGATTAACAAAATGTTTATTTCCCCAAACCCTTGATATTTTTGTTCTCAAGAAAGGCATCCAGGCCTATCTGGAACATGTTCAAAGTATCTGCCATAACAACATCTTGTGGCAGAGAATGTCACTGCTCATACAGTAAAGAATCCCTGTCTATGGCCGAAATGTTACTCTTCTAGGCATGGAGGACATCCATTTGTCTTGTCAAAGGCATAGGTATAAAAATATATTTAGAAATATCCATGTACCCATTCAGATTTTTTTTGCATTTGGTGAAAGAGCAAGGATTCTAGTCTTTCCAAAAGAGTGGGAGCTGTTTTGCTGCAAAAGGGACTAACTCCATATTAATTCCTATAATTTCAGGATAAATGGCTCCTGTATGGTAAATCAGTAGGAGTCCCAATATTTTACTTCCTATAGTGCATATGTTTTTTTTCTTGTTTTAAATCCCAAATGCTCTGAAAACCTGCTTTTACCTTTGCTTCTAGGTAAGTCAGATTAGATCTCTCTGTTTCATATCAACACTTGCATGAGAAAGTTATTGTATGGAACATTTTAATTGACTTATAATATTGATCCATTTTGCAAATGACATGAATAAAATTATTTCTGACAAATATGTTTAGTAGCATGAAGTGTTTGCACTTTGGTTTCTATAAAATAATTTATCGATTGTTCACATTAATAAAAGTTAATACACCCCCTGTTGCTTGGATAATTGCATTTCCAGCAGGCTGCAATGAAAAGCTGTTACTCAAATAGTTTACTACCCTGTGACAACCCTGCTGTTGTGAGAGCATGATGGGTAAATCAATATTGGTTTTATACAATCTAGATGCACTTAGGTGGCTTTTGAAGTCTAGAAATATAAAATAAGATGGAAATTGGTTAGCCTGTAGCAGCTACCTGGTCATAAATTCTATGAAAAATAACTTGGCAATATATTGTAGCTCAGCAGTGCACCTGCTGTATAGCCTAACTCTACTTCTAAACTCTTCTTTAACTTCTGTATCTATTATAACTCAAACTTGAAACAAATTCCTAACATTCATTCCAATTTAGTACTTACTATATGTTAACACATGGTCTATGTTTATTGAGTATTCCAAATACAGTGTCATATGAAAGTATCCCCTACACTCTTTTCCTATTTTTTATATTATAAACTGTGTATAATTATTTTTTTATCTGAATTGTTGGTGAAGTGGGGAAGTGAAATGAGAAAAAATAATATAAAAACATATTTGGAAATAAAAAATGGCATGTGCATATGTGTTTGTACATTTTCACAAGTCCATAAAAACTCCTTCATAAGTTGCAAGAAATCCACCTGTATGCTATCTTAGGCTGCATGCACACAGCCTCTGTGGGAGCGTATATCCAGCTGCAAGTTTGCCAGAAATACGTCCCCATAGATGGCTATAGTGTGGCATTGTATGAGAAAAAGATAGAGTACCTATGGCTGTGCTTTGCTATTTCCTATGGAGAGGGAAGGGGTGAGCAACTCCTCTCCAGCGTGCTGCTGTATGCTCGCTCAGTCATAGCCATGTGTGAAAATGAGGCCTTAGTGTCACATTGTCTGTCAGTATATGGACACCTTTCTGAAAGGCCCAAGAGCCTTTTCAGCCATGAAGACATAGACTTGGCCTTTTCAGCCATCTCCAAGCAAGTCATAGACAAAGTAGTTAAGTACAAGTCAGGGTTGAGTTATACAAAGAATATCTAAATCTTTGATCATCCCACAGAGTACCATCAAAACATTATCATCAAATAGAAAAAATATGGTACCACAACAAACCTTCCAAGATAAGGCCATCACTTCCACTCCAGGCAAAGAGAGCATTAGCACAAAGACTAAAGATAATACATAAGGAGCTGATTTCCCAAGCTAAGACTGAAGTATCTTCCCATATATCCAGAATAAGCCATACACTCCATGAGGGGTGGGGAGAGTGACCAGAAAAACCCTGTTACTTACAAACAAAAATAAGAAGGATCACTTTGAGTTTCCCAAAAGGTATGTGAAAAATTCCCTAAATGTATGAAGGAAGGTTCTGTGGTCAGATAAGACCAACATTTATCTTTTCAAACACTTGTTTTATAGCAGCAGGGATGAGAGTGGTCTAATTTGATGGAAGTATGGATGGTGCAAAAAAATCTGTTTTGGTCTGTCAGTGATTCTAGACTGGGATGCAGGTTTACTCTCTGGCAGGACATACCGAATTCAATCTGCTAAATGTATTGGAATGGCCTAGTCAGAGCCCATAACCTTAACCCAATTGAGAATCTGTGGTCAGAATTGCAGTTTTCTTTTTACCATCAGAAATCAACTGACTTGAAAGAGCTGGAGCAGTTTTACCTTGAGTAATGGGCAAAAAAGACCAGTGGAAAGATCAAACAAAGTTCATATAGACCTTTGAAAATTGAACTTCAGTTGTAATTTCCACAAATAAGGCCTTAAAGTCCTGAATTTGTATTTTAAAAAGTTGAATACTTTCACAAGCCACTGTACATGAACAAGCTGAATGGCCTATCATGATACCACTGTCAAAAGGCTCTCAGAGGTTACTTTTAGGGAATCTCCTTCTTGGTTAGAGATTGTGGACGGATAGACATTCATTCATGGTGTGAGGCTTGTGAATCCATGCACACATGACATACAATCTCTGGATTTACCTGGCAGACCATGACTAAAGAGGATATTATGTTCTACTTATATTTACTCTACTCCTTCCATGTGCTTAGAAGAGGAAAAATTGGTGCCATAGCATTTATTACATAACCTTCCAATGACAACCCGCATTTGTTACCTTTTTTAAAATGGTGTAGGCAGCAAAATAAAACCTATTCAACCTATTCAAAATAATACACCCATTCATCACACTCTTGGGGGCACTTGTACACAAATGTATGACTTTTAACACAACACATACACATACATACAAGGACACATTTATACAACTAAAGTGGGTAATAAGAGTCATAAAATGAGCCCTGTCTAATAGATTAACAACAGCATATAACAGGTGTCAGAATAAACCCAGCCAATCCTTGCTGGCAAGATGATAAAGTTGGGTATTATAATGAAAAATGAAGCAGGGAAAACATATTGTTTACATGAAAAAGTGTTGTGCGAGTATGATCTATCAAAATATAAAAAGTATTATCCCATGCAGTGAAAAAAAAAGTGATCAAAATGTCTTACAGTTCCAAAATGATTTCAACAAAAATGTCACCTCGTTCTGGAATAAAAACACACACCAAAATTTTTTTTTAAATATTGGCTCCCAAATATAGTGATTCCCATGGCTTTTTTCATGTAGATATAAATCTATAGAAAAATAGTATTTCTTTGATTGTGTTGACCAAAAAGAAAAAAGTGGATAAGTAAAACTATAAAAAATAAACCTGCTAAAACATGGTCCCAATTTTTGGGGAATATTTTTCCTGCTTCTCATTATGACGCAAATAATAATAAATTATGTCACAAGGAAGAATAAATACAAATATGGTTTGTAGAATGTGGAAAGGGAATAGGTAAAAAGCAAAAACTAAAGCAAGCAGTCTTTAAAGGTTAGACCATGGGTGGTAGGGCTGTGTCTATGTGTACATTTATGTATGTACCTTATTTTCCTGGTGTATAAGACGACTTTTCAACCCCTGAAAATCTTCTCAAAAGTTGGGGGTCATCTAATATGCTGGCTATCCTGAATCCTCTCCATATATGGTAGGTGCATATTTCAGCAAAAACCCACTAGTAACACCCGCAATCGGTGATAGCAGTGATCTTAGGAAATAACCCTTTGATCGCAGGTGGCGGTAAAAAGCCTTGGGTCTTCGTAACACCCAAGGCTGTATGTTTTCTGACCTTTTGTTATAATGTTCCAGTTCCAGTAAAAAAAACCCTAAAAATTCATATCATCCCCCTTTCCCTAGAACTGATATAAAATAAATAGTAAAACTCATAAACATGTTAGATATCGCCACAGACAGGCAGGGATAGTTAGTAAGTGACAGACAGGGAGAGATAGATGCATGGATAGATATATATTATTTTTTTGTTAACCAATTCAATTTTGTTATAGCTAAGAGCAGTTATTTAACTATCCCGGGCAATGCCAGGAGCTACAATTAGTTGTTGTTATAAAAGGGAAACCATTATGAACAAGTTTTAAGCATTTACGCAGTGATCTTCTCAGGTACAAAGGCCAATACAATGTTTACATTTGGTAGTTTTTATGAATCCTTGCATTGTCTTTCACTTAACATTGTATTATGTTGTTCTATAACAGTAGCCTAGGTATTATTCATTTTGATTTGATGAGGTGTATCGCTCACAAAAGGTAACATTGCTTATGTTCTGATACAAGCATCTTAAAAAGGGCAAGATATGTGACCTTCATGCGTAAGCTATATGACCATAACATCTTCATAAACAACATTATGAATACTGATACTGTTATGTCTTTCTTCTTTTATACTGCTCTGCATATTGCTCGGTATAATCTATTTATTTTAGTAGAATAAGATTTTTACTTTGAATATTTAGCATGTCTTATCAATCTTTATCTTAACTATGTACATATTAATGTATGGATTACGTTTGGTTTCCATTAAGTTGCAGTACTATATTTAAGACTCATTTAACTAATTTTTTTTCACTTTTTAACATTAAAAAATCTTTGTAAAAAAGTGTCTTTAAGATTGGGCTATGGAACTAAGCAGCACTATTTTCTGATATGCATAAATATATTTCTGCTTAACACCATGAGGACATGGTCTGTTTTGGCTTTTAGGACTTTTTCCATGCTCAACTTCCACAACTAATGACTTTCTTTTTTTATTTTTCATATGACATTGGCATATGAGGCCATTTTTCATTTTTCATTTTTCACATCAACATATAATGCAGCTAAGTCAAGCTGCATGTAGAGAGGTAATCAGAGTCAGTAGTGACAGTGGGGGAGTGGGAATTGGGTTGAGTCTGAGTCGCATCAGGAATTCATTAGAACTTAGAGGCCAGGTCTGGGGAGCCATAACCCACAAAGCTTGTATTAACCGTTTCCTTTACGGTTCTGGTCCACTAAGAACTAGTTAATTGCAGTTAAATAGGTTAATTGCTAAAAAGGAAAAAAGGCCTAAGGAAGAAGGGTTAACATGCCAGTGATGGAGTGGTTAGCCCTTTCAGGACTAAGCCATTTTATGGCTTCAGGAACAAGCCCAATTTTTAAGATCTGCCATATGCACTTAAATAATTATAACTTTGGATCACTTTAACATATCGAGGTGATTTTGAGATAGTTTTCTGCAAAGTTCTAGTTCATAGCAAATGGCTCAACCACCTGCCATTAACTCTTTGAATGTTGCTGGCAAAATAAGCAGCAGCATTCAAATAGTAAATGCTCACAATTGGTGCAAACGGTAACTGTGGTGGAAACGAGCTGAATACGGCACTAAACTTCTAATTGAGTTAGGGGTCAGGTCCAAAAGAACGCAAACCTGTAAAGTTCGCTATAAATCCAAATTTTGCAGTTCCTGTCCGTGCAACACCAATCTGTTCACAATGACCAATTGAATAGTTTTTTTCATATAATTTACAGTGTGATTGTAAGGAAAGATCCACCATTGGTCCTTATATTATTTATCACTCTACCAGGTGCCAATCATAACAATTTTCAAGTTTACACAACATTTTACTGGCTAGAATATAGCTTTTACAAAATCTGCAGAAATAAAACCAACCATTTTATGGCCCAGCTTGGGGCAATATCAAGAAAATCAAACTTAAAGAGGACCTGTCACCCCAAAAAACTGCACTAGGATCTGCTTGCTAAAGTAAGCAGCTCCTAGTGCTACAGCATATGCTGCAGTATTACAATGATAGCGTTATAGGAAACCTCTAATAACGCTAACCAACACTGCTGCGCTGTACACTGGAATCGCCGGACCACTCTCAAAGCGTATACATGAGGGGGTGGTCTGAGGCACTGCCTCTTCCCTGGACCACCCAGCTCACTCAGGCCAGCGGTGACTGCTGCGCATCATGGGCTGTCGCTGCCCCTAACCCCCTCCAATCCCGCACCCTCATGAATATGCCGGACTGCTTTGAGAAGTGTACAGCGCAGCAGTGTTTGTTAGCATTATCAGAGGTTTCCGATAATGGTATCATTGTAACACTCCGGCATATGCGGTAGCACTAGGAGTTGCTTACTTTAGTAATTAGCTCCTAGTGCCGTTCTTCAGGGTGACAGGTCCTCTTTAAAACAATGCAATGCTCTGCACTGAAGTCAGACTCTTTCTGTTCTAGAATACCCCACCAATGTGATTTATATTCTTGAGTTCACAGATGTAACTAGTCAGCTACCTTAAAGGGAGAAAGTCAATGAAAGTGGATGGTGGGTCCTAAGACTGGAACTGCTTTCCTAAGGAGATAGGCACTTCACCTCTGTGATTCTATACAACGAATTTACATATCCCTGTTATGCTGGGTATAAAATGATCAGGATCAGCAATTAATTACTCTGTTGGTATTGGTAGTAGGTGAGTAGGCAAATGTCTGCTGAAATGTTCCCTTTAAAAGTAGACCATCAACTGGGGATCCATCTTCTGAAACCATCTCTAGGTCTGTAATACATCATGTATAGTCAGATATTGTATCCCTAAAAATACATATTAATCTATATACAAGGCTGAAACAAATGCAAGCATGTGACTGGGTTACTGGATTTGATAGTTCAGACACATTAATGTTTTGTAGCAAATCATTGCTTACATAAGGTAAGATAAGCAACCAACAAACTGTGATTTCATTGTCTACATTATCAGCTTTTACACTGATCTTTTATAGCTGATTGTGGACATATTTACAAGAAAGCTCAATGACTCAATTCTAAGCCCAATGTACCTTAGATTGCGGAAAAAAATATACAATAAATTACCACCATCTGAAATGACCGCTTTGCGAGAGCTTTGTGCAAAACTCTGAGGGAAATATAGTGGTCATGGGCAGACAGAACTATATAAATATAATCACTGTTTGACAGATTTTACTCAACGTTAAAGTAACCCTGCACAAGGTTTACCGTCTACTGAAATTCCTACTTTTAAAACCAAAACCAGATAAAATGATTACTGAAGAGGAATAAAAGTTTAGCCATTCAACTCTCAGCCTACACTAGTAACATTCTGTGCAATTCCTAAATTCCATACCCAGTTCATGAAATATATAAACACCAAACACAATGATTGCTACAGTAGCTTTGATGTTGAAACCATATGTTATAAGGAGTATGGACTTAGAAACAATAGACAGGAAAGGGAGCACTAAAACTGAGCCCCCCAAACTGTCCAGTGGCCAGTTACTAGTCAACGTTCCCTTCCTACACCAAAGAGGACATAAAACAAGACTCAAAAATAAATAATACACAAGGGCAATCAGAGGTCCAAGTCACAATTGGGATAGCAGGTACAGCACAGTTGGGTCACAAAACATAAGCCAGGATCAAAAATTTTGAAGTATAGCAGGAGAATAACAATCAAAAGAGCTATCGAGAAAATATAACCAGCAATGAACTAGCTGTGAGCGGAAACTAAACATGTGAGCAGAAACTAATTAGGTGTCCAGAGAACAGAGGTCTGTCCGTCATAGTAGGTTAACTGTTGCTGGACCAGAGCAGAGCTGCAGAAGAACTGGATTTGGTGCAATTAGTCTCAATACAACCAACAGGAAAAAAATATTACATTCCAATGAAAATAATAAAAGCATAATCCACAGGCAACACATTCCTCATTCAGAAACTTCAGATTTAAGTTATAAATCACAAACAAAAGTCACTTTAAAATGAAGGCCAATTATGTTGAATATTTGCTAGAATGTAGTTGCAATATGTCATAATAGACAGAACATTAAAAATGCCTTTTTGCAACATAATGTTTTAAAACATTGCACAGAGAAACATCAAAAAGAAATCCATTTTATTACTATTACTTCCATTGACACAATACCAGAGAAAATAAGTAACAGATGTAATATACTGTGTTGTAAAGAGGTATTGGATGTGCAGACTCCACTAGATCAAAATGAGGTTTCAGAAACCATGATTTAGAATTAAGACTATTTTACCTGTTTAAACTGACCCTCCAAAAAATATATTTTTTATTGTTTTTTAATAGTTTTTTTATAGTTCATTCAATGAACCTAGCTTTTCTGTGCCTCACCAGCTTCCATACTTCAGGATGGAAAAAAGAAGCATCTCTAATACAACGGCTCAGATGATCAGATGACTGCTTATGAGTGAGATTAATTGGATAAAAAAGATAAAGAAAGTGTATGGATTTACATATATATATATATATATATATATATATATATACATTTCATAAAGTATCTAACAGTACTAGCAACCACAATGGGAAGTGTATTCTTCAGTATGGTGTTTTATATAATTAAAATTTCATAATGACAAAAGTGATGTGTGCACACTATGGGGCTCATTTACTAAGGGTGGTGCACTGCACTTTTGTTGGACTGTTCACCTTTTTTGGGGCTTAAACGGCTTGCACAGGTATTTAAGAAGTGTGGGCACTGGGATTGTGGCACACGGAACCCTGTTTGTGGTGCAGCTGCTTTGGATTCCATGCAACACAATTTGGGGGTGTGCCATCCAACTGATTCGGACTGAGCACGGTATTTAACTTTTAAATTGTGTCGCAAGCCCTAGCCCTAAGATGCACCACCCAAAAGATGGTGAACTCTGTCGGATCAGAGCGGGGAATAGACAAATTCATGATTTCGGGCACACAATCTTAGTAAATCGCATCATGGTGCTTTATAGATGGACAATGCACTTTCTGTGAACTCCAGTGACTGGGTAAGTAAATGTGCCTCAATATGTATAATGACATTAGTAGTATAGCTTAGTGATAATGACTGAGAAAGCAATACACTGACACTGTGATATATCCCCTTTAAAAGATTAGTCACATGTATGCCACAAGGAAACCACATCCAAACACATTAATTACACAGGTGTGGAAGAGGCAATAAGTATATGAACTTGGTATAACATTTCTTTGAAAGAGAGATTTTTAATTCTAGGTCCTTAAGTAATGTCTTCCTTTATTAATGTGTATACAGGGTTTTTAATAGGTCTATTAATTAATTATAATATATATATATATATGTATTTATAGTAGTTAGCAGGGCTGGAACTAGGGTGGCAGGGGCCTCTGGGCAAAAAAACTTAAAGGGGCTCCAATTAACTCCTTTCTTTTAACAAAGTAAAAATAAAATAATAATAAGTAAAAATAATAGTTCTACAGACATTTTCAGAGAATAATGCTGCCACAGAACCTTTTCATACACAACTCACCTACTGCAGGACCTCTTCATACACACCTCGGCTACAGAAGAACCTCTTCAAAAACACCTCAGCTGCCACAGAACCTTACATACGCACCTTAGATGCCACAGCACCTCATAATACACACCTCAATTACTACAAACATAAGCTGCCGCAAAACCTCATCATAGGCACCATATCTGTCACACAACCTCATCATACACACCTCAGCTGCTGTAGAACCTCATGATGCACAACTCAGCTGCTGCACAACATAATCTTCATAAACTCATATTGCACACCTCAGCTGATGCAGAACCTCATAATATGCACCACAGTTGCTACAGAACCTCCTAAATAATCCCTTTAAACCCACTAAGAATATACTCTTGTCTTCCATCCTACATCCAAAACGATTTTACAATTTTAATCTTCTTCTTTTATACAATTTACATTTTGCAATAACAATTTTATCCATCAATGGAAAAACAAACATCCCAGAAAGTTGTAGAGACAATGGGACTTACAATGTATCAAAAGTCCTAATTTATGATGCACACCATTGAGCTTGCAATGTTAAGGCCCCTTAGTGCTGCCTGTGCCACTTTTTTTTGTAAATGTGACCACAGCAAAAAAATATTTTAATAATGGATGAGATTTACTACAGTTATAGGAATAGAAGACATATCTAATATACATAAATAAAAAGTAATGAGACATGCATGGTAATATCAATCTCTACTTGGTTATGCTCTAATGTATACATTAATGGCAAACATTATCAGATTGTGCCTGCTATTATTGTTAAATAGCTTGATTCCACTCTTTTACTAAGGTTGCAAATGTAACATACCATATTAACTATTCTGTACATTTTAACAGTGGGTACTGTCAACCCAGTGTAACATTTGCATTTTAACAGGGAATTTACTGGAATTTATCATGCCTTTGATGTATTTCCCTTGTACTCTGTGGCAAGGAGGAAAGTGATTTTTCCAGGCATCTTACATAGGGAAACGTATCTTTGAAGTACTGTAACTGTTCTCAGTATGAAGTATAAATCATCTGGATATCTATATATACACAGGAACAGGACTAAGTCGATAGAAAATATTGTAATCATCTTTGCTGTGAAAAAAGTCAAAAATTCACCATATGTTTCTTTTGAGGCACAATTCCACAGGTCCAGATCTAATGTAGAAGCTTTGAAATAATTTTCAACCTTTAGACTTGAACACCTGTTAAAACTTTACATAAATCCTAAACCTAATCTTGATCCTGATTTTTGACACAGTTATGTTTAGCAGGGAACTTATTAAAGGTAAAATCCTTTAACTTCAAGGATTTTAGACATCAAATTGAGGTTCTCAAAAGCAATGTTATACATAACTATCCGAATCTTGCCATAGTTTTAGGATATGTTAAAACAAATAGCATTTTTCTATATAGCATTAAGTCTGACTTGTTAAACCTGGTGCACGGTCTAACTGAGCACCGAAACGCCCCCTAATTTGTGTTGTATGAAGACTAGTGCAGCTGCACCACAAAGCGTTCACGTGCGACACAAATCTGGTGCAGAAACATCAGCATTTTTTACTGTATAGAATAAGGACAAATTTTCCGGCTTTTCTGATACAGCTTGTGAAAGAAAAGTGAAATTAATAAGAAAAACCCATCTGTCCTTAATATGCACCAATCCTTTAAGATCTACATCTAGTTTTGGCAAAATAAAAAAAAAACATTAAACATCTGTTTTTGACTATGTTCTATAAACAACCTTGCTAGAGATCATTATATTTATTATATTGATTTCATACTGGGGTTATTAGTCTGAACCTTGAGTTAAAGATCTTTAATCATCCTATAGATCTAAGCGACATTAAAGAAAGTTGAATCAACAATCAAGGATAAAAATGTAGGCGGAAAAAGTTTCTTTTCAAAAACTATTGAACTAAATCGACGTCACTCATTTACAGCCTCTCATTCAATTAAATAGTTTAAATTCAACACATTAAACTACTGTATATGTATTAATTTACAACTTGTGGCACATCACTTTGAGCAGGTAGTTAGTAATCAGCACTCCAATAATATGGCACTGTGGTGATGTGGGAGAAGGAGCTTGAAATCAGAAGCAGTGCCTCATAGTGTGACGCTGAAAACTACAACATACTGCACTCCTATATTAAAACTCTTAAGCATATTATGAGCCTTTAGATATCAACCCATAGTTAGTAGAAATCTCAGAGTTAGGCTGGATTCACACGACCGCAAGGGGGACGTATATACGGCCAATATACGTCCCCCATAGACAGCATGGGCGCGCGGTGCCCTACGGCAGCGGTATGGTGCCGCACACGTGCAGCACCGTACCGCCCCGTACCCTGTGAAAGAATAGGACATGTCCTATTTTTTCAGGGCATACGGCGCCGTGCACCATAGATCCCTATGGAGAGGGGCGGGGGTGAGCAGCGCTCTCCCCCTCCTCCTCTCCCCGCACGCTGCCGTGTGCCCGCCGTGCTACGGTACGGCGGGCACTGGTCGTGTGAATCCAGCCTTAAGAATCTAGAAGGGTAATTGAAGCATGATAAGTGGTAATTGAAAAAAGAAACACTTTTATCTAATAATTTACTTTACAAAGTTTCTTATATTCCTCTTTACTAATGGTTTATGAAGCTAGTGATTATTTGACCATTATACATATCAATAAATATTAAAGAAAATGACTCTGAATTTCAAACTGGGTTTTTTTTCAACCATATTGAAGATACCCAATAAAATGGCTGGCTACTGGTTGAAGAGCAGATACAGAAAGTTCATGTATTTTTACCTCTATAAAATTATAGCTCTTTTTACCTATCAGTACAGAAAAAGCAGTAGAGACAAGTGAGAACTGCCACTTTTATATATATAGTCATCTGATTCCCTTGGCAATTACAACACCAATTAGACAGATTTGTTAATTTTTTAACACTCAGATTTTATAACACCTTTGTTAGCCTTATTTTTGAAATTTTAATTAAATCTAAAAACCGATTTAGTAATAACAAATGTCAATAGCAGTTTCCACTGGTTTTCGGAGTAATTTGCAAGTCTAAAAGTAACAATGCACAACATATTGACATGTTTTTCTATTTTAAGTATAGAATATAAAAAAAGATAAATCACATAAATATATTGTTAAATAAGTTCCATTGTATTTTATTTCATGGATAAATTCCACCACATTTTTATATACTCCACTTTCCTGATCATTTACTGATTTTAGTGGAAGTTCTTTATGAGTTACATTAATTGAAACAAGTTCTCTTAACTTAATGTGAACTTTCCACAAAAGTTTCTTTAGTTTACTCCAGGCACAATCCATATGGTATATTTTGTATTTGACATAAATCAGGCATCATCTCCAGTGCAGATGCCTATTTATCTAAATTACACTTTCCCTTAAGCACATTTTATAACATTTATCTCGCTAGGTTACATAAGGAGAATTTGATTCGGATCTCCATTAGCTGGTTTATTTTATATCTTTTTATTTTTATAGCCATTTATTTTCTTCTCTTGAAATTTAGATCTGTGCAGTGTAATGTTAGCTTTTCTGAATTTTAAACTTATACTTGGTAAGTAATGTCTGGATAATGATCTTTATAACAAAATTTCTTAAGTCACATAAATTAATGAATTTATTTTTACTACCTTAAACCCAAAGTAATCATGTAAAATGCAAATGATGAGAAATGAGTATTCTCTCTAGTATACTACACTGTGTATGCCGATTCTGCTTGCAAGAGCTTAATCTAAGCTTAATCTGTGCAGTAAAACGAGTGACACAGAATTTAAGATAAAATATGTAAATAAATTAGCCAGTGACCAGCCACAATTTATGGTTAATCAATTCATGATGCATGGGTCTGCCGAGAACCTTGTATAATTGCTAAGAGATTACATTAAAAGGAGAAGTGCGGGTAAGTTTAAATAAAGTGAAGGGATGGGCATTGTACAGTTAGGGTTTTAGAGGTTTCCATGGTCAGCATGTATAAGGTAGGTGACAAGCCTTAAAATTGCCGCTTGTGGATTTCAAAAACAAAACATTTGGTTTACAAATTACTTTTCACATAAATTGTATATTTATCATGATGAATATGTAAATTAAAGATAAATTATATATGGGCTATCTTCCATTTAAAAGATAACTATATGATACGCCACTAACTGTAAGAATCATTTCAGCTCAATCATGCAAGGAGCCTTGGGGGAGGGGCATAAGTGTCTTCTCCCCATATGAGAAGACTATTGCTAAATTATGAATTATAGCTGTGGGAAACTGGTACATTTGCTTTTACTTTTCTCCATCTCCAAAGTTGTTGAAAACATATTATTTATCTTTTAAAGAAGTCATCTCAGTGAAAACCTTCTTCTCCCCCTCTCTTGGTATTTAAGAGTTAGATAATTTTATTTAGAACAATTTAATAGTTGTAATTCATACTTATTTTTATTTATACTGCTTGGAAAATCCTATGTGGTTCCAGCATCGCATCACCAAGCCCCCTTGCTTCATTGCATGGGCAGCATAATCAGTGAAGCACATACTCTGCCGCTGGCCCACCAACAGTGACAAGATTAGATTTATTTCACTTCTGGTTACCTGTTATTCTTCAGCGTCTGTTATAAAACACCTGCTCAGATGATTTGATGAGGTAGGCTGTCCACACAGTGTTTGCCTCTACCCTCCAGTTGGTATGCTTACCTAAGTTAGAGTCCTGGAATCATCCCTATTGATGCGGTGGATAATTCCCCTACCACATACTAGCAGGACGAATGTGGATGTTTGGAGAGCCAAAGGGGGGGGGATCCCATGCTGGCTGCAGGCTTTTTAAAACCATATTGAGTTGCTGTGCCTACCCTTCAGTATACATCCCAGTGCTATTGAGTTAGATCACTGTCCTTTTCAGTGCAGCGATCAGGACTAAATTCAATTATACCATGATGTCTATTTGTTTATTCCTTTGAGGAAAGGTCCTAAAAACACATCAGGATTTTTTGTACTGTATACTATGGCATTCCAGAGTTACCCTTGGGCATCCCAGAGATAGCTTTGGGACTGCCCTTGTAAGGGCAATAGCTTAGTTCTTGGAGTATCAGGATTTGAACAGTCTTGTGTTTGGAGACATGTATTTAAATCTTTATATTTAAAATATAAGTTTTAGTACCTATTAACTCTTCTATTCTGTGATTAAATGGTTGGGCAGCTCGGTGGCTTAGTGGTTAGCCTTGCAGTGCTGGGGACCTGGGTTCAAGTCCGAGGGTCGACCTCTGCAAAGAGTTTGTATTTTCTCTCTGTGTTTGTGTGGATTTTTTCCAGGTCCTCCGGTTTCCTCCCACACTCCAAAACATACTGGTTGGTTGATTAAATTGTGAGCCACATTGGGGACAGGGTCTGATTTGGCAAGCTCTTTGCAGCACTGCATAATCTGTGTGCGCTATGTAAATGAAGGAATTATTATTATAATATTATTGTCAAAATTAGTTTTCAAGGCTACTGACTGTATACCTGGACAGAGGCTGTCTTTTTAGAAATTGTATAGAAAGAGCTTGCACTAGTAAGTATGGCAGTCATATCAATTTATTATTACATAAAACGTCTATGTTAGTTTGCCTCCTATACCACATTGATCTAAAATCCTATGTAGTAATATAAATATTAATTATTGTAAACATTATTTATATTCACTCCTGAGTAATTAAAAACTAAATAAACGCTCTCAGATAATTACATTTAGTTACATATACCTAAAGAAAGGTGCATAAAGCAAGATTATAATTGTTTGTGTTCCGATGTATGAATATTTCTGCCTGAAAAGTGTTGGTTTTAAGTGTTCTCTTTTCCGGCAGAAATATAGTTACATATACCTACCTACAATAGATTTAGAAATATTTTGAGGAATGTAAATTCCATTATAATAACAACATTTTGTTAGCCTACATTGTTTCATTTGTATGTGTTTCAGGGCTGCATTCCCTTTGAAGCCGCAACAATGAAAAATATCTTCTCTCAGTAATTCAATATTAAAAGCTCATGGCATTTTGAACAATAGTTTCAAATCTGTCCCATGAAAAAGAAGCTTTTGACAAACTACAAGACCAGAAGGACTTGGCTGACACAGAGAGAATGCTCACATTAAAAGAAGCAGTAAAGAATAAAGATAAGAATAACTTCTTCTTGTCCTTTACATGAACTAAAGAGAAAAACATAAATAAAAAACTGCATAAAAAGGACATAGATGTATTTTAGAAGTCATGTTCAAAGCTGTTCAAGGCTATATTTCTTTATTTATAGTGTTCAGAATGTGGTTTTGTCTGCGGCACTAATGTGCACAACCACAATGCCAAACTTTAGTATTTCTTTTTTTTGCTAAATAGAAAATATGTTTTCTCTTCATACTAGAGGCATTTGGATAGAGAGAGAGAGCCTTGGCAGTACGAGTCAGCACACAGGCTGCTATGTCACCCGTTGTCTCTGCTTAAATACATGAATGTATGGATTGTTCATGTTATTTATCCCCTGGTACTTTCAAGTTACTGTATCACCTAGGGCCATTTCCTCCTTTTTTGTGTCTATATTTGAGATTTTAAAGCAAATCCCTGTAGACTGTGACATTTGAAGCAGAAATCATTGCTCGAAGACCTATTGCTGTTCCCTTGAGCTTTTCTTAAGTCAACATATATTATCTCCAGTACTGGGTGACACAATTGCATTCCAAGGCTTCCTTGTACAATAATTATTTATCATGATACAAGATATATTCTGGCTAAAGGGTAAAAGCAAAAATAAAATCAATGTCTCCTTGGTAAGGTATTGAAAAATTAATTTGAATAATCTATTGAATTTCTTTTTAGTATATATAATTTTTAGTTTGGGCAAAATTCTAGAGAGGACTAAGGTTTCCTCTACATTTTTATTTATGACCACACAAAAAACAGAAAACAGTATGACTGGAATTCCTTGCGGCATACATGTTCCCCTCATATCTGTGAAAGATCGGTGGCCAATTCTAGTTGTCTAATTTGTTAATATTTCTATGGAATTATTTATGTAAGTGCAATCTGTTACTACAGTGTACAAGATTTAAGACTTTGCAATTTTAAGAATTTTCCAATACCAGGATGTTTTAGCCATACACCAGTTTAGATTGTCTCCTTTATTGTGGGAGAGGAAAAACACTTCTAAAACTATACCAACAGTAATCCAAGAAGTTCTGCTGTGGTGTAAAGTTACTGGGGCACATTTACTTACCTCTATAGCAAAGTTCCCTGAAAGTGCATTGTACGACGATAATGCACTCTGCTGTGATTCACTAATCTTGCATGTGTCGGATATCCACGAAAGTGAGCGCGAGGACCATTAGTAAATAAACCCCTCTTTGTCCTTATTATTCTTACTTGGCTGACACTCATAACAAGTGCTTACATTACATGCCAAGCAGCAGACTTAGACTGGCCCATAAGTGAACAGGTGAATCCACTGATGGGTCCTTGAGTTTGGTCAACCACCAGCCCAGTATGTCTACTCTCCCAGTATATCATACAGATATTATCCAGGATATAGCATTTCAACCATCATGTAATAATATAAGTAGATTATTTAGCAAGCTTTTCAGTTGATTTCTATGTATTGTACATTAGGTGACTGAGATGACATTTCTTTACTGCCTGAGGCCTACTACTTCATGGGCCGGCTCACAGATATAAAAGGGCCTATGTCAAAAGTCCAATCAGAAGGTTACTGAGGAGGCATCTAGGACCAAAACACTCCAAGGCAAGGGCTAAAATGAAAACTATGGGTAAGCAATGGGTAGAATTTTGAAATAATATTTGCTTGTAGCTGTACAGTGGTGGGCACCATGAAAATATTTTATGTGTCTGAAAAATCCAAAACCCATTTGTATCTTGTAATTGTTTTTTCTTATTGCTTTTTTTTGAAGGATTATTCATCAATTTATTTATAGAAGAAGATATTGACTGCATCTATTACATTCATCCTATTTGGACACACAATTCACTAATACATGTGTTGACTATTCAGGACCCCTCTGTTGTATCAATCTAGCCTTTAATCTAGCCTTTAATCACAGGGCATCCTCTACTATGTAAATTTACTTTCTGTAATGTAACGACACAACTACCCCCCCCCCAACACTTGACCTAGCTTAATATCCCCTCCATCCCATAAGTTTAGCTGCTTATCAGATAACAGAATGAGCCATTGTGAACATAAATGTACGCTTAGAATAGGTATGGGCACTGTTAGGGTTTTATTGTTAACCGTCATCTCTATAATATTAAAAGGTATATATCTTCAAGCAAGGAATGGGTCGTTGTGAACAATGTAGTTGTAATACATTTTACAATACATGCTACTTGTTACCTGTATAATGATAACCATATACAAGTAATATGTTTCATTACTGTTACACTGCTGTACTAAAAATATAGAAATTACTTGATATAAAGAATACATATACACATTAAGGCTGCATTTTCACAAACTTATGCTGGTCCGGCTACTGCCAACTGACCCCTCCCTCTGTTAGAAAAGCATTGCGTATGACCGTAACACGAGGAAAGATAGGACATGTTCTATCTTTTCCTCATTTATGGTGTGGTAATGTGCCACACTGTGTGGCCATTGTTCACCTATTGGGGACGTATGTATTGCCGCAAGTTTGGGGCTTTAAATATGTCCCCCATGTGATAGTGTGAATGCAACCTAAACATGTATATAAAAAGTAAACCAAAAATACAAATCATATAAAATATGATTTGCAAAATTTTATTTAGACATTTAAGTTATACGGTTAGTTACACATTCCTTTGTATATTGTTTTAACATACAATGTATGGTAAATATATGGAATCTAACCTTGATAAATAGCTTTGAATCCTGGAGAGCCAATAGAGTCATCTGATTGTAAATGGAGCCACATTTGATTGCTCATGCTGACAATGAGATCTGGTACACTAGAACCTGTAAGACTGGACAACACATAAATAAAATATGGTAGGTTAATGTGATTTGCTTTAATAAGCAAGTATTAATAATGTAATAGAACAAAGCATCAAAAGCTCTACTGCATATCAACTAAATGTTTGGGAAACGTGACCTGGCCACACATTTTTTGGCCAAATCACAGCCTCCATAGAGGTGTATGGCACCTGATCATAGTGTGTTGAACTAACTGCTATGTAGAGAGGGACATAGCAGTTTAAGGTTTAAGTTTTTGGTATCAACAACTGAGGACTCTAAACTTTTATCTACTTAACCATTGGCTAACACATTACAAAGAATCTTTTTACAAGCTTACTAAATAAAAATTTCTGTATTCCCTACTGTTGTGGGTGGGGGAAATTATGCACAAATAATTACTTTTGACATCATTTGAAATGCAGGAGGAGCTTTGAGAAGGCATCGTGTGATAACAATGCTGTGAAGATATTAGTATAGGCCAGAAAAAATTTCTTTAGGTAACAATTGCTAGGAATTGGTAGAAGGGGAAATTATCTTAAGTGATTAGGTAAGAGCTACATCTGATGGTCGCTGGAGAGAAGACCTGAAGGAGAATTATATGGACAGTCCTGAGCTAATGGATTAGTAATGTAGATGAACAACACAGAGTTGTTCTTTCCTTGTTCTTATTCACTACTGTACTGCAGATTTGAACTATGGGTACATAAATTGCCTTTTTAAAGATGTTCTGATGATACTACGATTATGTGCTGAGTGCAGGGTAAACCTGGACTATAGAGAATTGGCATAAACCTTTTTTGGCTAGAGCATTTATAGTCATCTAGTTTTCAATATAAACAAAACCAAGGAGCTGTTGATGGATGAGGTTATTCTTTTAACATTTGTAATAAGATGGTTGAAATGTTTTACACGACCATAGTGGCAAGTATTATTTATTTTGGAGCAATCTTTTGTGGAAAATAGCTGACTTTCCTTCTGCAATCCTTTGCATTCTCCCAATTATATTTTCTCTGAAAAGTATCTTTAGACATAGGTTAGTGCAATTAACGTAAGTGAAGGAAAATTATAAGGCCTCATGCAAATGATCGTAAATGTGTGCTGTGAGCTTCTGCAAAAATAGGGGCTAACCATTGACTTTTATTGTTCACGTTCACATTGCAGAGCATGCATGTCCTACCATACCCTAATCATGGTGAGCGATGATAGGAATACCCTATAAATTATAGTTCAAGTAAGATAATCTTAGTCAGCATTTAAGACATTATTTAGTATCAGACCTTCAAACTTACAAAGGAATCAAAGGTGCATTTGCATAAAGTGAAACAGCGCAAACACTAGTTTAAAATCTTAACCTTAAAAAGTATCTAACAACACACTGAAAAGTAAACTAACGTCTTTCTGGGAAGATTAGTTCAGTAAATACCATTGTTAAGACTACGTGGGGTATTTGCCTATTCTAAAGTTTATAAAAGACAACTACCTGTTCAAATTAAGTGTGCTTTTTGCTCAGACTAACTTTGAGTCTGTGCTGATTGCATATCGCTTGTAAGCTCCAAGAACTATTTAACCCCATAGCGCAATAAGACGTACCCTTACGTCTTGCTGCGCATGGGGGAGTATGAAGAGGGCTCACGGGCTGAGCCCTCTTCATACTCACCGGGCATTTGCTTCATGATGAAGCAAATGCCCGTCGCTAACACCCGCAATCGGTGCTTGCACCGATCGCGGGTGTTAACCCTTTGATTGCCGCCGGCAAAGCTGCCGGCGGCATTAACGAGCCGGCGGCGCGTGGGCGCCGCCATCTTGGCTCCGATCGCCGCTCCCCGTGACGTCATCGGGGAGCGGCGATCCATTGCCATGACAGCCTCGGATCACACAATGATCCGAGGCTATCATGTTTTAGGCCATCTATTACAATGTGCAATCTGCACATTGAAATAGATGGTGTGCAAAATCCCCATATACTGCCATACTGTAGTATGGCAGTATATGATAGGATCAATCAGACAACCTAGGGTTAAAGTACCCTAGGGAGTCTGAAAAATAGTAAAAAAAAAAATGAAAAAAAAGTTAAAAAAAAAAAATTATATTAAAAAAACATAAAAATTCAAATCACCCCCCTTTGACTAGAACTGATATAAATATAAATAAACAGTAAAAATCCTAAACACATTAGGTATCGCCGCCTCTGAAAATGCCCGATCTATCAAAATATAATAACCGTTTTTCACTGCGTTTTACCCCGTAGCGGAAAATAGCGCCCGAAGTCGCAAATTGCATTTTTTTGCCATTTTGAAAAATAGAAAAAATTCTATAAAAAGTGATCAAAAGGTCGCACAGACCTAAAAATAAAAGCGTTGAAAACGTCATCAGAAGTCGCAAAAAATGACACCACCTACAGCTCTGTACACTAAAGTATGAAAAAGTTATTAGCGCAAGAACACTGTAAAATGAAGAATTTTTTTTCTGTACAGGAGGTTTTAATTTTTGTAAATGTATGAAAACATTATAAAACCTATACAAATTTGGTATCGCCGTGGTCGTATTGACCCAATGAATGAAGTAGACATGTCATTTGGGGCGCACAGTGAAAGCTGTACAAACCAAGCCTACAAGAAATGGCGCAAATGTGTTTTTTCATCATTTTCACTGCATTTAGAATTTTTTTTTCCGATTCCCAGTACATGGCATGGAATATTTAATACCATCACTACGAAGTGCAATTTGTTACGCAGAAAATAAGACATCACACAGCTCTGTACATGGAAAAATAAAAAAGTTATAGATTTTTGAAAGTGGGGAGTGAAAAATAAAAACGCAAAAACGAAAAAGGGCCTGGTCCTTAAGGGGTTAATAATTCGGCTTCCGTCCAATATACTCACTGCACTTGTTGACTTCAGACCAGACCCCACAGCGACCACACCAGAAAGCCGCTTGTGGTCAGTTATTTTTGTGTGGTGAGTGGCAAACATGCACCACTGCTTGCAGCTTGGAAATTGCACGCAGTTATGTGCATGTAGCCTAAGTGGAATCTACAATTTATAAATATGTGTATTTTTTTAAATAATGTGCGTTTGTAAAATGTCTATATGTTTTTTATTATGTAATTAATGCTCCAGAATAAATTTTACTTTAGAGTAAAGTTTTCACCTATTTTCTTTATCTCTGTGCACATCTCTCCCTCACAGGCAGAAAGAAAATCACCTGATATGTTTTCTTTCAGTACAGTATTAGACACCATGAAATTTTTATTTTTACTGAAGAGGTTTTTGAGTCCTGTAAACTTATGCTGTAATAAAATAACAAATGCATGACATCACTATTGAACACTTACTAAACACGATGTACAATAGGCATGAAGATGATTTGTTAGGATAGGCATTACTTACACATATAACACTGATCGTGTGTCCCCTACTTTTCCGCCATCTCCCACAGTCAAAGTATCATAGCCTCTCTCAAGTTCAAATACCTCAAATGATATCTTGATAACCTGGTGAAATATAAATGCCACAATATAAGGAAAAGTTACCATAAGCAGATAAAAATGTTGTTAAGCACATACATTTGGCATTTTCTTAACCCTAACTAGGTTAAAATAAGTGTTCTAAAGCACAGTAGGAATCTTTTCTTATAATGCTTATAGACTTTGGACTAATGTAAGTAAATATAAAGATTTGTCTGCTTACCAGTAGAAGTGACGGATACAATATAAAGTAAAAATCAATTTTAAAATACAAAGGGGCACATGTATCATAGTCTCAGCTAGCCAAATTGTCTAATTTTAGTGACTTTTGCAGTTTTTGCGCCATTTTTGTGACTTTTAACTCTATTCTTTATCAAGTACGCCTTGGTCTGTCTGCACCTTGTGCAGTGTGCCTTATGTATCTTTCTTTTCCAAATGTTCCATTTTGCCATCTTTGCGCCATTTCTGCACCAATTTTGGCGCAATTCTGCACCTGGTCCAGGGCAGGTGCAAAGGAATGGGTTTTTTTCATGGACCCGATTTTAACATGTAAATTGGAAGTATTTCACATGCTTTAACTGTTTAACATTTTGCACAGTAACCTCTTTTGTCAAAATGTTTTAATTTTTGCATTTTTTGTTATTGGTTACTTCTAAGGGTGAGGTCACACGTAGCTGTTTAATTGCATTTATAATGCATTTAGTTAACGCCTGTGTTAACATTTCATTTACTATGCGTTTTGTACATTCAAATATTAACAGTAATGTAATTAGGAAAATCACCTCTCCTTAGGTGTTATAATAGGTTTCAAAATACATTAAAAAGGCAACATGTTAAATCCCAAATTAACAGTAGTGTGCACACCGGCATAAAACCCCCTCACGTGGCTTGTATCCATGTGGATTTGAGACATTTGCAACAAAAAGTCTCAAGAAGAAGCAAAAATTTGCGCCTGCCATGACAGGAAAAACTGAACACGTATCACAAGTAAAAAGACAGGATCATACATAAGGTACAAAAACTAGCTGCCAAAAGTCTATAAAACTATGATACATGTGCCACAAAGAATACGTTTAACATTGTTACTGGAGATGGGAAAATTTTTCAAAAATTCAATTTGCCGAGTTCACCGGATTTTCAGACAAAATTTGATGCAACCCGAAATGAATCATGGTGAATCACATTAAAAAAAACAGGTATTTCCTGTCTACAGAGAGCCTGTAGGGGGCTCTAAAACATTGTGCCATGCTCAAATATGCAAATATGCATACGTTTTCATCGTAAACCACCTAACCCATACACACCACTTTAATAAACCCAAGTTTATCAGTACAATTGCTAACTTTGATTTATCATATGGTAAGAAATATCATCCCACTGAGAAAAGTTATGGTATGAAGTTTATAATTTAAAGATACATTAATCTGTCTTTTTGGCAACTACTGTTTAAATGTGATGAACACAGAAATTCCAATAAATGTGCAGCTAATTAATGAAAGATTTCTTTTCTATTCAAGGAAACCTTAAGTAGTTACACTTCCTTGACTTTCAGGTTTTTCACGGTATAAGCAAGCTGAGAGTTTCCATGATTATGTGATATCTGAAGCTTTGTGATGTTAGCACTGCTAGTTGAAGTCCTTCTGGCATTAAAGAATCATGTTGATAATGAAAGCAGAGAACCTTTCTCTTTTTTTGCTTTATAGATAAGTCTTGTTTTATATAGAAACATGTATATGCATTATGTATGCCAAAACATATTTTCAAAAATAATGAAATCCAACCTCCTACATCCATTAAAAACATAATAATATATGTTGACTGCTATGTATGACTGATCCAGCTCAGGTTGTCCTGTCTCGACAGTTCAGGATGCTCTGTGTAATGTGTTTATGAATAGCAGGCTGAATGCAGTCTAGCTTTCACCAATGTCCTGAATATTATAATTTTTTGTCAGCAAAATCACTCAACCCAGGGATTAAATAAGATATGTTTCTGCATCATTGTAGCTACAACATTCTCAAGGTATGTTTGGTTCATAATGCATTAAACCAAATGGGCAATTTCTTTTAATAAATTTCTCCCACGGTGTCAAAGTCAGCTTTTAGCCTACAGACATCCTGTGTAGACTGCACTATACTACATAGCCTGGTGTACCTGCAAAAACAACTGAGGGATCTGTAGCTGATCATGGTGTTAAAGTTCCTCCTTTTTTACAATGATGATCATAGAAAGCCCAAGACTGAGAAAGATAAATGTGTACTGTTTGGTTCTAAACTGGTTAATGTAATCTTGATGTTATTTAGCCTTTGCATAATATCTTCAAAATGTTACCTGATTTTTATTATACTCGATCATATCATCATCTTTTTCTGCAAGATAGAATTATGGATGGCAAGCAGAATGAAGTCATGTAAAAATCATTACTCCATCTCTTTAATGATTCCTGAATATGCAAGGTTTTAGCCATTTCTTCATATGGTGTATTTTACGATGAAAATGTCATAGATAAAAATATAGGA
Organism: Engystomops pustulosus; assembly: GCF_040894005.1. NCBI lineage: Eukaryota > Metazoa > Chordata > Amphibia > Anura > Leptodactylidae > Engystomops > Engystomops pustulosus. The sequence continues at coordinate 140,972,990 of NC_092413.1, read as the reverse complement.
AACATATAAAGCAGTGCCACAGATAATTTATGCTCAGCATGACAGTCACTGGTAGCCATCCACATGATGCCTTTGGCAGTCAAAGTAACTCCAATTTTAATCCATACCCATATGTACACACACTAAACCTCTTACACGCTACTAGTTCACATACTGTGGTTTGTAAATTTATGTCATATAATATTTATGATATATTTATCTATTTTCTAATTTAAAATTGCTAGCATTGAGAGTTTGTTGGTCTCCAAAATGCTACCCGATTACGAGGAAATTATTGGCAACATTCAGAACTAGAATGTATGAAGCATCTTATAACGTCTGTACTTGGACTTCCAGATTGCCAACCTAAAGGACAGAGGGTATAACAAATAAGAATCTCACTCTAATAACCTTCAGAAACAGCAATATAAATGCCACCATAGATTATCTCAAAGGTAGAATAGATCACATATAAAATTTAGTATGAGAAATCCCTCACTACAACATAACACAAGACACTTAGTAGGAGAAAACCCCCACTACAACAAGACACAAAGACCCTTTATGCTATGGAGGGAAATCAATCAAAACAAGTTACCTGATAAGAAATTTCAAAATAGGGGGAAAGTTTAAAAGGGATTTCAGAATCACTATCTTACTCAGAGTTTAAGCTCCATCTTTAAAAGATATTTAATAAAAAGATTCCTGATTTCCAACAATGACTTACCGTAATTGTTGATCAGACCCACAGGTAAGTTATCTATTCTGTGTATGTAAAAACTCTCTTGCACACTATCCACTTAAAACTCTCCCCAAATGATTTATCTTTACACCAAAATCTAACAAACCACCATCCAGGTCAGAAAAATGTTTGTATCCATTACAAATTATGGGGTGACATGCTAGCAGTGCACCTCTAAATAATACTTTAATAGTAACCTCCTCCTCAGATAAAGGGAGTGGTTGGTTCCGTTTTCTGCTACACTGGTCAAATTCATTTGCTAGCTCTTTTTTCTATTCTGCTGTAGTTCTCTACTCCTGTATCTCTGCTATTAGATTTTTTGTGACTATTCCTTGGTATTTGTGATTTTGTTCCTTATTTACTCTCTCAGTTGTGACCTGGATTGTTTACTACCCATTATTGTGTTTTTATGTTTATTTGTCTTATTTCTTATCTGCACTGTGACCTACAGAAAGACTGCCTTTGTGGTTGTCCCATAATAATAGGATAAGCAGAGGCAAACATGTAAGTCTGTTGGTGGGCTGAAGTTTAAGGCTCACAGTGATGTCTGTTGGGCATGAGTCAGGGTCCCCTTTACCAACCCTCTCTGCAAGACTAATTTTTATACAAATAATTGAGATCTAAAACAATGCTCATACCCATCCTGTGAGATGACATCAGTGAGGAAAATGAGAATGTGGAGTCCTTATGGGTGGATAAAAGGGGATGAAAAAAGAATAATGACTTATTACTAAGAGCTTGTTATAAGGCTCCAAATATAATGAAGGCAGCAGAGGAATTGCCATTAAGTCAAATACATGTGGTCTCAAAGCATATAGATATATACCTGATATAGACTAGGGGTCAGAAACTTGAAGGTCCTACAAAGGCAACAGGTTTTGGGCAATAACAAAAGACGAGCACCTGTCACAACTGATGCAAGACCCATTAAGATGGGGACACTCCTGGACCTTATCTTGACCAATAGATCTGATAATGTATCAGAATTACAGGTTAAGGGTCACCTAAGTAACAATGACCACAATATCATTCACTTTGAATTATTATTCAATGTGACTTTCAGAAAAGGGCAGAAGGAACAAATTTTCAACAGCTAAAAGAGGACCTTCAGAGTATAAACTAAATAAATTGTAATTCTGAAATTGTAGATCCAGTTCTAAAAGGCATGACATGATATTGACTTCACTACAGTTAAAATTATTTATAACCAAAATATCTCTCTCACATGAAAAATAATAAACATTTCATTTTGGAGAAACATTCACAGAATTCAGTGGAAAATGTATTTTCTTGTCAGATGACAGGCAACATTTTCTGAGATGAAATGCTGTTAGGATGTTTTCTATTCACACACTAAATGGAGTTGACACTTCTTTTCTTTAATGAAACAATTGCCTTTTTACAGTTATATACTTTACAAATATTTATCTGACCCCTAGTTTTATATTCATTAACTCTAGTTTCCAAAGGCATCAGGGATAATAAGCTCCTGTCAGTGTCAATGTACAATATTTGCACTTGAGTTTATGCAAGTAAGCTCTGGGAGTATTGGAGAGATTTTATTGTATTTCTGAAATGTTTTATATTTTTTTGTAATTATGAATTTAATTACTTCAACTTACAACTTTTGATTATAATATGACAAACAGTTTGCATTTTATAGTAGTTTTTGAGTTGCGTTTAGCCTCTTTCCAGTGTGCCCAATCCTTTATTTAATACTGTAGACGTTTGAGGATCCCATACACACAGGTGTGTACAGTACATGTGCGTGTGGGCACATGTGTGTCCATCCATGGAGGGCTGGTAATAAGTTGCACTTTTGTTAAATATTCAAGCTATGGTCAGTTGCTACTGGTCATTTGTATTGGCACGTTTTAACCTATTCTACAGTCAATATAATATGTGAAATACTATCTTTATATATTTCTACACATGTATCATTGATCCACATAACCTTACATGCACTACAAATGAGAAAAAATGAGATCCAGAACTTCTGCCATATACTGTGCAAAATAAGTGAGGAGGATGGATTTAGGAGATTGTGGCATTTGAACTGTCCCACCATTCTCCCCCAGAATCACCACATGCTGCTGGAGGGGAGCCAGGTAAAGTGAAATAATTAATTTAAAATCACTGGACTTGGGGGCGTGGCCTGGACGAGGATGTGAGCAGACGTGTGGAACGGAGCTCCCGCTGCATATCCTGATATCTTATCCTTTTACCAGTTTACCGACATTTTGTCAGCCCACACGGTGTCCGAGGCAGTGAGTGAACACCCCCTGTCACAGCGATGGCCGGCGGAAGAAATAAGAGTCGCGGCCCGAAGGAGCGGCCCCAAGGGCTCCCGTAACGCTGTCCAGCCGACCGGAAGTCATGACTCCACGGCCATAGCGGCCCTTCTGGGTCGGTTTGCCCGGAATCCTACGGCAGCAGAGAAAGCACTAGCAGGTATGGGAGAACCGGCAGGTACAGAATGGGGAGAGGAGGGAGATGATAATGAGGAATGGCCCCCACTGCCATCGGCCACGCCAGAGGAGGCCTCATCGGGACTCTCTGCAGACCTCGTGGTCCCTGTTAGGATTGGTACACAAAAGACAGGGGATAGTGTGCCCTGAGCTTGCCCCAACCTCTGTCCCTTCCTATAGCCCCCCCACGCTAAACCGTGGGGCGACTACTTGAAGACTCGAAATATTCTGGGTAAGTGTGGGAAGGGGAACACAAACAGACTGACAAACATAAAACATAAAAGAATCGTAAACAAGCCGGAGTCACAACTAGAGGGTACGTCAAAAGCAGAATCAGTAAGCAAGAGTCAAAGTCCAAAACTAGCCGAGTTAGCAACAATATAGATACAGATACAGAGCAATACAAACTAGCAGCAACCAGGTGGAGAAAGGGATTTTCAAACACTGGCACTGGTGACTAGTGAAGCTGCAATTTATGCAGCCAGAACTCCACCTCCAGAACCTGATAGGTGCTGGACAGCATCTGGGAATTAACCCCTCATGGTGCAGAAACAACCAAGCACCAAGCAGAGGTTCAAAGTCCCAGCCACTCCTAGACAGCGCGAGATCTTAGCAGCCGCTGCCCAGGACGAGAGGTGGAGTTTGCGCGGATACGCGCCGGGGTTCGGAGAACGCTGCTGGTACCACCAGAAGAACCAGAAGTCCCAGCAATCTCCCTAGCGAACCTGACAGTACCCCCCCCCTGACGGGGGGCCTTCGGACCCCTAGATCTTAAAGATGGCTTCTGAGGGTAGGTCTGATGAAATAACCTGAGTAACCGTGGAGCATGAACATCTCTAGCCGGAACCCAAGACCTATCCTCAGGACCAAAACCTTTCCAATGGACCAGGTACTGCAGGGAGTTACCTACCCATCTGGAATTCACCACCTTTTCCACTTCAAATTCCAGATTCCCCTCCACAATAGATGGAGAAGGAGGGTTAGAAAGAGGCAAAACAGGCTCAACATAGCGCTTCAGAAGACTCTTATGGAAGGTGTTATGGACCCGCCACCCTGCTGGAAGTGTAATCTTGAAGGAAACCGGGTTAACAATATGAGTAACAACAAACGGACCCACAAACCTGGGCGCAAACTTCAAAGAGGGGACCTTCAATTTAAGGTTTTTTGTTGATAACCACACTTTATCCCCCACCACAAACGTATCAGATTTAGTGCGCCTTCTTTCAGTTTGTTGGACCATAGAATTTTGTGCCCTCTGAATATTCTCCCGAACTTGTGACCAGAGCGAGCGCAACTTGGATGTAATAGCTTCCGCTCGAGGAATATCAGAGACAGGCACAGATGAAAAAGAGAAACGTGGATGAAAACCATAATTGCAGAAAAACGGAGATACCTGTGTGGACGAACTACAGTGGTTATTAATAGCAAATTCTGCCACCGGAAGGAATTTCACCCACTGGTCCTGACTGTCCGAGACAAAGAGTCGCAGATATTGAATCATCTCCTGATTCATTCTCTCGGACTGACCATTAGACTCAGGATGAAACGCTGAGGAGAACGACAGATTAACTTCCAGTCTAGAACAAAATGCTCGCCAAAATTTGGAAACAAATTGTACGCCCCTATCAGACACAATATCATCTGGTATACCATGGAGGCGTACAACGTTCTGTATAAACAAATCAGCCAATTCTTCAGCTGAAGGTAACTTTTTTAATGGAACAAAGTGTCCCATCTTGGAGAAACGGTCCACTACCACCCAAATCACTGTATAGCCTTGAGATGCTGGCAGATCAGTGACAAAATCCATTGACACTTTAGACCATGGCCTGGTGGGAACTGGAAGCGGAAGAAGAGGCCCCTCAGGACGTCTCCTGGGAGTCTTTCCTCGCGCACAGACCTGACAGGCTTGGACAAATGCGTGCACATCATTAGTCATGTGAGGCCACCAGTAACTTCTCTTTAAGAGATCCAAGGTACTCCGCATTCCCGGATGACCTGCCAATACTGAGCAATGCGTCTCCTCCAACACTCTCAAACGGCAAGAAAGAGGAACAAATAATTTGCCTTCCGGAAGGTCTTTGGGTGCAGATTTTTGTCCTGCTAAAATTTGAGAGGAGAGGTGGGAGGAGACAGCTGCCAACACAACACCTGGAGACAAAATATTACTGTCCGTAGTCGCTGGAAGCTCAGGAGTCCCGAAGCTACGGGACAAGGCATCAGCCTTCACATTTTTTGACCCAGGTCGGTAGGTGACCACAAAATTAAAGCGAGAGAAAAACAAGGCCCACCTAGCCTGACGTGAGTTCAAACGCTTAGCAGTATCCAAATATACTAAGTTCTTATGATCTGTGAGCACAGTTATCGGATGAAGAGCTCCTTCCAAAAAGTGTCGCCAGACTTCAAATGCCCACTTAATGGCAAGGAGCTCTCGATTACCAATATCATAATTCCTCTCACAAGAGGAAAACTTTCTAGAGAAATATGCACAGGGCCTAAGTCTGGTGAGAGTGGAGGACCCCTGAGACAATACTGCACCTACTCCTACCTCGGAGGCATCAACCTCCACAACAAACGGTAGAGAGAGGTCAGGTTGAACCAAAACTGGGGCTGACGAGAATGCCGCTTTTAAAGTTTCAAACGCTGAGCAAGCGGCAGGGGACCAGTTGTTTGGATCAGCACCCTTACGGGTTAGATCCGTGAGGGGTTTGGCGATCACAGAAAAGTTCTTTATAAAGTTCCGATAATAGTTAGCGAAACCTAAAAATCGTTGTAGGGCCTTAAGATTGGTAGGCCGAACCCAGTCCGTGAGCGCCTGAACCTTACTCGGATCCATCTGTACATCAGAGGGAGTCACAACATAACCTAAGAAGGAAACCTTCTGGACGCAAAAAACACACTTTTCCAGCTTAGCGAAGAGGTGGTTTTTGCGCAACCTGGTAAGTACTTGGCGGAGATGTTGCTGGTGAGAAACCATATCAGGAGAGAAAATCAAAATATCGTCTAGATACACCACCATAAACACACCGATGTAATCATGAAAAATGGAGTTCATAAAGCCTTGAAAAACCGCTGGGGCATTACTCAAACCAAAGGGCATAACCAGGTATTCAAAGTGCCCCAAAGGTGTATTAAATGCGGTTTTCCACTCATCCCCTTCTCGGACCCGAATCAGGTTATAAGCCCCTCTGAGATCTAATTTAGAGAAAACTTGGGCCCCAGAAACCTGATTTAAAAGATCCGGGATCAAGGGGAGGGGACCTGAGTTTTTTACCGTTATCTTATTTAATTCTCGATAGTCAATACACGGCCGTAAACCACCATCTTTTTTCTCAACAAAAAAGAACCCGGCCCCAGTGGGCGACTCAGAGGGACGAATATGTCCGATTGCCAAACTCTCATCAATATAACTCTTCAGTGCCTCCCGTTCTGGTACCGACAAGTTATATATACGACCCTTTGGCAATCTAGCATCAGGAAGAAGGTCAATTTTACAATCAAACTCCCTGTGAGGAGGAAGGACTTGGGACAAGGGTTTTGAAAACACATCTGAGTAGTCCGAGAGAAAACCTGGAAGACCCTGATCTTCCGTCACTACTGTACATAGTGAAACTCTGGTCAGGTGCTCCTTACAGAGAGGACCCCAATGAACCAGCTCCAGAGTTTCCCAATTAATTACCGGATTATGGATCCGGAGCCAGGGTAGACCAAGAATGACATTTTCAGACAGGTTTTCCATAACTAGAAAAGAACACCATTCTTCATGCATAGCTCCTACCATAAGCTTTATCTGCGGGGTTCGGAATTTGATCAACCCTGCCTGTAGAGGGGTCAAATCCGCACCCGACATCTGGATAGGAGTGGACAATGGAATCAATGACATGCAAAACTGAGAGACAAAATTATAATCGATTAAATTAGTCGCAGCACCTGAATCCAAAAAGGCGCGACCAGTGCAGGAAACAGACTGAAACTTAACCGTACAAGGTAAATACATTCTAGACACAATAGGGAGTACCTGAGCTCCTAAGCAGTCCCCCCGACTACTGCTTAGGAGCGGAAGTTTTCCTGCTGCTGCCTCTTGGAACAGGTGTTGATCTGATGATCAGGACTTCCACAGTAGAAACAAAGATGGCGTCTTATTCGATGTTGCTTCCGCTGTGCAGGAGAGATGCTATCCAGCTCCATGGATTCCAATTCTGGACTACCTGGAGACGGACTGGCCGCTGGCTGACAGTCCGAGGACACCCGAGGTGATCGCCTGGATCTTAGGCGACGATCAACTCGGATGACCAGAGTCATAGCATCATCTAATGTCTGAGGCTCGGCATAAGCTAAGACTAAGTCCTGTACTCGGTCTGACAGTCCGGACATAAATTGGTCTTTTAGGGCGCAGTCATTCCATTGAGAGTCAGTCACATACTGTCTGAACTGGGCACAATAATCTTCTGCTGTCCGTTTTCCCTGACACAGAGATCTAAGGTGGGAAACTGCAAGTGCTCGGCGGTCAGGTTCGTCATAAATCTGGCCTAAAGCTGAAAAAAAAGCGTCAAGAGAAGAACGGGATGGAGAGTCAGGTGGGAGAGAAAAAGCCCAATTTTGCGGATCCCCACGCAACAGGGAAATTACCACGCCCACCCTTTGAATCTCTGTGCCCGATGAACGAGGGCGTAAAGAAAAGTAAAGTTTACAGCCCTCCCGAAATGAAAAAAATTTCTTACGGTCACCAAAAAACACGTCAGGGAGAGGAACCTTAGGTTCAGGCGTGGGTGGCAGTGGATCCTGCGGTGATGTCTGCCGTGGAACCTGCATAGATTCCTGAATTTGGAGACGGGAAGCTAGATCCTGAACAAGCTGAGTTAGGGTCTGGACCTGAGCGACCACAGCTGACAAAGGCTCCATGGAAGGAGAGAATGTAGCAGGTCGGATACAGGATGCAGACCTATGTGTGGCCAGTGTTTCTGTTAGGATTGGTACACAAAAGACAGGGGATAGTGTGCCCTGAGCTTGCCCCAACCTCTGTCCCTTCCTATAGCCCCCCCACGCTAAACCGTGGGGCGACTACTTGAAGACTCGAAATATTCTGGGTAAGTGTGGGAAGGGGAACACAAACAGACTGACAAACATAAAACATAAAAGAATCGTAAACAAGCCGGAGTCACAACTAGAGGGTACGTCAAAAGCAGAATCAGTAAGCAAGAGTCAAAGTCCAAAACTAGCCGAGTTAGCAACAATATAGATACAGATACAGAGCAATACAAACTAGCAGCAACCAGGTGGAGAAAGGGATTTTCAAACACTGGCACTGGTGACTAGTGAAGCTGCAATTTATGCAGCCAGAACTCCACCTCCAGAACCTGATAGGTGCTGGACAGCATCTGGGAATTAACCCCTCATGGTGCAGAAACAACCAAGCACCAAGCAGAGGTTCAAAGTCCCAGCCACTCCTAGACAGCGCGAGATCTTAGCAGCCGCTGCCCAGGACGAGAGGTGGAGTTTGCGCGGATACGCGCCGGGGTTCGGAGAACGCTGCTGGTACCACCAGAAGAACCAGAAGTCCCAGCAATCTCCCTAGCGAACCTGACAGTCCCCCTCCCCCAACGATCTCAAGAGGCAGCCGCGGCTGCAGATATGGACACTACAGTTCTGCCCCCTGAACCTACACTGGCTGATGTGTTTAAAATAGTCCAGCACTGTAGCGCTGCCTTGACCACACTCACTGCTACGATTGGAGGTGTCAGAGAAGATGTTAATGTCATAAGGCATGATATGCGCAAATTGTCAGAGAGAGTGGGAGCTCTAGAAGAACGCATGGGGGAGCTGGAAGATAAATTTCTACCAGTCCAGCGTAATGTTTCTAGGCTACAGAATGATGTAGTAGCCCTAAAGAACAAAGCCGATGATATGGAGAATCGACTACGTTGGAACAACTTACGGCTCATTGGCGTACCTGAAAGAGCGGAAGGGAAAGATCCTGGAGAATTCTTCGAGGAATGGCTTTTGGGGATGTTTGGGAAGGAAACCCTCACCCCCCTCTTTGCAATAGAAAGGGCACATCGTGTCCCCTCCAGACCTCTCCCGCCGGGCAATGCGCCCAGACCTGTCCTGCTGAGGATCCTACATTACAAGGACCGTGATATAATCTTGCGTAAGGCGAGGGACAGAGAAGACCTCAGCATTGATAATAGTAAGATCTCCATTTTCCCGGACTTCTCGGCTGAGGTGCAGCGGAGGAGGGCACAATTTATGAGTGTCAAAAGAAGATTGAGGGCTTTGGATTTACGATATTCTATGCTCTATCCGGCTCGACTGCGAGTAGTGGCCTTAAACACAACCCATTTCTTCGAGACATCGGAGGCGGCATTGCAATGGCTGGATGCCAATGAGAGACGACTTCGTCATAATGATGGATGACACCGAGGTGGACATAATTCTTTTTCTCTGAGGGAAGACTACTTTCTTATTGGCTTGTGTTAGAGTCAAACACGGGGACTTGTCTTCTCTTCCGTGTGTTGCGGTTCTGAAGTTATGCTGTCGGCAGGCGGCAAAATATCCTTTCATGCTTAACAGTTATATAATATGTTGATGTCTATTGTTTAAGTCTGTCCTATGCTGAAAATAGGCTGACATGAGTTAGGCTGTTATACTTTGCAATAATGACAGTGCCATATGATACTAATAATATATTCATGTCATAAGGTAAACAGGAATACATTATCCTCTTAGTTTGGCGGGAGGATTAGTTCTTCATGCTGTTTAATTGTATTATTGAACTATCTAATTGTCTGTGGATGATAGGGAAAACTTTCGCTACTGCTCACATCTCAGGTATCTGAGTGACCTCTTGTACCAGAGTTGAAGGGTACAATGTATGTTTGGGGAAGGGGTTTGGTGTTTTGGGAGGGAGATCGTACAGCATGGATGCAGATGGGGAAGGAGTGGAAAATTAGTGATGAGGGGTACATGAGGGAAGACTGGAGACCAAAAGAGTCAGGGAAACTTATTGTCACACATAAGCTATGGCTGCTCAGTGGCATATAGTAGCATGGAATGTTAGGGGCCTGGGGGACTCCTCCAAGCGCTATGCTGTGTTTAATGTAATACAACAATACCAGCCGGCAGTAATATGTCTGATGGAAACGCACCTAGTGGCTGATTCTATACAGGTGCTTAAAAGAGCTTGGATTGGGAAAGAATATCATTCAGTTTATTCTACGCACTCAAGAGGGGTCAGTATACTTGTCAATAGGCAGATCCCTTTTGAATGTTTCGCTGTCCATGTGGATGTAGATGGTAGATATATCTGCATTCGATGCCGCATATATAACTTGACATTACTGCTAGTAGCGGTCTATATACCTCCGCCATACTCGGGAGAAGTACTAAAAAAGGTCCTGAGTGTTATCGCAGAAGCCCATGGTATACCAGTTCTTATAGTAGGGGACTTCAATCAATGTCTTAATCCAACTCTTGATAGATTTTCAGTATTGGGAGGGGGAAGTGGGGCAATATCCACGGTATTGGCGAAATTGCTGCAGGAGGTGGGCCTAGTAGACATCTGGCGACAGCGTCATCCTGATACTAAGCAGTATTCTTGCTTCTCCACCTCACATGGTTCCTTGTCTAGAATTGACTTGGTTGTAGGCAGCAATCAGGTAGTGCAGCATGTGGCAGATGTTGTATACCTGCCGCGAAGCGTCTCAGATCACTCCCCCGTGTTGGTTACGCTAGTTAGGGCTGCAGACACGGGGGGGAGACTGTGGCGCCTCAACCCATTCTGGCTACAAATTCTCAACTTAACAGGGGAGGTGGAAAATGCCGTCAGGGATTTTATCAGAGATAACCAGGAATCAGTGTCCACCCATTGGTTATGGGAAGCTCTAAAATCTTCCATTAGGGGGCTGTTTCACTGTAAAATTTGTGGGCATAAGGCCAAAAAGAGGGAATATCTCGCGACCCTACAGCAGCGAGTTAGTGACACGGAGGAAAGTTATGTGCTGAGGGATGCGACAAAGGGAGATCGGACAGAGGCGCAGGATCTTCTAAAAGCGCATTATCAGCAGGCGGCAGAGGCTAAACAATACTTCACTCAACAGAAGTACTTCATTGAAGGGGAGGGGACAGGACATCTCTTAGCAATGATTATTAGGGCACAAGGTGGCCCAGCTCATATCTCCTCACTCCGAGATGGGGATGGAACACTAGTCAACTCAGACACTGAAATAATGAGGGTCATGCAGCAATACTATGCCGATATTTATAAATCAAGATTGACATACAGTAGGGGAGAGATAGAGAACTTTATAACTGATGTCTCCTTACCTAAGCTAACAGAGGAACAGAGATCAATGTTAGATGGCCCCATAACCATAGAAGAGCTAGAGCAGGCTCTAGCAAGTTTTCAGAACGACAAGGCCCCGGGGGTAGACGGTCTCCCTGTAGAATTATTTAAGCAGTACCAGGAAATACTTCTGCCCAAACTATTGGAAGTAGCTGCAACTGTCCATGAGACAGGCAATCTTCCAGCATCTATGAAGGAGGCGACAATTGTACTGATCCCCAAGCCCGACAAGGACCCGCTCCAGCCGGAGTTTTATCGCCCCATATCACTCCTGTGTACGGATGTCAAATTAATTGCCAATAGGCTGGTAGAAGTCATCCTTAATCTGGTGCATAATGATCAAACCGGCTTTATGCCAGGAAAATCTACCACTATTAACATCCGATGCCTGTTTATGAACCTACAGATGTCCCCAGAAAACGCTGCCTATAGGGCTGTCCTCTCACTCGACGCTGCCAAAGCTTTTGACAGCGTCGAGTGGGAATTTTTATGGGCAGTCATGCGAAAGATGGGATTCGGGTCATACTACTTAAGGTGGGTGCAGCTTATGTACTCGGAACCTAAGGCCAGAATCCGAGTAAATGGAAAGTTATCCAGCCCGTTTAGCTTGGGGAGGGGAACCCGGCAGGGCTGTCCCCTATCCCCATTCCTGTTTGCGTTAGCACTGGAGCCATTTGCGTGCATGGTCAGAGCATCAGCGGCTCTTGGAGGATTTAAATATGGACTTTTAGATGAGCGCATCGCGCTATATGCTGATGACATGTTATTATTTTTTAACAATGTGCAGGACTCCCTACCCCCATTTATGGCTCTCATGATAGAGTATGGAAAGTTCTCAGGTATCCAAATAAATTGGAACAAATCCATACTTTTACCCTTAGACCCTCTCCCTGGGAACTTCAGCACGGGTCAGCTACAGGTAGTATCCACATTCAAGTATCTGGGTGTATGGATATCACCTAATCCCAAAGAGTATATATCCTTAAATATTCAACCAATGATGGCCAGGGCTCTGGAAAAGGTGGATGCGTGGTGTAAATTGCCACTATCTGTAGTGGGGAGAGCAAACCTAACAAAAATGGTTTTGATGCCACAATTTCTCTATTTATTACATAACTCACCAATATGGATCCCAATGACATACTTTTATCGCATACAAAGTATATATAGGTCTCTGATTTGGCGTAAGAAGGTGGCACGCATTAGGCTAGAAACGCTACAAAGGGCAAAAGATGAAGGAGGATTAGCGGTGCCCAATCCGTATTTGTACTTTTTGGCTGCCCAGCTACAACAGCTGAAGGGCTGGGGACAGCCGGATAGTTTCATAGCAGTGGAGCGCCTTATGTCCTACTGTAATGGTGGGAGACCCCCTCTTTATCTGTTGGAAATAGGTGCCCAGACCCGACCCCCGGACATGCTCCCTACGGTGGCCTTAGTGGTAGAGGTATGGAGGAGAGCTAAGCTGATGCTTGGACTGGAGGGCTGCACAAAGATCACTCCTTTGCGGAGGAACCCACAACTCACTGAAATAAATAAACTAGAAGAGATTGGGATATGGGAAAATAAGGGGATTCATAGGGTGGAGCAAGTAGTATCCGATGGAGTGGTGAGAAGCTTTGAGCAGCTACGGGAGGAACATCAATTGCCACATAACATGTTCTACAGATATCTCCAGTTAAGGCATGCCCTGGACACTCAAATGAAAAGTACCCCATTGACAATTAAAAACCATTTAGTTATTAACACTTTGATCTCCCCAGGAAATGGCAGGGGAATAATATCGCTTATATATAGACAACTGCTAGATGAATATCATAAAAAATTCCCGTTAACAATCCAGTCTAAATGGGAAGCCGATATTGGGCCCATAACAGACGAACAATGGACCTCCATTCTAGCTTGGACACCAGATCTGTCTCCAAGCGAGAAACATAGACTCTCGCAGTTATTCCTATGCCATAGAACATATAAGACGCCAGCGTGGTTGTGCAGAATTGGTATTAGGGGGGATGATTGTTGCCCCAGATGTGGTAGAGATGGGGCACATCTGCTCCACATGATGTGGGAGTGTCCTGAACTGGGCACGTTCTGGAAGGCGGTACTGAGTCTTGTGAAAAAGGTATATGATGTGCAGATCCCTGCCACTCCTATGGTTTGCATTCTGGGTTGGGTAGATGAGGTAACAGATGAAAGGGGACCTAAACTGGGCATTGCCCGTATGTTATATCAAGCTTCCTACTAAACAGGAATTTATCACTAAAATGAACAGGATAATTAGGCTAGAGAAGGGGGTATACATTAAGAGAAAGGCTGAAAAGCGATTTGAGAAAATATGGGGGCCCTGGCTTGATTCACCGGGACTTCCATCAGTGCACCTGCGCAGGAACCCGTTTCACACTTTGTAAGATATGGTTTAAGAAATGTGGTGTAATTATTGCAAGCAGAAACTGGCTGTCACGAGCTTTATTGATGTGATTGTCATTGGAGGTCACGGATTTGGTCTGCTTTTGTGTATAAGGAGAACCCCAATACGCATTGTACGATGTATAATGCAAATTATATGTGAATATGATCTTTTTATGCTGTACGGTCTCTGGAGGGTGGGGGGGGGGTATCTGTTTTATGTTGACTGTTGTAAACTAAAAAAAATGTTTAATAAAAAAGAGTGGATTAAAAAAAAAAAGCACTGGACTTTTATATTGCTGGAATTTATATTGCCGACAAAGACAATTTTGAAATGAACATGCCATAGGCCAGTGATGGCTAACCTATGGCACTGGTGACAGAGGTGGCACTCAGAGTCCTTTCTGTGGGCACTCAGGCCATTACCAGAGGTATCTTCCTGCAGTCCCAGACAGCCCAGGACTTGCTGTGCAGAGGTATTTTAAAGTGACAGCTGTACCTGGGATTATTTTCTGCTTTATTGGTGTCCTCAGGGTGCTGGTATCAATGAAAACTGTGACAGAGAAGGGAGTATAAATCACAAATTAAATTTGTGTGTTGGCATTTTGCGATAAATAAGCGGGCTTTTGTTGTAGTTCGGGCACTCGGCCTCTAAAAGGTTTGCCATCACTGCCATAGGCTATTGGAACCTGTCTTCAGGTAAAAATTACTTCTAATTCCCTTTAAGTGTTTTTCCTGTTTTTCCCTTTAAGGTGTTAATTAAGGCTTATGCTATTTAGGCTAACAGGTTTGTCTGGTGTGTTTTTTTAAACACCAGCGAAAGTGTATTGTCCGACGATAAAGCACTGTGCCGTGATTGGCGAAGATCATACGCCCGATATCCTGCATGTGGGCTTCCCCGCTCAGGTCCGACAGAGTCCACCATCTTTTAAGTTTTGCATGTGACAGAATTTTAATGTCAAATCTTGCACTCTTGCAACTGATCGCATGCCTGTGCAAGCTGGGTAATCCCTTAAAAAGGCGCACAGTCTGACGAAAATGAGCGGAGCGACTCTTAGTAAATGAGCCCCTATGAGTTTAAGGGTAAATGAAAAATTTGCCATATTTTTATCCAACATACTAGACAAAAAATAAGATAGATCTCTCCCACTGTGCTATCAGACAGTACAATACAGTAAACAATGAGCATATATGTTGTGTTATAAAAGAATGAGAGATCTCATTCTTGAGAGAAACTTTAGAGAGCATTCCATAAAATTATATTGTATTTTTTTTACAGATTATTATTCTGTGGAATAATATTTGTAACAATATACCTGTACAGTCAAACATTTTATAGTCAAAGAACAACTTTTCTAGTGTTCCAGTTTTGGCCTGACATGTAAATAGTGATTTTTTTTTCTAAAATATCCATTGTGCCAGTATTTTGAACATTCTATAAAACACCAGGACATTGCATAGACCAATTTGCATTATATTACAGAGAGTTTATGAAAAGAAATACAGCAGTATTGCTTTTTGTATGTCCTTGTCTTAATAGACCTGACACTTGTTTATTCACAGTTTGCATTGAAAAACAAATAAAGCAGATATGAAAAACATTCTTAGACAGCATTTGTCAGTAAGGTATATTTGTATCACTGTCCAGGGTTGAATATCACGTAAACCAAAATATCCCCATTTATATAAACCCTTTAAGGACCAGGCCCTTTTTGTTTTTTCATTTCATATTTTTTTTACACATAAAGAGTAGTGTGGCAGCTTGTTTTTTGCATAACAAACTGTACTTAATAGTGGTGGTATTTATTTTCCCATGCTGTGTAGTGGTAAACAGGTAAAAAATTCCAAATGTAGTGAAATTGGTAAAAAAAATGCATTTGTGCCGTATTCTTGTGGACTTATGTTTAACGGCTTTCAATGTGCTCCACAAATGACATGGATACTTTATTCTTTGGGTCGGTGCGATTACGGGGATACCTAATTTGTATAGGTTTTATAATGTTTTCATGTATTTTCAAAAATTAAATTTTGCCGTCTTCTGGCACTAATAACTTATTCAGAATTAGGTGTGGGTGGTGTCATTTTTTGTGACTTCTGGCGAAGTTTTCAATACTAGCATTTTTAGGGCTGTACGACATTCTGATAATTTTTTATTGAATTTTTAAATATTTTTCAAAATAGCAAAAAAGTGCCATTTTCATGTTAGGGCGCTATTTTCCATTATGGGGTTAAACGCAGTGAAAAACCATTATTATTTTTGATAGATCGGGCCTTTTCGGATGCGGTGATATCTAATGTGTTTAGGATTTTTACTACTTATTTATATTTACATCAGTTCGAGTGAAAGGGGGGTGATTTGAAATTTTTGTTTTTTTTATTATAATTTTTTTTTAACTGTTACTATTTTTCAGACTCCCTAGGGTACTTAACCCTAGGTTGTCTGATTGATCCTATCATATACTGCCATATTACAGTATGGCAGTATATGGGGATTTTCATCCTCATTCATTACAATGTGCATTTAGCACATTGTAATGAATGGGTTAAATCCAGACAATTGCCTTTCCCCGATGACGTCACTCGGAGCAACAAGCGCAAACAAGATGGCGGCGCCCAAGCATCACCATTTTTTTGAAGCTGCCAGCAGCTATGCCGGGGGCGATGTATGGGATAACACCCGCGATATATACAAACACTTACCACTCGTACTGTGTGCATTTCAAAACCATTTTCAGAATCCACCCATTTCTTACAACTTAAATCACTAAAATGCCAATTGTCACTCTGATTCACACTCTTCTGTGTAACTCCCAAATGATGGGTCTTCTGTTTACTAAACTCTCTCCTCTCAAATCCAAAGCTTTAAACTTAAACCCTTAAACTCTTAAAAACCAACTTTTCAGGCAGGCCTATCTCATTCCCAAACTGCATAAAACTTCAACTCTCTTTTCACTAACTTTGCCTGTGTACTTCTGCAAGATCAGGATAACAATCTACAGGCCTCCCTACCTTGGACTCTGTATATAAGGGAACGACCATTGACTGGTTCAAGCAGCAGCATTATTCATTTATTTATTCAATTTAATTTATTCTGATACCTTTTAAAGAATGTCTGGACCGTTATACAAGCTCTTCTACCCCCTGTGTTCCTCCTTCAACAATAGTGACAGCGATTTTCAATTATTTAGTAAAATTGTGTAGCATAAAAGTAATGTATTAATAAATAAAAGTAGAAAGAATTTGGGCAAACATTTCTTCTATGGATTATATAATTAAAAAAAATTAAAGGCAGTATAAGGCTTTTCAAGTGCCTTTTTATTCTCACCAGAGTCTTTATTTGTTCCTGTAAACTTTCTTTATTCAAGTTATCTTATATAAAGGACCTTTGCACACGGAAAATGGAGTTTAACATTGTATCGTCTATGCTGCACAAATCCAACAGGACCCATTAGCCTAATTTATGTTATGTCAACCAGTTTCCGCTGCTATTAACTATTATTCTGTATTCACTAAAGACAAATAACACTGCATTAGTCACATTTTCTCTATTGTAAGAATATTAATACTGTATAGATCTAAAATGTTAAATTCAAAATATAACATCTGTTATTGTATCAAGGCTGCATGTGTAATTTTCTAATTTCTTTTACATGACAGCAGTTTTTAATATATTTTTAATCCATATTAATCTTTATATTACTTTGTAAGATTGTAAGATGTAAAAGCATTTTTTTTATTAATATTACCTTTCATCATTGATTACATAGTATCCATAGTAAAATTTTTGGTTTCTTCTTTAGGATTAAGTAGATTTATTCAAACAGCAACGTTTTGGCCATGGTTAAGAACGGCTTCGGTAATGGAGTCGTCGCTTTTTGAATAAATCCACTTGATCCGATCAATCTTTAGGAGTGCTCACAGTTTTTTGGAAATATGTATAACATGGAATAAATGCCTCACTCTCATAGCTTGCACCCAACTTCCGTAAAAATCATTATCATATTGCTGCGCTACATCCTTTATATATATATATATATATATATATATATATATATATATATATATATATTTCTTATATTTATATTTGCATCTTTTATGTTTATGGTACTTGTTTTTTCATTCAAATTTACGACTTAGGGGGCCACTACCCTTTTGGTTGCTGCGTGTGTAGGGGTAGATGTGTCAGTGCTTTGTTGATTGATAAGAAATGATAACAAGAGTGCTGGAATAGGAGGCTGGATTGAGTTCTTGTTGAGGAAGTATGCATGGATAGGAGTGTGGAGCTGTGAGGGTAGGCGCAGGAGACATCTATTTCATTGACCACCAAAACTTGAAAATAAAGATGCTAAATTTGATTTCTGTATTACACAAAGGCCAGATGCATATTTGAATTAACAAGAAGCCTTCAAGAAGCTTAAGTCCATACACAGTGTCAAAGCTATAGTATTTTATAAGATATAGAGGCAGATTTATCAACCATAGAAACCAGTCACAGCTCAGATTTCATTTTACAAATGCTCATGAATATTTTTAAGGGGAGCTTTGATTGGTTGTCATGGACAAATACAAATATTCTAACTTTCAGAACGCTTGATAAATCTCATAGTGTTTAACTGGTGCTAGAACCAATAGTCCCTTCTCCTTAAGTTATTGGACCACTGCCCTCTTTTTTTGGGGGGGTGGGGGCTTTACTGTAAGCCACTGTTTGCTTTTCTCTTGGTCTAGATAAGGATAGGTTAGGAGAGTTGTAGGTTGATGCACATGTCTATTTGTTGTCCGAGACAGACCTGTCATACCACTGATCCACAGTCTCTGTTTCACTACTGGCTCTATATGCATGTTGCACATGCACTTCACCCATGCTTTAAAATAACAGAGACCAATTCAATGTATTTTGATGGAACACATATATACTATTGTGGTTTAGAGAAATAGATGGTCATGAAGGACCTTTGGAAAGTGTCTGCATAATATGCAACATTACAGAAAACCTGCATCAAACACTAAGGTGTGATTAAGGAAGCACAATTGAACAGAAAGACCAACCCATCTATGATAAATATTAACAATGTACATATAGTAAATAAAAAAGTGAAGAAAAAGTAGTGGGAAAAAAAAGTAGTAGTAAAAAAACTGGTAGTAGAAAACAGGTCATGGGCCTAAACCTATATTTTGGGGAATGAGCCAGTCCACCACTTAATAGACTGTGCTAGAAAGGTCTATATGTTTGGGTAGTGTGGCTTTCACCTGCTCCGTATAGAGCACATGTCCTTAATTCAGGTCAAAGGGTCTGAGAGTGATGAAGAGACAACCCATTCCCAAAAAAAGGAGTCTTAACAACCTTTAAGTGGTGGAGTAAAATATTCACTCTTGGTGGTACACCCAAGAGATAAGTCATTGGGATCTAGTACAATGTTAACCTCTAGCACAGTCCTTAGAAATTTCTGAAAGGTCAAAAAGAAGAGGAGTATGTCTCCAAAGATTCCAGAAGATGTGAAATAGGAAAGCACCTCCTGAATGACGGTGCCAGTACACATCTGGTTTTGAAGAACTAAGCCAATGTAGTAGCTTGGGTGTATGATACCCAATCATTAAAATATTGTCTTGATTTTTCTAACAAATATTACATAGAGAACTGTGTATAGAAGAGTGTATAAAAAGGGATTATAACATAAAATGGCAGTTAAGGTGATAGAAGACCTACTCTGCACCAAGACTCAGAATCAAGGCCCCTGAATGCTTTTTATTAATGAGGTCAATCGGATCAATCATCCTACAGGTATTATTCTCGGCTTGAAGAGCCACATTGTACCAAATGTGGTAGCTAGGTTCCCAATCACTCTGCCAGAAATTTTTTAAATCTGCATTAAGATACTAAAGGGTGTATTAATAGAACATTTGCCCAATTTGGAGACAACTGTAATTTAGGAGGCCGACATAGTAGTAAGAACTAAGGAGCCTCGCAAATATCCATTGAAAAGTTTAGTCATATGTGATGGGAGAACTGGTGGGGGTCAGAAATATTATCACTGAAATAAATAGTGAAAGTCAGCTGAAGCTTGTCTCTTGGGATAATATAGACCACCCCCTACAATGCAGAGACGTACGTTCGTGCCAGGTCTGTACATAGGTTTACTTTATTATATTGTGATGTATCTGTACATGTGAAACTATAACTTTTATTCATTTTGGCAATTTATTTTGGCACATGTGCTTATGGATACCTATTATGTATGCCGGAAAGATTTATAGCCCTTACCTAATACATTACATACCTTTTACATCACTTGCTCATGTGATCAATGTCCATATATTGTTGTTATTATCCCTGTGATGGACAGTTTTTGACTGTGGATTCATTTTCTGTCATTTACTGTGTTTTTATTATCACATTAAAGTATATTTGACATAAATGTAGCTGTTTTGGTTTTTGTGTATCTTTACATTAAGCCAGGCACATTTTTGCACTGATAATTTGTTTATTTGGATAATATGAGTCAATAGAGTCTCATTTAATCCTTAGTCGGCTGGAAGAGAGGGACCGCTAGTCCAGCTGTTTGCTAGAGGCATTATCCATTTAAGCAAAGGGGTACCAACGTCTAGCAAAACTGAAAGTGCTAGCACCAGTAAAATGTGTTTCCTGGAGGAATACAATATCCACTTTAAACTCTTTCAGTAGTAGGTCCCTTTTTCTATCCAAGTTTAGACCTTTGACATTGACAGCTTGCTGTGAGAACAGCCTCTCAGTAGTGAGGCGAGCAGCCATTGATATCTTGCTGTGAGCACAGCCTTTCAGTAGTGAGGCCAGCAACCAGTGAAGTAATCATGTTAGGAAAAAAACAAATGACCATGGAGGGGCCTCCATGTATCAGCGCCATGCCAGTTTTAGCAACCCTTACTTCTTTTCTTGCTATAAGGCCAAAAGGAAATCCCCAAGGGTATTGAATTCTTAGTGGAATCTTATACGAAATCTCTTAATTGACTGAATAAAGGATTCAGAGTTTGCTGTTGTTGTAGGGTATACCTAGATAAGTCCTGGAACAGCTGGAGGTTTGCACCCATTAAGACAATGAACTTGAGTAGCCTAACTTGCCATAATGTCTTCCTTCAGAGTAAATTCAGTTACACAGCAAGTTATGTCCTATGGGATCCACTAGTTTTCAGCAGTAATTCACAATGTTCTCTGTCATGCTGTATTGGAGTTTCATATGACCTGTCTAGGATCAAATAAAAAAATCACTGCAGGTAGCCCCTGACACCTTAATCACCTTGTTGTTTCGGAATGATCCTCACTCGGATAATGATTCTTCATACCCTGTTATCTACATTTTCTTTATGGTGTTTTAACTCAGGGATAGTAGAATAATGTGAGTAGTCTTGCAGAATGACAGCAACAATTCTAGCTTCACTTTAGTCCGCTTTGTGCGCCACCTGCTGGACCTCTCATGCAACTTCAGAAATTTCAGCTTTACATGCCTCCTTAAGAGATTACCGTATATACTCGAGTATAAACTCGAGTATGTAGAAACAGGCGCCATCTTGCCTGACCTGTATGGCACCTCTGACTGCCAGTGTCTGAAAAAATCCACCGGGGAAGCTTTGAGAGGGGCTTCGTCCTAGTTCTTGGCTCTCCCAAGGTTGTTACAACACTTATTGCCCATCATGGTTGAAAATTAAAGGCTTCTGTAGCAGAGGCAAGCCTGGGGCTGGGCAAAGTTTGTTCTCTACATCTGGTCCCATGGACTTCTGGTGATGCCCCCATTTTACAATAAAGATTTCAACACACTTGTTACTTCAGAAAAATTCCACTACCAATCATTTCTCTCCATTTCATGTCCAAAGGACTAATGGAAAAAAAAATTAACACATGTTCTGCTTGATTTCTCATACATTTATGAATTATTTGATGCCAGCAACAAGTATACAGTATATTGATATGTGAGTCTTAGAGACCATAGTTATTATGGTCAAATTTTTCTTTATGTAATAAGAAAAAATGGAGCAGGGTTGAAAAATATGCATGAGAAATTATATGCTCTGTGTGACACCAGCTACTTGTCTGTCACTGCTATGGAAGCAGATTTTGGTTGATGCAGTATAGCTTTTGCTCTATAAATTCATGTGTGCTGCACCCTAGCCATACTAGCCATAAAAAGTGCATCACATAGACATTTTTCAGGGCTATTCTTCTCGGATGAATATGCAATTTCTATGAATCATGTATGCGTCTGAAACGAAAATAGCCAAAAATAGCAAGATATAGTAATGCACTACAGGCGGTCCCCTACTTAAGAACCCTCGACTTACATACGACCCCTAGTTACAAACGGACCTCTGGATATTGGTAATTTATTGTACTTTAGTCCTAGGCTACAATGATCAGCTATAACAGTTATCAAATGTGTCTGTAATGAAGCCTTAGTGTTAATATTGATTCTTATGACAACCCAACATTTTTAAAATCCAATTGTCACAGAGACCAAAAAAAGTTCTGCCTGGGATTACAATGATAAAATATACAGTTCCGACTTACATACAAATTCAACTTAAGAACAAACCTACAGTCCCTATCTTGTATGTAACCCGGGGACTGCCTGTACATGGGAGTTGTAAATCACTAGACTGTTTCAATGAGTACCATTAACTACAATGGGAATATCTGAATGTGAGGCTCTCTCTTTTACTCTATTCTCTATGAGAGATGCCATGTTCCCAAATAAGTGGAGGTCCTAGAATTAGAATTTCCAATCTAATAAATATGTATGCTACTATCGAAATATCACTTGCAAATACCTTTAAACATACTTTTTGCCCTTCTGAGTTTTAAAACACAACACTATGGCCAGAACCTTTAAAGGGTTGTGCACTACAAAGGGAATAGGGTTCATAACATATGAGTGTTTTAATTCTTTAGAACATGATGGTTTACTTAGAAGCAATTACTCTTACTTTAACTTTTTTAGAAAATTGTCTTAGATATAAGATGTAAACAAATATATGTTTTCAGTTTAATGAAGCATATTAAATCTGTGTTCAAGTATCTTCTTAATGACATAAACATCATTTCATAAGCTTCACATATAATTTTTCATAATTACTGAATGCCTCACCAAACAAATATCAGGTTGATCTGGAAAAATAGAAATTAGTTTCAAGGAATAACTTTTTCCATTTTCAGTTTGTTTTAAAACAAAATTAAAATGAATTTGTTTTTAATTAGAGTTATTATTTTCTCAGGTGGCAATTGTAAAGTGTCAGCTAAGAATAAGCAAAACAAGCTTTAATAATTGTGGTGCCATCAATAGTCTATTAACATTTGTTTCTTCAGAAAGTGTAACAGTTCAAAATAAACTTGGCTAAATACAGCTTAGTAGCATCATGTTAATTCTACACATAGATAGAAAGACCTGCTAGTTTCATCCAGAGAAAGTTTTCAATTAATTTTAACATTTTGTATAATAGGATAGTTTTGCGGCGACAAACCACAAATTGAAAACTAAATATCATGAGAATATAACAATACATCTTTTTTCAGTAATAATGGATAAAGGTGATTTAAGTAATAATGAAATACACCTAAAATGTATAAAAGTGTGACAGCCACATATATGCACATGCACACAAATATTAAAAGGGGTTTTTGGTGCACGCAATCGGATTTTAGTGCAACACAAATCAGGGGGTGGGTCGTCGGACGATCCGACGGATTCGGACAAACCGTAGGGTTCAACTTAAAAATTGTGTCACAAGCCATGCACTTACATACAGAAGAAGAAGGTGAACTCCGGCAGACCTGATTGGGGAAGCGACACATGCAGGATATCGAGCGCACAATCTTTATAAATCGCGGAAGAGTTCATCCTCGTCAGACAGTCCGGATCGGGGATCGCACAATGACCAGGTAAGTAAATGTGCCCCATTGTCACCAATCACATATGTCTGTCATATTGGGACTTTCATGATTAAACATGCACTTAAAGTGGTATTCCCATGTCAGCAAATTAATGTTATTGTTTGTATTATAAAAAAGTTATTCAATTTTCCAATATTCTTTCTGTATCAATTCCTCTCAGTTTTCTAGATCTCTGCCTGCTGTCCTTCTATAGAAAGCTTCTATGTTTAGTTCCAGTGGACAGAGATCTCACCATGGTCACATCAGAAAGTAATCAGAGCCATGTGATAAAACTAGCTAAGCGTCTGTGTGACCATGGTCAGATTTTTGTCCAATAGAATTAAACATAGAATCTTTTCATAGAATGACATCAAGCAGAAATTTAGAAAGCAGTGAACAATTCATAAAGAAAGTATATTGGAAAATTGTATTGGAAAATTGTATCACTTCTTATAATATAAACAATAACATTGAAATGGGAATAACCCTTTTAGCAACACTTTATAGGTAGCCCATAAACCTGTTTGTTGAAGAAAACAATGATGCCTATGGTAACACAAATGGCAGGAAACTGTAGTATTTATTAAAATTACTGGGACCTCAGTGCTGCAAGGGAACCGCCATAATCTTTAAGCCAATAGCGCATTATGACATACACATTATGACATACACGTACATTGGGAAATGTAGTCACTTGCCGCATCCCGATGTACATCTCTGTGATTGCACTGGCTCTGCTACTGTATATGAGAGCCTGGCGCCTGCAGTAAAAGCTGGGATTGTGATACTCGTGATCCAAACTATTTAACCGCAAACATGCCGCGGTCATAGTGACCGCGGCGTCAAAGGAGCAGAGCCGGGTACTCACTGTTTGGATTGGTATCCTCCATGCCTAGGAAGGTCCCCAGGACTGCCGGCAGTAACGATCTAACAGCATGATCTAACAGTGCCTGTCAGCCGTGCAGAATGTATAATTCCAATGCATTAGTATTGTTTACTTGTCATGTCCCACTCTGGGTCAAAGTAAAACAGTAAAAAATAAGTTTAAAAAAGTGTAAATAAAATAATTATAAAATAAATGAATCCCTAATCGATCCCCTAATGCCTCATCACTTATAACAATCTAATTTTACATAAAAAAAGTGAAAATCACCACAAAACACAACATATTGGGTATCACAACGTCCATAACAACCCGTAAAATAAAATGAAATCATTATTGAACCCATGAACCCATTGGTAGGGTTGGGTAACACTGAAGACAGGGGATAGTGTGCACTGAGCTCGGCCCAACCTCTGTCCCTTCTTATAGCCCCCCCCCCCACGCTAAACCATGGGGTGACTAATTGAAGACTCAGAATACACCAGTTAAGTGTGGGAAAGGAACAACACGAACAGACTAACAAAGATATAACAAAAAAGAGCAGTAAACTAGCCAGAGTCATAAGAGCAAAGTCAAGAGAAAAATCAGTAAACAAAAGGGTGAATGTCAAAAACTAGCCTAGATTACAACAATACAGAACAAGAGCAGATCAAACCTATAGCAAACGATGAAGGGATTGCAAACACTGGCACAGGTGATTAGTGAAGCTGCAGTTTATGCAGCCGGAACCCCACCTCAAGAACCTGATTGGAGGTGGATAACTTCTGGGAATTAACCCCCTAATGGTGCAGAATAAGCAAGCACAATCGCAGGCACCATGCAGAGGTATCACAACTCCCAGCAGTCCAGAGCACAACCCCTAAACAGCGCAAGATCTTAGCAGCCGCTGTCCGGAGCGCGCGCCAGAGATCGCTGGTAGCAGATGGGAGGTGGAGTCTGCGTGGAGACGCGCAGGAGGTAGGAGAACGATGTTATCACCACCAGAAGTCCCAGCGTCCTCCCCTGCGAAGCTGACAGGGTATTTCAATGCAAAAATTACTATATTTTCACATCCTATCTTATCATACCCTGACAAGATACCAATAAAATCTACAACTTGTCCAGCAAAAATCAACACTGCGTTGCAAAAACAAGCAAATTTCTTAACAAATGAGTTTATATTCTGCAAAACAAGGCAACCATAAAAAGCTATATAAATGGGGTATTGCTGCAATCATGGTGACCTATAGAATAAATAAAATATATTATTTTTATGGTACAGTGAATGGCCTACAAAGAAAAAGCTAAAAACCCAAAACCGGGGTGCAGGTCCAGATGCCGAGAGAGCAGGACGTGTAGGAGACAGGCTCCGCTCTCCCCGACCTGAAAAACAAAGTTGCCTGCTGCCTACCTCAACGATATGGGCAAACGCTGATGCAAAAGCCGTCCGGCACCTCACCGGACTGCTCGGGGACCCTGCAGACGGCCATATTTCTGGCGATCTTTGCAAGGGGGACCAGGGCATCCTCGGTCAAGATGGCGCTGGTGCTCGCCACAGCTGCGCCTGAGGTAGACTTCCCGGAGCTCCCGTCTGCAGGCGGGCAGGGAGCACAGCAACAGTCATCGCTGGAGCTACACTGGCTGGGCTCTACACCAACCCTGGTACAGGGCAGACAGGCAGCACCCCGGACACCAGAAGGCATCATGGCATCCTGCAGAAAAGCTCACTGTGGGGAGGGAGGGGAACGCTGGGCTCAGGAGCATGCTTGCCCTGCAGCCATGGAGGAGGATCATGAGGAGACACAGGCTGACCACCAGCACCTCCTAGTGGACCTGGCCCCTCCAGAAGGGCCTGTGGGTCTGATGCCTAGCCCCAGCCCATTAACCATACCCTCAGCAAATGCCTCTCCTGCTGCCCCCTTGCCACAGAGGCAGCCTCTCTTGAGGCAGATTTCATGTCTGGCCCATGATGAACAGGTCACAGACTATACAGCCACCCCAAGGGCTCTGCGCCCCGCTTCTCCATCCCAATGCTGATCATCAACATCAGAGAGCTCCCCAACCAGGGATTTGTCACTACCACCCCCAATTGATTGGTGGTCTCATGTTAATCAGCAACCAATGAAGCTTGACTTTCAAACTCTGATTTCAGAAGTAAAGGAGACCTGCAAATCAGCTATCTTGAGATTCGTCAAGATGTACAAATGGTAGCCTAACTGGTAAATGCACTTGAAGATGACCATGTCACTGCCCGCAAAGCCATCAATGCGCTTCAGAAGAGTGTTATGTCCCAGGAAGAGACAATACAAGAACTACAATTTCATGTGGAGGACCTGGACAACAGGGGCGGGCGGCAGAACATTAGGGTCCTGGGAGTTCCGGAATCAGCGGGCCAGGAAGACGCTTTATCTATCTTGCAAGAAATATTCAACACACTCCTGGGGAACCCCCCGGACGCTCCCATTAAAATGGACAGAGCCCATAGAGCACTTCGCCCGAAATCCACGACGAACTGACCAAGAGACATTATCTGTTGCATCACCAATTTTCTTCTTAAGGAAGATATAATGATGAAACCTCAATGTTTGAAACGCATTGAATACCGTGGAATGCAAATTCATCTATACCAAGACCTATCATGGGTAACGCTTCAACGTCGCAGAACCCTGCGTCCCCTGCTGAAATTGCTGCAAGACCATCACATACCATACAGATGGGGCTTTCCCTTTAGCCTATCAGCATGGAAAGACGGAGTTACCCTCACACTTAAAACTTGCAAGGATCTCCCAGAATTCTGCTCCCTCCTGAATATCCCGATTCCAGTAATCCCAGAATGGGCAATTACCCCTCCGAACCCTCCCCTTTCTCCTACATGGCAGAAGGTTCAGTCAAGAAGAAAATGCATATTTTTTCGTGGGGTCATTTTTTAAAATTTCATAAGTGTTTGTGTCTCTTAGAAGTCTTTCTGCTTCCTGTAAGTAGTATTTCCTAGTCATGAGCACTGTGACTCCCCCCTTATCCGTTTTCTTTATTATTGTTTCTTTATCCCCTTTCAAGGTCTTTAAAGCTTTTTTCTCTTTTGTTGTGAGATTGGGTGTGTCATCTCTATATATAAGGGCTTTGACTTCGCTAATGACCTAATATTAAACTGACCTATAGATATCGAAATGATAAGCAATACCTTATGATGCCATCAGCATTGGGCAATAATAGTAAAATAAGTTATAGTGCCTATGCCGTGTATATTATTTAAACACTGCATACATTTTTTAACTATGTTTTAAGGCTCTATGTTGTATTTAACCCCTAAGCGCACCACGACGTTATACTACGTCCCCGGGGCTACATGCTTAGCGCACCGGGACGTAGTATAACGTCCAGCTTCTGGGACCGGCTCACGAACGGAGCCGGTACCAGAAGCAGCGGCTGTCAGCTGTCTAACACAGCTGACACCGCGCTGTAACACCCGCGATCGGAGCCGACTCCGATCGCGGTTGTTAACCCCTTACACGCCGTGTAAGGGTGTTCCTGCTGTGGATCGGATCCCCCGTGCCGCTTACCGGGGGATCCGATCCTCTACTGGGCAGCCCCGAAGTCTGCCTAGTGCTCCGGAGCTGCCCGATGTCCCTGCCAGTCAGACCCCTTCTGGGTCTGACTGTAAACTGTCTGAGCATGCGCCTGCATGCTCAGACAGTTTACACTGCTCTACAATGAAATAGTATTGTAGAGCAGTGTATTGAACTTGAATCAGAAATCAGAGCATTGCTGGTTCAAGTTCAAGTAAGTATAAGTAAAACAATGTAAAAACACAAAAGTTAACACATTAGAATAAATAAAAAATTAATACATAAAAATATAAGCCCCTAAAATGACATTTTTCCATAAAAACACTTAATAAACTATTAAAAACACAAACACACAAAAAACCGCCACATATTTGGTATTGCCACGTCTGTAACAATCTGTATAATAAAACTGAATTGTTACTGGACCTGCACACTAAACACGGGGAAAAAAACCCAAAAAACGTTCCAAAAATGATAATTTTTAATTAATATCTTTAAAAAAATGATCTAAAAAGTGATTTAAAAAATGTTACGCACTCTAAAATAAGACCACTACAAAGAACAACTCTGCTCGCAAAAAATAAGCCCCTAACCAGATTTGTCAGCCGAAAAATTAAAAAAGTTATGCATATGAAAAGATGGAGATGCTAAAATGAACAAAATTTTCTCCAAATTAGTTTTTATACAGTAAAATTGAATAAAATACACAAAACCCCCACATATTTGGTATCCCTGCATCCGAAACAATCTGCATAATAAAACAAAATTGTTATTGGACCTGCAAAATTAACCCCGTAAAAAAAAAACCTCAAAAACGCTGCGAAAAAAAGATAATTTTTAATTAATACCCTTTAGAAAATGCTCTAAAAAGTGATTAAAAAAAGTTACGCACTCTAAAATAAGACCACTAAAAAGAACAAATATTCTCGCAAAAAAAAAACCCTAACCAGATTTGTAAGCTGAAAAATAAAAAAGTTATCCATATGAAAGTCAGTGATGCTAAAATTTCCATTTTTGCCTAATTACTTCTTATTCAGTAAAATGGGAAATGTTTTTTAAAAAACCTATATAAATAAGGTCTTTTCGTAATCATGTAGACCCATAGAATAAAAATAATACACAATTTTTATGGTACGGTAAACGGCCAAAAAAAAAAAAAAAAAAAGTTCATAAAAAATTGATGATTTTCATTTCCTCCACCAACAAAGAGTTAATAAAATCTCACCAATTAGCTATAGATGCCCCAAAATTATGTACCAAAAAGTGCATCTCATGTGGCAAAAAAATAAGCCCCTATAGGTCCACAATAAAAAAACAAAAAAAATTATAGCCTGTACAATGTGACATAGCAAATCTGATCTGCATGGCGCCTCCTTCCCTTCTATGCCCGGCCGTGTGCCCATACAGCAGGTCACCACCACTCATGGAGTATCAGTGTACTCGGGAGAAATTGGGTATCAAACTTTGTGGAGCCTTTTTTATCCATTACAAATGTTTAATTTTCCACCAATTTGTAGACCATACCTCCATTTTTTTAACCCCTATAAAACACCTAAAGGGTTAACAAACTTCTTAAAAATGGTTTTTCATACGTTGAGGTGTGTAGTTTCCATAATGGGGTAATTTATGAGTCTAGCTATTATTTAGGCCTCTCACGGTCAATTAGAAGTTGAGCAGGTCCATCTAAATATTAGTTTTGGTGATTTCCCAAAAATTTGAAAAATGGCACCCAAATTCTGAGCCTCATAACATTCTAGTGAAATATGTGGAATCTTAAAAAACCATGCCAACAAAGCAAAGAGACACTTGGGAAATGTAAGTTATGAATTTATTTGGGTGCTATGACTATCTGCATCAAAAGTAGAGAATTTAGAACGCTGAAAATAAAGAATTTTTCCAAATTTTTGCCAAATTTAGTTTTTTTTCATAACTTAACACAAAAGATTTCATCCAAATTTTTAAACAAATTTGAAGTACAATATGTCACGAGAAAAAAATCTCAAAATCCCCTGGATATCTCATAGCGTTCCAAAGCTATAACCACTTATAATGACACAGGGCAGATTTGAAAAATGGGGCCGCGTCCTTAAGGCCAAAAGAGGCTGAGTCCCGTAGGGGTTAAAGTCCTCATGCTAGCCACTGTGGTTTCTACATTCAGCTATGAGCTTACCGTCCGATGTCACAGTTAGTGGCCAGCCTGTTTGATTGACACAAGGTAGAATTCCGTTCGCATATATATGTATGTTTGCTGTTTTAGCTTTGATGCGTTCACACTTACCTCCCTGACTCGGGCACATTTACCTGTGTCCAGGCTGGCGCCATCGGGGGAGGTGTGTTGGCTGTGACCCCCGCCCGCTACCGCGTGTGTTTGGCGTTGCCCTTTGTGCGCATGTTCTTGGCGTGCGTGGACCTGGGCGGTGCGATCGGTGCCGCCTTCCCTGCGAGGACTCGCGCCCATGGCCAGGTGTGTTTGCACGTCAGACAAGGCACTGTGAGTCTGCTCAGCTGCAGCATAATTAACACATTAGTCAGCCACTGACTGACAGGCCAATACACCAAAGCGAAAGCTATCTAATGACCAATCAGAACCACATCCTGCCCTTAGAGGCAGTCCCAGGGGTACCATAAATATACGAGCCTTCATTTCCTTTTTTATACACAAACACACTAGATGAAGCGCATTCTAGCGCGAAACGGCTGTCGCTTAAAGGCTTTGTGATGTCCTGCACCTTTTGTCCTCCACTCCCTTTTGTTTGAACAGCATATTGCCATGCCTAAAGAAGATCTGAAGGTGGTGAGTGCCATTTCTTTCTACTCTATATGCCTGCAAAATTAAATTATTGTCAAAAAACCCAAACTAATTGTAAATTTCACTTTATTGTTTATACCCATGTAAAACACCTAAAGAGTTAACAAACTCTTTAGGGGTGTAGTTTCTATAATGGGGTAATTTATGTGGTTTTTCTAATATTATGCCTCTCAAAGTCACTTGAAAACTGAGCAGATGCCTGGCGATTTTCATAAAAATGTAATAAAAATTACACCCACAATTCTAAGCCCCACAACAACCTATAAAAATGAGAGGATGCATAAAAAGCCATGCTAAGATGCTAGCCATGATAAAGAAGACATCCAGGGAATGCTATTTATTAAGTTATTTGGGTGCTATGACTATCTGCTTGAGAAGCAAAGAATTTAGAACCTCAAAAATTGAGAGTTTTTAAAAAATGTTTGACAAATTTTTACTTGTTTAAACGCACATCTGCGATCTGCTCCGGAGACACCCGTGCAGAACGGTGTTCTCCGCAATAGTATTTGAAGAACAATATGTGTAGAGAACAACTTGCAGATGTTGCCAAACATCTGCAATATGTTCTTCACACATATTGTTCTTCAAATAGTATTGCGGAGAACACCGTCCTGCACGCGTGTCTCCGGAACAGATCGCAGATGTTTCCGAACATCTGCAATCTATTCTGCACTGTGTTCTTTCACTGTTTTCTTCAATTAAACAATTAAATGAAATGTTTTAATTGTATCTTTTTACTGTTATTCACTTTTTTTTTTTTTTAATTAAATGCTCGTTATCGAGCAGGGCAAATACTCGTCCGAGCAACGAGCCGGTCCGAGTATGCTAATACTCGACCGAGCATCAAGTATACTCGCTCGACGAGTATACTCGCTCATCACTAGTTGTAACCACTTATAGTGACACAGGGCAGATTTAAAAAATCGGGCTCTGTCCGGAAGCCCTAAAGTAGCTTGGTCCTTAAAAGGTTAAACACATTGAGGGTATTGTAAATATATCAGAGTAAAAGTCATGTGGAATTTGCAACTCCTGCGCACTGCAAGTTTTACCATCTCACGCAACTCTTTTCCCAGATATATTGTGATGGGGAGCGAGGCAGGTGGGGGAGTGGACAACTTGGCCCCCATATTTACTATAACCTCCTTCAGAAAACCAATGGAGGATAGAGCTGAAATTGGGGGGAATATTAAGACTGGTGCACTAACTGCACTCTTTTTAATTTTTTCCAAGGACAATCCTAAATTAATATAATATATGCATTGTAATAAAAAATTCTCTATTTAATAGTTTTTTTAATATTTTACATAAACAAGCATTACATTTAGAGTGTATTCACAATGTTATTACTGTATGCTAATTGTAAAAGCTATGGAAATTTTCATTTTGTTAAAAATGTCATTCTTTTGTCTTTTTTTAATATTTAACAGTCAATTTCTAAAGCTGTCAGTTCTCAATATGACTTGAATAGATTTACATGTATATTGCAATTTTACTCTGTGAAAAGACAAGTAGAAATATTACACTTAAATATGAATATATTTTTATGTTTAAAAAATGTCATTATTTATGATCAATTTACATGAATTCCATTTCTTAATAAGAAAAGGGAATTCATATTTTGTAATTGTGATATATAACTTTAAAATGTAACATTTTTAGGATTAAAATGCCATGTTTTTGGAAATAGGGGATTTCTTTCTATTGGATTAAACTCATCTTTACTACTGCTTAGTATATAGAAAACTGTGTGGCTTTTTTATACATTACAATTTTTTTTACATGGTTTCAACTTTATTTTCTTAATGTGTTTATCAAATGGAACCCTTCATCATGTTTTTCTATCAATTCTATCAAGAATTCCCTCTTTTATATTAAATCTCCTCGAAAGTCACATACAAATGAGCAGAGAAGAGTCACTTTTTCACGTCACGTCACTTTTACAGACTGAAGGGGGATTGTTACTCCAAATCTTGGCCTTTATAATGCATAGAAAGATGCTTGCTGTGTCAAATTAAATATAGGATCTAATATTTCACGCTGCACCAGGCTTTTGGGTTTGGGTTACCGTAAATGGAACCAGAGATGCAGGCAGTTCATCTTAGGTTCTCTTCAGCTCTTTTCAGCTAATTTGCATTTGATTTGAGGAAATATTTTATGAGTAAAGGATTGAGATTACACATAAATGAGGAAATTATATAACAGATATATTATGCCCTAGAGTATAAAGGCTGGTGCTTACATGAACAACTTTATGATTATAAAATCTTCACTGTGTTTCACAGATATGGGGCTATAATGTAAAGGAAGGGAAAAATGAAAGAAAGACACAGACTGTGACCTTTATTGGTAATTCCACCCAGCTGTCCATACCTAATCGCCAATAATACCCTAGACGGTATATGACAACAAAACACAGGAGGATGGTCGTACAAATGCGGATGAATAATAAACAATACAAGACAAGAGTCAAATTGATGTTAAAGAGATGTGCAAGTAGAATTCATTCAAGATTTACAATCAAGGAGATAAATGGCTTAGATAGGGAATGTATTTAATATCTATCTTTACAGAAAATCTCTACAAATATTTATATTTTAATGACAAACAATTGTTACAATAACTAAAACCTACTGTAAAAGTCAAAACCTGAGAAACTTTTTTATCATACTTATCATACCTTGTCTGGATCTGTACTTGTTATAATCCAAACACAATGGGCATTATTTTCATACTGGACTGGATAGTTAGGTGAAGTTATAATTCCTGCTGGCCCTTGAAGATTAGACCCACATGTTCGAGCTGTGGAAACATAATAATCCATACATTTATTTAATTTTAAGGTATATTATACAGCCTTCATGTATGATATTTCAAATCTAAATGTACTTGAAGCTATTAATCAGGTTTATAAAATGATATTGCAATGAATTACACCACATACTATGTTTCATCACAAAACACGTTTTTATATATCTGAAAGTTCACAAATCTAAATGCAAAATAAAAAGAATTTGAAAAAGATGCCCATATTCATCCTGTGGATATCCCTTCTTGTTATGTCTTCTAAAATATAACAGTAATTTTATACTGAACACTGTTAGGACACCATGGCTATTGGAGTCCCTGCCTCCCTCACAGGCTTATCGTAGTGTACCGTCATTATATAACAGCAATCCTATGTGGGGGCAGGGGCTCCTTGCATCATAGATGACAGCTTAGTTATTGTGATCCTACTTTACTCTTATAGTAATTTCATAAGGATTATTTAGCAAACAGTTGACTGGACTACAAATGAGTCTATACAGCTCACTCAATAGACTTCAAATGTGTTTTTTACAAACTTTCTTGACAAGTTTAGCAAAGTGATTTCAAGTGTACAGCTTATAACGGCATCCCTTTTTATAAAACATTCTAGGAAAGATGATTAAGCCAAATTGTTAACTCTCTAGTCTCTGGAGCATACAATATAAAGGGAACTGTGAATATAGGTTACATGAGTCTCTTGTACAGTGGAATATATAGTTCAATAATTTCACTGCATAGACTGTGGTTTACTAATTATGTCTCTTTTAAAGGCTTTAGATTCACTTCCAATATTGAAGCATTTGTAAGGAACTTGAGACTTAATATTTATTCCACTGCTTAAAACAGTTATGATGCCAAAAAGGATGGGGGTCAAAGGGGAGGGGCTGACACTAAAAAACTGTTGTATTCTCTATATTTTCTCTGATTACAAAAATGATATCGTCTTTTATTGTGAGTTGGTCTGGCTATAAATCTTGAGTACTTGACTTATAACCTCTATCTTGTTGCATAATTAGCGTGCAGTTACTCAGGTTAAGACGGCTTCTTGCGTTTGATATGTTATTGTGCTACTCCAGTGTACTAGGAGCAAAGGTGCACGTGAGACTCTAACAGTGTAAAACAGATCTGATGATTGGAAGTTCTGCTGTATTATTTGCATTCAGATCTCTGTACTGCCCACTATGCATCTTGCCTAACTAAATCTAAAACCATTTTCCTAAGACCCATTTTATTTGTGCCCTAAAAATCATAAGGGGGAAAACACAGTGTTAGGCAACATTTAGGGTAATATAACATATGGCAGCATTGTTACTCTGAAGATGTTATGTAACTCTATAAAGTTTTCATATTGTACCTTTTTTAGAGTACATACAGCATGTAATGACGTAAACATTTTCACCTTAGTAAAAATTATGAAGGATCTGCTATGACATCATTACTGCACTTTTTCAGTTCAATGTGGTTTCATGATTGAAAAAATAATCTCTATATATAGAGGATACTTGGCAGATGCAAGAAACACTCCGTCAGTTTTTAGTGTCTCAAACATTTTTCTCCCAATAAGTTGTTCAAAGTTAATAGAGCTAACAATGTGTAATAAATTTGCACATGATTCATTCTTTTTTCATGTTTATTTTGTGTGATGAATATATACAATGGGATAATAGAGCAAACTATAAATAGGTGAGCAAATAAAAGACAATAGAATAAATGAATAGTAATTGTTTGAGCCTTTGCCCCTTTAAGTTTTTGAAAGGTGCATGCAATTACAGTACTAAATAACATAAAACCTTCACGACAACCATCCCACTCTAAAAATAAACATACATTATACACTACTCACAAAACATTGGGGATACTTAGCTTTTGGGAGAAACAGGATGAGCTACAAATGCATTTTAACTTTTATAGGTGAACCAAATGAGACCCTCTTTAAACTTTTGAATGCAAATATCCAAATGTTTCATCTGATTAATATAATCTCACCATTGCATGACTTCAAGCAGGATTTAACGGTTGTAAACCTATAGCTCATAGAAAAATAATTTTGAAAATCCTGTTCAGCGCCCGTTGGTAAGGTTTCAAGCTTTATTTACTATTTACTATTATCAAAAACATATCTATATGCAAATCTATATAGAAAACTATATTTATAATCAAAATAAAATAGTAATTATATTGGGAGAGATGCATTTCGTAACCTGAGCCGGGTTTGTCATCAGTCCATTTTCTTCTGTTTGTTGAGGTTGAAACAAGCAGAAGAATATGCACTGATGACGACCGATTTTAAATAAAGTTCTCCTTGCCTGTTTTTAATAGTAAATAGAGCTTGAAACCCTACTTGCAGGTGCAAAACAGGATTTTTTAAATTATTTTTTTAATTTTCTATGAGCTATATGCTTACAACTGTTGAATATTTCATACCCACTAATCCAGAGACAGTGGGCTTACCAAGGACTGTCCTGTGTATTTGACCAAAAAATAAACAATTAAAGTTGATTGTGACTATGAACACAACTGAAAAAGGTGAGCACCTTTCTAAAAGTCATTAATTGGAATTCCTACTGTCAAAACTATTACACAATATTTGTGCTTTCTTATTTTTTCTTTATTACAAATTCATCTCTCAGATGGAAGTTACCACTGAGGGTCATCAGCAGGCATACATGAGAGATGTCAATATCAATCTATATTTAATCCTCAAGACCACATGACAAGTTATTGAGACACTAATATTATTGGTGAGGAAATATCTTCTACTCCTGTTGTTGGCTTTTGTTTTAATAAATAGTTTGAGATGAGGAAATCACCATTCTGTGTTTCCCGTTAATTGCCCTAGTTTCATAATATAAAATCATTGCACGTCTTCCATAAATTTAACCTGAAAGTCAAATTTCCCGAACTTTTTTCACTAGTAGTGAACATAGATAATTTGTTTTGAAAGCATTATACAGAATTTCAGATTATAAAAAAATACTGCTAATTAGCAAAAGGTTATCTCACCTCTAAAGCAACTTAAAATAAATTAACGCAGTAACTAAGAATACATTTATAAGCCGAGAACTGAGCATGAAAAATTATGAAGCAGAGTTTTTAATTGTAGATATATTGCACTACAAGAAAATTAAACTATTTTACCGTATATACTAGAGTATAAGCCGACCCAAGTATAAGCCGAGGCCCCTAGTTTTACCACAAAAACCTGGAAAAACCTATTGACTCGAATATAAGCCGAGGGTAGGAAATGCATTGATCACAGCCTCCCCAGTATATAGCCTCCGGGACCCTGCCCCCCAATATATAGCCTGCCAGTCCATATCCCCCAGTATATAGCCTTCCCCCTGCACCAGTATATAGCCAGCCCCCTGCCCTAGTAGGGCGGGGGAAGCCGGAAAGTTGAGTTTTGATATATATTTTTCTTACTCGAGTATAAGCCCAGTTTGGGTT